>NC_132860.1:9214362-9838112 GCF_048164855.1 Canis lupus baileyi | reverse complement strand
GAACTATTGCAACTCTTTTGAAAAGCAGTGGATACTTCTATTTTTATACTTATTCTGCACTGAAGTTATCTCCTTACAGGTCTGTGTTTCCTTTCACATTGTAAACTTCCAGGGGATTATGTATTATTCATTTCTAGATCCCCTGCATCAAGTATAGTGCCTAACATACTGTCTGACAATAAGTTTCTTATATAAGAGTGAATGAACAAATTAAAAATGGATGAATTAACAAAGATGAATTTGATACATTTGATACTGACCTTCAAGTTCCTCATTAATTGCAAATGAGCTGGGTTAGGTAACATAGAACACAGACCTGAAAATAACCTTATCAGTCCCCTTGTTCTTAAATTTTGGCATACCAAGAGACAGGCATGCATGCTCTTCCATTGTTAACCATGTACATACATTATGCCTACTGAGAACAAAAGCCACGTACATACATTATGCCGACTGACTGCCCTGGTTGCCAGGAAGCCCAAAGCTAAACCTAATAAAAATGCAAAACCAAACTCAAACTACAAATCTGATCAGTTACCTTAGCTGTTCTACTGTATCTTCTGATAGTCATTCCTGCTTTCATAGTCTTACTGCATGTCTTTCACTGTATTTATGAAAATGGCTGCTCAGGAGCAAGAATGTCTAGGTTCAAATTCTAGTTTTACCCATGACTAGCTATATGATTTTAGGCAAGTTCCTTAACTTTTCTGTGCTTCAATTCCTTAATCTATAAAATGGTAATAATAATAGCTCCTACCCCACAAGGTTGCTCTGAGGATGGAATTAGTTAAGGTATGTAAAATGCTTAGAAAAATACATGACATGGTACCATGTAGGGTTGGCAATTTTTGCAATTTACCTAAAACCCATTTTGGAATTAGGCCGGGTCTAAATTAAAAGTTTTATTTTCCACTGCAATCCTTTTCTTGCTAAGGAAATCCTCCTCCCACTGACAGCTTTTCTCATCTTGCTTCCTACTCTAAGGATACAATGATACTCAGCCATATCTGCATGGTAGACTCACTTAAGGTACTTGGAAACATCCCAATAGCCAGGCCACTCCCCCAAAGTTACTGATTCAGTGGGATGGGCTGTGGATAGAATTTTTTTAAAAGCTTCCCATGTAATTCTAATGTGCAGGTAGGATTGAAAATCAGTATAGAAATGTCCTGATACTTGTGGGTCTATTTTTTTCTATCAGTTCTCAGAATCACACTCCTCCTCTACTTTTGTATCAGTTTTAAAAACAATTTTAAAAACTGAGATATAATTGACATAAACATTAGTTTCACTGTACAACATAATGACTTGTTATTACCTCAATATTATTGTGGTAATTACCACTTGTTATTACCATAATTACTTGTATTTACCACAAAATGATCCATAAGTCTAGTTAATATCTGTCGCCATAGTGTCTAAGTATTTACAATTTGGGTATAGGCATAGCTATTGATGATAGATAATTCTATGATTATGAAGTCATGTGATCATAGCACCACAAAGTAACTGACAGGTACTGAGACACACCATCAAATTCCTCCAGAAGCACTCTGTCGAATGTTATATACTCTCTAAAGTAGTGTTTTTCAAATTGTGGCCACAATAATTAATTTGGTAGGGTCACAAAATTAATTTAGTAGGCTGCAAGCAATATTTTAAAATGGAATTGAAAAGAAAATAGAATATATGACAGGTAGTATAGTGTTTCATATACATGTATATAGTGTGTATGCGTGCATGTGTATGCTAGCTATGTATATAAAACTATTTATTATGCGTCACAATCAAAACATTAGAAAGCCACTGTTCTAGACCACGCAGATTTTTTTGGTTTCATAATATTGCTGAAGAAGTAGGACAAATCCTGATGGTGCCACTAATCACTACACATTAAAGAAAAGGAATGTCTATTGATGGTGTCTTCCTAATTGATCAAGGATCTGCTGCCTCCCACAATGCGCCTCCCCAGCAGCATCAATGCATTTGAATAGCCCATGCTTGGCAAAGCAACCAGTGAACAGGATTCCTGTGTCTAACTGGTAAGATTCGCTTACTGATTTGTTCTCTTCTTCCTTCTTTCCCATTCTTTTTGGTCGACAAATGTCCTGCCTTGTACCCTGCCCATTTAGGTTTCAGTAATTCATTACCAAAAAGTCAGAACTGCTGGTAGAGTTCTTGGATCTGAAGTAATTATATCATAAAAATATAATTTAAGTTAGCTGTAAGTAAAGTTCAGATGGGTATCATCTTATTAAGATGAATACACATCTCTAAATGAGTGGATGAAGAAAAAGTGTCATCACAACCTTGACACTATCTTGAAGATAATAATCTAGAAAATGTCTGCAAGTATACATAAGGAAATACCAATGGAAGATTTATTCGGGAAATTAGGACTGGGTGGAAAGTTAGGTATAAGCTTAACCACTTCCTTTCTCAATTGTTTAAATTGTTTTAGCGTGAGTATATATTATTATTATACTAATAAAACTAGAAAGTGAAAAATATAGGGAGACAATAATTTATTAAACATTTATTATGTGCCAGGCATTATGCCAAGAGCTTTACTTACAGTAATTCATTTAATCTTCCTAATTTTAGAGTGAGGCTCTATTATTGTACCATTTTACAGACAAGAGAGATAATACATTCTGACCTTCTGATCAACAGGAAATAACTAGTGTGGATTATATTGAGTTGATATAATTCTACTCAAAAGCAAAGAAGAAAAAAGAATGTACTGAAAAAATGAAGATACTGCAGGTACCATTACTACCTTGGAAGACCCAGTGTGAGAATCAGTGAAATAACTTCTTGGCTCTTGGAGACGCAGAATGCCAATGAGGGGCATCATACCAATGATATTAAAATAAGTTTTATGCCATCCTGTTACTTTCCCACAATATCCTTGAAACTGAAATGCTACTAAGCTGTGATTCATTTAAATTCATGAGCTCCTCTGTAAAATGTAACTGCCCTTGACATCACTGGGGTGGCTAATAGGAATGAAGTCAATCAACCAATCAATCATTGGGGTGGGCAATAATTCTCTCTCTCTCTTTTTAACACCTAATCATAATAAATGCAGAACACAAGTAATGGGGATCATATCTGAATAAAGGTGTTGAGGCAGCTAGAAAAGAGTCTGAGAGCTTGGCAGGAGAGGAGAAGGAGGAAAATAAAAATTCTTCAATTTCTGCAGAGCTCACTGCTATCTACTTTCATCTCCAACCACATTTCTATGTATAAAAACCAAAATGAATTCCTATGCACTTCCTGTGGCAAAGGAGGTGTCACGGTGGGACACGAACAGAGGCAGAATAAAACATGAGTGAGCCCCAGGCAATAAGTCATCACGGAGGGGAAGAAATTAGAAAGGGTTTGTAAAAGTCTAGGGAATACCATACGAAGCACTTACTTTGAAAAAAAGTCCCCCAAAATATAGCTTCTGGGCGTCTTTTTGGGGGCAGAATATTCCCATAGTATAGAACTGAATCTTTTGCAAAGGAGCAAACTCCACTGTTCTCTCCCCATTTGTTTACAGACCCTCCTCAGCCCATTTTTAAGGGCACTTCCTCTCTCAAATGCCCAGCAAATTCCTTTGGTAGTCAGTAATCAAATAAATGAACTTGACCTTCAACAAATATTTATCAAGCATTTTCTATAAACACAGCACTGTGTATTAGTGATTTTGGATAACATCCTTCTTGGGATTATTTGCATTTTAAAAGAGGAATAAATTTTTAGTTGTGGAATTTCAGGCACCCCTTCAGAGACATATATTAGAACCAATGCTTCACTGGTGTTCTTTACATCGTACTATATAAGCAATCACCTGTGATGCCTATCTGAAAGGTTAGTCCTGTTGAACACCGATGGAAGTAGGTCTGCACATATAGAAAGAATTAAGTATAGGGGAGCTAGTGATGTTTTGTTTTGCTGGGCAAACACTTAACTATTTTAACCTGTCAGGCTACCTGAAAAGATGTTGCTTCCTTTGAGCTATAATGACCCCCAAATATACTACTGAAGTTTCAAGTTATAGCCAAATACCAGCTGTGTGGTCGTAGGTAAATCACTTGACTAGGCTAAGATTCAGTTTCACCCATAGAATGGGGACATCATACACAGGAGAAGGGAGAGGAATAAAACATTGATGTAGTGGAGAAAAAGGTGCGACCCTTGCATTTTACTAGGGAAAGCAAAGCGAACTCTCCAAAGAGCAGGTCTATGTCTGTGCAGGGGCTCAGGGCATGCTGCTCAAGATGGGCCACTTTGCCATAAAGATTATTTTGAGTTAAAAGTAATTGAAATACAGCAGATGCCGGAAAAGCTGTCTCCCTCTCAAATGCCTATATTTACTCTGGAAAAAAGGGTATATTCCTGGAAAAGTACTTTTTTTTAATAAATTTATTTTTTATTGGTGTTCAATTTGCCAACATATAGAATAACACCCAGTGCTCATCCCATCAAGTGCCTCCCTCAGTGCCCGTCACCCAGTCACCCCCACCCCCTGCCCACCTCCCCCTTCCACCACCCCTAGTTCGTTTCCCAGAGTTAGGAGTCTCTCATGTTCTGTCTCCTTTTCTGATATTTCCCACTCATTTTTTTCTCCTTTCCCCTTTATTCCCTTTCACTATTTTTTATATTCCCCAAATGAATGAGACCATATAATGTTTGTCCTTCTCCGATTGACTTATTTCACTCAGCATAATACCCTCCAGTTCCACATCGAAGCAAATGGTGGGTATTTGTCATTTCTAATGGCTGAGTAGTATTCCATTGTATACATAAACCAGATCTTCTTTATCCATTCACAGGAAGAGTACTCTTAATAGAGACTCCCCTTTACCTAAAAACATTATCTGCATAATAGGGCAATCTTTGTTTTTCCAAGCATCTCCTTTCCCTTCTTGCTAATGGTCTTTCTCCCTTTTGTGTCCACAGGCCTCTTCCCTTTCCTTAGCTCACAAAACTTCAAGCTACCTCACTGTCTTTGGAATCTCACGTCTGTGTGCATTCCTCATATGTGTGCCTATTAAGTTCAAATTTCTCCTTTTCATCTGTCTCATGTCAATTTGATTTGAAATCCAGCTAAAAGGACTACAGGGCAGAGGAAGGTCTTCCTCCCCAACATCTGTCTTACTCTCCTCTGTACCCCAGCACCTAACAGAGTATAGGCACATAGTTGGCACTCAGTAAGTACTTGTTGAACTGAATTGAATTTGTAGATACTAAGCTAGGCCACCTTGAATGGGACGGCATTCTGCTATATCCAATAAGGTTCTATACAGGTCATATATACATACATGTGAAAATACTTTGAGAATGGTATGGAACTAAACAAATATAAGTTCTTGTGAAACTGCTCTTTTACAAAATTCCCACATTTTCTCACTTACCCTGGTACTTGACAGGAATAGTGCCAGTGAAATTCAGCAGGTCTTTCTGGGAACTATCTTTGAATACTGAAAGAAAAAAAAAGCCCCAAAATATGTACTCAAAAATAGAAAAAACAATATTAAAGTTTGTTCATGCACATACACATATACAGAAGCACACATAATTTCTAAAATTCATCATCTAGGAATCTGTAAATATATTGACAAGAGGAAATTACTATATATTGTTTTCTTAGGAAGCCAAGAGGACAGGTGAGAGCACAAAGGGCTTTGACATAGAAATCCCAGGTTCCAGGATGCCTGGGTAGCTCAGCAGTTGAGCATCTGCCTTTGACTCAGGGTGTGATCCTGGATTCTCAGGATTGAGTCCTGCATCGGGCTCCCTACAGGGAGCCTGCTTCTCCCTCTGCCTGTGTCTCTGCCTCTCTTTCTGTGTCTCTCATGAATAAATAAATAAAATCTTAAAAAAAAAAAGAAATTCCAGGTTCTAGGCCTACTTTTCCCACTCAGACACATGCAACTTTTGGTTACTTCAATCTCTTTGACCTTCAGTTTCATCATCTGTAAAATAAAGATACTGTATCATAAAGTTGTCATAAGGATCAAATGAGATAATGTGAAAACACATAACACATCTAAGAAGTTTAGGATTTTAAAATGTGGGGGCATTATCAAATAATTGTCATGTGTAACAAATCAGTTATAATTACTTTCAGATACCAGACAATAACTTTATAATCAGAAAAAAATGTTAGCTTCAGTTTTTTTTTTTTAATTTTTTTTTTTTAAATTTTAATTTATTTATGATAGTCACCGAGAGAGAGAGAGAGAGAGGCAGAGACACAGGCAGAGGAAGAAGCAGGCTCCATGCACCGGGAGCCCGATGTGGGATTCGATCCCGGGTCTCCAGAATCACGCCCTGGGCCAAAGGCAGGCGCCAAACAGCTGCGCCACCCAGGGATCCCTGCTTCAGTTTTTATATTTATTTATGTATTTAGCTTCAGTTTTTAAAGTGACCTTTTCAAAAGATCACTAATTATCTTCTTTGGTTTCTCTAACTCCATTATTCTCAACTTTCTTTCCACCTTCATGTCCCTGAAACTTCGACTTACCCATCAATGACTGGGACACAGTGGTTGAAAATTAAAGACTCTCATCTCCGAACTGAATATAGGAAACACTACCTCTGGTTTCAAACTACCCAACTGCTTTGGGAGGTAGATAAGAATTAATTGGTATAATGAAGTTTTAATTTTAAGTCTTTATGTTGATGAAAGACATTTAAAAGAACAAGCCATACGTGAACAACAGGCAAGACAGACATATGTACAAACCCGACTCCATCCCTAACTTCCTGTGTACTTGAGCAAGTTATTTAAACTCTTTAAGCCTCGGGTTCTTTATCTGAAAAATGAAGATGGTAACACCTCACAGCTTTGGTTGTAAAAAAAAATATGTAAGATAATGTGGATAAAACATCTGGAAACATATCAGGCATTTAATAAATAGTAGCTGTTAACAGCCCCCATCTCAGGCACTTCTGCAGCACCAAATAATGAGGTGCTAATCAAGAGAGGCTAGCAACAGCTGGGCTAGAATTTAATCATTTCTTCCACATATGAAAGTAGTATTCCTAAGAAATACTTCAACTACTCCTCAAATTTTCTAATACCTAAATCTGAGTTGTACATTTCTAAATGCAACTAATTCAAATATAAAACATACCCACATACAACAAAGTCTCTCAAACCTGTGTGTTTTGACTAATCTGTGGGCTCTAAAATCAATTTAGTGAGTCTCAATCCACATTTGCTTTTAAATGAAATGGAATGGAATGGAAAATGCCAGAGTCTACACAGTTATGTGTCTACAGAGTCATGATATAAAACATTTCTGAGTTTGGGTTGTGGTCAGAAATTCTGAAAGGCAGTGAAGTAAAATCTTCACTTCTAGGTAACTATACATTAACTAAAGATAATAACTAAACTTTGTTATTAATAATTCAGAATCAATCATATGGCAGGCGGAATAAAGGCCTCCAAAGGTGCCCAATACCCTAATCCTTGGAACCTGTAAATATGTTATTTTATTTAACAAAGAGACATTTTAGATGCAATTAAGTTAAGGACCCTGGGATGGGAAAATTATCCTATATTATTGGAGTAAGCCTAATATAATTACATTGGTCCTTAAAAGCAAAGATATGACTATAGAAGAATGGTCAGAGAGATGCAACATTGCTAGCTTTGAAGATGGAGGAAAGAGATGAAGAGCTAAAGAATGTGGGTCACCATTAGACACTAAAAAAGGCAAAGAGGGGCACCTGGCTGGTTCAGTCAGTGGAGCATGCAACTCTTGATCTCAGGGTCATGAGTTCGAGACCCACCTTGTATGTAGAGATTACTAATAGAAATAAACTTTAAAAAATAGTAATAATAATAAAGGCGGGCACCTGGGTAGCTCAGTGGTTGAGTGTCTGCCCTTGGCTTAGGGCGTGATCCGGGGGTCCTGGACTGAGTCCTGCATCGGGCTCCCTGCAGGGAGCCTGCTTCTCCCTCTGTCTGTGTCTCTGTCTCTCTCGGTCTCTCATGAATAATAAATACAATCTTTAAATAATAATAATAATATTAAAGGCAAGGAAACAGACCTCTCCCAGAGCCTCCAGAAAGGACCTAAAACCTGCCAACACTTTGATGTGTTGCCCTTCTAGCCTACAGAACTCTAAGGCAGTAAACTTGAGTTTTTTAAGCTACTAAATTTGTGCTGATTGTTGTTTATTTATTTTATTCACTTATTTATTTATACTCAAGTATAATTAACAGACAGTATTATATTAGTTTCAGATGTACAATATCAAGATTCAAAAATTCTATACACTTGTCAGTGCTTATCAAGGTAAGTGTACTCTTAATCCCTTTTCTCTCTTTGACCCATCCACCCACTCCCACCCCTCTGGCAACCAACAGTTTTGTTCTTTGTATTTAAACCTGTAAGTTTTGCTAATTTGTTAAGGCAGCAATAGAAAGCTCATATAATATGTTTTATTAACTTAAATTTCCTCCGAGACCACAGGTTGCAAAGTATAGTTCAAAATCAGGGGATAAAAGAGAGAAATGAGAAATTATAATTCTATAGCTCTCTGTGAATAATTAACAATTAAATGTAGCTAAAACTAGGGGTTATGATTCTTACCATAAGTGTCCATGGAATATCTGAAATGTGGGAAAAATCTATTTACATTCTTTAGTTCTTCCACAGTTAGATCTCTGAACGTGTACTGAAAAGAGAAAAATGAGAGTGGAATGAATAAAGCTTTAAGCAAAAGAACAAATACAATCAATCTTTAAAAGAACTCTGTGTGGTAGGCCCTGGGCTCTGAGTTTTATGAACATGAATAGTATGTGATTTAATCCTTTTAATAAGGACCCCATGAAGTAGGTAATAGGGCTGACTCAACAGAGGGTGAAAATTAAAGCTAGCGAATCAAAACGACTTGAAGAGCGAGGTAGCAAGGAGTGAAGCCAGAGCTCAAACTCTGGACCTGGGCCTTTCATCACTGAATCAGGTGGCCTCCAAATACTCCCTGAGGGCTTAAGAAATAGAGCAGGAGCACCCATGTCACCACTGTTCAGGATCCAAGTCTCATTCTTGACTACCTCATTCACTTGAGACACCCTGAATTTCCCTCCCAACCCTCCTGGCACTTCATCCAGGGTTTCAAAGGGAGAACAGACAGCATTCAAGAGTTTGCAGTCGAGTCAACTGCCTCCTCATTCATCCAGAAATACTACCTTGGCAAAATCATTTAACTTCTCTAAACTTATTTCCTCATTTGCAAAGAGAAATAATACCTGTCTCCTAGACTTAGGCTGAGGATTAAATAAAGGGAAAAAAATATGTTAAAAATCTTTTCTCAGGATGCCTTGGTGGCTCAGTTGGTTAAGTGTTCGCCTTCAGCTCAGGTCATGATCTCACGGTCCTGAAATTGAGCCCCACAATGAGTCTGCTTCTTCCTCTCTCTGCCCCTCTCCCAGCTCATATGTATGCTCTCTCTCCCTCTAATAAATAAATAATCTTAAAAAAAGAATCTTTCTCAATCTGAAAATGAATTTGAGAAAACAACTGCATTTGCAAAGGTATCAAAAAGAAAGAAACCATTTAGGAATAAATTTAACATGTAAAACTTACTGTGAAAACTACAAAACTCTGTTGAAAGAAATTATATCTAAGTAGAAGAAAGCCATCCCTGGTTAATAGATCAGAAGACTTACTATTGTTAAGATGGCAATATTCCCCAACAATCCTTATCAAAATCCCAACTGGCTTTTTAAAAATTTGCACGATGGGATCCCTGGTGGCTCAGTGGTTTAGCACCTGCCTTTGGCCCAGGGCAAGATCCTCGAGTCCCGGGATCGAGTCCCACATCACGCTCCCTGCATGGAGCCTGATTCTCTCTCTGCCTGTGTCTCTGCCGTCTCTGCCTCTCTCTCTCTCTCTGTGTCTCTCATGAATAAATAAATAAAATCTTAAAAAAATAAATAAAATAAAAATTTGCACAAAATTTACAAACTGATCTTAAAATTCATATGGAAATGCAAGAGACCTAGAACAGCCAAAAACAATATTATAAAAGAACACATGGGACGCCTGGGTGGCTCAGCGGTTAAGTATCTGCCTTTGGCCCAGGGCGTGATCCTGGAGACCCGGGATCGAGTCCCACATCAGGCTCCCTGCATGGAGCCAGCTTCTCCCCCTACCTGTGTCTCTGCCCCTCTCTCTTCTGTCTCTCATAAATTAATAAAATCTTAAAAAAAAAAAAAGTTGAAGGATTTATACTGTAATTAAAAGATGGGCTGGGGGGATCCCTGGGTGGCGCAGCGGTTTGGCGCCTGCCTTTGGCCCAGGGCGCGATCCTGGAGACCCGGGATCGAATCCCACATCGGGCTCCCGGTGCATGGAGCCTGCTTCTCCCTCGGCCTGTGTCTCTGCCTCTCTCTCTCTCTCTGTGACTATAATAAATAAATAAAAATTGAAAAAAAAAATAAATAAAAAAATAAAATAAAAGATGGGCTGGGGGCGCCTAGGGGGCTCAGTCAAATAAGACTCTCACTCTTGGTTTCGGCTCAGGTCACGATCTCAAGGGTTGTGAGGTCAAGTCCACTGTCAGGCTCTGTGCACAACAGGATGTCTGCTTCAAGATTCTCTCTCTGCCCCTCTTCCCAACTCACTCTCTCTTTCTCTCTCAAATAAATCTTTTTTTTTTTTTTTTAAAGGCAAGCCATAATAAAAAAGACAATAACAAGTATGGGAAAGGATGTAGAGAATTCAGAACCCCTGTGTACATAAACCCCTGCTGGTAAGAAAATGGTGCAGCTGCTCTGGAAAAGTCTGGCAGTTCTTCAAAAGACTAAGCATAAAGCTACTATATGACCCAGGAATTCCATTCCGACTATGTAACCAAGAAAAGTGGAAACATATGTCCATACAAAAACGTGTACACTATTGTTCAAAGCAGCATTATTCATAATAGACAACAAGTGGAAACAAGCCAAATGTCCATCAACTGATGGATAAAATGTGATATTTATAAAATGGAATACTCAGCCATAAAAAGAATAAAGAACACATACTCAGCCATAAAAATACATACTACAAGGATGAACCCTGAAAATGGTTATGCTGAGTGAAAGAAACCAGACACAAAAGGCCACATATTATAGGATTTGTATATGAAATATCTAGAATAGGCAAGTCCATGAAGCAGGAAGTAGATTAGTGGATGCCTAGGATTATGAGAGATTGGGAGGAAATGGGGAATGACTGCTAATAGATTGTCTCCTCTCTCTGAGTCTTAAGCTTTTCAGACACTTTTTTTTTTTTTTTTTTAAGATTTTACTGATTTATTCAAGACAGAGAGGCAGAGCCATAGGCAGAGGGAGAAGCAGGCTCCCTGAGGGGTGCCTGATGTGGGACTTGATTCCAGAACCCTGGGATCAGGCCCTGACTCAAAAGCACTCAACCACTGAGCCACCCAGGCGTCCTGCCTTAAGCTTTTCATTTGCAAAGGAGATATAGCTCGACTACCCCAACTTCAACAGGTACATACGATGACCTTGGAATTAACACATATAACAGTGAGAACCTTTTTTTTTCTTTAAGATTTTATTTATTTATTCATGAGAGACACAGAGAGAGAGGCAGAGACACAGGCAGAGGAAGAAGCAGGCTCCATACAAGGAGCCCGATGTGGGACTCAATCCCAGAAATCCGGGATCAGGCCCTGAGCCAAAGGCAGACGCTCAACCGCTGAGTCACCCAGGTGTCCCTAAAAGTGAGATCTTAAACAAAAACATATACAACAGTAAGTACAGATAAGAAATGAAGAACCCACATAAAGCATATCTAAGTTAGAGAAAGGCCTCCAGGAACAGCTGCCTACAACCTACACTAAGAGTCTAGAATGGTACAGAAACTTAGAGGGAAGGGAGAAGAGCATTTTAAGATGGGTAAGAATTTGGCAGAAGAAAAAGCCTATGATTATTAACAACTTGAGGGCAGGAATCATCTCTTATTCATCTCTGTATCTCCCCACAGCACTTAGCACAGGGTATGCCTCTGATAAATATAGGCTGAGTGGATGGGAATTAATTCTGCAAAAAGGAAGACTTATATGAGTAGAGTGGATAGAGAAAGAAATTATGATCCACAGGACTGGATATCAAAACCAAGAACTGAGCAGTATTAACTACAGCAAGGTGAAATGAGGCCCAGATTTAGGGTGCCTGACGCGTGTAAACAAAAGTGAATGAAATCATCCCACAAATGTGCAGAAGGCTGCAGTGTTGTCACCTGGAGCCTACTTTAAAAAGAAAAAAAGTCTAACACTGAAAAAGTGAGTAGTTACTAAAATTTTAACTTTATCTGCTATACTATTGTATGTTTATTTACTAGACTTAACATTTAGGAAGAGTGCATAAGAGTACTCATATGACATATGCTCAAATGTAGGACACACTGAGGAATACTTTGTGGCATCATTTCACCAAAAAAAAATTGCTAACTGGAACATATCTTAGATCAAGTCCAATTTTATCATTCTGTGAGTGAGCAAATCTGGGTTAAGCTACCTGTCCAAGATAACTCAAACTAGTGATGTGGAAACCACAAGCTTCTGAAATAGGAATGAGGGAACCAGATAAATTTTCTAAACTCAGTAATTTTTTAAAATATGTATTTATGGGGGGGGGGCACATGTGCAAGGAGGGGGTGGGGGTAGGGGCTGAGGGGAGAGAGAAAATCCAAAGCCGACTCAACATGAAGGCTGAGCGTGTAGCCTGATACAGGTCTCAATCCCACAACCCTGAGATAATGACCTAAGCTAAAAATCAAGTCAGATGCTTAACCAAGAAACCCAGGCACCCTAAACTTAACATTTAATACAAACTAAAGAATATATACATGTGTTTATATGCGTACACACACACACAGAAACATATACACTAATTTCAAATAATAAACACCCATGCACCAACCTGCTCACATATTATCTAGAATAGGCAATGTCCAACAAAGCTTTCTGCCATGATGAAAAAGATCTATATGTGAGGGGGATCTAATATAATAGCCACAAGCCACATGTGGCCATTGACAATCAAAATGTGGCTGGTGGGTGGCCCGATGGCCCAGTGGTTTAGCGCCGCCTGCGGCCTGGGGTGTGATCCTGGAGACCCAGGATCGGATCCCGCATCGGGCTCCCTGCATGGAGCCTGCTTCTCTTGCCTGTGTCTCTGCCTCTGTCTCTCTCTGTGTCTGTCATGAATAAATGAATAAAATCTTTTTTTTTTAAATGTGGCTGGCATGACTGAAAAACTCAACGTTTAATTTTATCTAATTTTGACAAAGAGCCACTTGTGGCTACAGGATACCATATTTGACAGCACAGACCTCTCCAACAGCATAGCATCTGAGTAGTCCTCTCACCCATTCAACTGTCTCCCTTGAAGGTATATTTACCTTCCTCTGCTTTCACCTTCTAGTTTTACCACACGTGTGTCTATCCCTAAAAAATACACTATTTTATTGTTTAGTTTTAATTTTGTTGGCTTTATCAGACTATAATTTTGCATAGAACTTCTATTTTTTTCACTCGATAGGATGTTTCCAAGATTCACTTATATTGTTGCATGTTGCAGCTCCTTTTCACTGCCACACAGTACTGTTTTCCATTGTGTGAATATACAACAAATTATCCTTCCTTCTGTTAAGGCACATTTGGGTTGTTTCTAACTTTTAGTTATGAGCGATTCTGCAAGTATATGCTGCTTCATATACTGTGAATTCTCTAAGGTATCTACCTAGCTAGATGTAGAAGGAATATAAATCACACATAATTTAATTAACAAAGCCAAATTGTTCTCCAAAATGGTTAAATAACCACTGAACCACCAATAGTGTTTAAAATTCCCATTCATCTGCATCTTCCAAATCATTTCAAATCATCTTAATTTATGCTAATCTAGTGAGGAAAAATAAAAGTTCTTTTTCTACTCTCAACATTTCTCCCACCAAACAATACATCACACTCCCCTCATTAAGAAACCCTGGGTGGCGCAGCGGTTTGGCGCCTGCCTTTGGCCCAGGGCGCGATCCTGGAGACCCCGGATCGAATCCCACATCGGGCTTCCGGTGCATGGAGCCTGCTTCTCCCTCTGCCTGTGTCTCTGCCTCTCTCTCTCTCTCTCTCTCTCTCTCTGTGACTATCATAAATAAATAAAAATTAAAAAAAAAAAAAAAAAAGAAACTTGACAGAGGGGGATCCCTGGGTGGCTCAGTGGTTTGGCGCTTGCCTTCCGCCCAGGGCGTGATCCTGAAGTCCCGGGATCGAGTCCTATGTCGGGCTCCCTGCATGGCCTGCTTCTCCCTCTGCCTGTGTCTCTGCCTCTCTTTCTGTGTCTCTTCTGAATAAATAAAATTAAAAAAACAAAACAAAACCTTGACAGAGTGGGGCGCCTGGGTGGCTCAGTGGGTTGAGCTCTGCCTTCTGCTCAGGTCATGACCTCAGGGTCCTGGAATGAAGCCCCACATTGCGCTCTCTGCTCCTTAGGGAGCCTGCTTCTCCCTCTCCCTCTGCCCGCTGCTCCCCCTGCTTGTGTTCTCTCTCCCTCTGTCAGATAGATCGCTTGATCCCTCTGTCAGATTGATGGATCGATCCATCTTAACTTGATATAGTGGCTCTTTGAAGAGGAGACACAAAGGGTGCAGTGCTCAGCAAGATGATACTTCTCTTCCTACAAAATCTACACCTGACACAGAAAATAAAAATCATTCAAATCAATTAAATAAACACCTTCAGTCTTGAGGCTTCACAACCTTGCCCAGACGTGCAAACTGCCCCATCTAGGGCAAATCCAACAAAAATGCCACACGTGCATGGTTCTTGCATGGAGAAGTCTTAAGGAAGCATTAAGAATCACAAAACTAGAAAGCGGGCGAAAGGGGGGGTTGCCTCAGAGCATACACTGGGGGGGGGGGGGCGGGATCAAAGAGGCTGGACCAAGAGCCTGGAGCAACCTGGAAACTTGCTAGTCGTGCTCCAGAAATATAGGTGAGGCTTCCGGGTCAGGCCTCCCGCTCAACCTTTCAACCATTCAGGGGGATCTCTTCTGGGCCTCCAAGCCCTGTTTCCATGTCCGGTACCTGCTCAAGGCACAGGCGACCCTTTCACTCCATCCCTGCAGGGACAGGTAGCGCCCCGCGGCGGCCGGGCGCAGGGCTGGGGCAGGGAGAACCACGGCCCCGTCCCCGCGGTCGGGGTACACCGCACGAGTGAATAAACGATCGTAAATCAAGTACGATTCCCACGGTGTGATCATGCACCCGTCGGAACGCAAGCAGAGCGAACGGCGCGGTCCCGAGATGCAGAGAGAGCCGTCGGAGCGGAGACTCAGAGACAGGGGACTGCGAGGCAAGAAAAGCGGGGCGCGGTTGGGGGCAGGCGAGCGCCGGGAGCCCCGTGAGACCCGCAGACGCCCGCGGCGCGAGAACGTCTCGCAGGCGGTGGAGGCCCGGAGCTGGGGGGGGGGGGGCCGGGGGGCGGCAGGGGCTCGCGGGGGTGGGCGGAGCCACGGCCCCCCGGCCGGGGACCCATGGAGGGGGAGGGGAGGGGGCGGGGACTCGCGGGGGTGGGCGGAGCCACAGGCCCCGGGCCGGGGACCCAGGGAGGGCGCGGGGACTCGCGGGGGTGGGCGGAGCCACGCCTCTCTCCGGCCGGGGACCCAGGGAGGAGGAGCGGGGACTCGCGGTGGTGGGCGGAGCCACGGCCCCCCGACCGGGGACCCAGGGAGGGGGAGGGGAGGGGCGGGGACTCGCGGGGGTGGGCGGAGCCACGGCCCCCCGGCCGGGGACCCAGGGAGGGGGAGGGGAGGGGCGGAGGGGGCGGGGACTCGCGGGGGTGGGCGGAGCCACAGGCCGGGCCGGGGACCCAGGGAGGGCGCGGGGACTCGCGGTGGTGGGCGGAGCCACGGCCCCCCGGCCGGGGACCCATGGAGGGGGAGGGGAGGGGCGGAGGGGGCGGGGACTCGCGGGGGTGGGCGGAGCCACGGGCCCCGGGCCGGGGACCCAGGGAGGGCGCGGGGACTCGCGGTGGTGGGCGGAGCCACGGGCCCCTCCCCCCGGCCGGGGACCCAGGGAGGGGGAGGGGAGGGGCGGAGGGGGCGGGGACTCGCGGGGGTGGGCGGAGCCACAGGCCGGGCCGGGGACCCAGGGAGGGCGCGGGGACTCGCGGTGGTGGGCGGAGCCACGGCCCCCCGGCCGGGGACCCATGGAGGGGGAGGGGAGGGGCGGAGGGGGCGGGGACTCGCGGGGGTGGGCGGAGCCACGGGCCCCGGGCCGGGGACCCAGGGAGGGCGCGGGGACTCGCGGTGGTGGGCGGAGCCACGGGCCCCTCCCCCCGGCCGGGGACCCAGGGAGGGGGAGGGGAGGGGCGGAGGGGGCGGGGACTCGCGGGGGTGGGCGGAGCCACAGGCCGGGCCGGGGACCCAGGGAGGGCGCGGGGACTCGCGGTGGTGGGCGGAGCCACGGCCCCCCGGCCGGGGACCCATGGAGGGGGAGGGGAGGGGCGGAGGGGGCGGGGACTCGCGGGGGTGGGCGGAGCCACGGGCCCCGGGCCGGGGACCCAGGGAGGGCGCGGGGACTCGCGGTGGTGGGCGGAGCCACGGGCCCCTCCCCCCGGCCGGGGACCCAGGGAGGGGGAGGGGAGGGGCGGAGGGGGCGGGGACTCGCGGGGGTGGGCGGAGCCACAGGCCGGGCCGGGGACCCAGGGAGGGCGCGGGGACTCGCGGTGGTGGGCGGAGCCACGGCTCCCCGGCCGGGGACCCATGGAGGGGGAGGGGAGGGGCGGAGGGGGCGGGGACCCGCGGGGGTGGGCGGAGCCACAGGCCCCGGGCCGGGGACCCAGGGAGGGCGCGGGGACTCGCGGTGGTGGGCGGAGCCACGGGCCCCTCCCCCCGGCCGGGGACCCATGGAGGGGGAGGGGAGGAGGGGGAGGGGAGGAGGGGGCGGGGACTCGCGGGGGTGGGCGGAGCCACGGCCCCCGCCCCCACCGGCCGGGAACCCAGGGAGGGCGCCGGGGCGGATGGGGGGCAGACCCGCAGCCTCCCGGGGATCGCGCCCCGCAGCCCCCTCCAAGCCCCGGGGCGAGTCGGGGAAACGCAAGGATGAGGCGGCCCCACCCCCGGCCCCCGGCCCCCGGCCCGCCGCGCCGCCCGCACCTTGCCCAGGAGCCGCCTGAGACCCTCGCAGTCGAACTCCATCTCCACCCACGTCCGGGAGCAGAAAGCGGCGACCGCAGCGCGCACCTGCCGCCGCGCCCACGCCTGGACGGAGGCCGCCGAGGCCCAAGTCTCGCGAGCGGCGCGAGGCCACGCCCCACCCATGCCCCGCCCCCCGCGTCCAACGCCCAGGTCCGCGGCTGCTCGGCTCCGCCCGGGGTCCCCCGCGCCCCGGCGTGGACACTGCGCGGCGTGGACCAGGCGGTAGCGCCCGGGGGGAGGGCGCGACCCCGCTCGCTGGAAGGAGGCTTGGGGACGTCTGTAAGGAGAGGAATAGGAAGGACCCGAGGAGAAGCAGTGAAGGAGGTAGCAGCAGCTCGCGATGCGGGGGCAGAGTTCCCGGAAGGGTGCGTGAAATTCAGCCAGAGTGTCGGCAAAGGGTCCCGACCAAAACCTGTAGTTAGATTCGGGAAGGAAGAGGTAACGGAACTCCAAAAGCAGAATTTCAGGGAGCTGGAAAGGGAAAATGGAGTCAGGAGGAGCATGGTCGAAAAACTGGGAGATGGGTGGGTTGGTGCAGCATGCGGGAGGGGTGGCCCTTTTTTCTTTTAATTTTCTTTCTTTCTTTCTTTCTTTTTTTTTTTTTAATGAGGATGAGCCATAACTTTGGTGGCAGAGAAAGGAAAAAGCCAGGTCAGAAGAGTTTGAGCACCAGAGGAGGTAGATGGGTAGATAAGGTCATCTTCGTAGAGAGGACCAAGAGATGCAATCTGTGGCTTTGTCTGGGCTTCTTGACTTGTGATTTACTTCCCTGCTTTATCCCCGACTTGAGCCACTGGGCTTAAAAAAGTCGTAGCAGATGGATATTGTAACCGTCAGGAGGTTGGGTGAGCAGGACTGTGATCGTGTTTGCAGGGAGAGCTGAAGAAAGGAATGCTGTGATTTAATTTAGGAGGAGAAAGTAAAGGCTGGAAAGGATATTTATTCATTCAACAAACTTTTCTGGAGCATTGACTGTTTACTAGGTATTTTTCTAGGTCTGAAGATACAGCAGTGAACAGAATAGACAAAAATATCAGTTGCCCTGAGGCTGTCCATCCTTTCATTAGGAGGAGAGCAAAACAATACATATAATACGTAAGTAAATTAGATCATAGGTTGGAAGGTAATTAAGTGGGTTGTGGGGAATAAGTTTTTAAAAGACAGGGTAAGGAGATTAGGGTAGGTCTCCCTGAGAGGTGAGAGAGTAAGGGTTCTAGACTAGAGGGCATTCAAAGCAGAGTTCCTAAGATAGGCATGAGCTCAAAACAACAAGAAGGCCAGTGTGGCTGGAGCAGAATGAAGTAAGAGGTGAGGAAACAGAAGGAGGCTAACTCAGAGAAACAAGGGGGAGGCCACAAATGGTTTAGGGCAGTGATTCTTCCACTGTGGCCCCCAGACTCACAGTCTCAGCATCACCTGGAACCTGTTTTATTTTTTTTTATTTTTTTTTATTTATGATAGAGAGAGAGAGAGAGAGGCAGAGACATAGGCAGAGGGAGAAGCAGGCTCCATGCACTGGGAGCCCAACATGGTATTCGATCCCGTGTCTCCAGGATTGCACCCTGGGCCAAAGGCAGGCGCTAAACCGCTGCGCCACCCAGGGATCCCCTTTTTTTTTTTTTTTTGGAACCTGTTTTAAATACAGATTCTAAGACCCCCCCCCATCCCCAGACTTATAGAATCAGAAATTCTGGGGGAAGAGTAGAGTTCAAGCAGTCCTTTTTTTACAAACCGGATGAATCTAATGCGCAGTGAAGTCTAAGAACCGCTGTGGGGCCTTGGTAGACATTTGTGACTTTGGCTTGTCGGTAGCCTCCAGCCAGAAGAGCATCAGAAACACACCCACACTTAAGCAGGTTGGGTTGATTACCCTTTGCAGCGAGGGAACAGATACCGGGGAGAACCATTGGGCCTGCTCAGTTCGAGAATGTTAGTAAGACCTATTACAGGATTGGGGCTTTGGGTGACCCTTTGGGGAGGGTTTAATGAAGTGAACCTTCACTTTGGATTGGGTGCTGTCAGAAAGCAGAGACAGTTCTGTGATTGGATATCTCAATAAATATCTACAAAATGGGCACACTTGAGCAAGGATAAAGCAGTAATTGGTAAAGAAGTAGCAATCACTCATAATAGAGGGAAGAGGATATTTGGCATTTCATGGGCTGCACAGTGACCTCGGTTTGCCTCTGCTTAGACAAATTATGAAGTGGCTTTATTTGGTCTCATTTTATCATGGTCTGAGGGACCCTGTCTGCTGTTTGTGTTCTGTGACATTGTTTTATCTGACAAGAGAGTAACCCAGCCTTGCTCTGAGTGCCAGGTCAACCTCTAACAACACTGAGACCTTTGTAGCTGGGTCAGACCAGTTCCCAGATGTCAGGGAACTTTTTTCTTTCTTAGGCTTGTATCTGAGAAAAAGAGGAAGGGACTGGAGAGTTTTGGATAGAGCAGTGATGTGACTGACTTTTAAAAGAATAAGTCTGACTGCTGCATTGTGAAGAGAGTGTATGGGGCAAGAGAGGAAGCCAGGAGAGAAGGTAGGAGGGGGAAGATGGAAAGATAAGAGACCTCTAAAGAGACCCCCAGGCAGATCTAACAAACTTGGAAACAATGGGACTTCCAGGGCCTCTAAGATCTCACAGACCCTGTCAGACATCCATTAATCAAGGAAAAGATACCAAATTAGAAGTGAGGCCTGAGCAAGGTTCTTCAATCTTTTATGAAAGAACCTTTTATGGAGGATGCCTTCCATCCAAACAGCTCATTGTCTTCTGGTTTAGTTACCATGAATGATTTACAGCCACAGTGAACATTTTATGCCCCTTTGTGCATGTGTGTGTGTGTATGTGTTTGTGTATGTGTGTAGCCCTCATTTCCTGTGGGGAAGGTACATTGCTAAGAGTTTTATGTGCTTTATCACAGTTAATCTTCACAGAACCCTATGACCTAGATAAAAGTATCTCAGTTATACTGGTGAGGAAACTGAGGTTTAGGGTTGTATTACCTATTTCCTTATTTCTGAGAACCTGTTCAGTAAGACGTGTTATTGACAATGTTTTGGGAGAGAAAAGATTACAAAATTGAATATAAATACCAATTTTAACACACCTATTTGAAAGGAGCTAAAATGTGAAAAAGTATGCACCTTAAAATAGAGGATGTATGGTATAATTGGCTCCATTTTACAAAAAGGGAAACCGGGATTCAGAAAGGTTAAGTTATTGCAGAAGGTGGTGTTAGAGACCATGTTCTTAATCTATGCATGTTGCTGCCTCTGTGTATGTGAAGTTGTGATGAAATTTTGTGATTAATTCGTACTTCATCATAAGAAGAAGATTGTTTAGTACAAACACTTGCTGACTTGCTACAACCCCCACACACATCCAGAAATTGGCGCTATTACATCCTGTAATCTAACCAGGCTGAAACATTCACTTTTCCCTAAACACATTATGTCTTCCTTGCTTCATGCCTTAATGCCCTGCCTGAGATATTTTATTATACCAGCTACTTCCATCTCTTCCTCTCCTTCTGTCCCCAAAGACTGTAAGGTCCTGGCAGATAGCTGTCAAATCTCACGTATCTCTGTATTCCTAGTGCCTAGCATGCTTGAATTTATTGCATGTCTTCATTCTTCTAATATTTGGTAAGTTTGCTGAATGAATGAGAGTGTAGGATGACCAAAGCCATAGGGAGACGATGGCATAGTGTACTAATTCTCGGCCTTATCTGAGTTTCGGTTTGGAAGATACAGACCTGTCCCAGAAAAATGTACATGCCAACATACGCAGTCCATTTTGTGTCCAATTTCAGGAGTGTTCACGGATCCACTGAAGCCCATCCCTGTACCCTGGTTTAAGAAACTCAAATGTAGTCAGTGGGAGCATTATTTGCTACAAACTTTAGGCAAAGTAATCTGACATATCTTTTGTTCTATAAACCTACCTTAGGAAACTTGTCTTCCTGAAATAAAAATACCCAAGACACAGGTACAAAGATGTTAATGATATTTAAAGGACACAAAAGATCCCCAAACTAAGAAATGGAAAAGTGTATATTCTACATCTTTGTTTGCAGCTTGTGAAAAGTCACAAGAATGGCTTGCTTAAAATATGAATTTTTTTTTTTTTGGTGCTCTTCTGGTAGCTGTTTACACTCTTTGTTTTCATAGTTATTGGTTCTATCAGACATATTGTTCAGGGATGAAACCCTAGTATTCTAAATATCAGAGACATGTATCCTCATCACTTTTCTTTTCCCTTTTTCCCTCATTTTTTATTGGGGTAAAATACACATAATCTACAATTTACCTTCATAAGCATTTTTAAGTACACAGTTCACTGGTATTAAATACATTCATAATGTAGCCCAGCCATCTTTACCACCCATCTCCAAAATCCTCATCTTCTAAAAGTGAAACTCTTTATATTTACTAAATAATGTCTTCCTGCTCTTCCTTCCTCCCAGCCTGTGGCAACTCACCATTCTATTTTCTGTCTATCTATGATTTTTTACCTAAGTACCTCACCCGTAGAATAGAATAGATAGCCCAAAAATAAATCCTTGCATACATGGTCAAATGATTTTTGACAGGAGTGCCAAGACCATTCAATGGGGGAAGGGACAGTCTTTTCAACAGATGCTGCTGGGAAAACTGGACATCCATACGCAAGAATGATTTGGACTCTTATCTAATACACCATATTACAAAAATTAACTCAAAAATGGATCAGAGACCTAAATGTAAGACCTAAAACAATTAAGCTGTTAGGGATACCTGGGTGGCTCATCAGTTGAGCATCTGCCTTTGTCTCAGGGTGAGATCCTGCGGTTCTGGAATCAAGTCCCACATCAGACTCCCTGCGAGGAGCCTGCTTCTCCCTCTGCCTAGGTCTCTGCCTCTCTCTCTATGTCTCTCATGAATAAATAAAATCTTTTAAATTTTTTAAAAAAGCAATAAAACTTTTGGAGGAAAACATAAGAAAAAACTTCACGACATTGGATTTGGCAGTGATTTCTTGGATATGACACCAAGGCAGAGACAACAAAAGAAAAAATAAGCAAATTGGATCTCGTGAAAATTTTAAAAATGTTTGCATCAAAAACCAGTATCCTTTACTTAGATGTATGGAGCTTATGTTGTTGTTCATTGACAGCGTATCTGCCTCTCAGGCGACCCTTCCAAAGTAACCTTTGTCTTGTGAAAGATATTCTTTGTCCTTATGAAAATGAAATTATGATCTTTCTTTTCTTATGCTAGTTCTTTTTCTGTAGGCATTTTACATAGCCTCCATTTTCGTGCTCTATCTGAACTGGCATACCCTTTTTGTCATCTTGCTGCTTTAGTGGTTAACAAGTAAAAACCTGGCAATACTCAAAAGAAATTGTCTAAGAAATTTGGTTTAACCATCACAGCATTGTTTATGGTGGTAAAAAAAAAAAAAAAAAGTTGGAGAAAACCTAAATGCACAGTGTGCCATTTAGGAATTCATTGTCCTTCAACTCTGAATCCACCATGCACTGCTGGCTCTGCTATAATGGAGCTGGACCTTGTGAACATTTTTTTCCTTGCTAGTGGGCATGATGTTAAGTTTTACCAATAGAGGGCCTTGGGGAGATACGGTAGGAGGAAGAAACTTCTCTTCCTGGTCCCAGCATGCCTTTGTTCTCCGTGTTCTACTATGTGGCTGCCAGTGGCACATGGGGCATATCCAGTGTGGTCAGCCCTGTTGAGTTTCAGTGGCCTTTCTCTGGACTTTTCCATTGAGTTTCAATGGCATCCCTTCCATGGAACAGTTTGCCTTGCGTTATACCACCAGCACCCCCACAGGGTGGCTTCCTGGTATATTCTGCTGGCAGATTCTCAGCGATGATCAGTAAACCTCCCAGAACCTTCTCTGGAGACTTTGTGGCCGATTTCACCAGCATCTAGTGATTCTCTAATTGTCACATCTGGCCTGCAGCAGATTGGATTTCTCTACCACCCAGTTGGTGATGGCCACCACTTCAACAAGTTTTGGATTTCAGCCTTGGAAAGGAGAGACTCTTGCAAGTTTGTTTCTTCCTTGGTTGCTTTGCCTCAGCCTCAGAGGTGTGGCTTCTCCCTGTATATGCTATTTCTATATATGTAGAGCTTTCTGCATTTTCCTTAGTTAATCTCTTGTTCCTACTTACTAATTCTCTTTATTTAGCTTTCTTAGTTGAAATTGAAATTACTGTGTGGTTTCCGTCTCTGGACGGATATAGTCATCATGAGGAGAAAGGAAATAAATGGGGAGTATTATGCAGGAATTTAAAAAGAATGAGAATAAGGATCAACTGCTACAGGAGTCGCCTTCTCTCCAAAAACAAATGGAAAACTGCACAAAATAGATGCAGTAATTGTTTTCAGTTTTTGCACAAGAAGCAGCACAAGCCTATGAACTTTGAGAGACAGGAAAGAAAGGAGAAGAGCCTTACAATTGCCCCCAACGTCCTGCCTGGAAACATTTTTCAGACTGCAGCACAGAGGGGTTACCCAAACTGGGGTAATCTTGCTGAGTTGTAAAGAAAGAGCAGAGTACAAAGGAGTCCAGAGTACTAGGAATTTGCAGGATGGAGGCCTGGAGAAGAAGGGGTTCTGCAGAGAGAGAGAACTCTGGAGATCTCCAGAGGGTCCTCATGAACCCCCAGCTGAGTTTCTGCATACCAAAACTGCTGAATTTCTGCATATCAAAACTCCATAAGACTCCCCCCCCCCCCCCCCCCCCCCCCGTCCCGAAACAGCAGGTCAAAACTTCTTGGAGATCCCAAAGAGGCTCAGAGTTGTGGCAAATTCCACACATTTGAAAAACTGAACACAACAGGCATCAGAGAGAGTGCCCAGTGGGAATCAGAAGGGTCAGTCATGGGGAGAATTATCCTTAGAGTAAAAGCTGCTCTGTGCCCACCATAACAAGTCTTAAAGCAAGCCTCAGAAGAATCAAACTGAGCCCAAACATCCTGGAAGAAAACCCCACACTACTGAAAGGAATGTGAGTCCAGCAAACAGCCCTGTAAAGTTTGCCATGTTGAACATCCAACCTAAAAGTTCCCAGACATTCAAAAGAAGTAGGAAAATATCGCCCATAACAAAAAGAGAAAGATCAACCATCAAAACAACTCCAGAAATGAGAGAGATGATAGATTTGTAGATGGTGTCCTTAAAAATGTTTATTATCAGTCTTATAAAAACCCTCAAGGATGCAAAGGAAAACATGAACATGATGTGGAAAAAAAATGAAAGTATTTTTTAAAAAGACAACTTGAAGAGATGATGAAAAGTATGTCAAATGAGGGCAGCCCAGGTGGCTCAGCGGTTTAGCGCTGCCTTCAGCCCAGGGCGTGATCCTGGAGACCCGGGATCGAGTCCCACATCGGGCTCCCTGCATGGAGCCTGCTTCTCCCTCTGCCTGTGTCTCTGTCTCTCTCTCTCTCATAAAAAAATCTTAAAAAAAAAAAAAAAAAGAAAAGTATGTCAAATGAAAATGCACTGCATGGGTCTCAAGATTAGACAAGGAGAATAATGAGTGAACTTGAAAAACAAAGCCATGAAAAATTCAAAATGAAATAAAGACCACCAGCAAGCTGTGGGACATGTTCACACTGGGTACTGGTCTTAAAGACATCCAATGGATGTCACAGAGAGGGACAGGCAGGCAGAAAAAATATTTGAGGAAATAGTGGCCAAATATTTTCCCAATTTGGTGAAAACCATAAACCCACAGTTCCAAGAAGCTCACCAAACCCCAAATAGAAGAAACATGCAGAAAATTACATGGTCCTATCAAAGTAAAATTGCTGAGAACTAGCGATAAAGGTTTTTTTAACAAGCACTTACCATGTGATTCAAATACCCCCACTGGGATTCACCCTAGAGAAACTAAAACTTAACGTTCATACAAAAAACTGTACCCAAAGATTTATAGTAACTGTTCGTTATAACCCAACCTGGAAACAACCCAAATGTTCTTTGACAGGTAAATTGATAAACTGCTATGTCCATGCAGCAGACCATATGTTCATTCAATAAAACAGCACAAACTACTGTACTATGTGGATGAATCTTAAAAACATTATGTTATGTGAAAGAAGCCAATGAATGAGTTTTTTAGTTCTCTTTATGTGAAGTTCTGGAAAATGCAAAAGCAGATAGTTAGTCCAGGGGGCAGGGAGTTCAGCGGGGAGGACACTAGTAGCAAAGGGAGCTTTGTGAGATGATCGAACTTTTTTCTCTTCTATTTATGGTTGTTGTTACAAGCCTGACACATGCTTCAGAACTCAACTCCACACTAAAAAAGTGTATTTTATCATATGTGATTTATACCTCAATAAAGCTTATTGTTATGTTAAAAAAAAAGAGAATGTGTTTAGATTTTTTTTATCCATTGTTAACAGGATAAAAGCAAGTTGCATAGTAGCATAGGTAGTATGATCACGTTTAATAAGGCAACACTGAAAAGAAACCCTTCTATCCCTTTACATGTGGACTGATGTTTGCAAGCCCATGGAAGATTCTTTGGCAGAAGGGTACACACCAGGCTTGGTTACATCATGGGGATGGGAACTAAGGGGAAAAAGAGGGGAGATAGTTAAATTTTTCTTAGATATCTGTGGGTGGTTTCATGTTTTGCCATGAGCACCTGTTATTTTCATAATTTAAAATAATGAAAATAAAGAAGATATCAACATAACCCATGGGGACATGTGTCTGTAGAAAGAATTCTGATGGAGAGAAGGGTCCATTGTGACAGTACAATGAGGTCAGAAGGGTGAAGATGAGATCATTAGACTTGACAAAAAGGAGATTTTGATAACCTCCGAGAGCATCTGAGTAGCCATGTGGGGGCCAGAAGTCAGAATGCAATGTGTGGAAGAAAGGTAGAGTTTGGGAAGAAAGGCTTTGAGTGTTTCAGAAGTTTGGGCATAAAAGGAAATTTAGAAACAGGAAGGAGCCACAGCATCATTTGGAGGTTTTTGTGATGAAAGAATTTCCTTGTGGCTTCTGAAGGCCAAGAGAGGAGAACCAGCAGAGAGTTACTGACCAAAGCTATTGAAGAATGGTCTAAAATGGTGGTGACAGAGCCCTTGAGATGATGAGGGGGTTGCAGGGACAGAAATAAGAGATGTCTCACTGCCCTAGAATTGAGTTTATTGCACTCACAGCTGTCATAGGCCTAAGAACACACCCTTTCCAGTTCCTGCTGGATTCTAGGGAATCCAATTTCCTAACAGATGGCTGGGCCCTGAGTCCTGGCCCTGATCTGGAGCATCAGCTGTGTGACCTATGCTAGTCACTTAGGCTAAGAAGACTGGTCTTCATAGAATCTACTTCATATTGTTGCTATGAGTGAATGCTTACAAAAAGCTAAGTTTGCTGCTCAGCTACTGGTCTTGGGGCAGTATCTTTGACATGTGAGCCTGGGCCATGTGACCAATGATGTCACAATGCCCTACTGGACTCCAACTTCTCCACTAGGGAGTTCCAGATTCTTTGGAGCCAAGGACTGGAACTGACATGCAAGACCTCTACCAACTGAGGGTTTCATGAGCACACTCCTCTGCCAAGATCTTGGTGAAGAGTCTTTGACTGCAGTTGTGTCTTAGACATTGTTTTATTTGTTATCATGATCGTGCTTGGCTGGATGCTTTTTGTTGGACTTGCATGTTACATGGGCACATTTCCAGAGTTCATGGTAAGTAATGGCCCTGCCTGTGGATCCCTGATAGTAGTCCATCCTGGCTCTGGCCCTGACTCACCCTCCCAGCTGGGAGTTGTGACCAAATGGGAAAGATAGTTGAGGTCTCACTACTAAATAGAGGTCAGGATGCAATGGCAAGTTAGTTTCCCAGGCTACTTCTCTTCCCATTGGGGTATCTCTGAGTACCACCTGCCCCTTGGGTATGTAATAGCACTTATTTCAAAGCATTACAGAATTTATCAGAGAGTTTCTGAAGACAGTGGTTTTTAGGCCAAGGAGATCAGTGGTCACTGGTAGGAATGGCAATATGGACATTGGTGGGACCTCCCGAGAGCCCCTCTGGTCCTACAGAGGCAGTCACCTACTAGGCCAACAAGTAGAACCACTTCTGCCTTTAAATTTCTTTCTGACTCAGCCTCCAACTCTGAAGTGGAAGGAAAAGTGGCCTGTTCAGGAGAACAAGACACGACTGAGGAGCTGGGCTTTGGATGAAGACCCGCAACTCTGAGTGAGTGGTCAGGTCTGCTGAACTCAGTTCCTCCCTTTCCAGAGAATGTGGTGACACCCTAAAATCTCAATGGAGAGTTTATTTTCCCCCTGGGAAACAAACTGTCAAAGGGAAAGTGGCTTGAGGTATGTGTTAGGGTAAGAGAATACAGCAAGTGCTGCTTTGGACAGCAGGCCAAGTTTCAAAGATTTGTTAAGCACATCTCCTAGGTCTATCTTTTCAAAGACCTCCGGTCTATTAGCTTCTCACAAACTCTATACTTAGTTGAATGAGCATTTTTAGTGCCCCTTTTGGCAGACTCCAAGACTAGAGTTAATGTGAGTGAATTCAAGCCCTAACTTTGCTACTCACTAGCTGTGTAAAAAGTTCAATCCCTTGGGAAAGTTTAATTTCTAAACCTCACTTTCTTCATCTGTACAATGGGGATAGCTCAGTATCTTACTATTTTTGTGAGGATTGCATTTGGGAATTCATGTCAAGCATTTGATGCAAAGCATCAACAACCGAGCAAAATAATGAACTGGTCAACGAAGATTTATTGGTGACAACAACCTTAATTGGTTACCCAAGGCCATACAGACCAACTCCATATGTGAAGTTGGGATGCAAGCACAGGTCTCTGGACTCAACCTCTTGCACACATTCCACATCCTACTCCCTTTCATTCAGACCTGTTTTTTCAAAAGATATTCCCGCTGTTAAAGAAACTTAAAGTCTTAGTAAGACTTCAGTAAGCAACTTTACTTAGTAAGTAAGCCAGTGACAGGAGCGGGTTTTCTGGGAAACTTCTCTGGACAGCAGGAGCATCATGTCCCAACCCCAGGGATACTAGAAATAGGCCATGAAGTTTCTTTTTTTTTCCGCCACCAACCCCAGGATTTCTATGTAAGTATTGACCCAACTGAGCCAGACCTTTGTGTGGGGGAGGGATGTGGGTGGAGGCACAGGGCACTTGCTTAGCTGAGCCACTGCCACTCTGATCCTGCCCAAACCAAACCACCTCAGATTTTCCAGCTGTGGAATGAGCATAACACCCATCTTCCTTCTCTTCCCTTTCCAGGGAAGTTGTGAGGAGGCATACCCTGCATAATGTGTGTTTAATGTAGTGTTTCACAAAATGGAAGATTTCTCTTTTTCAAATAGTCTAGCAATAGTGTATAAAGTAATTGCTCACAGCATGCCTAGCCAATCCTCCCAATTAATCCGGGGCCCGTTTTGTTTTGTTTACATAACAGTGCTTTTTGTATCTGATTGCATAAAACCAATAGTTAATATTCTGACAGGTGATGAGTTAATAAAGATGTGATGCCAGCTAGATCCAAACCATGGAGGGTCACCGGAGAACAGGGCCTTTCTATTAAGGGTTCTTTGGACCCAACACACCAGGCGTCCTACTCAACTGTCCCATAGCTACCACTTTGACTGGTCCCCGCAGGGTCACAGGAGCTGATGTCACAATTGGTGTCTGATCTCTGCCCCCCAAAATGGCCCTGGCGAGTCATTGCTGTTTAGACTAGACCACAAAGCTCTTCAGCCAGGAACTAACATGCTGGGCAATCCACCATCTGGTCTTGAATGAAGACAGCCCAGTACCCAGGACTCAGGGAATAGACCACCACACCTTTCAGTACCACCTATTGTCCCCAGCACACACCACCAGCTGAGCAAGAAGCCCCACAATGATTGTTGTCTTATGGTTGCTTCTCATTGCAGGAACCATGTGGAAGGGATATAAGTATCCCCCAGGAGGGGTAAGTGTGTTTTCTATACCTTTGTTTTCTATACCTACTTTGAAATGTACTCCCTCAGATAAATGAGCTAAGCATCAAAATTCAACTCTAGTAACTTTAGAAACGAATAGTCTTCTCTTTATTTAGAAAATGGTTGTACCTTACATACTATTATTCACTGAGGGTTCCTTCTGTCTTTCATGTCTTTCTTTTATACATATTTTCCTAAGAGTCATTAGTCTTAAATTCTTCAGTCTCAAATAACACAGAGATGTAGAGGTAAAGGTATTTCAGGCCTTAAGTCAAAACTGTCTGACATGGGTGACCTAGGATTATGCTCGGGGGGGCCATTTCATGTGCCCAGGCTTTGGTCACATTTCTTAAATCAGCTCACACCAGCAACCTACACTTAACCCTCCCTCCTCAAGTAAACGGCAGTTTATAAAGTGGTTCTGGTGCTAGAGATCTTTTCTCTTCCCATTAGACCTTGGATATTTGTTCTTTTTTGGCCTCTTGTCACCTCCCACATGGCTAAGCCCTCCTGGCAACTGGGATCAGAGGCATTAAGAGATAGGACTGGACAAAGGATAGAGCCTGTCCTCGGCAAGGAGGGCAATTGCCTCATCCACACACACAAGCAAACACTAGGTGAGGTCCACCTGACATACTTTTCTTTCCCCAGACCCCGGTGGAAGTAAGCAAAGATGATCCTGGTGAAGTAATGCAGCTCTGAAGCTCACCTGACCAGCTGTACAGTTCCTGTTGTTGGTTTAGCATAAAGTAATTGCACATTATTTTGTCACATTTTATGTAAAAAAAAAATTCCGTACTTTTTAAGATAAGACTTGGTATTCCTTAGCTGCAAACAGGGAGATGGAGGGTGGGGAGGTAGTTGGGGTAGATGGATGTGATTGGGTCCCCTCAGTTTCAGTCTCTCAGACTGGCAATAAGACTAAGATAACTAGTTCCATTTGCCCCGTATTCTGTAGACCTAGTTCCCAAATATAGCCTTTCTCCTCTGTCCAGGCTCCAGGGTCAAAAAAATGTTACAGAAAAGGCTAATACTGTGTGCAGAAAGGACTTCATTTTAATACTGGGTGCTAAATTATACATTATTTTAATCTTATAACCTTCTGGGTTAGGCACTGGCCTTTTAACAAAATGGCAAAAATGAAGCTGAGAGGCCCCAAGTATCTTACCAGCCCCACAGCTCTGGGTTGCAGTCAAGATTAAGATCCAGACCTTCAAAAAATAAAAAATAAAATAAAAAAAGATCCAGACCTTCTAGACCCCAAACCCCTTGGCATGTTTTTATGTGCCAAGGAAAAGAGCCAAACAAGAGCCTGGAGCATCCAAGATCTTGGCTGTCTCTTGGCTTAAATGCCTCCCTCACCTGAATAGCAAGGAAGGTGTCTGATGATTTAGCGGTGACTGTTGGTAATACAGGGCAGCATACATAGAAACAAAAGCCAGTCCTCAGTATGATGCAGTTTGAGTTTGAGACCAAGGATGAAAACCCAAGTAGAAGACCCATGCAGTGATTCTGGGCATTTGAGCCCTAGCATATTCCTCATAAGCCCTCTAGATGTGGTTTGGAATTTTCTGACCCTGAGAGGGGAGTGGGGGGTAGGGGGGGTGAGAACTTAACAATAGCAACTGCTTTTGAAACAGACTGTGTGGAACTTCTCCCATTCTGTGGCTGCCTGGGGATGATGGATGGTCCCATTGTTCAGAAGTGCATCTGTACCACCAAAGTAGATCTTCTGGTTATGTGGGTAACATTGTGTTGATGGACTATTTGGTACATTTGCTAAACTATTTTTTAAGTGGCCCTGTGCACTGAATAGATTGCCCTTCTTTTATTCTTTATGAAAAGTGAACTCAAATTCCATAAGCAACACAGTAATCCTGAATCTAGGATAGTAGCATCTCTTATAATACTTACGTGACCTAGACTCAACTCATCCCATCAAGTTAAGTGCCTACATTTTCTGGCTGCCTGGCTGTGCCTACTTGCCTCCTACATATTCCAAAGGACTCATCTTTCTCAGTTATTTCAGGCTCTTTTTATTATAGGGGGACAGAACCTGCTCATTTTCTTGACAAGAGGAACTATATACCCAGTACTTCCTCCCTCCGGTTCTGAGTATACCTCCAAACAGTTGTCCTAACCTGGGTGTCTGGTAGCAGACCAGCTCTCATCAGCTGGTGGGGGGCAGTTGTGGGGGCCAAGCAGACGTGAACATGTCAAGGAGAATGAACAGAGAGGTATGTGTGTAAGGAGGCAAACCCTATCTCAAGTCTGATGAGTCTACTGGGGCTTCTAGCTAGAAAAATGTTCAGGGCAATGGAAGAAAATATCTGAGTTTTGGTAAATAAAGGCAAACCAGTGAAAATATCAATAAAATATTTTTAATGCCTACAATTTCTTTTATACATAAATTGCAAAACTTTCACCTGTATGTGCAAAAGTAGATTCTCTTGCAGGTCAACAGCACCAGAAAACAAGCTAAGCTATGTAAATGTTTTCTTTTTTAAAACTTGATTTGTCCATTATGTAAAAGACATGATGGATTTAATAACTCCAAAGAAATCTATATCCTACTCTTAATCATACACTAAACACCTGAATATTTATTTTATCACATCCACTCACAAAATAAATAGTAGTCTAATATATTGAGCACATTGAAAATAAACCAACCAGTCTCTCTTCATATATTTATTCTCTTTCCAAACATGTTTTGGTCTCCTGCTATATCTCAGAAATGTACTAATAGCTGCTTTTAAGTTACAAAATACAAAACAGTAATTTCTTGGAGAAAATCTTGGGGTAACATTAAAAAAATGAAATTTCGAGTTCCCATAGACTTTCTTTTTTGTTAACAGTCTTTGAACCCTCTCATGGCACACATGTAAGGCTGTCTGTGACATGTGGTACCCTGGCCTCCAAATGGACATAAATGCATTTGTAGTTTAGAGAAAATACAAAGACAAGTTCTGAAAGTAGCCTTAAGAGAAAGTGCCCCTTGCTTTGACATAGCAACATCAAAAGCAAGTGGGACTGTGCAATCAGAGCCATATGAGTTTTATGAAAACTACTTTCCTTTCACATCATCTGTTGGAGAATGCCACACCCATGGTCATGTAACATTACAATCGTGAAATAACATTACTACATTCGTGAATTAACATTACCCAATAAAAGGCACATCTTCAGATATTGAATTAATAAAATCTGAAAATCAAAATGGTAGAGGATACATTAAAAAACCAAGCACTTAAATTTGTAAACCTTAATAAAATAACAGCTTATTCCAGTTTCTTCAGATATTTGTGGGCTTTTTGGAAGAGTGGTCAGGAATTGCAGAACAAAATGGAAGACAGGATTTGGAAAACAAGGCCAAGACTAATTTAAAAGACTTTCTCAGGACTTTCTTTTTAATTGAGCTACAGAAGTGCCCTTTTATAATGTTGATGCTGAGGAATAATAAAATCAACATCTGTAGAAGAAACGCACTCAAAGTGATACACGCATAAGGATACAACCTGACTCTTCAAGTTCTGGAACTTTTATCCAGTACCTGGTGCCTTTCTGTACAAATAACTGCACATTAAGTAAAGTGCTTGTAGACTTTAAGCCACCAGAAATCTTTCGGCTATGATAAGCACTTGATTGTAATAGATTTTTTCAAAGAGTCTGAATATTGAAAATATATATCCAAGAAAAAACTTTTGAAGGGCTGGGGGTAATACAAAAGTGACAGTGAAGGAAATAGTGTTCCAAACCTGTTTTATTACGTGGAACATCCCACTTTCCTTAAATTAATTTCACTGAAGGTATTTGAGATGGGTGAGAGGCAGTCAATAGGATTTTCTGCCAGTGTGACAGTTCTGTGTGGATCATTAGAAAGGACGTTATTCCTGGTGATGAAGACATCTTTCATAGGATTCAGCTTCAAAGTTAAATCCTTGCACTTCTGAAATTTGAAACTCAATTCAAAATAAGTCAGTCTAAGGGACTGGGTCACATGGCTGTCCCATTAAGGGACTAACAATAGTCATCTATACTACCAAACTTGAAGAATAAAAAGAAAGCTTTACGGATAAAAAGGAATATACAAAAGCAACTTTTGGAACCGTTCTACAAGCTTATGTCCCACTGCCCCCAACCCTCCACATTTAGAATCAAGGACAAATGTTCTCTAGCATCATCATATCTCATTTTCTGTTGCTGACTTTCCTTGAGACTTGGCTTCTCTCCAATCAGAATCTAGGTCAGCCTGATTGGCATTGGCTGGGTTTGAGGCCTAAGAGCTATCAAGTCTACAAATATGACTTGAAAAAAAGTGAGAATGAAGAAAGTTCCACAGCCCAGTAGAACACTAGTAACAGGGACCATCCATCCCTTCCTACCTGGGAAAAAAATCTCTTCACAGTGCATAGTTTGAAATAAAAGTGCAATATGGGCAAAAAGAGAAAGTGGTACTCTTGATACACATGAATTTAGTTTTTGGTTTTTGCCATTAAATGCTAAAGAGTTTAAGATAAAACGCAGTCAATATCAAGAGGTACAGGGGCACCTTTTCCCAAAATATCTGTATAATGAGGGAAGAGAGGGAGGAGGGGAGTCTCACATGTCACTTCCTCAGTTTTTAAACTACTACTCTTCCAAATCTAATGTTTGAATAAAATAAGCATTTTTCTTCAATATAAAAATGAATTTTTTAGATAAAAATCAATCAGCACAGTGACCTTGTCTATTTTATAACTAAAGCCAACATAACAGTAAATCTGAAAGGAAAACTTGGAAACAAATATTTTTAAACTGAATGGCATAACTTGTATTTAACTTGAAAACAACTTTTTGTTAATTGCCTTATCACCTAAATTAATGAGTAAGAATGCTCAGCATCCAATCCATGAATAATGCAGAATACAATATAATTTATTCTACTTTTTACTTCAAAGTCACAGAGATGACATCCATACGATAATTATAAAGCCTACTCTACATTTTCAAGTTCTCAATCCAAACATATAGCTTAGGACAGGTCACTTTATTGCTGGCAACATTCATAGAAGGGCCAGGTTCCTTATTAAAAGACAGAGTAAGTTTGATTGGGAGCGGGATGGTGCCCTACTCACACATCAGCAGAATTATGAAGTCAAGAGGCAATCTTTTTTTTTTTTTTTCCTTTCCAAAGTAGCAAAGGAACAAAAGATTGGCTGACTGGTGAGCGGCCCCGCATTAGAGTGCATAGCTCATCAGGATCAAGGCTGGCACCTGTGAACAGTTAACTTCGTAAGAGCACTCAAATGGGCATTCTATCACCTGCATTACAGATTAAACCCTGTAAAGTATTTGAAAATACTTTATGATCCAATGACAGCCTGCACATGACATACGCATTCCTTCTCCTTGAGTACCCAAGTATAAATCTAAAATCATAAAGGGGCTTCTTCATTCTGAAGGCAGGACCTCCCTGCAGCAGTGTCTCTCCAGAATTTCACAAAAATAAATAAAAGCAGCAGCTAACGCTTCTTCAGCTTCTTGGCCTTTCGACGCTTCATTTCTTCTTCTTCACGTCTCATTTCCTCTAAGTCCTCCTGCATACCTAGTCTTAAACTGTCAAAAAAAAAAAAAAGTGTTTGTCAACATACATGAAATTACCATTCTCTTTAAAAATTAAGAATGAAATTTCAACTAGGAGCTCATATGGAATGTGCTGATGCATTAAAAATGCCTAAAGGCTTTACCACTGAAAACAAACTAGCAGGTATATTTTTTACTAGGAATCTCTGCCACTGACTCTGCTTACAGTAGAAAAAAGACCTCATATAAAACTTCAACATAAAATACCTTAATATTCCCATTAAAGTAGTGAAATATAAGTTGCTTATAATAACAGCTTTTAAAAATAAAGAGGAAGAAAATTTATTCAATATATAAAATAACATTCTATTCTTATCCCTTCCCACCATTTGGGTATTTTATGTAGTTAAGAGGAGAACACAAGAGGGAGAAACGTTTAATATTCTGGGTTGAGACTGAAGTGAATTTTTTTAGCAAGTTAACACTATAAAAATAATCATTTGTTGCCCCAACCCAAGAAATTATCACTAGTAAAAAAAAAAAAAAAGAAAGAAAGAAAGAAAGAAAAGCAATTATCACTAGTTTATTAGGTAGTCAAACAGGAATCAGACAGGATCTATATCCCTTCTCAGATCCCTAAGGTCAGTAGTGGTACAGCAGGACTGAGATGTGTCTGATGTAGAAAGGGAATTAAAGACGGGGAAAGAGAAACAAGAACACATTGCAACGGGATCAGAGGAGGCTTCCAGCACTTACTGTGTCCCTGTATGGTGAGGCACTGCAGCAGGCAACTTGAATATAGTATCTTAACACAGTACCTCAATAAGTAGAAATGGTAAATTTTCATTTTACAAATAAGATTTAGAAAGGCTAAGTAATTTGTCTAAAGCCCCACAGCACGTAAGCAGGATTAGAATTTAGAACTGTGTGGCCCAAAGCCCCTGCTCCCAATGGTGCATGCAACTAAAGCAGGAAACAAAGGAATGTTCGGGATATTTCTGCACAAATGTGTTAAATTTTGTGCTTACCTCTTTGCTTCTTCCTTCTGCTGCTCTTTCCAACTACTCTCCATGTAACGTAAGGCATAATCGCTTTCATCTTTGTATCTGATAAGAGGAAATCAATGTTGAGAGGGGAAAAAAGCCCAAATTCCTACTTTTTTAAAAGAACCACATCCTCCTATTTTAAAAATCTGTATCTTGGGGCGCCTGGATGGCTCAGTCGGTTAAGTGTCTGCCTTCAGCTCAGGTCATGATCTCAGAGTCCCGGGATCACTGCTCAGCGGGGAACCTGCTTCTCCCCTCTCCCTCCACCACTCCCCTTGCTTGTGCTCTTTCAAGCACGCTTTCTTGCAAATAAACAGAATTAAAAAAAAAAAATCTGTATCTTTACAAGTAAATCAGAAACACACTAAGGATTACTCTTCCTTGCTTGGCAAGGAGTGAGGTGGACAGAGATGATGGGTAGAGAGGAGTTTCAGAAATAAAGACAAATTAAATGAACTACTACTACTTGAAGGCAACTATTCCTGAACCTAATGTCGATGAAGATACCAATTCAATAACGTTTACCTCATTCACCTCTAGTTACAGATAGTTTAGATAGTTTATATTAAAATCCTGAAAGTACAATATACATGAAAATAATTTTGTACATATTAATCTTATTTGAGCTTCGTGGGAAAGGGGAGGACTTTAGAACAGAGAGTGAAGCAGGCAGATTAATGGCTTGACCAAGAACATATAGTAGCTAATGACATTACTAATATTAAATTTTAAAATCTGTTATTTATTCCAGTTCTTTTTGCTACTAAATATCTTTTTTTAAATATACCTTCTCTTAGGCTTGCCCTCTAATTTCTCATATCAATGGGTTTAAAGGAGATGGCAATTGTCAATTGATAGGGCAAATGCCTTCTCTTTTACATACATACTACCTCATTTAATCCTCCCAGATGTCATTTTTTTCCCCTAAAGATTTATTTATGGGGGGGGGGGGGAGTACAGAGAGAGAGGGAGAGTCTCAAGTAGACTCCATGCTGAGCTCAGAGCTTGACACAGGGCTTGATCTCACAACCCTGAGATAGCGACCTGACCTGAAACCAAGAGTCAGATGCTCAACTGACTGCACTACCCAGGGGCCCTCTTCCAGATGTCATTCTAAAAATAATTTACTCAAGTTTATACAGCTAATGATGAAACTTCCATTCAAACCCTGATCTTCTCCTCTGTACCAGTGCTTCTCAAACTTTAATGTGCATATGAATCACCTGGAAGCCTTATAAAGCTGATTTAGATTTGGTAGCTCTGAAGTGGGGCCTGAGAACCTACATTTCCGACGTTATTGTCAGATGCTATCAGTGCTGTTGGTCCCATGCTGACTGCTGTCCAGGAACCATGGTTTTGAGCAGCAAAGCTTTTTACATGAACGAAAAGTAAATATCAGATCAGACCAGCTTTTAACACAGTGCTGTGGATGGCTGAGTTCAAAGCCAATCTAGTCCTACTACACTAAACTGCTTCACACTCATTAAAGATACATTTTATGAAGAGTTTTTATTTATTTATTTATTTATTTATTTATTTATTTAAAGAAATAAGTGTATTATTTAAATTTTCTCAGTCTTACTTTTTTCGGTCATAGCCAAAGATTTCTCGAATGTGCTTGGATATTTCTTCCTGAGGTTCTCCTTCATCTTCAATAAAATCTTCCATTTCAGAGTCATATTCATCCTCATCTTCCTCATCTTCATATTCTCTCTGCCTCTTGTAACTACTGGGGAATGGAGGCCTTTGAGGAACTAAGAATAGAAAAGCCATTACTTACAGGAGTATTAAAACTGAGGACATTCCCAACCAAGTTCTACATAAACTGAGATAGTGACAACTCATTAAGACAGTGTCCTCAAAAACCAGAGCCAGCATGCTGGCCCATAGCATGGGGTCATTACGGCCTCATCCCTGCTGCTTCACATTATTTATAGGAAGTAGAATTTCCATTTATCCCAGAGCTTACTAGCAGCATCTGTTACATTTTCTAGCCTAGTAGTTCCCCTCCTTCTGGATTTAAGACTGGTACATTTTCAAAAAAACAAAACAAAACAAAAAACCCAAATTACAAATAGCTTACACTAACTTATGTGACAACTGAGGTGACAACCTACCATCTATTATCACCATAATTTCAGTACATTTTTTAGAAGTCCAACAAAGTATAAAAAATTCCCAGAATTATGAATAATTGTTCAAAGTCTTACTTCAAAAAAACTCACTACATTACCCTTATTCTTGAGCTGTTGTTAATATGCATGGCTTGTCTCCTGAGTGCAGGATTTCTTTCTCAACTTCTGCACTGCTGACATTTTGGGCCAGGTAATTTTTTGTTGAGCACCCTGTCCTGTGCATTGTAGGATAACAGCTGTGTCCCTGGCCCCTATCTTGCTAGATGAGGATGCTTGCATCTCCTGCCCTCAGTTGTGTCAGTCAAAAAATGTCTCCAGACACTGCCAAATGTTCACTGGGCATCAGAATCATCCTTGGTCAAGAACCAATGTTCTAGCTGAATTAGGAAGTTTAAAGCATGGCATCTCATCTTTTGTTTCTTTTTATATTCTGCATGGCACCCAACAAGTGCTTTAACAAATACTTATTACCATAAAGAACCTATGACATAGCAGCCACCAATGATCCTGTACCTTGAGACAGAGATCCCTAAAGGACCAGTAGTTAGAGCCTTGCTGTTGCCCACTATAAGGAACAGAAACACAAGGGCAGTCAGAAACAGTTCCTGGTACATTGTGGGTACTTAACAAATATCTGATGGATAAATAATGTACTAAAGGCGTCAAGCATACAAATATGCTCCAACTTTTGAAGACAGGTCTCTCTTGTCCTCATGAAAAGGTGAAGATGAATTACTTCATTGAACCATAAGGCATATACACTCACCCTGTCCTATAAATCACATAGCCAAGTTTATTGCACTTGGAGACATCATAGGGGTAAACACAGAGGGTCCTAGATAACTCCTTCTAAAGCCTTTTCCAAGTTATAATCCTTAAAGGGACTCTCAGGAACAAAGAGAGATTAAACCATCAGGATTCTATCAACATGAGTACATTAAAGGGCACATTGATGGGTACAGGGTCTCTGGTTATATAAAACAAAGCATTCTTTCCAATTTCCTAGTAACAAATATTCTTAAGGTAAGGGACAATTTACCTTTACCTTACCTTGGGCAGATCTGTAGCCAGATAAGGAAGGCTTCATTCCATTCATCTGTCCATTGCTGGATCGGCTAATTATATTCTTGGAAGAAATTGTTTCTGACACAACAGTACACTTGGGCTTTAGGGGGAGACTAGAGCTACTAACTGGTCGCCCGGGTCCCAAGCTGCTCACCGGTCTCCCAGGGCCTGAACTACTGAGAGTCCGTCCAGCTGGAACTGAGCCACTTATTGATCGCCCAGGGCCACTGACAGACCGCCCAGGGCCACTGACTGGCCGCCCTGGGCCACTGACTGGCCGCCCTGGGCCACTGACTGGCCGCCCAGGAGGGGCAGAGCCACTCATTGGTCGTCGAAGGTCATGTGGACTGCTGATAGGCCGCCCAGGGCCACTAGAGCTGCCCACAGATCTCCCAGAACCACCTGAGCCATTGGTGGGTCGCCCAGGGCCATTTGAGCTGCTTGCAGGGTGCCCAGGGCCACTTGTACCACCGAGTGTCCGTCTGGAGAGATTTAAGTCACTGGCTGGCTTCTTGGTCCCACTGACTGATCGCTCAGGTCCTGAGCTGGAGCTGCCATTCTGGCGCCTGGGCACAGGGCCAGAACTAACTGTAGGCCGAGGAGTCCCTGTGCTGGGCCGTCCAGGAGCTGAGCTGGAGCTGTTGCCTGGATGCCTGACACTTGGACTCTTAGCTTTACTGTGTGGGGTAACCATGGGCCCAGGCCTGGAATGGCTAGGATGGGGAGGAGATTTTTTGGCTTTGTGCTCAGTAACAGATTTCTGAGTCCCTTTAGCACAAGTCTTTGAGACACTTGGTGAATAGGTGCTGGAGTGGGGCTTTCCAGCCCCATTAAAAACAGGTCTGTTATGGCCCTCACGAAGTAAGGGTTGAGAGCAGTTGACAGATCCTGCTTTGGTCCTCTCTCCTGGCATGGATTTGGATGAAGACACACCTAAGTGTTTCTCATTGGCTGTGCTGGGTCTGGATTTCTTCTCAGCATGAGGAAGAGGAGTACCCCTGGAAGAAGGATGCTTGCTAAGTTTTGTGCCCACGCTTTCTTTCTGAGAGGGTGCCTTTTTGGTTGGAGGTAGTCTTGCATCTGTCTCAGGTCTCTTTTTCCTCTGCTTTCGTTCAAGGAATTCTCGCTCCCTAAGTTCCTCTGCAGTCATAGGCCGCTCTTCTGTCTTCTTCACTACCTTGATCTCCACTGGTTCATACTGCTTTTTCTCAGCCAGCCTGAGTAGATCAGTGAAGTTCATGAGTGGCGGGGCACTTTTGAGGGGGACCTTTGGTTTGCTTTCAACTTTGGGAGGTTCTTGCTCTTCCTCATACTCCTGCTCTGACTCTGCTTGATTGTATTCTAAGAATTCATCTTCTTCTTCCATTTCATATTCTTGTTCTGTTCCCTGGCTAGTGTGGCTTTCCACTGCCTGCCTCTTCTTTGATTTTTCCTCAACAGGAATCCCGTTGTAACCATGGAAATTATCCTTTGTCCTCTTGGCCATAGCTCTTGCTTTCTTGTCATGTTTTAGTTCAATTCGCTTTTTTACTAGCTCTTCTTTTCTCCTTTTTTCCTCTAAAGCTAAAAGGGGACAAAACAAGAACAAAGTGTCTCAGGGTCTGGAGAGCTCAAGTATTTCACCTGATATCAGTAGGTGGCCAAAACACAAGCAACATTCAAGTTACAGTTTGAAGATATCTAGGAATAAAATGGGGAAGTCCTTTGAACAAGTATCAGTTGAGTCATCTTTACATAATGAGTGGGTCACATATGGGTCTTTCAATATGACAAAGCAAGTGAGACACTGGGCTTTTAGCTTTAAATATAGAAAATAATTCATACCAAATCAAGTATACCAAGTTAAAAAAACAGTAGGCACTTCACAGTCATTATTATGAATAAATGAATACTTAAATTTATTATCACTGTCACTTGCCTGAGGTAAAACTACTGTTTGAGTTATACTGGTCTTCAAAAACTGTCCCTATTTTAACCTTAAGATAGCATTCTTGATAATAAAAAAAATTAAAATACAAAAGACGTAGAGGCAGATTCAGAATGAAGGCCAAAGAATGGAGTTCCTATTGGGACCTAGTGTGGCCAAGTAGAAGATATGGTCACTATCCCCAAAAGCTCTTAAGAGGAAATAAAAGATAACGTCCATACAAATGATATAACGTCCATACATATGGAATCCTCTAAATACAGTTGATTCGGACACATACACAAATCCATTAGCCAATTATGTTATTACAAGTACCCACTAGTTAAGTAAGTACAAGCTAGCTGTGAAGGTGGAAGATTTTAAAATTGAGAATAAGGCTAATAGATACATACCTTTTTGCCTGAGCTCCTCTTCTTTTCTTCTGAGAAAAGCCTGAACGGCTGCAGATTGGACACCCTTAACTTTTGGGTCTTTTTTGGGAGGCCCCACTGCCAAACTATACCTTTTCTAAAAATAAAGAAAATGAAAATTATAATCAATTCAACTTTAGAAATGTATTTGCTATTAGGTGTAAAGCACTGTGTCACGCAACTAAGAGGTTTAAATTATTGACTGAAAAACTGATTCTGAATAATTAAGAGATCACATAACCCATATGAAAGCTTAGCTATAAAGTTTTGGTTTAAATAGGATTATGCAGGATTGTCTTTAGGTACAGAATTTCTTTGTAACATCCTAAATAATGCACAAGTGAACAATTCAGAGAAATACTATTTTGGATTATTTTCCAAAAAGGTACTTGGACTGGGGAACTTTTAAAAATAAATCACCACTTAGAACAGATTGTTTTAAAATGATTTTTTTTTAAGATTTTATTTATTTGAGGGGGGGGGCACAAACACAAGCGGGGAGGCAGAGGGAGAGAAGCAGACTCCACACTGAGCAAGGAGCCAGAGAAGGGCTGGGGGCTGGGGGGTGGGTGCTGGATCCCAGGACCTTGGGATCACCACCAGAGTGGAAGGCAGATGCTTAACTGACTGAGCCAACCAGGCACCCCTGGATTGTTTTAAAATTCTGATTTTAAAAAATCAACCTTATTTAGAACTAAGCATTTCAAAATCTAACTTCTCAAACAGAAACAACTACTCATAAAGTTTCTTTTTTTCTTTTTAATTAGAGAGAGAGAGAGAGAGAGAGAAAGAAAACAAGCAGGGGGATGGGAAGAGGCAGAGGGAGAAGCAGGCTCCCCGCTGAGCAGGGAACCCAAAGAGGGGCTCCATCCCAGGACCCTGGAATCATGACCTGAGCCAAAGGCAGATGCTCAACCAACTGTGCCACCCAGGTGGTTTCTCTTCTGAGTACTTTATTCCAGATTATTTTCTAGTAGACTCACAGCTACATAGGTTATTTTGCTTACAACATGAACAGAGATTTTCCTTTGACCACAGGCAAAGTTGGTGGCAAACCACAACTAAAAAGCATTTCAAAGAAATCTAAGCAGGAAGAAGTGCCCAATTCTCTATGACTTTAACCATAGCTCTTATGTTCATTAAATATTAATTTGCCACATGAACTGTTTTAGACAGGTTTCCTATCACCCAAAAAGTACTAATATTATCCTGGCACAGATGGTATTTCTCTGGGCTTTGATTTTTATATAACAACACTGGGAAGTGACTGAAACTATAGGAATGTTAATTTGAACTATGATAGGAAAAATATTTCCATTTTATAAGTATCTATCATTAGAGAAGTGTGATAAACAGAGTAACTCAAACCAGGATAATTCATCTCTAGGACCATTCCAAATTAAATATATGCATAGGGAATAAGTTTTTAAATACCCTCCCTTGGGCGCCTGGTGGCTCAGTTGGTTAAGCCTCTGCCTTTGGCTCAGAATGGCACCTGCATCAGGTTCCATTTTTTCCTGTTTTTCCCTCCACCCTTCAACCTGCTAATGCTGTCTCTCTCAAATAAATGAAATCTTAAAAAAAGATGTCCATGCCTCCTTTTTTGTTAGACAGATTACATTCTTGTCTACTGAACCTTTTATGCTAGTTAAAAAGGAAACAATAACCTCTGAGCACAAATTGAGCTACGTAAGAACCAAAAACCTGATTCCCAAAATTTGCATGAAATTCCTAGAGGAAAGCCAAAGGATCCATGCTTACTATGTGGCTGGCAAATACAAGGCATCCTGAAATAGGTTAGGAGTTCTAGCTAAATTATTCACCAACAAAGTAGCTGGCCAAGGAAGCAAGCTCTAATCCAACCTGAAAATCCTGCCATGATAGCAATGCTGTGACCTGACACATCCCTGACTGAAATCCCAAGAGAGCATCATCCAGAGTCCTTTCCCAGTCATTTTGGTTGAGTCACAGTAAAATCCAGTAATAAGTCTCCATCTTTAGTTATAAATTTAGTTGTAGGCCCTCTCCGTTGTGGACTGGGGCCCCATATTTAAAGGAGAAGGAAAGAATACTTAGGAGAAAGAGAATACTGCTTTACCTAACTAGCTATATAAAGTTGTCCTGGTTTATAAGAACCTCAAACATAGGCCTAATCTCCAAGTTCGTATTTTCTTAATGGAAGAGACACTATGAATATGATTCAAGTTGCGTAAGACATATATAGACCCGTGAGCAGAAACATACACTTACTTCACCCTATCCCATTAGGGAGATTTGTAAGAGGAAAGATAGATTTTTGTCGCCAAGACTTAATATTTTCTGTGTCTGCCAACTACCTAGTCCATGACTTACCTGCCAAATCAAAGCTTATACAAGGTTTCCCCCCACAAAATACCAATAGATGTGTTAATGTTATCTTAAACAGCACTGGTTCATTATCTTGATATTATAGCAATGAGTAATTCCTATTTTGACTTCAGGATAGACCTCTTTCTTCTTAATGTGGGACTTCAAGAGATAGGTAATGGAAAATGACTAGCTGAAAAGCTACTGTTCTCCAAAGGGAAAACACTGTCAATGGGGCACAGTTTACTAAACTTCAGTCATTTGCATAACATCTTCATCATTTTTGCCCTTTTAGTATACCACCTGTATTATTTACTAACCTTAAGAAAACAGACATAACACTATGACTTATAATTATAGCTTTACTTTAAACAATATCTATGAAATGACTGGCTTGAAAGGCTAGTTACATTTTTCCAAATCATATTAAAATATAACCATTTAAAAATATATATAACTATGAGAACTAAAAGTATTTGTGTATCACCTACAATCACAGTACAGCCAGAGCTATCCGCACTATACTTTGGGAAACACCAAAAAGGAACATAAAAATACAGAAGGGGCAGGACACAAAGCAGCAGCAAGGGAGGGGGGTGTTCAGGATCTCAGATTCACTCAGAAAAGAATTACAAAGATTACCTTTAGCTTTTTTTCAAAGTATCCACCTATTTCTATCCATTCACACTGCCAATTTTAAATTCAGTTTTGTTCTAACATCCCTAATCCACAAGGGTACTTATTAAACTGGCTTTCCATTTAACCCAATAACTTTGCAATACTTTTTGTCCTATGATGTAGAAGGGATTCAATAAATCTATAAAAAGTCTTATTTCATTGGTATGCTAGGAAATGAGAAGGGCAAGGTCCTAACTTGATGAGGCTTAATCTTATTCACCGGCATGAGATGAGTCATAATTAGTAGTTTCTTACATGCTCTGTAGCTTGATGTACTCAAACGCAGATACTAGGAAAGTATTTATATATTCTCTTTCACAAAGTTTAGGTCAAAACTTAGAAATGTGAGGTTAAAAAGGGGGTAGGGCTGGGTCTTCATAGATGATTTTCTTAACAGTTGTATTCAGATATAATTCACATACCGTAAAACCTACCCATTTAATGTGTACAATTCACTGGTTTTTAGTATATTCACAGAGTTGTACAACCATAACCATCACCAGAACATTTACATTATCCCAAAAAGAAATCTCTTACCTTTTAGCAGTCATTCCCTAGTTCCTCTCTCCCCTCTGCCCCTGGAAACCACTAACTTACTTTGTGTTTCTGCAGATTTGCCAATTCCGGACATTTCACATAAATGAAATTATGTACCCAGTGTACCACTATCTAGTGCTATGTATCACAATATAAGGTAAAATTTACAGGCCATAGACAAATGGTTATATATGAGTGATCATACAACATATGTAAGATTTTTCAATTTTGAAAACCCTTACTGATAATTTTCACTTGACTCTATTATTAAGTTTGAAAATAGATGCCTTCAAAGTCCAAGAAAATATCTTTGGGAGATGCTCTGTAAGTTGGTTCCAAACATCCTTGAACTGAGAAATTATAATTATTTCTCTGGCTTAACTAAAATAAAGAAATGATTAGTTTCTATGACCATTAAATGTTTCAGCAAGGGTATAATTTTAATTCTTTTGGAGTAAGAACAATATACCTAGAACTTTATTTTTATTTTTTTAATTTTATACCTAGAACTTTAAAATGACAAGTATGTGGATACCTAAGTAAATTTAAATGGTGCTAATGTAATTTTACTCTGTTGTCAGTGTTGACTTTTCTATTTTTTTTCTTTCTCAAAAACTTTGAAAGAAAAAATTGAAATCATACAGTATGTGGCTTCCATGGTCAATTTTATATGTTAACTTGGCTACTCGATAGTGCCCAGTTATTTAGTCCAACGCTAATCCAGGCATTGCTGTTGAAGATATTTTGCAGGTGTGGTTAACATCTATAATCAGGGGGATCCCTGGGTGGCTCAGCGGTTTAGTGCCTGCCCCTTTGGCTCAGGGCATGATCCTGGATTCCCAGGATCGAGTCCCACATCAGGCTCCCTGTATGGAGCCTGCTTCTCCCTCTGCCTGTGCCTCTGCCTCTCTCTCTCTCTCTGTGTGTGTAATTCATGAGAGACACAGAGAGAGAGAGAGAGAGAGAGAGGCAGAGACACAGGCAGAGGGAGAAGCAGGCTCCATACAGGGAGCCTGACATGGGACTCGATCTCAGGTCTCCAGGATCACACCCTGGGCTGCAGGCGGCGCTAAACTGCTGCACCACTGGGGCTACCCAAATAAAATCTTAAAAAAACAAAAACAAAAACAACAAAAAAAACACATCTATAATCAGGTAACTTTAGGTAAAGCAGTTTACCCTGAGTAGTTTGGGTGGTACTCATCTAATCAGTTGAAGGCTATTAAGAGCAAAAACAGGTTTCTCAGAGAAGAAGGTATTTGCCCTACAAATTTCAGACTTGCCAGGCCACACAATTACATGAACCAATTTCCTAAAATAAATCCTATTGGTCTGTTTCTCTGGAGAGCCCTGATTGATATAGTGGCCTTTTGTATTGTGGTACTTTCACTTAGTACAATCTTCTCAAGGTTCATGTAACATGTATTACTACTTCATTTCTTTTTATGGCTTAATATTTCATTGTGCTGATGTACCACATATCTATTCATAAGTTGACTGGCATTTTTTACTTTTCGGCTATTATGATTAATGCTGCTGTGAACACATGTGTACAGGTTTTTTTGTGTGAGCATCATTTCTCTTGGGTATATCATTATGGATCTTCCTAACATTGAGCTAGCCAGACCTTTCAAAAAGGGACACTGTGGTATCAAAAGATTTGAGATTTGCTGTAATAGAATATATTAGGTATCAGCTACCCCCACAAGGGTAACCCAGTAGAGAACCAGGTTTTAAAAAAAAAAGCCTCAGGCTGGGATTACATTATATCCCATTTAATAAAGCCGAAGAACTATTTGGCACTTTCTCCTGCATCAGATGGTCACATTTAGCTCTAGCAGCAGCACATCAAGATGCACCCACCAATTCTGAATCGGATTCAAGGCACCAGGCTGCTTCATTGTTTGAGCTTCATGAAAAGCAGCTGGACAAGAGTTTCTTTTATCCTAAGTGTATCCATCTATTTTATTATACTGCAAGCCAACTCAGTCATTCTGCTGGACCCCAATGAATGATCCACAGCAGTGAAGCTTATGCCATTTAAATACAGTATTGGAGATTTTGCCAAGATTTGTAATTCTGAAGCCAACAGACCTAAAAAACATTAATTCACTTTAAGACATATGTGTTCCGTGCATTGAAATTATACTGCCATGGTCAGATTAAGAAAATAAGTTTCTGTTTAGAAATATGTTTTAACCAAATACGTTATGTTGGAATCAACAGCCAATCCCTTCTTGAAAGCTGGTCTTTACTCAGGAGATAACATATTGTTGCAATAGGAGGAAACGTAAATTTCCTGATGGGTTTACATATATTAGAGATTTATTATTGGTTAGAATTAGAAATATTCAAATACATCCTTCAGTTTAATAAATCACTACACAATTTCTGAAGTGTTCTCAAAACATCATAGTCAAGGAATAAATGCAGGCCAGAAAACGAATGATTTGCATTAAGCTTGCTTAGCTGGGTGGCTAAGAGGATAAAAATAAAACAATCAAAAAGTATGCTATTCAGGATTGCTACAGGATCAAATGTAAAATTCAATATTACTGTGTTAATAATATACCTGATTATAAAATGTAATGACAGATAGGTACCTCAGAGCCTCTAGTCCAACCTCTAAGTTAGAAGTAGCCCCAAAAGCACAACTGTGTATTTACTGGTTGTTGCACAGTTTGTAACAGAATGTAAATTAGAATCTAGGTCTCCTGTTTCAGGTCCAAAAGTATTTTTACTACAATATATCTCACTTCTAACTTAATCCCAACACTTTCTTGCAGCGGTAACCACAATCTTAAATGCCCTTCCCTAATTTCCACCTGCCTCCTGGACAGTGTCACGACCTCAAACAGGTCCACCATTTAACTTTCTATATTATCTTTTTTCACCCTCAGACTATTTCTGTTAACCATGCTGGCACTCTCCCAAACAGGCTGTAAATCTCTCTCTACCCACCAGTTTCCAAATTCTGTTGGTTTGCCCTTTAAATTTCTCTCCCATCAGAATTGAGGGAGAAGTACCACAAAAAATAGAGTTCTTGTCTAAGGCTATATTAGGCTGGAATTGAGGGTAGGAGGCTGGATGGGTTTAGGCTTTACAGATGACAACCTTCCTCACATCCAATACACCCCTCATTTAACACAGGATCATGATTAAGAGCAAGAACTCTAGAGCCAGTTGGCAAATTCTCTGCTCTGCCATTAATAGCCCTGTCACTTATTAGCTGTGTGACTTCAGGAAAGTTTCTTCCTATCTCTGGGCCTCAGTTTCCACATCTGTAAAACAACCTTCCTTATATGGTCATTAGAGTGATTAAATCTATATACACAAAGTGCTTAGAACAGTGCCTGGCACTGAGTAAGCATTTTAAGTGTTAATTGTTGTTATTAATATTCAGAGATTCATTCTCAGGCAGTGATGGGGAAGAGAAAATAACACAATCTCTGTGGGGGTAGATTTTCTAAAAGACCTTCTCTCTGAAACACTAGTTAAGTAGTGCTGCTCTAGTACCCTATGACCCAGCAGTTGCACTACTGGGTATTTACCCTAAAGATACAAATATAGTGATCCGAAGAGGCACCTATACTCCAGTATTTATAGCAGCAATGTCAAGAGCCAAACTATGGAAAGAGCTCAGATGTCCATTGACAGATGAATGGATAAAGAATACTACTCAGCTAGAAAGAAAAGAAAAGAAAAGAAAAGAAAAGAAAAGAAAAGAAAAGAAAAGAAAAGAAAAGAGAAAAGAAAGAAAAGAAAGAAAAGAAAGAAAAGAAAGAAAAGAAAGAAAAGAAAGAAAGAAAGAAAGAAAGAAAGAAAGAAAGAAAGAAAGAAAGAAAGAAAGAAAAAGAAAGAAAGGAATCTTGCCATTTGCAACGATGTGGATGGAACTAGAGGATATTACGCTAAGTGAAATAAGTCAATCAGAGAAAGAATTATGATCTCACTCATTAGTGGAATTTAACAGAGGATCATAGGGGAAGAGAGGAAAAAAATAAAACAAGAAATCAGAAAGGGAGACAAACCATAAGAGACTCTTAATCAAAGGAAACAAACTGAGGGTCCTGGGGGTGGGGAGATAGGGGATAGGGTAACTGGGTGACGAACATTAAGGAAAGTAGGTGATGTAATGAGCACAGGGTATTTTATAAGACTGATAAATACTGACTTCTACTTCTGAAATTAATAATACATTATATACTAATTAATTGAATATAAATTAAAAATATATATTTTTTAAAGTATTGCTCTAGGCTAGCAATCCCAGCTACTTCAAGCACCGACAAAGTGATCTTCAGATGCAAGCATGGGGAGCAATCCTGTTATAATTGATTATAGATCAAAAGTTGCAAAATGGCTGCCTCCAGAAAATTTTGTTGGCCCATACTGTTCTTTAAAAGGAAATATAACTACTATAACACATGGTAGGTTTCTTTTGAATACATAGAGCTTGGTACCTATCATTTTATATCCAGACTACTTCAAGAACTTGCATTATTACCATTTTATATCCAGACTACTTCAAGAACTTACATTATCTACCTGGTCCTGAAGACATCTGAATTTGACAACCTGATTAAAGTCCCTGAACTCCTTTTTCAGTACCTGTATTCTTTTTTTTGGGGGGGGGGGGTAGGGAAAAAGAGAGGGGAAGGGGGAGGAAGGGTGGGAGATAGGGAGAGAGAAAGAAAGGGGGAGGAGGAGGGATAGAAAGAAAGACTCCAGCACAAAGTCTGACCTGGGGCTCAGTCCCAGGACCCCGAGATCATGACTTGGGCTGAAATCAAGAGTCGGATGCTTAACGGACTGAGCCACCCAGGTGCCCCCTCAATACCTATATTCTTATCCTTAAGGGACTATAGCCCCCAAATCTTTATATGTCTAATACCACATGAAGGCTTCTGTATTTTTTGGTTTGAGGGTCACACCTTGTCTAGGATGATTTTCACAGTATGATTATGAGAAAGACCACATGTCTCATGCACCTACAAGCCATCAATTATAGTTACCTGCAACCTACAAGAATCCATATTCCAAGCTTTAGCATTCTACCAAAACAAGAAACTGTTTTTGCTAGAGGACCCAGGGAGAAAAAATTTAAGTCAAGGTTACCCAAAATATCTTTTCTCTTTTATTTTTTTATTTATTTATTTTTCTCTTTTAAATTTAAATGGAGCTTGTGACAATAACTAGTTACATCACCTTGATCAGCTGTTTTTTTAAATTCAGTTTTCCACTGGGAAATGATAGCTTGCCTAATATTGCTAGGCATGATGCAACCTTCCTTTGTTTTAACTAAAACATTCTAAAGATAATTATTTCTCCTAAAAAGACAACAGAAAAGAAAGCGGCTGCATTACAGAAATGTTCATTGCTTCTCAAACCAGATACAACAGATCCCTCTTAAAAATGAAGCCCCAGAGATAGTTCAAAGTGGCTGTCCAGATGTTTTACATGTTAGCCTCCCTTGGAGCTAATCAGTGCTCGTCACCATATGTCCTTCCTGTAGCAAAGGTGTGACACAGGAACTCTGAAGACTGAAATCTGAACATCAGCTCTGATAAGATCCAAATGGATGGTGGGGAAGATGACTAAAGAGAAATAAGAACCAAATAAGTACTAGAGAGGGAAGGAAAGGAGTTATACCTGTCAATTACTGCAAAGCCTCTATGGTTCTCAATCAATAAAGCTTATGCTGTAGCTTTGATAAGTAACAGAATAATCAGATGAACCAAGTGAAAGCGAGATCATGGATTAAATTTAACTACTGCCTAGCTCTGTCCTTCATTAGTTTCTTTTGTGATATACTTCATCTGATGTAAAAAGGATTATAATGCTAACTAAATCAAACTTCTAGGCTTACTAGCTTTTCCTGGTGGGCAGGGGAAAGCATGCTTTCATAAAATATATGCCTATATTCATCTATTAGATTTTAAACGACCTCACCAATTACCTGTCTTCTTTTTGCTTTCAATCTTTATTTCAAAGATCTGTTGATAATGTATTCTGAAATGCACACAAGTTTTGAAATCTTCTGCTCTAAGATTATCTGCTTTTCTCCCAGAAGCCATTGGTTTTGAGAATAAGAAATGACTTGGTTTGGATTCTTCTATGGACTATTCCTGGGCATCAAAGCTATCATTTTTTTTTTTTTTTTTGACCTCCAATGAAATTCAGGAAGATCTAGAATAAAATATGGACCTAATTATGCAAAGATAAAAGGTCACTAACTCCAATACTGACTTGTCTAGAAAATCTACAGTATTTGCAGAAAGTGAATTCTGTTGTTCAAAGGCTTAAGCCCATAACTTTAACCTGCAGATCTTATGACTCATGGCTCCGGGGAATGATTATTCAGGGTACTTGGGATGGGAGATGAATACAGGGGGATTCAACAAATTTTAAACTGACCTGTATCAGTTTTATTTTACCAGTTATTTTACTATCGTCAGATGAATATTTTCAAAAGGGTAAAAAAGGGGGGGGGCAGCCTTAGAAGATAAGAAAAGGGCAGGAGGGCCGCTTGGGTGGCTCAGCGGTTGAGCGTCTGCCTTCAGCTCAGGTTGTGATCCCAGGGTCCCAGGATCGAGTCCCACATCGGGCTCCCTGCATGGAGCCTGCTTCTCCCTCTGCCTATGTCTCTGCCTCTCTGTGTCTCTCATGAATAAAATCTTTAAAAAAGAAAAAAGAAAAGGGCAGGAGTGGGGAATACAAAACAAAACCACTGCAAATACAGAAAAAAAAATCAAAAAAAAAAAAAAAAGAAAGAAAGAAAGAAAGAAAGAAAGAAAGAAAATGCAGAACGCAGAGTGAGAGCTCAATAAATCGCAGTTGAATTGACTTTAAAAGAGAGCCGTTCGGGCTGTACACCTCACTGCTCCGACCGCAGGTATCGCAATGCAATTTGTCGGTTTACAGCTGTGCTGTGGGTACCATCCGAGGATCCAGAAATGACTCGTTTATGCAAAACAGCTACCACCCCGCGCACCAGGCCCTCTCCGTGCCTCCAGCGTGTAGATTTTAAAAGGCTTACCCGGCTCTGCGGGTATCAGCGAACCGGCAGATATTACCGAGCAAATGGGACGCAGATTTCGAACAAAGACACGTCGCGAAGGCCACGAGCGAACGCAAGGTTGAGGAAGGCTAGCTCACCCAGTCTGTTGGCCAAGAATTTCGTGGAATCCGCTCAACTTCTTTTCCCGGGGTGTTATTAACCCTTTGGGAGGCTGTAATTTAATCATCTCGTTGGCTGGACGGGTGGGGCCACAAGTCGGAGAACTTAACTTGCTCGAGGAATCGCACGATATTCAGCCCCGTCTCGGGGGGTAAATAAATCGGCCGAAAGGCGAGATCAGGCCAGGTCCCTAAAAGCCCTGCAGCTTCCCAACACACACGCTCCCTTCCCACCCTCCGGGCTGGACTTCACGGCGGAGCCGGACACCACCCGCGCTGGGTTCCACCACCACGTCCGCCGCACGGGGTCAGCCACCGGCCTTCGCGCAACTCCACGGCCCCCGAGCTCACCGTCCGCGTTGCAGGGTGACTAAGCCCGTGAGGCTCCCTGACCGGAAGGCTCCCGCCTCCCCCCTCCAGCCCCTTGTCACCCGCAGTCCGCACGAGTAGCTCGCTGCCCAGGAGGAGGAAACAGGGCGCCCCAGGTCTCGCCCCCTTCCCTCTCCCGGACAGGCCGGGCGGACGCCCGCAAGTTCCGCGGCCACGCATTCCGAACTTGAGGACCAGGGTCTCCCAGAGTGGCGCCCGGCGGCGACTTACCGGCACGTTGTTGACACCCTGCCCTTTGGAAGCTATCAGGAGGATCTCCCTGAAATCCATGTCGGCTGGGGCGGAGGACCCGGCCAGGCTCTCGGAAAGAAGTGAAAGTACGCCTTCCCGAGGCGCCCAGCCGCCGCCGAGGGAACTGCCCGGCCCACCCCTCTCGCACCCCGCCTCGGCACGACCACTTCCGGCGCCTTCCGATGCCGTCGGCCCGCCCCTTTCCCTCCCGCGGCCTATATCCTTTCGGGGCCGGCGCTCCGCTCGCGAGTCCCTGGCGTAACTTCCGCTTTCGGGCTCCAGACACGTAAAACGTGGTACGTGGCCGCTGGCGTTAGCCCGGGGGGCGGGGCTAGGCCTTCCAGCGACCAATGAGACGCGGCCTAGGGGGGGCGAGGGGTGTGGCTAAGGGAGAGCTCGGCTCCCCCGGCGGCCGGGCCGCGCGACCTCGCGGTCTCGGTGTTCCCTGCGAGCCCTGAGCGGGGACAGCGAGGGAGGTTGGGGGCCGCGGGGGGCGGGGGAGGGGCTACCTACCAGGCCAGGGCTCGCTGGCTGTCACGGGTGGCCGCTCGGGTCCGGAACGCCGGGGCCCCAACAGCTGAACCGACGGGGCTCCAGTTACTGGTTGCGAGGCGCCCCGCGAAGCTGCGCATGCGCGCGCCGCCCCTCCGGGTCCTCTAAGATAGAGACGCAGGGCTCACCGCGGGGTGTGCTCGCCTCCCCCACGGACGCGTGCATGTCCTGCCTAGATTCGCGGGCTTCGTGCTTTGGCCTCGTCTGGGTAATGAGCTCCACGTGGTGGAGGAATGAAGGCATTCCCTACATACAGACCCAGCCTCCGGGACCTAGTTGGCGCGCTGATGAAACATACATAGATGCCCCTTTAGGTGTACTAACTGGGGTGGGGGCGGGGGTGCCAGTCTTGGGTTCCTTTTAAGAGTATCTGGGGCCTGTAAAGTCGTCTCATTCAGTAAAATACACTAATTAGACAGACCTGGGGGTGGAAGTGAGCCGCAATTGTCTGCTAACCAGTGGGACGGATCTTTTCAGTGGGCTGGAAATACTCCCAAACTGGATCGTGGTGATGACTCTGCTGTGAATTTACTAAAAGTCGTTGTACCCTCAGAACCGGTGGATTTTACAGCATGTAAATGATACCTAAATAAAGTTGTTTAAAGATATTACTAGGCGAAGCTGCTTGGTCTTTTCTCTTTACAACTGAAGTTTTATTTGCTTTAAGATTTTTATTTATTCATGAGAGACACCGAGAGAGAGAGAGAGAGAGAGAGGCAGAGAGACACAGGCAGAGGGAGAAGCAGGCTCCATGCAGGGAGCCCGACGTGGGACTGGATCCCAGTACTCCAGGATCAGGCTCTGGGCTGAAGGCAGACGCTCAATCCCTGAGCCACCCAGTGTCCCTGCAACTGAAGTATTTTTTTTTAAAGATTTTATTTATTCATGAGAGAGAGACACACACACGCAGAAGCAGAGACATAAGCAGATGGAAAAGCAGGCTCCCCACAGGGAGCCTGATGTGGGACTCCATCCAGCATCCTCGGATCGCGCCCTGGGCCAAAGGCAGATGCTCAACCGCTGAGCCACCCAGGTGTCCCTGCACCTGAAGTTTCAATGCTGAGTTGCGACCCTGACCACATGTCTCCGTTTAAAGCTGCCCAAACAGCAGACCCAGATGAAGTCTTAGTCTGATGGCGGACCTGTAATTCACAACCTTCCTATTCCCTCGGAGGAGCCCAGCATAGCACACAGCTCGCCTAAGCTTATATATTCCTTTCAAATACATACCCACCTACTCTAAGTAGTTCTGACTTGGAGGAGACCAACCCCACAAATATTTCTCTCTCATGGTTATAGATTATGTGCAAGCTTGGGTGTAATGTATTGACAAAACCAACAGATCTCAGGGGCCTTAAAAAATTAAGATTTTTAAAATTTCCTTCAAGTGATTCTCTTGATTCAGCAAGTAGAGTCATCTTTCAATGTTTTCTGATTGTTCTTAGGATAAAGACCCAAATCCTAATCCTAACTGTGGCTTGTAATGACTGCCATGATTTGCCCTGGCACACTTCTGTAACCTCATCAGCGCTGCTTCTTAAGATTCCCTTATTTGTGCCAAGCTCTCTACCTTTCCAGGTCCTTATCCCCCTTTCTCCCCCTCTGACTGGTCTGCTCCCTCTAAACTTTGCTAAGCCAGCTCTAACTTTGGTGAATGTTTGGCTGGGTTTAAACCCCTGTTCTGTTGATTCCTAGGTATTTTATGACCTTAGGCAAGGTCTGTGTACATTGAGTTGATCTATAAAATAAAAATAAAAATGATAGGATTGGTGTAAAATAACTCAAGTGAGGACTATAGATTAGTACATGGCTGTTCGGGGCTGAGTTGTGTGCCCCCCGCCCCAAATTCATATGAAGTCCTAATCCCCCAGGACCTCAAGAGTGTGATCATATTTGGAAATAGGTTCTTTAAAAAATAATTAAGTTAGAATTAGGTTATTAGAATGAACCCTAATCCAGCATGGTGGGCGTCCTTATAACAAGAGGAAATATGGCCACAAACAGGTACAGAGGAAGACCTTGTGAAGTCATAGGGAAAAAGATGGCTATAACCGAGGAGAAAAGCCTCAGAGGAAACCAACCCTGTCTACACCTTGATCTCAGACCTCTAGCCTCCAAAATTGTGAGAAAAAGATTTCAATCAGAAAACATTGAAAGATGACTCTACCTTCTGAACTGAGAAAATGTTGGAGCCACTCAGTCTGTGGTACTTTGTTACGGTAGCCCCAGCAATTGAACGCACTGGCATATGCTGAGTATTCAATAAATTTCAGGTATTATTTCTCAAGGAAGTGCTCTCTGGACTAGTTCAGGACCCCTTTTGTAAGTTCTTACAGCCTCCAGTGTTTTCCTTCATGGAATCTTTCACAGTTGGTAATTGCATATTTGTGCTTTTTCTAACTCCTTGGTTATCTCATGCTAGATTGTAATGTCTATAAGAACAGGGACCATGCCTATATTACCTATTACTGTTTCCATCACCAGCACAGTTTCCTGCTCATGTACATAAAACATGATGCATATTTGACATTAAGAGAGTAGATCTTAAAAGTTCTCATCACAAGAAAAAAAACTTGTAACTGGAATGCCTAGGTGGCTCAGTGGTTGAGCGTCTGCCTTCGGCTCAGGTTGTGATCCCAGGGTCCTGGGATGGAGTCCAGCATCAGGCTCCCCTGGGGAGCCTGCCTCTCCCTCTGCCTATGTTCTGCCTCTCTCCCTCTCTCTCTCTCAGGAATAAATAAAATCTTTTAAAAACCTCAAACTTTGTAACTATGGTGATGGATGTTAAACTAGACTTAACCGTGGTCATCATTTCACAATATACACTGAATATTTCACAATATAATACTGAATTATTATGTTGTACACCTGAAACTAATGTTATATGTCAATTATAACTCAAATAAAAGAAAAAGACCTACCATCAAAAAACCTCCACATTTTGGGACCAGACTAATGAATCTTTAAATGAAAAGCCTTCAATATTCAATATCATAATAGCTAACATATGTTTTTAAAAGATTTTATTTATTCATGAGAGACACACAGTCCATACTACATACTAAGTGCCTGCCTGCAAATAATCTGATTTAATCACAAGTGCCTTGAGTAAGGCACTTCTTGTTAACTATTTTATAGATGAAAAAAACTGGACTAATATACAACTAGTCAATGTGAAGCCAAGATTACGTGTGAGACATTAGCCACCATGCTAGACGACCTCTTTATGTTTCAGCTAATCCATTTGAACTGGTGTAAATATATACACAAAAAAATTATAATCTAAGAGGGCTTCGATTAGGTAACTAATATATAGTTACTCAAAATCATCAAGAACAACAGCTGGGGGTCGAGTGAAATAAGGAATGAGAGGGAAGGAGCAATTTTCCTGTGCCCAAATAAAAGAAAATGTATATCACTGAACTCAGCAAATATTTCCTGAGGAACCACTGTGTGCTCAGCCCTGCATACAATGCAAAGAAAAGAAAGACCCAGCCCTTGCCTGGTCAGGGCCTTCATTCTTGTATGAACACAGTACTTTAGGGTACAAAGTACTGGGAATATGGTTGACAGATTTAGCAGTAAAAGATGCCCAGCTGAATTTGAATTTCAGGTAAACAATAAAAACGTTAGAAGCAATTGTTGTTTATCCGAAATTCAAATTTAATTGGGTGTCCTGTATTTTACCTGGCAACCCAAGACGTGATGAATTCCAATTAGAACATGAGCAAAAACAGAGAGACAGAAAAGCATATAAAAGGATTCAGAGAACAGGTCATGGATGTATTTAGAAAAAATAAAGTCGGGAATAAGAATAGGAAATAAGGTCAGTAAAGTAAGTAAAGCCATACTGAGAAGGTCTTGAGAGCCAGGACGGAAGGAGGAAGAGGAGCTACTAGAAGACCAGTCAGAAAGGCAGAAGGAGAACCAAAGGAGTAGAGTGCAGGGTCCTAGGAAGCAATAGAGAAGACTTGCCAAGGAGAAGGGGACAACCTAATAGGTCTAGGCTTCATTTATTTTTATTTTTTTTTAATTTTTAGGTCTAGGCTTCAAATGTCAACTGCCGCTAGGAAGTTCAGTAGGAATAGGACCATGAAGGTCAACTGAGTTTAATCATATGAAAATTAAAGTCACAAGGAGGTACCCTTTTTACCTGTCAGATTAACAAACTTCAAAAAGTTTGAAAATAAGCAATATTGGTGAGGGTCAGGAAAATAAGACACTATGGTGAGAATACAAATTTCCTCAGCCTCTTTGAAGGCAATTTGACAAACTAAATAATATAATATACCAAAGACCCATGATATGTGTTGATGTCACACCGGGTGCTCTTCTAAGCCATTTTTGTATATAAACTCATCCAGTGTTTGCAGCAACCCTTATGATGGAGGAACCGTGACACAGAGTGGCTAAGGGACCTATCCAAGTGCACCCAACTAGTAAGTGGCAGAGCCAGCACTTGGGTCCGCGCTGTGTTCTACTACAATACACTTGCCTTCTCGGTCAAAAGTCTAAAATACAACTACTCTAACATGTTCTACCAGAATATTCACTCATGTGTGCAAAGACAACTGAATAAAGTAATTCATTACAGCATAGTTTGAGAAACAATCTGAATGTCCATTAGTAGGAGACTAATTAAATACATACTGGTACAACCTGAGAGCAAAAAGCTATGCAGCTCTCACAAAGAATGAAGCAGATCTATATGTCTGCGAATTACTGAAATACACAGTTATCAATCAATCAGTCTCTGAGCTATACGGCTAGGTGGAAAAAGAAAGATGTAGAACAATATGTGCTGCTCAGGGGGTTAGACAGGAATATCGATGTACATATACACATATCTATGTTTATAAGTACAAAGGTTATCTTCGAACAGATGGGTGCCAAGAGGATCCAGCAAGCAGTTGTCTCTGGAAGAGAGAACTCAGCCTCAAGTGGGAGGGAGGGAGGCTTACTCTCACCTCATTCTCCTTGGTGCTGTTTGAGTGGTTTTCCTTGTACGTGCCCCGCCTTTTCGAAACAAACCAAGTGTTTTAGGTTTTAAAAAAGGGATCATGGCAGCCAGTGGGATTGTAGCACTCCCCACTTTATAATGTGCCCTCACATGCATGACTTTTTTTTTTAATCCTCAAAATGTCTTTGAGGAAAGCTTTATTTAGAGCCTTATTTATTCCTTTCTGGAGAGTTGTTTTACAGACATGAAATACTCCTATCAGAGATGTCCTTCTGGAATGGACTCTGGACCCTCAGAGCCGCTGCAGATGATGAGGCTTTTGTGATCCTTAGTGAGATACAGAGGCCTGGGCAGGGCAGGCCTGTGGGGTTAGCTGTCTCAGCACGCAGAGCTCCTCCAGTAATGAAGAAACCTCAACTTGATGGCCGGGCTTTCATAAGCAGTTTCAGTGACGTGACCTAGGGAAAACAGAGTGACTAGGGGCTAACGGGGTGGGAGGAAGGACAGTGACTATGGTCTTTGAAGGCATTTTGTGAGAAAAGGAGAGACACATGCAATGAGAGTGGAGGGTATAGGAGCTCTTGGGAGAAAGGCAAACTCAGAGAGATTGTGTGACCAGTTAATATAGGAATGAGCTGGGTCAAAAAAAAAAAAAAAAAAGGAATGAGCTGGGTCTTTGCCTATCTCAGGTCTAGGCTTTTATCTTAGCTCTGCCATAGGAAAACCATGTGTCCCTTGGCAAGTTACTTTTTTTGTTATTTTTTTTCAATGTAGGTATTGAACAGTATTTGAATACAAGACTTGATGCAAAAAAATTTCATGCAGGGGCAGCCCAGGTGGCTCAGAGGTTTAGCACTGCCTTCAGCTGGGGGCCTCGTCCTGGAGGCCTGGGATCGAGTCCTGCCTTGGGCTCTCTGCGTGGAGACTGCTTCTCCCTCTGCCTGTGTCTCTGCCTCTCTCTCTCTCTCTCTTTCTCTCTCTCTGTGTCACTCATGAATAAATAAATTTTTTAAAAATTTCATGCAATATGAATAACACAAAAGCCCCCATCAGCCCTACTCATTTCATTTCTCTGACCAGAGGAAACTACCATATCAGACTGCTGTGGGCTCTTCTGAGATGTTTTTATAAGCACAATTACACCTAAGGTACAATATATATGTAATATACATACATAGGGTACAATATATATAATATCTACATATCAGTACACATCTACAATATGTATATTTGGAAACAATTTGGTTTACAGAAATGAGATCATTCTATGTATGTGTATACATATATATGTACATATACACATGTAATCTTTTGCAGCTTAAAATATGTCTTGGGGCTATTTTCAGATCACTACATATTGAGGTACTTTATTTTTTATAGTACAGCTGTATCATACTCCATAGTACGTATTTGGTATAGCTTATTTAACCACACTACTCTTAATGAATTGTAAAGGTTCTTTTTTTTTTTTTTTTGAATTGTAAAGGTTCTTATACATTTTTACCAACAATACTGCAATGAATATCCTTATACATGCTTTTATTTACAAATATCCCTCATGCTTTTCTATGTTAGATATTTAGATACCTAGAAATTGGATTGCTGGGATGAAGTGTATACATGCACAATTAAAATTTTGATGGCCAGTACTTAATTGTACTCCAAAATGTGCATACTTAGATTTCCACCAACAATGTACTAGAGTACCCTTTTCTCTATATATCAGGTCTGGACACTATCAGACTTAAATTTTTGCCAATTTGATGAGTGAAAAATAACTCATTATTGTTTTATTTTTCCTATCCTCAATCACTAGCCAGGATCTTTTCATATGCTAATTGATAATTTGTCATTCTTTGTCTTCTTCTGTAAATTGTTCACATCTGCAATGGATATTTCAATTATTTCACTGGCATCTGTCCCTTTCCCTCCACTATTCTATAGCAGAAATTCCATCTGGGTGGGATAGACCCTATTCCCAGCTCTAGTGAGTGCCATAATCTAATCAGTATGATCTCACCCCCATTTTCTATGTGATTGAATTAAAAGCCCTGTGGATCTAGGTCTAAATCAATCAAGCAGGGATATGTATTCCTCGAGTAGGCACAATGGCTAGGGTCCCTAATTTTTGAAGACATAAGAAAATGTCTTAATTTTGTCTAGAATCAAAAGGGGAAACAAAACGAACTTTTTGGTTAAAGATGACCCTTTAACATATGTTATGGACTGAATTTTCCTAACCCCCAGAGTAATATAGTGTGCCCATATTTGGAGATAGGGCTTTTAGTAATTAAGGTTAAATGAGGTCTTAAGAATGAGACCCTAATCCCATAGGTATCCCAAGGGATACCAAAAAGTCCTCTCTTTCCACATCCACACAGAATGGCCATGTGGGGACACAGCAGGAAGGTGGCCATCTGAAAGCCAAGAAGAGAGGTCTACCAGATCTTAACCCTGACAGAACCCTGGTCCTTGATGCCTTATCATTTCATTGATGTTTCCCTTTGCTATGCAGAAACTTTTTATTTTGATGTAGTCCCACTCATTTATTTTTGCCATTGTTGCCTTTTGGTGTCAAATGCAAAAAATCATTGCCAAGACCAGTGCCAAGGAATTTACCCTCTATTTTTCTTCTGGGAGTTTTATGGTTTCAGCTTTTACATTCAAGTCTTCAATGCATTTTGAGTTAATTATTATGCATAGTGTAAGATAGCAGTCCACTTTCATTCTTTTCCATGTGGCTGGGCAGCTTTCACAGCTTTATATTTTGAAAAGATTATCCTTTCTGCACTTGCATATTGTTGGCTCCTTTGTTGAAAATTGATTGACCAGGGCAGTCCGGGTGGCTCAGCCGTTTAGTGCCGCCTTCAGCCCAGGGCTGGATCCTGGAGACCTGGGATCGAGTCCTGCGTCGGGCTCCCTGCATGGAGCCTGCTTCTCCCTCTGCCTGTGTCTCTGCCTCTCTCTCTCCCTCTCTGTGTGTCTGTCATGAATAAATAAATAAAATCTTAAAAGAAAAAAAGAGAATTGATTGACCATATATATGTGGGTTCATTTCTGGTCTATAGTTTGGTCCCTTGATCTATACATCTGCTTTTGTGCCTGTACCATACTATTTTGATTACTACAGCTTTGTAATATAGTTTGAAATTAGTGGGGAAAGGAAAGGTCTTACCAGACACTAACCCTGACAGCACCTTGACCTTGAGAAAATAAATTTCTGTTGTTTATGCCAGCCAGTTTGTAGTATTTTGTTATGGCAGCCTAAGCTGACTAATACAATATGTAGTACTGGTTATTTATCTTTACCACTAGCGGTCAAATAATGTAATTAAAAATTTTTTTTTTCCTGGAGGAAGGGGTCCATGAAGGCAAAAGTGTTTAGGACCTACAAAAGTCATAATTAGCTCTGCAGTCAGGCCCTAGCATTCTCTTGGGCAGGCCATCAGAGTAACGGCAGGGAAAGAAGGCTGCTCTGGATGGTTAGGTGTGCTAATATGAGGCCTGGCATGGCTGCAGCCACTTTGCTATCACAAGGGAAGCTGATATGCCGAAGGTGATCACTGAGAATGCAGTCAGAGCTCTGAGCCCCCTTGCCTAAAAAACTTAAGAAAAAGAATTTGGGAGGGCACCTGGGTGGTTCAGTCGGTCAAGCGTTAACTCTTGGTTTCAGCTCAGTTCCTGACCTCACGTGAGGCTGAGCCCTGCACACCCTCCTCACCCCCTCCAGTCAGCAGGGAGTCTGCTTGGGAGTCTCCTCCTCTGCCCTTCCCCCCACTCATGTGCACACGCCAGCGTGCTCTCTCAAACAAATACACCTTGAGAACGTTTTTTGTTTTGTTTTGTTTTACCCAAGTAATGCATGCATGCATTCCATTTTAAAAGATAGAGGGGCTCCTGGGTGGCTCAGTTGGTTAAGCCTCTGACTCTTGACTTCAGCTCAGGTCACAATCTTAGGGTTGTGAGATGGAGCCCCTCTCTCCCTCTGCCCCTCCCCCTTCTCTTTCTCTCTCTCTCTCAAAAAAAGGTCAATAAGTGTTAAATAAAAAAAGATTTTTTAAAAAAGATTTTATTTATTTGAGAGGGAGAGGGAGCACGAGCAGGGGGAGGGGCAGAGGGAGAAGCAGACTCCCCGTTGAGCAGGGAGCCCAATTCAGGGGCTTGATCCCAGGACCCCAGGATCATGACCTCAGCCAAAGGCAGATGCTTCACTGACAGGGCCACCTAAGTGCCCCTAAAACATTTATTTTTATAAAAGTAGTTATCCTACTCCTTTCCATACTTTGCAGTGGCAACCCTCAACTCTTCTGGATGCCTCCATAGTTTTCAACTTTCTTGTGACTTAATATCTTTATAATTGCGGTGGTTTTTTTTTTCTTACTCTGATAATAATCATAGGAACTGACACATCTAAAGCAGTTAATAACTGGTAGCTTTAATGTTAGAAATTATCAAAGCAACCCAATGAGGAGAATACCCTATTCTTCTTATTCTCCCGATGAGGAAACAGGAGTGCCAGAGAGGATGTTACCTTCACACCTCCTTACTGGCTTGAGTTAGGATTCAAATCCAGAGCCAAGGTCTTAACCATGTGCTTTATATTATCACCTGCAACCATAATTTGGAGAACTGCTGGGTTGGAATGTGGCACAGTAGAACTTGCTGAGCATAAAGAAGGTGGTGTGGTGATGATGGGGACCCAAATTTAGCAGGAAGCCTTGGAATAAGCATTGCCTGATAAATTACTCAACACCCAGGTAAATTTGGATTTCAGATAAATCATGCAGAATTTCTAGTATAAGTCTATGCCAACCAAAAAACGTTATTTGCCGTTTATATATATATAATTCACATTTAACTAGAGGTCCTGCGTTTTTATTTGCTAAACCAGAATCCTGGGAACAGAGGGCATGATTCATTGCGGGGTTAAGCTCTAGGGAGAAGCAGATGGGCAAGGAGAGCATCTGTGAGGGCCTGTGGTAAATGCAACCCCTGTCAGTAGGTGGCAGTAGGTGGCTGGGCAGGACAGGTGGAGGGACTGATGGTGGTGGGTAGAGAGAAGGCCTTAGGGAAGGGCCTTGGGAATACTGTGCATCTCAAATCAAGCCACAAAAGAAGGAACAGCTCACAGAAAAAGAATAGCTTATGCATGACCAATAAACATGAAAAGAGACTCAATCCCATTCATAATTAAATGAATAAACCTAAAATAAAATGAGATATCTTCCACCTCTCAAATTGGCAAAAATCAAAATATCAGTAAAAGGATTAATAACACTCAGTGTTGTGAAATGGTGAGGAAATACCATGTAGTGAATGGAGAGGGGTGCGGCATCTTTGGATTAATATCAAAATTAAAAATGCATGCTGCCTTTAACCAATGATTTAACTCAGAGATTTATCAAACAGATCTGCTCACGTGAAGATGTTCATTGTCGTACTAACCAAAACCAAAACAAAGGGCCCAAATACCCACCCACTAACAAGTTATAACATACCCAAGTAATGAAAGACTGGGCAGCCATTTAGTGAATGCTGTAGGTCTGTTGGTGAATGGTGCATATGTGTTGATGCGGAAAGAGTTCCAGGATGTTTTGCCAGGCCAATAAAGCAAGATGCAGACCACTAATGGTATGTACTTTTTAAAATCTGTATGTAATAGAAGAGAGATGGAACCTATTTATAAATTCACTGAACATTTTTGAAAGGCTATCCAAGAAACCACCATCTATAGTGGTTCTCCTTGGGGAGGGAAGTAGGGGCTCCAGGATGGAAAGGAAACTTGCTGTGCACTGTGTACATTTTACTGTTTATTATTGTTATTATTATTTAACCACAAGCAGGTATTACCTTAGAAATTTAAAACAAAAAAGAAGTTTGAAAAAACAAAGAATGTCAAAGTCAGACCAAGAAGTCGAAGGAGACGAGTCCAAAAAGTAAGATGGGAAAAGAAATGGGTCCAGTCCCCGGCGTTGGAGGGAATCATCAGGCAGTAGAGAGCTGCTTGGAAAAAACCTTGGATTTTCCAGATGCCTGGCCTGGCCTCCCTTGGTGTGAGCTGGGGAAATGCTCAGAGTTGCAGGAGTCAAGAAGCTGCTGTGGGTGGACCCTGCCCACGGGCCCCTTCTTGGGCAGCTGGAGGATAAGATGACATCCATACAACCTGTAGGTGAACAAGGCCAGCAGGACCTGAAACCTCTTTTCACCTGGGCACTTTACTTCAATTAACACAGTCTTGCACATCACTTACTTTTTATTTATTTATTTATTTATTTATTTATTTATTTATTTATTTTAAAAATTTATTTATTTATGATAGACATAGAGAGAGAGAGAGAGGCAGAGACACAGGAGGGAGAAGCAGGCTCCATGCTGGGAGCCCGACGTGGGACTCGATCCCGGGACTCCAGGATCGCACCCTGGGCCAAAGGCAGGTGCTAAATTGCTGAGCCACCCTGGTATCCCCCATCACTTTTTAAATTTCACAAAGAGCTTGTGGTCAGTTTAGCCAGTCAGGCTGGAAGATTCACAGTAGCCAGAAGAGAAAGGCAGAGAGGCCTAACGGAGGGGCAGTGCCAGGGGAGAGAAACAAGCAGCTTAGTCCAGGAAGAAGAATCTAGAATGAGAACAGTGTTTCTCAAAGTGTGTCCTCCCAACAGGGCCCTAAGCATTGAAAAACACGGACTCCACCTCCTACCACATAAGCGATTAAGAAATAAAAAGGTGTGGAAGTCCAGCAAAGTTCTGAATTTTCCCACTGTGATGGCTTTGATCTTTTACATACCAAACATAAAATTCTTTTCTAATATTTCTGCTTCCCTTATTTGTTGACAGAGTGTGCATAAGTCTCTCTCCTGGAGAATTCATCACTATCTGCAGGCTCTCTGGCTTTTCGGGGTGCCTGGGTGGCTCGGACCTCTGCCTTCAGCTCAGGTCACCATCTCAGAGTCCTGGGATTGAGCCCTGCATCAGGCTCCCTGCTCAGCCGAGAGTCTCCCTCCCCTTCTCCTGTGCTCCCAAATAAGTAAATAATATTTAAAAAAATTTTTTTTTAAATTATCTGGATTTTTGAGTGACTACATCAGTGCTACTAAATGAGAAGTTCTAGAGGTGGGTCCAGGAAACTGAATTGTAGTCAGATGAAGAAATAATAGTCATAATAAATATGGTGAGTGGCCACTCTCCAGGGTGGCTCCCATGCCTTTGGCTTCCTGATATTCACTCTCTTGTAAATGGTTTAGGTTTCCATCTGGGGTTTCTACTTTCCCTCTCTTGAATCTGTCACTCTGGGGAAGCAAACTTCTAGGTTGCAAGCAGCCCTATGGAGAGGCCCATGCGGCAAGGATAGGAAGACTTTGCTCAGCTAAGAACTCAAGCTTGGCAGCAATCAGGTGAGAGGTTGGAAGCAGATTCTTCAGCTCCATTTGAGTCTTGTGATGACTGTTGTCCCAGGCCACCAGCTGATATCTTGACTAGAAGTTCATGAGAGACCCTGACCCAGACTTACCTCTGCTAAAGCCTCTTCTGGATTCCTGATCCTTTGAAATGGTGAAATAATGAGTGTCTATTTTTTTAAGCTGCTAAGTTTAGGGATAATTTGTTAAGTAGAAATAGACAACTAGGGGATCCCTGGGTGGCTCAGGGGTTTAGCGCCTTCCTTTGGCCCAGGACGTGATCCTGGAGTTCCAGGATCGAGTCCCGCATCGGGCTCCCCGCATGGAGCCTGCTTCTCCCTCTGCCTGTGTCTCTGCCTCTCTCTCTCTATGTCTATCGTGAATAAATAAATAAAATCGTTAAAAAAAAAAGAAATAGACAACTAATACAAGTACCATTTGTTGAAAGCTTACTGTGTATCATCTTCTCTTCCGAGTGTTCAATAGATGCGATTCCACGTGAATTTCTCAACGTATTTGTGAGGAATTATCAACCCCATTTTGCAGGGGAAGAAATTAAAGTTCAACACAAATGCTGAAATGCCATTATTGTGCATATAAAGCTTAAAAGAGAATATCCAAAATGTTGAGTGAAAATATTACAAACCAGTTGCTTTAACCATAAAATAATTTTTTTTATTAGAACTGTGCTTTGATATACTTATCAGGGAAGATAGTTTAACATTTCTTCCCAAAAATGCACTCCCAAGTGTACTCAGAGGAGCTGAACTAGTTGCCCATTAAGCATAATGTTTTCCACTTAAATTTTGGAGAATTCCTGCCAAATACAGCATTTTAAAATTTAGGCACAATTAACACTAAGGCAGCCTTTCTGAAAATTAGTTCTAAAGCAGGTGCCCTTTGTTGTGAGCTTGTTTACTTATTTGTGTCAATAAAATCATGCCATCAGCAGGGACAACAAAAGAGGAAAAAGAGAGGTTAAGAAAATATATATGACTTACATGCATTCTCACAGTGGTTAGTTGACTTGCTAAGCCCAGACTAGAGCCTAGGCCTCTGGACATCTAGATTGAGGCCATTCCTATAGCTTGAGGTTTTCTCTCTCTACTTTCCCATATATTCCAGCCATACATGCAAGGTGGAGCTGGCTTGCAAGTCCTGAAGGCACCTTGGATGTCAGTGTAGACTTTATCAGCTATGCTATGTGACTTTACTGCTGGAAGGAGAGAGAGGGAATCTCTGGTTAAGGAGCTGATTGCTATCTAACCCACTTCGCCCAGCTGCCTTCTCCAACTGTGCTCATTTCTGCTGTTCTGGGAAACAGTGGTAGAGAAAGGACAGATTTTTAGAACCATCTAGACTTGATATCAAATCCCAGTTCTGCCGGTTATTTGCTGTGTGATCTTAGCTTAGCAACTTTATCTCTCTGTACCCGAGCTCCTTATTTTCATTTATTCATTCATTCATTCGTTCATTCATTCATTCATTCAATCATATGTTCATTTAAAAGTATTTCTTGAGAACTTACTAGTTCATTTAAAAGTATTTCTTGAGAACTTACTAGGTTCATTAGGTGGTGAACAAAGCAAAGTCCCTTATCTCCAAGAACTTTCATTCTAGCAGATGTGAAGTGTTGTTGGGGAGACATAATAAGCAGGAAAACTAATAAGTAATGTTACATGGGGATGGTAGTAGGTGTTGTAAAGACAATAAAATAGGGTAAACTCAGAGTGATGAGGGGTGCTGCTTGTCTGTAAAAGGAGATGGTCAATCCCTCACGGGGTTGATCTAAAGATTATATAAGATGTAACCTATGAAGGACTTAGCACTGTGTCTGAGTCAGAGTATTAATAAGTGTAACAACTGTTGAGTCCTTGTTATGTAGTATACGCTCTTCCAAGTAGTATAGATATATTAACTCAGGTAATCACCTCATTTTACAGATGAGCTGAGGCACAGGTAGGTTACTTGCCTAAAAGGTCAGGTAGTTAGCAGATGGTAGAATTGGAACATAAAGCCTAACATTCTGACCTCAGAGCCTATGGTTTTAATTGATTTGCTAAATGTTAGTGGCTCTCTCTGCCTTTCGTAATTTGATTTATGGAAGATGGAGGGGCCCAGAGTGTGGCACATTCAATTTTGCTGGAGGTAGGGGAGCAGATGGAGGCCAGGTGGGACCTAGGGCGGCTTGTGGAGCAAATGCAAGGGCATCTGGAAGGTGAGTAACCATGCAACTTGGTGATGCAACTAGAGTCATGAGATACTGGGTTAAAGAGGGTATTTTAATTAGCTTAGGCTGCTATAACAAAATACTATGGGCTGGGTCACTTAAACAATAGACATTTCTTCTCCCACACTTCTGGAGGCTGGAAATCTGAGATTAGGGTGCCAAGATGGTTGAGTTCTGGTGAGTACTGTGTTCCTGGCTTGCAGACTATTATCTTCCAGGTGTGTCCTCAACATGGCAGAGAGAGAGAGAGAGAGAGAGCAAGCCTCTGTTGTCTCTTCCTCTGTGGGCACTAATTACCCTCATGACCTCACCTAATCCTAATTACCTCCCAAATGCCCCACCTCCAAATACCATCACATTGGGGGTTAGGGCTTCAATATAAGAATTTGGAGAGGGACACAATTCAATAGCAGAGGGGATAGAGAGGACCTATGGAGCTTACTGCCAGAATCCAAATCCACAAAGCCTTCATGGGCAGGAAACTAATAGAGATTAAACATAATAGGAAAAATGCCAATCCCTGAATTTGATCCAAAAAACTTCAAAGTCAAGGGATGGAAGAAAATATTTTGTATTTAATTGACTACAAGCTCAGCCCAAGCAATCAGGACGGTGTGGTCACCAAAGGAACTGACACTTCTCCTCTGGCCAGGTGCAGTCATCCTTAGGACAACATTATATTTGGGTGTCCCTATGACACAGTCCTAAGGTGTCTTAGGAAGTTGTAGTACGGAGTCTCTTTGCCCTGAGTACCTCAAAACACATCCTTCCATATGCAAACTTCAAACTTCTTCCTCAGCTATTTTCTTTCTTTCTTTCTTTCTTTCTTTCTTTCTTTCTTTCTTTCTTTCTTTCTTTCTTTCTTTCTTTCTTTCTTTCTTTCTTCTTTTCTTTTAGATATTTTAGAACCGGGCAGTTGGGCACTGGGGAAGGCTGAGGGAGAGATTCACAAGCAGACTCGACACTGAGAATAGAATGCAGAGCTCGAGGAGGGGGCTTGAGATCTCACAACCTGAGATCACAACCTGAGCCAAAACCAAGATGTTGAACCAGATGTTCAACCCACTGAGCCTCCCCCTCGCCCCTTCTCCAGTTATTTCCAAACAGACTGTCAGCTTGGTATTTGTGGACTTTGTGAAGTATCTATGTATTAATTTTCAACTGATCATGTGTTACATAACGTGCCATAATATCCTAGGCCTTTGTATAGATAATAGACAGCAGGAATTAAAATTCAAGAAAAATACATGAAATAACCATTGAAGATCAAGAGAATTAAAATTGAGAACAAGCTTAGGATTATTTTATTTCAGTGGTACAAAGCCACTTTCAGGCCAGCACACAGAATATTAAGGAACCACTGAAGTCCTGCAGGAACATGGTTTGAGAACCCCTACTTTACTGCACAATCATCTCCATTCTTGTCAACAACTTAACTGCCTCATTAACAGTGGACTTTTCCCCTCTAGCCACAATATTCAGTCCTTCCACTTCTCCCTCTTCATCATTTCTAGTTCTCTTTCCTCCACAGGACTCCTACAGGCTCTATGGCATTATCTAGAGTAGATATTTACTTATTTATTCAGCAAATCGTTATGAGAACCTACTATGTGCTAGACTCTGTTAAACATCGGTGATACAATGATGGTCAGGAACAGGCATGGGTTCATCTCTTATGGGGCTTCTAATCCAATCAAGGGGGAAGATAATCAAATCCAATTAATTATGCTCATGATTATACATTGAGATGATATCTATGAAAGAGCAAATTGATAACCGGCACCAAAAGGGCAACTATCAAAGGCAATGGTCTAGTGCTGCCAACAAACAAGTTCAGTCACCTTCATTGGTCAAGTTATATAAGGGAGTCAAGGAAGTCATAGGGAGATAATTTTCACAAGTGGGTGGGTGACTTCAATGTCTTGATAAACAGTATATAATCTCAAGTAAACAACTCAATTTCACAACACAAACACTGTAACAAAAGTAGTTTCCTGTAAACATATTTTTTAAAAAAATTTTAAAGAGTTATCTGAGAGAGAGTAAGTGAACGAGCACACAGAGAGGGAGAAGCGGACTCCCCACTGATCAGGAAGCCCGATGCTGGGCTCTATCCAAGGACCCTGGGATCATGATCTGAGTGGAAGACGGATGACTGAGCCACCCAGGCTCCCCTCCTATAAATATATTTATGGTCTCAAGTTTGTTAGTCAGCGATCTTTGAACCATTAAAAGCAACCTGTCCTATTATAAGTCATTTGATTTTCTTAGTCAACAAAGTTAAAAACTTTATAATGACAGGATATAAATAAATGCAAGTTTAACATAAATTTTATGGTAACCTATATGTAAACATCCTCTATTCATTACCCAAGATGCAAGGCCAAGCTCCTGGGTCAACAGTCTTTATCTCCAAGCACCTGGGTCAATAGTCTTATTCAAGATTCCTCATTAATTGTGGAACTAAGACTTGTGACCTGGCTTCAGATACAATTTCTGGCCGCATCCAATCAAAGAATTTTGGGGGATTAATAATTACCTGCTTCCTTATATGTGTGGTAGTTCAGGTCCCTTATCCTTTCTGAGTCCCAAGGTCCTCATCTGTAAAATGGAACCATAACAGGGCCTATATCATAAAGATATTGTAAGAATTAAAAAAGAAAATACAGGTGCGGCATCCAGCACAGTGTCTGGCATACAGCAAATACTAGAAAACTTTTTATTACTAGCCCGGGGAGTAGAGCTTCCAGGAAATTCAGGAAACAGAAATGTGATCTTTATGTCATGCTTCAGTAAAGAACTTACATATTTCTTTACTAGATGAACTAATGTTATAGCTGTCACAGAAGCAGAAACTCTTTTTGGCAATTTGTCTGGAGACCAATTTGTGAATCATAAACATAATAATTCCCTTTGGCCTAATCATCCTACTTCTAAGAATGTTTCCTAAGAAAATAATCAAAGGGGGAGGGTGGCTCAGTTGGTTAAGCATCTGCCTTCGGCTCAGGTCATGAGCTCAAGGTCCTGGGATGGAGCTCGATGGGCTCCCTGCTCCCCCGGGAGTCTGCTTCTCCCTCTCCCTCTCTCCTCCCCCCTGCTTCTGCTCTCTCCCTGTCTTTTTCCCAAATAAATAAGTGAAATCTTTTTAAAAAAATCAAAGATGTAGGCCAAGATTATACAGAATATGTCCATTGCAACATTATGATAGCAAAACTATGTACATATTCAACAATATGGGAAAATCAAATACATTGTAGTGAATTCAGATTTTAAAACTTGCCACATGCATGGAAAGCAACTGGAAGGAAACATACCAAAACATTCAACTGTACTTCTCTCGGGACTGTGGCATGCTGGGGGATTCCTATTCTATTATTTACACTTTGTCTATATTTTCCAAAATTTTAATAATGAATATGTGTTACTTTCACAAGGAGAAATGTTCTTTTCCATAGCCTCATAGGCCATTTTCCCCCCTAAGCTTTGTGAGCCACCACACTGGGATGCCAGAATCCTGAACTGGGAAAGAACTACAGAAAACTCCTCCGTCCACCCTCTGCTGCCACTACTCCAGCTGGACTCTCCCGGCTTCCTCCTGGGAGACTGCATGACAGCAACAGCTTCCTAGCTGTTCTCCTGGGCCCAGCACTGACTGGACCATCCCGTTCTCCACCCTGGTTACTGCTGAGATGAGTGTGCTTGCTTGCTTTTTTTAAATTTCCTCTAAGATTTTATTTATTTATTCATGAGAGACACAGAGAGAGAGGCAGAGACACAGGAAGAGGGAGAAGCAGGCTCCATGCAGGGAGCCGATGCGGGACTCGAACCCAGGACCCTGGGACCAACGCCCTGGGCCGGAGGCAGGTGCTAAACCGCTGAGCCACCCAGGCATCCCCAGATGAGCTTTCTGCCGTGAAAACCTGCTTGTTCACCCCTTCGGCAGATCTTCGTGGCTCCCGGGACTTCGTCATTGATCTGACCCTTCAGAGCAGAGCGGGTCCCTTGGTGATCCGGTGCCCGGCCGGCAGGCCTCCCCGCTTCCCGTCTCACCACTTGCCCTGGCACCTGTGCACCAGGCATACCTGCTCACACTCTGCCCCACCTTTACGCCTTCATCCACGTGCACCCCACTCTGCCCGGGTCACCTGGCCTGTTCTTCAAGCTCTTGGATGCCCTGGGGCTGGGAAGCCTCTTGGCCTCCCCCACAGCTCCAGGCACGGTGCCCTGTGGCTATTTGCTGATGTCTATGCTCCCACCCAGTATGGGGGTTCTCAACCCCAGTAGGCCAAAGAAACCTTTGGGGAGCTTGTTAAAAACACAGATGCCATGGGGTTCCCCCGGGGGGGGCTCAGTGGGAGCGTCTGTTCTTTCTTTTTCTTTCTTTCTTTCTTTCTTTCTTTCTTTCTTTCTTTCTTTCTTTCTTTCTTTCTTTCTTTCTTTCTCTCTCTTTCTTTCTTTCTTCCTCTTTCTTTCTTTTTGGCTCAGGGCTTGATCCTGGAGACCCGGGATCGAGTCCCCCATTGGGCCCCCTGCATGGAGCCTGCTTCTCCCTCTGCCTGTGTCTCTGACTCTCTCTATGTGTCTCTCATGAATAAATTAATAAAATCTTTAAAAAAAAAAAAAAAACACGGATGCCGGAGCCCCACTCACTCTAAAGCCACTAAGGCAAAACTCCTGGGCGGAGTTCAGTCACCTGCACCTGTTAACAAGCCTCCCAAGCGACTATGCTGCTCTCCCGAGTCTGGGGGTGAGAAGTCCCACTGGCCCCCAGGAGAGCAGGTGCCTGAGTCATTCTGGGCAGCTCAATGCCCGCTCTGGAAGGAAGGTAAGCATTACGTACCGAGCACTTATTTCAGCACCAGGTCACTGCTGTCGAGGTGCCTCCTGTACTTTTGGCATTAAGCAACCACAGAAACTCCCAGGGAACCGGTCATTTCCCCAAAGAAAACTGAGACTTGGAAAGATTCAATCGTGTACCGTGTACCCGAGAGAAGCAAGTGGTGCTGGGACCCTAAGCAGGAGCTGCTGGCCTCTGTGACCCCCCCCCACTGCCATGGCCCATGCTCCCTCTGTGTGCCTCATTCTTCATAGGGCCTACAGGCCCAACGCTGGCCTAGAAGAAACTGGAAAAATCAAAGTAATGCAACCCTTTTTGCTAGCTGGAAGCCTATTGAAAGGATTGGCCTCAGACCAGAGATTATTTTTTTTGTTGCTAGGGTTAAAATGTTTCTTCCTTTACAAAAGGGGGGTGATAGGTAGTTGATTCTTTTTCCTTTTTCAGTCTTTACGTGGCAAAATAAAAAATTGGCAGGGCGCCTGGGTGGCTCAGTCTGTTAAGTGTCTTGCCTCTGGCTCCTGTCATGATCCTGGGGTCCTGGGATCGAGCCCCAAGTTGGGCTCCCTGCTCAGTGGGGAGCCTGCTTCTCCCCCTCCATCTGCTCTTCACTCTGCTTGTGCGCGCGCTCTCTCTCTCTCATATAAATAAGTAAAATCTTTAGAAGAAAATGGCAACCCCTATTCAGTGTCCTGTTTTCTTAAATTAGACTTGTTCTAGAAATCCTAAAATGTGGTACTGCTGGTTTTAATGCAATCTCCCTTCTACAGTGTATGCCTGTTTCCTTAGCTCGTCCTGCAGCAAACACAGATCACTCATAACACTTCTCTGCACAGTGGAGTTTGGATATTATTGCCGAGTGGGGTGTGCAGACTTTCTGGTGTGTGTGGCGATAATGAAGAATAGGCCAATTTTGAGAGGATGGGAGAACTGCCTCGCATTCGCACTTGATTGCGCTTTCCTTGTCTGAGCCTGGCTGAGTGAGGAGCCACCGTGGCAGGGCATGAGGAGAGGGCTATGGTCACAATTCCAGCTCTTTCTCTTTTGCAGTTTAAACCCTATTGTAATATTTGAGTACATCATGCTCCCAAAGCCCTCTTTTCTCCTGATGGGAGGCAGGAAGTTGAGCTGGAACAAGGATTTGGAGGCGACTAAGGTAATGCATATAATTCTCCTGGTCCCTGCATAGGTGCCTCAGCCTCACTGTCCCATCAGGGAGGAATCTCCTGGAGCAGGTCCAGCCAGTCTTCATTGTCCCTACCCAATTTTCTGGTCTTGGGAGATCTGAGGAGAGGAGACAGGATGAAGGTGAGAAGCTGAGGCGATGGTTATTGTGTTGGCCATTCCCACTAGACTGTGAGCTCCAGGAGGACAGGGAAGGGATGTTTCATTCATGTCTATGTCCCAGATTACAGCCTGGCCCATTCTAAGTGGTTAATAAATATCAGTGACATGAATGAATGGTTGTATCTGAGGGGAGTAACTGAAGGAAGGGTCGGGGCAGGGGCCATCATCTCTCTGGGAATATGGAGTCTTTGAGAGGAAAAGACAGGAGGGTCTGGGCTCTGGCCTGTTACCCCAAGACTGGTCTTCAGGCAGTGGTGTTAAGGAGATAGTTAGTCGGGACACCTGGGTGGCTCAGCGGTTGAGTATTTGCCTTCAGCAGCTTGGGGTGTGATCCTGGGGTCCAGAAATCGGGTCCCGCATCAGGCTCCCTGCAAGGAGCCTGCATCTCCCTCTGCCTGTGTCTCTGCCTCTCTGTGTGTGTGTCTCTCATGAATAAATAAAATCCTTAAAAAAGAGAGAGAGAGAGATAATTAGTCATACAGAGTCCTGGAGCTTGGTGAGTGGGGTCATCTAGAGTTATTTTTTTTTTTCTCTTCAAAACCTATCCTCTTGTTCACATCCCAGATAGTTCTCCTTTCTTGTTTCTACTTCCTCATATTAATATCTTAACATTTAGGAAGGAGCAGTGGAAGGAAGAACCCAAAAAGACCAACCCAAAATGCTTAGGGTTTAGATGGAAAAGGGAGAGGAGTAGGGCTGAGGTTGATAGACAGCTGAACTCGGTTGACCCCAACATGAGAACTGTCTAACACACTGGACTTCACAGAGAACGAGACTTTAGAAGTTTGGGTGTTAGAGCTCATTTAATTCTACACACTGTACTGAAATCAGGGATCCCTCCTGGGGCATCTCTGGTATTAAACCCCATTAAGAAACCCTTGGTTTGGTAGCTTTACAGTCAGAGAAATCCACTTAGGTCTCAAGGCCTCATAATGCCCTTGTCAGTAGACAAAGGAAAGGAAAGAGGAGTAAAAACCCAGGTGTGGGGTTCCAAGCCCAAAAATCAATCAAAAATCCCTAAGGACACTGACCCACGTACTATCTCAAGAGAGCATTAAAATTTAGTCCCAAGTGTCTGGAAAGATGAGTCTTGGTAAAATCTTTGTCTTCTTCATAAAGGCTCCAGCAGCAGACCCTGTATCATGGGCTATGTCAGGTACTTCAGGGCTCACTGGCCAGGCCCAAGTGGGCTCCAGCATGATAGAGGAATTCTGGAATGGATGTCTTCAGGGGTTGGGTGGTACTCAGATTTCATATTCCTAGGCTGACTCCTGTAAGCAGAGGGAGACCTATAGGAATGTCTTGGGCTGGGCTTGGGGTGTTGAACCTCACACAGACCATGAACTGATGGAGCACACAATCAGGAATGGAGACGGGTCATTGTCCTCTGTCTTCAAAGCTTCTGACCTACCATAATGGGGAAGTGGAATCACCATCTGTCACCATTCTGGAAGGAGGCAACCAAACTGAGACCACAGATCATCTGTGTAAGCATATATTTCTCTGGGTGTGTCCGTCTCTCTCCTTGTGAGTGTACTTGGTCCTGGGGATATATGGCTAGAGCCAGATATATCTGTTTGCCTGTATGTTTGTTTCTTTTCTGGTTCTCCATTTTCCCCCCTCTTAAATATCATATCCCCCAGGGCTTGGTCTGGCCCCTCCTCTCTATTTCCTTAAGACCTTTCCCTGGTTAATCTCATCCATGTAGTCCTCAGTATGGCTATGAATTCCAAATCTATATCCCTGTCTTTACCTTGGTCCTGAGCCCCAGATTTGTATCCAGGTCCTCACAAACACCTCCATTTGACTGACACACATTAAACTCACTCGTAAGAACTGATCAACTCCCCCACACTATTATTGGAATATCTGAAGTTGCCACTCACTCTTGAACACCTCTTCCCTGATGTCTGATTCTCCTTCTCAGATTTACAGGTGGGGCATGAGCAGGGTGGGATGTGATGGGGTGGCTCTGAGAGTTGGTTAAAAATGTTCTGGGGGCCCGGAACAAATATAGAGAAATTAGCTGAGATCCAGCAATGGGTCAAGAATAAGGTAAACAGTTTAGAGCTGGATTAGAATGCCAAGTGGAGCAAACCAAATGAGAACAAAATATCCTGCAACAACCATGGGGGTCAGAGACGGAGGAGCTACTAGATGAAGCCTCACAGGAGAAAGTGAGGCTAGCCCACAATGATGGTTGGTCACCATTTCTATGCATTATCCATGGATCTATTGTGTGAGATCTGGGAACAATCAGAGAAGCTAAGGAACAGAGGACACCTAGCCCACTGTCATCTATAGATCAAGTTCAAACTCCTTAGCCAGAACATTCAGATCCCCTCTGACCTGGATCATGCTTACTTCTACAGGTTCACTCTTCTCACTTTGTAGCTCATGCCAGTACTGCAGGCATTTCTCTGAATTCAGCCTGTTTCTTGTGCTCCTGTGCACACATCCAATCCCTCTGCCTAGAACATTATTTCCATTGGTGTTTACTCAGTATAGACCAACCCATCCCTTTGGAGTTAGCCCCAGCTTCCTCAGCTCCTCCAGGCCCAATGAATGATCCTGATGTCTTTCTGACGTCACCTGAAACATACTTTAAACCTCAATTATTTCAATTGCTGCATTACATAATAATTGTTTACTTGCCTGCCTGACCTGAACTGTGTGCTCCATGAGGACAGAGCCTATACCTCACCACAGTGTTTAAACCCCAGCATCTGGGGGGATCCCTGGGTGGCTCAGCGGTTTGGCGCCTGCCTTTGGCCCAGGGCGCGGTCCTGGAGTCCCGGGATCGAGTCCCGCGTCGGGCTCCTGGTGTGGAGCCTGCTTCTCTGTCCTCCTGTGTCTCTGCCTCTCTCTTTCTCTCTCTACATCTATCATGAATAAATAAATAAATAAATCTTTAAAAAAAATAAAAAATAAGTAAACCCCAGCATCTAACACAGTAAATAGCACATAGTTGGTGCACAGTAAACATGTGTTGGGTGGATGGATGGATGGATGGACTCACATTCTTACAGAGGGGAGACAGACAAGTAAAGAAAGATTTACAAAGCGGTGAGGAAAAGACCTTACTAACAGCAGTCATTTGGGTCCAGAGGGGGAAGGAAAGCCTGATTTCAGGCAGTCCTATCCTACTCTCTGTTCCCTACAATACGCACCTTGACATTAAAAACACTAAAAGTTAAAATAAAATTTTATTTTTGAAACAAACAAGAAATCTCATCCACAGACTAGAGATGACATCAGCTCTTTCTTTTTGGGAAGGGACAGTACCTCTGCTTTGTTGGTGACTGTATCGGTCAGGGCCCTGACACCCTCAAGAATATAATAGAAGAGAATGTAATGACTCTTGGCAGAGATGTGGGCAGGTTTAGAAAAACCAGTCAGGGCTGGAGAGATACCTACCTAAAGACTCAGGACAGCAGGAAGGAGTTGCCATCCCTAGGCCTGAGGTCCAGAGTGGGAGCCTGGAGCTATGGGCATGGAGGAGCACAGCCACTGCTAGAACTTCAGCTCAGCCCAGGAAGCTGGGGGTAGTAGTGGTGGGGATCCCCAGTCATCCTCTCCTTTCACCTTCAGACCTGCCTGTGACTCTTGGTAGCCAAACTCAGTCGGGAGCCAGAGGGCAAGTGAGCCCCAGTGATATAGTTCATAGAGGTCATCCTCCAGGGTCAGGGGAGAGAGGGCTGAGAGTGGAACTAGGTAGTGAGAGGGCAGAGAATAACCAGCATCCGCGGGGGGTGGGGTGGGGGGGAGAGGGGGGAGATGCCCCTGGTTTGCATGTGACTTGTATATATGATTATTGCCTACTGAGCAATCAAACATTGATTTGGGCCCTGCAGATGACAATTCTAGTTCTCATACTTTCTATATTTGAGGATTTGTGTATCCGTCTTATTAAAATCTCTGCCACTTAATTAGTAGGTCTGGGAGGGGGCAAGGGTATCTATGTTTTTTAAAAGGCTTCCCAAGTAATTTTGATCCATCTTGCTTGTTGAGAACCACTTCTAGGGTCCCGTCCTCTCATTTTTCTCCACACAGAAACTAAAGTCCAGAGGAATGAAAAAAATGTCCTGACTTGGCCATGCTCTGAGAACGATCCCTTAGGTGACATGAAAGGGTTTGGCTGGAGATGCCTTGGTGGCTTAGCAGTTGAGCATCTGCCTCCGGCTCAGGTTATGATCCCGGGATCCAGGATCAAGTCTCACATCAGGCTCCTTCCATGGAGCCTGCTTCTCCCTCTGCCTGTGCCTCTGCCTCTCTGTCTTTCTGTCTCTCATGAATAAATAAATAAAATCTTAAAAAAAAAAGAAAGGAAAATGGACATGTTTGCACATTTCTTCTAGCCCCATTTCTCCATTTTCTTTCTTTTTTTTTTTTAAAGATTTATTTATTTATTTATTCATGACAGAGAGAGAGAGAGAGGGGCAGAGACACAGGCAGAGGGAGAAGCAGGCTCCATGCAGGGAGCCCGATGTGGGACTCGATCCGGGTCTCCAGGATCACACCCGGGGCCCAAGGCGGCGCTAAACTGCTGAGCCACCCAGGCTGCCCCATTTCTCCATTTTCTGACAAGGAAAACCAGGCTCCAAAGATGGGGTGATGCGCCCAGTTAACAAAGCTAGTAAGTCCCAAAGAAGGCAGTGGCTGGCACCAAGTACAGTAGTTTTAACTCTCAATCCAGTGTTTTCCTAGGCAGGACCCTGTAGGGAGGGTGTGTGTGTGTGTGTGTGAGCGCCGTGTGCATACCACCAAGTCCTCGAGGCAGCAACTCTATCTCCCATTCTGGTAAGGTAGGTATCCCCATGGCCCCCAACTGGGAAGAGAGCACAGTGACAGAGTTCACCACCCACTGGGCCTCCTTCCAGAAGGGGCCTGGAGGGGACAGAGAAGGCTGTGGGTGACCCCCAAAACCCAAGTCTTGATTCTCACCCTATTGCCCCTGGCTCTGAACCTCTCATTGTTAATTCTATCATTGAAAGAGGGCTGCTCCCCACTCCAAGTGGGTGTCAGGTCAGCACGGGTTTGGGGGAGAGCTGGGTGGGTCTCCAAAAGAAAAAGAAAGAGGAAAAAAAAGAAAGAAAAAGAAAGAGGCTCATTGTGGGAGGGGTTCACAGAAGGCAGCCTGTAGGCTTCTCCTGGCCCAGCACCAAGTTGGGAGGTAGCACTAGGGCTGTAGTGCCACCCCAGGATGTTTAAAACTCCTTGTTGGGGGGATCCCTGGGTGGCTCAACGATTTGGCCCTTGTCTTCGGCCCGGGGCGTGATCCCAAGGTCCCAGGATCGAGTCCCACATCGGGCTCCCTGCATGGAGCCTGCTTCTCCCTCTGCCTATGTCTCTGCCTCTCTCTCTCTCTGTGCCTCTCATGAATAAATAAATAAAATCTTAAACACACACACACACACGCACACAAAACTCCCTGTTGGCTGGTAATCAGGGCTACTGAAGACTGGTTATCCCCTCCAACCCCCCATTCCCGAAGCCTGGCACACAGCTCCTCTCCTCCCGCTGCAGATCAAAGACTGCAGGCCAGGCTTTATTTAACAAGTATCTGAAATGCCCCACGTGCAGGAAGCCACCTGGACTTTCCTGACACCAGCAGCCTGCCTCTTCCCCATCCTACACAACCCGCTGGCTTGGGAGGAACCTTACAGATTATGCATCCATCCTATACATGAGGAAACCAAGGCCAGAGAGGGGAAGTGATTCATGCCATCACACAGCATGGAAGTGGCAAGACTGGGATCTTTGTCCCAGTCCATTTGACAGCTCACCAGTCCACCCATGTCGTTCCCAGGAGTCTGAGGAGGCTCGTTTCCAAATGTGCCCGTGGACCTTTAGTGTCTGTAACATCGACGCTAAACCTGCCTCAGCCGGATTTTGGCAAAGTTAGTTCACACCCTCTGGGGCCTCAAGTATGCTCATTTCTGGTGTGTTCTTGTGTTATAGTTGTTTGTGAACTATGAGAGGCATGTGCCTAAGAGCAATGGAGTGTTGCCGTCTGAGGGCTGCTGCGTGCCTGTATGAGTGTCTCTTTTCACGTCCAAGGACGTGTGTCGAACTGCGGTTTTGGGTCTACATACCGGTTTGGTGCCTAAGGATAATTTTTTAAAAATATTTTTTTTAATTTATTCATGAGAGAGAGAGACACAGGCAGAGGGAGAAGCAGGCTCCATGCAGGGAGCCCGACGTAGGACTCGATCCCAGGTCTCCAGGATCAAGCCCTGGGCTGAAGGCGGGGCTAAACCGCTGAGCCACCTGGGCTGCCCCAGTGCCTAAGGCTAATTAATTGTGATTCTGCGTGTGTCTGTACCTATGTAGGGATGAAGTGTCTACGGGCTGCTGTGTGCCTGGTGATGTGCCTCCTGCGCCGAAGGCGGTGCGCACCTGACCGCGGCGTGTCCGTGTGGACGCGTGCAGGCAGGCGGTGTGTGATCCCAGGTGCGTGCGTGGGAGCTGCGTGTCTGAAGGCTGAAGGGCCCCGCCTTTACCCCCCGGGTTATGGGAAGTGTGTGCCCGACAGGAGCGTGGGACCCTCGGCCGGGCCCGGTCCTCGCCCAGCCCCGAGGGTCACGGCCGCGGTCACGGCCCGGGCGCCCCGGCCCGGGGTCCCCCGGCGGGGCGTGGGGGGGGGCGGGGGGGGGAAGCGGGGCGGGGCGGGGCCTCGGACGCCCCGCCCCCTCGGGCGCCCCGCCCCCGGGCTCCAGCCCTCTCATTGGCCGCGCGCGGCGTGACGTCACAGGGATCGCAGCCCGAACCCCGGCGCCGGGCGAGCGGGAGGCAGTGCGGGTCCGCGCGGCTCCGCTGCGTCTCGGCCTCCGCTCCCGGCCGCGGGCGCGTCCCGCCGCCGCCGCCGCCGCCGCCATGGTGTCCCCGGTCACTGTGGTGAGTGAGCGAGCGAGCGAGCCGGTGTCCGGCGCGGCCGGCGCCCCCCGGCCTGGGGACCGGGCTGCGGCAGGCCGGGCCGCCGGGGCCGCCGGGGCCGAGCAAGGGCGGGGGTCCCGGGCCGGGCGCCCCTCCTCCCCGCGCAGCGCCCGCGCCCCGGCGGGAGGGAGGAAAACAGTGGGCACGTGACTCGGAAGCGTGACTTTGGTGCCGTGTGTGTGACGCGGCCGGCGGGGCGAGAACCGGGACCGCGCGCGGCCGACCCCGGGGCGGCGGGGGCCTCCCGGGACCTCCCGGGGACCCCGGCCCGCACCGCTTCCCCCGGACCCGGGTCCGCCTCGTAGAAGCAAGCCCGGGCCCGGGCGGGGGGTGCCCCCGAGTGCGAGCAGCGGGGCCCTTCGCTCCTGACATCCCTTCCTCTGAGACGTTCTCAGCTGGAGCCCGGGTCGGTGTCGGGCTCTCCGGGACTGGCCGAGCCTCCCCGGCTGCTGCTCCGGCCTGTTTCTCCTTATGGGAAACTCGGGGCTGGGGACGGGTGTGGAGCGGGCGCTGATGCTCCCGAGGCCTGGCAGGTGGCTGCTGGGAGGAGCCAGGGACTGTGGGGTCGGTGGTCTGGGCCGGGCTGCCCCTCGGCCCCTGCCCCGGCCCCTGCCCCTGCCCTGCTGAGCCTGGATGGGGGAGATCTCCCTAGGAAGGGACTTAGTCATCTTCTCTCCCTGCCCTCACCCCTGGCGGAGCAAGGGCAGGCTGGGATCCTGGACCCACCATCTGCCTCTTCCCAGCCTCCCTCATCACGGTCTGAGCCGCCCTCAGGTAACCGGCGGTGTGGGAGTCAGGGTGTCCCCGAGCCTCGTGCTGGACAGCTCACCCAGCCAGAGGCACAATCATTTAGGGCAGAGCGTGTGTATACAGGGAACCTCGGCAGTTCTGAATCGCCCGCAGAGACCCTGTGCCCAAAGCCCCAGGAAAGGAGCTCCAGGAGATCACAGATCCAGAGTGTCTGCGCTAGCCCCCTCCCTCAGCTTGGAGAGGATCCGGAGTGGCCTGGGACACACCTTTCTGGAGCTGCCCTCCCCCCTCATCGGGCTGAGGCCGAGTCAGCTGCTCTGACTTCTCCCTCTCAGTTCCACATCTCCTCCCAGCCAGTCTGCTGGCTTCAGATCAAAAGCTGGAAAGAGAACCCCTCCCCTGCTTCCTGCCTCTCTTTTTGATGAGCTCTCGAGTTGCTCTTGTTCTCTGGGAAATGAGAGGGACCAACAGACAGCGCCCCCCTCCCCCAACTCCCCAATCCCTGAAGTCGTTCTCCAGCCAGCACTCCTGTCTCCTCTCCTTGCTCTTGATGGTACCTTTAGGCTGGTACCTTTAGGGGCAGCTGGAGTGGAGGCTGAGGAGCACACTGGCCTAGGAGAGAGCCCGTCGGGGCGGAGGACCCACCCTCACGCATTCCTGGCACTCTCAGGGTGTTGCCAGGGCCCTAAGCCTGTGCCCTGGCCCCACTGCGGAGGATCACGAGTTGGCTAGTTGTGGTGTCTCTGTGGTTTCCTGCTGACTGCACTCCATTCCAGACGGCTGGTGGCCTAGAGGGGTTAAAGGGGCTTTGGGGAAGGACAGGGAGGGGCCAGGAAGGCAGAAACATTGCCTGTAGGAGGGGACTTTATCCCAAGATCTGTTTTCTGCTCAGTGAGTGACTATTCTGGTCCTGCTTTGGGTCAAGAATGCACACGGGCCAACCGACCGCAGGAACGGGGGAGCCCTCCCCCTTCCTAATCAGTTAGGCCTCAGGGTGGTGATGGGAATGTTCATACTTCGCTGGGTGGTTGGGGCAGGCCAAACTGGGTTTCTCTGTGTGTGTCCTCTCTCCTCGGGAGGTGGGTCTGGCTCTGGGGTGTATGTCTGGGTCGAGGGTGCTGGCTCTGAACACCTTCGTGGGCTTCTGAGCTCCAAGTGCTGAGTGCTGCCCTTGTCCTGTGTCCTCCAGGTGAAGAGTGAGGGACCCAAGCTGGTGCCCTTCTTCAAGGCCACCTGCGTGTATTTTGTGCTCTGGCTGCCTTCGACCAGCCCATCGTGGGTCAGCGCCCTCATCAAGTGCCTGCCCATCTTCTGCCTCTGGCTCTTCCTTCTGGCCCATGGCCTAGGATTCCTGCTGGCCCACCCCAGTGCCACCCGCATCTTTGTGGGGCTCGTCTTCTCCGCTCTAGGTGATGCCTTCCTCATCTGGCAGGACCAGGGCTACTTTGTGCATGGTCAGTTGCCACAGTAGCTACCTGGGAGGAATCCTGGGGCTGGGTGCTTAGAGGGTCTTAGGTGGCAAGGATTTGGGAGAGGGAGCTTTGGAACAAGAACATGGAGAATCTGAGGGGTTCTGAGGCCAAAGTCTGTGGGGCCCTGGTTGGAGGATTACCTTACAGATGGTCTGGTGATCAGTTCTGGAGTTCCTCAGGGGAAGGGGCGGGTATATCTTTGTGGGTTTCTTCCCACCCCGGATACTCCCCAGACAAAGCTCCTGGGTTATCCCAAGCACTCCCCTCCTGCCCCCACCCCATGACTCACCTGAGCCTGCCCTCAGCATCCCTTCATCCCCTCTCACTCCCAGGTCTGCTGATGTTTGCCGTGACCCACATGCTCTACGCCTCGGCCTTTGGCATGCGGCCACTGGCTCTACGGACAGGTCTGGTGATGGCAGTGCTGTCCTGCCTGGCCTATGCTCTCCTCTACCCGTGCCTCTCAGATGCCTTCACTTATCTGGTGGGGGTCTATGTGGCCCTGATCGGCTTCATGGGCTGGCGGGCTATGGCAGGACTGCGGCTGGTCGGGGCAGCCTGGCGCTGGACTGAGCTGGCAGCAGGCAGTGGTGCGGTGCTCTTTATCATCTCAGACCTGACCATCGCCCTCAACAAGTTCTGCTTCCTCGTGCCCTACTCCCGGGCGCTCATCATGTCCACCTACTACGCTGCCCAGATGCTCATCGCCCTGTCAGCTGTTGAAAGCCGGGAGCCAATGGAAGACTACAGACTGAGCAAGGCCAACTGAGAGGCCAGGGTCTGGTTACCCCTGTCTTCTTCTGGGACGGGGGTCTAGAACCTGCAAGAACTGGGTCAGGATGGCTGTAGGTCTCACCTGCGGCAGTGAATACCACCCGGAAAATGTAGAAGTGAGGGGGTAAGCCAGAAAAAGATCTCTCTAGCAAAGCTGGTGGTCTGGAACAATTCTGAGAGCTGAAAAGAGCCAGCCTAATTCTCCTTCCTGGGGCCAGAATTAGACATTTCCCCACCTCTAACCCCATCGGGACTGTCAGAACCCCTCTGGAGGGTGATGGTGCTCAGTGTCTTGACCGCCTCCCACTTCTACTAGATGGAAGAGTCTGACTCACCCACTCCCACTCTTTGTAATCTGCACAGTTAAGGGAAGAGGGGAGAAATCTGAGCTGAGATGACCCAAGCCCAGGGCTTGAAGCCCCTTTTGCAGGCCCCTAGTTGGGAAGACTGGATGAGGATGGAATCTCCCTTTCCTTCATCTCTCCTTATTACTTGAACAATCTCAATTTCTAAGTGTTGGGTGGGAAGATGAAGGGGTGTCTGTCCGGGTAGGCAAGACTGGGGACTTCATTGGCCTGGGGGCTTGGGTTACCAAGGATTCTGGTTGGTCCCATCTCTCTCAGAGGCTAGCCCAGCGTGCAGGCCTACTACCACTACCCTTAGGACCCTATCCCCAGGGCTAGGGTGAACCATGCCAAAGGAAGGGGCCAGCCTGTCTGTGTGTCTGTGCACGTGAGTCTGTGTGTGTGTGTGGTCTGTCTCCCAGCCTGTCTATGTCTTGCTCTGCCATCTGTCTCTGTCCTGCTGTCTAAGTCTTATAGGGAGAGAGCCTCAGGGAGTTGCTGAGGGGGTGCTGAGCCTAGCTTAGAGAGCTGGGACCCCACCCTGCCTCCATCAGTGCTTTCCTCTCTGTCCCTTCTGCACTGAGAGTGAGAGGAGGGGCCTCCGATGACTTTCTAGGGTCTTAAGACCTAAGGCACATTCAATGCAAAAGGAGCAAGGATGGGTGGGACAACTCTATCCCTTGCTGCTTACGTGAACAAAAAAATAAAAACCAAGGGCCATCGCTGGCCTGCTTATCTCCCTGTGTGGCATGTGCCTGTCCTGGAGAGGAGGGTATGGGGGCATGGTGCCAGGGCCCTGGATGTCCTTACAGCTTGGGTCACAGTGCTGGCCAGTGCGTCTTGGCGCCAGGCTGGCTCCCTGGCTCTGGTGACATGGTGCCGGTTGGAATGGGCCTTCACTTCCTTGGTCACGTGTATGGGTGAGGATGTAGTTCCGGAGGATGGGGGATGGGTAGTATTTGCCACCATCCAAGTTTCTCCTGGATGCATTGCCCTGTGCACGGGTGCCTGGCACCTTTGGGAATTCGTGGTTACTCAGTGGCCTTTACTGCTGCCCGCTCGAGTGATACAGATTCCCTTCTAGCGTCTCCTCTCTCCTTGGACTCTGAGCTCAGTCAAACAGTGGGGAGGAGGGAGATTAGATTGGTTGATTTGCACTTTAGATGGGAAGCCCTTGGCTAAACAATGGAGTGGAGTCACTCCGCACCAGGGGCATTTGCATCTTAATGGGCAGTTGCCTGACCCAGAAGCAGAGAGGGAAGTCTTGGGTGGTGGTGAATGTGCCCTTAGCCGAGAGGGTGTAGAGTAGTAAGGACTGGATAGAGGAGACTTAGTCCCATTTCAGTGATGGGTGAATTCATGATTTTCAAATTAGGATTTTTAGAGACCTCTGGTTGGGGGGAGACAGTGAAAGAAGTAGAGGAGGGAGGCTCAGAGATCCCCCTATCTTTGTTTGAAGTCCAGTAGTTTCTTATGATTTTTTTTTTTTTTTTTTGGTTAAAGAGAGAATTCTGCTGTAAAACCTAAGTTTGAAACCTAGTGAGCTGGGTGACCAATCCCTTCTAGCTCTGAGATGCACTAATTCTGAAATAGTGGGAATCCTGGACACTAAAGAGGCAAGGCCCTGATCCCTTCAAACCCCAGAACTCTGATGACAACGACAACAACGACACACCTGGTGAAGAAAGGGGGGTGGGGGAAGGACCAGGAGAAGGATAAAGCCTATTAGGACTTGTTTAACCTTGCCCTGAGGGGAGGGGAGGGTGCACTGGGGCTTCCGGGGAGGGGAAGGCAAGCCAAGGCCAGTCACATTCAAGGTAAGTGTGACTTGGGGTCCATGCTCCGTGTGCCCCCATCCACTCCCAAGTCCATGTCCTTGGTCCCTGCACATCACCCTCAGGAACAGGCAGGGCTGAGCTTAGTCAGTTTATTGTCCCATGCTTTCACTTCACGGACTGTTTACGCGGACAAGCACCAGAGAGCAAACGGGGTCACCCTCACTGGGGCGACGCACAGAAGAGGCCCAGAAACAACAGGATAGGCCCTCACAATATCCTCCTGATGCTTGGCCTGGGCCGGAGCTCACATAAGGTACTTTGACTTCTGCAGACTTTCAGTGACTGATGCTAGAATTGACTTGTCATCTTTGTCTGAAAGAGCAAAACAAGTATTTGTCAGTGTCAACGTTGGTTGGAAGGCAGCCTCCAAATTGCTGGAAGTGCAGTGAGGGCCCCAGTCTCCCAAGGTCAGCTGAGAGTGTGGGACGAAGAGTTCTTATTCTACACTTAATATTTGCCAAGCATCGCGCCAGGCACTTCTATCCACTATCTCATTTAAGCCTCCAAACGGCCCTAAGAAATGGATGAGAAAACAGGCTCAGAGTGGTTTGCCAAGGTCACACGGCTGGAGAGCAGTGGAGCCAGGGCCCTGGGCCCATGAGCTTACAACCAGAATTAAGTTGTCAGGGATTTCTCTAGCTGTGGAATGAAAGCTGGGTGTCTCCCACCATGCCTTCCCTGGCCCAGTTCTGTCGCACAGTTCAGCAGCCGCTCTGGAGGCATCATCTCAGTGCCAGACACCTGGCTGGGTATCTGAGAGACAGAGCAACAGAACACGGTACTTTCCCCTAAAGAAAGGCACCTACCGCAGGACACAGTGGACTGCCACGGAGAGTCCAGCGAGTGGCAGAGGATGAGGCTGGAGAAGTAGATGTGGGGCGCAGGGGACTGTGGGGAGCCTTGCTGGCTGGGATTTTCTCAGGAGGATCATGGAAAAGTTAGGGAGTTTAAGCAAGAAGGGAGCAGGGCAGGTCAGCTTTGCAGTTAGACTTCATGTCACTAGCCGTGTAGTTGTGAAGATAGTGTGTAGGAAGAAATATAGGCACACACACTAGCAGAGGCGTGCCCTGTGCAGAGGAAGGGTCTCCACTAGGGTTCCCTTCGGTCCTTCCCCCATTTGTATTTCCCAACTATCCTTATCCAGCCGCTTTCATGCTTGGTTCCCTATCAGAATCACCTGTAAAATACTGTAAACATAAAAATTCCTTCCAGAACCTTGCTGCAGAGATTGCGACTGGTGAGTCCGGTTTAGGCCTAATCACCAGTATCTTGTGCAAAGCAAGTCTAGGCCCCCCAAGGGCTACAATCTGCCGAGGGATTGCAGACTCCCCAGTCTGCAGGGGCCAGGCGCCTAACAAAGGACATCCAGAGGATGGGAGAGAGGTGCCCCTTTGGCCAGGGGGTGAGTGTTTACACCCCCTGATGTTGGAGAAGATGAAAAAGCCGTGCCAGGAGCCAGCCGCCTGGGCGCACCCCCACCCACCCCCGGGCCGCCCCGCGGGGCCCTCACCGTAGACCGTGAGCGCGCAGCTGCTGCGGTCCTTGCCCAGCTCGTTCTCCACCAGGACGCTGTACTCGCCGCTGTCCTTGAGCGTGCAGGTGGGGATGACGATCGTGCAGACGCCGCTGGTGGAGTTGTACCAGAACTTGGAGTTGGCCGTGATGTTGACGTCGCCCTTGTAGAGGGTCACCGTGGGCCGCGGGTTCCCGAGGAAGGCGCAGGTCATGGTGCAGTCCTGGCCGCGCAGCACCGTGTGCGGCTTGAGCGGGGTCACGAAGCGCGGCGCGTGGCGCCAGTCCTTCTGCTGGTAGGGCTTCAGCTTGGCGCTCAGGTCCTCGACTGCGCGGGCGGGACGCGGCCGACGTGAGCGCGCCCTGCATCCCGGGCCCCGGACCCTGCACCCCACACCCTGGACCCCCGCACCCCGGACCCCCGCACCCTGGATCCCCGCGCCCCGCATCCCCGGCCCCGCACCCCACACCCCGGACCTCTGCACCCCTGCACCCTGGGCCCCAGACCCCCGCACCCCAGGCCCCGCACCCCACACCCTGGACACCCACACCCCGCGCCCCGCACCGCGGACCCCCGCACCGCGGACCCCCGCGCCCCGCACCCCGGACCCCCGCGCCCTGCACCCTGGACCCCCGCGCCCCCACACCGCGGACCCCCGCACCGCGGACCCTTGCACTCCGGACCCCCCGCACCCTGCACCCTGGGCCCCGCGCCCGGCACCCCGGACCCCTGCACCCGCACCCCGAACCCCCGCACCGCAGACCCCCTTGCCCCAGACCCCGGCGCCCTGCACCCCGGACCCCGGACCCCCGCACCCCGGACCTCCGCACCATGGAGCCCCGCACCCCGGACCCCCGCAGCCCAGGCCCCGGCAGCCTGCGCCTTTACCCTGGTGCCTGAGGTTCCCGTTCCGCCCCCTCCGGGCCCTTGTCACTCCAGGGTCCCCGACCAAAGCCAGGTGCGCGTGGTTTTCTTTTCCCCTTTTGCAGACCCAGGAGCCCTGACTTCTTTCCCGCTGCCAGCTTCTGGCCCATCGGGCTGCCCCCGCGACGTCTCAGCCTCCTCGGGCTGGGCACCGCCTCAGTTTCCCGACCCTGGCTCCACCCTTAACCCCTTCCCTCCCTGAACGTCCTCCTGGGAGACCCTCCGCAGTCCTCGCCCCGAGGGTCCCAGGGTCGTGCTCAGTTCTCCACTCCCCGCCCAGGGGCACCTCCACCTCAGCCCCACCCCTCAGAGCACCCACAAAGTATCTCCTCTGGGCTTGGGAGTGCTGCTGCTTCCCTTCCCAGCATCCCTGACCTTGGCCTTCCCCCCTCCCTGGCTCTCCGATGGTACCTCAAATCTTTCCTCCCCCTGGCAAGGCCCATGTCATCCCTGCCAGCCAGGGGGTATCACCCAAACCCCCGAGTCCCCCCCCCCCGGCCCCCACTCACTCTTGTCCTTGTTGACGTGCCAGGTATCCTTGGAGTCAAGGGGGTCGCTGTCACCAATTTCGTTCCGGGCCACCACTCGGAAGTAGTACTTCCTGCCAGGGAGCAACCCGGTCACCGTGTACTTGTTGCTGAACACGTGGTCGGCGGCCGTGAACCAGGTGGCGGTGCTGGCATCCCGCTTCAGGATCACGTAGTGGGCCTCGCTGTCCTCCTGCACGTCAGGGCTGTGGTTCCAGGTCAGAGTCACTGTGTTGGGGACCTCCTCAAACAGCTGTAGGTTTGTGGGCGGCCGTGGGAAATCTGGGAAGAGCCACAAGGTGCATCGGCCGCCCTTGGGGGCCTGAAGAATGTGCCCCGCCCCGGCCACCTGCCACGCCCTATGGAGTGTGGGGTAGATAATGTCCCTTTGAGTTCAGGCCGCTGGTGTTTGGGAGGCAGCAGGAACTATTTCTGGGGTGTAGCGCTGCCGCCTACCAGCCCTGTGAACCTGGGCAAGTTACTTATCTTTTCTGAGACCCCTCTCCCCATTTGCAAAATAGGGTTGACAAAAACTACCACAGGGACGTCGAGTAAAGTGCTTAGAAAAGTGGAAACAAACCTCCCCATGAAGGCAAAGGCCAATCACGTCTTGCTCTGTGGTGCCCGAGAAGCCTTCACCATCTCGAGGCATGACTCCGCAGGGCCAGGGACTCCAGCGGTTGGGAGCTATATTTTGCAAGTGTGTGCAAGGCTGCCTCCCCGAGGCCTCCGCCTGCTGTCTTACCTGTCACACGCACGTGGATGTCATAGGATGCTTCTCCAAACTCGTTCTGCAGCAAGATGCGGTACACCCCTGAGTCGGAGCGCTTGGTGCTGTTGATGAGGAACTGGGAGTGGTTTTTGCTTTTGGTGATGGTTTCCCGGCCCTTGGTGGGGATGCCGTCTTTCTGCCAGATTACATTGGGTGGTGGTGAGCCCTGCGGGGTGACCGGAGATGGCACTGGGGTCAACCAGGTGATATTTTGGCCGTCTTGGTTAGGCGGTGGGCATCTGGGGGCCAGGGTCTGGGACGACTCACAGAGAAGGCAGCGTGGATGCAGAGGGCTGTCCCAGCGCGCACCACCATGTGACTCTTCAGCCGGGCACTGAGGTCAAACTTGGGGGCAGCTGCGATGGGGACACAGAGGTGGGGTCATGGACCTCTCTTGGAAAGACTCAGCTTTAAACCTCCCGCCAGAGCCTTTCCCAACCTCTCCTCCAAGCTCTCACGACAGGCCGCATAGACAGCGGGCAGCCCCAGCGCTGCAAAGCATCTAGTTGTTCCTCATCTGTTTTCCCTTATTAGTATGTAAGACTCTAGGGCATGTCCTGTCTCATTTGTTTCTATATTTCTAACACCTCCCTTGGCACACAGTAGATACTACTTGGCATACAGTGAGTGGGTTTTTGAGGGTGGGGACGGGTCACCCCTAGCTCTGTCCAGGTGCAGGTATGGATGACTTCTTGATCAGAGCATCACCCAGGATGCTAGGATGTTGGGGCCTAAACCCCAGCTCTCTCTGCATCCTCACCTGGTGGGGGCATGGCACGGACCCCCTCATCCAGCTCCACAGGCTCCCCGACCCCAGCCTCGTTCACAGCCCGGATTCGGAAGAAGTATTTCTGCCTCTCGGTGAGGCCTCCCACCGTGTAGCAGGTGCCCGAGATGGGGATCTTTGTGCACTTGGACCACTCCTTAGTGTCTTCCGCCCGCATCTCAAGGATGTAACCGGAGGGGGGGTCTCCCTCTGCAGGCTCCCGCCAGGCCAGGGAGATGCTGGAGTTGGAGGAATCAGACACGTGCAGACCCTGCACCAGGCCTGGGGGTTCTGGGTGGCACAGACATCCAGTTGGCCTTCCAACTCATCTGTACTCCACCCCATGCCCAGTTCCCACAGTCAGTAACCCCGAATCCTAACTTTCACCACTACTGCCTCCAACTCCCACTTTACACTTTGAGCACCAACACTGAACACTCAATAACCACCAGATTCAATTCTCTCACTGGCTCCAGCCTTTCATGCTTGAAGTTAATACCCTCCAAATCCACCATACCCTATACCCTCAATCCCCCTATGTTCTAAACTCCACCTTTTAGCCCAACCATCTCCACCACATCCATTCATGTGTATTACCCCCATCTCACCTCCTAAGCTCGGCACTCTCCCAACCATCTACCCGATAGCCCTACACAACCCTCAAACATGCCTCCACCACATTAACCTAACCAGAAACGCTCAAAGTTTTATAACTTTTTTTTTTTCTACCCTGCCTTTTTCTTCACTGACTCTCAATCTTTATTTGCTGGCTTTCTTTTGTGTGTGAATCCTGTTCCTCTTGTTAGGCTGGCAGCTCCCAGAAAGTGGACACTGTGTGGAGGGGTCATCCTGTTAGACTTTCTCAGAGAAGAATTCTGCTGTCTACCTTGTATGGACTAATTCTACTATATTGGGACTTGGCACCCCCCCTACTCACTGACGGGGTCCTTGGCTACCACTGAGTTGGATGCCATACTGGGCTGTCCGGGGCCTGCCTTATTCACAGCTATAACTCGGAATTCATATTCTGTGTCCTCCAGGAGACCATCCACGGTGCACTTGGTGTCTGAAATGGGATTTAAGGGGTCATGAGGCAGCGGATCCATGAGATGGGAGACCAGAGAGTGGGAGGACATGTAAGAGGGGGTTATGAGTTGCTATTAAAAACCCCAAAGGAACTGGGGAATGGAATATGTTCAGGGTAGCAGAGGTACATAGGTCCACCCAGCAAAGCCTCCCTTGGTCCTCCCGGGCCTCTCTCCCTAGGACTTCACCTTGGATGGGGTCCTTGTTGACTGGCACCCATAGGCTACTGCCTTTCTTTCTCCGCTCCACAATGTAGCCAAGCACTGGGGCTCCCCCGTCCTGGGTTGGGGCATTCCATGTAATGGTCATGGCCTCTTTGGTCACATCAGTCACTTGAGGCTGGGAGGCAAGACCAGGAGGCTCTGTGGGAGACAGAGGGCAGAGGTCAGAAGGGAGAGCATGTGGACAGTTGCCCACCCCATGCTGATCTCTGGCTCTCTCCTTAAAAAAAAAAAACCCAATGATTGATTCTTAACTCTTAACAAGTGGGAAGTTAAAAAAGAAAAAAAATACCATCACCAAAAACAATGGCTGGTTTTACTTCCAGATAGTTTAGTTTATTTGGCCTGGAGTGGAGGCCAGGCATCGGCATGCTTTTCAAGACCTCAGGTGATTCTACTGTGTGGCCAAGACTGAGAATCACCAACTCGCATCTTCCAACCTGAGTCATCCCCAATGCCACAGTGCCCCCCTTTCATTTTTCCAGCATCTTAAGGTACTTGATGCATGGAGACATGGAGACCAATCGGGAGGAGTGTTACAAGTAGTTAATTAGCATTCATAATTAAAATGCCAATGTTGTCAAGGGTTTTCTTTGAGAAAAAAAGGGTAGATTCAAGGTTATCTCTAAAACAACATCACTTCCCTTCACATTTGGGATGATTTCTGAAATGGAGAAACAAGTGGCGTCATTTCCCTGGAATTGAATGCAGTTCTGATTATACGCCCCGGAGTGTGCCGTGCATGTGATCTGAGAAAAGTCGAGAATTCCTGCCCGAGACGATGTTCTGCTGTTAGTCTGGATTCCGTCTGTCCCATAGGATAGCTAGAGAGGGGACCCCAGGGAACTGCCCCACAGACTGGCATTCCTCACTGTCTGAAGACCCCGTCCTGACCACTGAGCTTCCCACTGGGCAGGGGCTACGTCACTGACCGATGGGATTTCCCGCAAACACTTCATCCGTCTCCAGCGGGTCGCTCACTCCTTCCGAATTAACCGCCAGGATACGAAACTGGTAGGCTTTCCCCTCTTCTATCTTGTTGGTGGAGAATTTCGTGAATTTGCTGTCCACCTCGCCTATCTTAATCCAGGACTTCTTGCCGACCATCCTCCGTTCTACTATGAACTGCGTCACAGGCCGCCCGCCGTTGTCCTTCGGGGCCTTCCACTTCATGTGCACACAGCTTCCAGAGAGTTCCAGGAACTCCACCCGGCCCTGGGGAGGCTTGGGACGGTCTGCGGAAGACGATAGCATCAGAATGGGAGCAAAGGATCAGAAAGGCTTTATGTCACCTGCCGGAGGTCCAGCCAAACTGGGGCATAGTTAGATCCGCTCACTAACTGAGGAGTTTCGCCACGAGTGGACGGCGACCTTACCTGCCACGAATACCGAGGCTTTCCAGGAATCTCCAGGGAGCTTTCTGGATCCCTCACCCTGCTCTGTGTTCACTGCCCCTCCTGGTAAGACTTGCCCAAAGAGTTTGAGCCTTGGCCGCCTGAAACTCTCACTCGTCTAGGCATGAGTGGACTGGGGATCTGGGGGGCCCCTGCCTTAGCTGATACCCCCACCCTCCCCTTGTGTCCTTCCAGACAAGATCACCCCTCCTCTCAGCTTCCAGAACTCCAGTGCTTTCCGGTATTGATAGTTTATCTTACATTATAATTACACGTCAGCTAGTTTTCACCCCTTTTGGGTCGAGAGACTGCTGGGATACCTCCATCTCTGTGTCCTCAGCACTGAGAACACAGAAGGGCTCAGTCATCTGCTGAGTTGAACTGAAACCCAAACTTTCTCAGTCCACAGCTCGATGGTGTGGGGTGTGTGTGTTACATGTTGAATACGAGCTCAGTAAGGCCAGCCTCTCATCTCTTTCCTTAGCCTTATGTTCAGACCCATCTCAAATCCCATTCCTACCCCCTTTCATTTTTCTTTTTCTTTCTTTCTTTCTTTTTTTTTTTTTTTTTGAAGATTTTATTTATTCATGAGAGACACACAGAGAGAGGCAGAGACACAGGCAGAGGGAGAAGCAGGCTCCATGCAGGGAGCCCGATGTGGGACTCAATCCCAGGACGAGGATCACACCCTGAGCCAAAGGCAGATGTTCAGCTGTTGAGCCACCCAGGCGGCCCCCCTTTCATTTTTCCAGCATCATTTTATCCTCAATCCTATATTACCTCCCATCATTCCATTTCACTTCAACCCCCAAAACTTCCCCACCAACTTCACTTCTATCCCTAAGCCCCACCTCTTTCATTTCATTTCTGCCTTCCAACCATGTCCTCATCTCCACGTCAATGACAACACTTAATACTGGAAGGTCTATTATGTGTTGTACACTGCGAAGTGCCTTAGATTCACTTGAAATAGATACAAAACAAAAAACAAACAAAAACCAAATCGTCCTGTTGCAGGTAAGAAGAAACTGAGGCTTCAGAAGGTGCCTTGAATTGCCCAGAGCCACAAAATCAGGAGTTGGAAAGTGGGCTTGTGGCTGCAAAGCCAGCACGCCAACCCCATTGTCAACCCCCTCTCCAGCTCTAGCCCCATGGGGAGCGCTGAGCTGCAGGTCCCCCAGCCCAGCCCAGCCAGGGTCCTGCCCTCACCCAGCACGCTGAGGTGCAGAGAGGCTGTCGCTGTGCCGTGGTCATTCTTGAGCTTGAGCAGAACCAGGCCACTGTCCTCACGCACGCAGTTTGAAATGGTGAGCAGCGCCTGGTCTTCCCCGCGCTCCATGGACACACGCTCCTCCTCCGTCACCTCCACGCCGTCCTTGTACCACGTCACTTTGGGCAGCGGCTTCGCCCGGAAGGGCACCTTGATGTTGGCCGTGTGGCCCACCTTCACCGTCACGGGGTGCGCGGCCAGCGCCTCCAGCATGGACGGGTCGATGGTAGGAGGATCTGTAGGGGGTGGCGGGGCAGGCTGGCCCAGCAGGGATCGGGGGGTGGAGTGGGGCGACGAGGGGTGGAGGAGGACCCCGCGGGGGTCGGGGAAGAGCTCTGCGCTGGCTCGCGGGCCGGCCGGGCGTGGATGAGTTTCGCCGCGAGTGGACGGCGGCCTTACCTGCGATGAATACCGAGGCTTCGCTCTCTGCGCCCTTGGCCCGGAAAGTGTACTTGCCCTCGTGCTCCGGGCCCATATTGGGGAAGATGATTTTGTGCACCGCACCCTGCTTCACGATCTGCACGCCCGGCAAGTCGGTGATCTGGGAGGCGGAGGGGGCGGGCCGGGCGTGAGTGCCAACCAACGTCCGCCCAGTCGACCCCTGGCCGCCTGGTCCCCTCCTCCAGCCCCTGCCTCGGACCTCCTTGCCGTCCTTCAGCCACACGCCCTCCACCTTCTCGTCGTTGAGCACTACGCACAGCTCAGCCGGGCTCCCGGTGGCCGCGTGCACGTCGGACATCCCGCTCTTCACTGTGGCCAGACGCTCTGGGGAGAAGGGGTGCATGGGCTGAGTTAGGGTGCTGGCGGCGGGAAGGGACTTACAGAAAACGTCTGGTGGTCATGGCTAAGGGAAGAGGCAGGGGTGCCACGTCTATCCAAGTAATTTAGGATTGGCAGAGGGTTTGGGAATGGTCAGTGAGCAGTTGGTGAATGGTCGGGTGGAGGGAGGAACTGGAGCAAGTAGGTGGGAGGTTGGGGAAAAGTCCCTTGCATTGGGAAATGGCCAACGGGGGGCTTATCATTGGAGGATGGTCAGTGGGGTCTTAGGATGCTTAGCTAAAGAAGGGGAATAGATGGTGGGGATGTGGGTAGTTAGGGGAGTTGGGATGGCTCCTTATGGTCATGCTAGACTGTTTCTAGGAGTTGAGGGTGGTCAAGGTCAGTGGGGAGTGGTCAGGGCTAGTGAGTAGGGGCTGAGCAGGGTCAAGGAGTATAGGATGATCAGGGCTGCTAGGGCTGTTTAGAGCCTGGAAGTGAAGGATGGATAAAGTCGAGGGATTTTGGATAGAGTTCAAGAGATGAGGTATGATCAGGGTCTAGGAGGTAGAGATGGTCAGGGCCTGGGAGGTCATGGAGATGGTCAGAATTGGGAGATGGGGTGGTCAGAGTGGGGAGGTAGAAATTGATCATAGTCTGAGGAGGGTTGGAGTCAGTAGGGGGCTGATCAGTGTCCCTGGTAGGGAACTGTCAGGGTTGGGTGGGATTGGTCAGTGGGGACTGACAGGGTGGATGTGTACCCTCCACGGTGACTATGGCAGTACTGTAGTATTCAGTGGGGTCTCCATCCTGCATGGCCACCACGGTGTACTCGCCACTGTCACTGAGAAGTGCATCCTCAATGACCAGCTCTGCTCGCTTGCCCTCATGGCTCATGCTGTACTTGGTGCTGCGTTCCAGCAGCTGCCCATCCTTCTTCCAGTGCAGTGTCACATCCTTGGATGTCAGCTCACACTCGAGGCATGCGCGGCTTCTCTCTTTCACACGTACATTCTTGAGGGTTCTCACAAACTTGATGGGGATGCCTGCGGACAGGTAGGCTTGGATCTGCACCCAACCCCCAACATCCCTTTTCTGCAGCTACATGCTACCTTGCTTCTCTTTTTGGTCCCAGAAACACAGGGACTTGTGACATGGGACGTGTGCAACATGTGATCTATAGAGGTAACTGGCAGGAAGGGTCCTAGCTCTGCCCCTTAACTTGCTAGCTGACTGTATGCAATGCATTCACTTTCTGAGTCTCAGTTTCCTCATATATAAAATGGGCTAACAACTCTCACCTCCTCACAGCACGTCAGTCAATATCTCTAATGCCCCTTTGGAACTCCAGCCATAACTGCATTGTCTTTCTGGTGTCTGGGCCTTTACACATGCTGTTCTCTTTGTTGAGAATTTCCTCTCTTCTTCCCCATTTGCGGAAAGCTGAACTCCTTTTTGTTCTTCTTGCTAAAGCTTGGACATCACCTCATCACGTCTTTTCTGACATTACCAAGTAGTGCCCCTTCTTTGGGTTCCCACCACCTCTGTGTCTCCCTCCATCACAGCCATGACGATTCCATGTCACACGTGTCAAGCGCGGTTCACATGTATGACATGCTTCTTGATGTACCCAGCATCATGGGTAGCTCTCTAAACTTGCTCTAATGTAAGAATGCAAGTGGTTAAGAGTGAAGGGCTATAATATATGACATTAGAGCCAGAAAGGCTAATCATTTCTTGACCCACGATCCCCCAACTAGATCATAAGACTCTTTGCTTGAGAACTTATGTTCTAATTCCATTTTCACACCTGCTTCCCCCACTACACTAGGAGTTAGTGGAGAAGAGAACCTCCTGTTTTTCTAGTACCCATTACAGGGCCTTGCAAAGAGAGATGGATGGATGGATGGATGGATGGATGGGAGGATAACTGCCCACATGGAGGTGACTGTGGCATGAGGCCCACCCCTAAAGCTCTGGTCCAACCACTCACGGTCAATAGTGAGCTGGGCCTTCTGTACCAGGTCCCCCACTTCAGCAGAGAACTCGCCGGCATCACTGAGTCTGGCATCCTTAATCTTAAGCGTGTGAGTCAGACCATCCTCAGACACTGTGATTTCATACTTCTCGTCCCTCTTCAGCTCCTTCCCATTGAACTTCCACACAAAGTTAGGCACTTTCTTGGAGAGGCGGATCTCAAATACAGCTGTCTGGCGCTCTGTCACCTTCCCTGGCTTCATCTCTCCCAAGAACTTTAGTGGCTCATCTGTGGAAGAGTAGGAGGGGCAGTCACTGGGCTGCAGCCCGGTCTCTCCTGAGGGGTGCGCGGTCTTGAGGGGGGCATGGAGATTCAAGGATCACTGGTCTCCTGTAGCCCACAACTGGCAAAGCATCCTTCCTTTCATTCTGCTTGTGAACCCCTCCCACAATGTTCGTATGGTCTCCTCCCCAGTAATGTTAACACGGCAATTTAAAAAAGTACTTACGTACTTTTAGATCTGTGCCAGGCACTATTCTAGCCAATTTGCACATATTAATGCATCCAATTCCCATGTAGGTAGATTTTACTATTATTCTCCATTTTACAGATGGGGAAACTGAGGCAAATAACAGTTAAATAACTTGTCCCAGATCACAAGTTCATAATGACAGAAGCTGGGATTTGAACCCCAGTAATCTAACTCTGGAGACCGTGCACTTAACCACGATGCCACACTGCCCCATAGCACTTCCTGTCTCATAGTCCTGTCCCCCACGTTTCCCACCTCCATTAATGTCCATCCCTATGCAGTCCTCTCTTGCATAGCCCCACAGTCTTCTCTCCCCAGCTATTCCTCCCTCAACCTGACTGTGTCCTCCTGGTTCCCCCTGATGCCCACATTCATACCCAGCACTGTGAGCTCTGCTGTCATCCGCTTGTCACCCACGACCAGGCTGTAGGTGTCTGCGTCATTCATATTCACGTTTGTAATAACAAGCATGTGCTTCGTGCCCATCTGCTTCACATCATACTTGCCTAGGGAGTACTGGATCCTCAGTGGTTCATTACCCTGCCTCATGAAACAGGTAGAAAAGCTGATGAGAGACTTTAGGAGGAGACTTCCAGAGGTCCCCATTTCCCAAGGCCAGCCTGAGCTGGGGGTGCCATGTGTACCTCTCTAAGATCCCCAGACACACCAGAGACCCTTGAGATCTCTTTAGCCTCATCATCTGGCACAGTGGAACCCAGGAGCCCTGCCTCCCCTGAGACCTGAACTCTTAATGTGACCTTCAGGACTACCTCCTGCAGCCTTTCAGATGGGTAGACTGAGGCACAAAGTTGCACAAAACTGTTGCAAATGAAAAAGCAAAATGATGGAACAGCTAAGAATAAAGCCCAGCTCTCAGCCAGTTTCAATCATACCAACAGGCATCCTTTTCCTGGGTTGGAGGAAGGGACCTGGTTGATGGATAATGAAAGGGGGTCTGTGAAGGGAGGAGGTGAAGAGAGGAAATGATATTGCCGAGCAGGCCCTGCCTAGGTGCCCCCACGCCACCTTCATCCATATCATCTTGACATTGGGATCCTTCAGCTCCATGATGCAGTCAAAGACCACAGTGGTGTCAATCTTGGTCTGTATGTCTTCCAGGGGCTTCAGAATCCGGATGGTCTGTGAGATTGTGATAATAAAATGGCAGGTGAAGGGACATCTGGAGCCTGACCAGTCTGTTAACGCAATTCTGGAGGAACCCCCTAAAGGTCTGGGGGAGAAATGACTAGGCTGATTGGATAGCTATGCTTCCCCCCGACTTCCTGCCACTGAAAGCCTGCAAGACTTAGGGGGAGACAGATATGTGATGCATGATGAGAATGAGCCACCATTCGTGGAACAGTCATTATGTACCTGGGCCCATTACGTAAGTTCTCTAAATCTGGTGTAGATGCTTAATAATTGTGAGTTGGTTGAATGAATGAATGATGACAACACAAAAACAAATGGAAGAGGAAAGTAGAATTTTCATTTGCAAATGAGAAACTGAGGTTCAGAGAGATGCCCAAGTTCACATAGTTAATAAGGCAGTAGAGCTGGGATTTGAAATCCAGGTCTGTCTGACTCCGGAGTCCATGCAAAAGCACGTGAGGGGGTTGTGGAGAGAGAAGACATAAAAGGAAGGCAAGTTCCTTTCCTGCTCTTGCCTTTGAGCATGTGTGTGCAGGGTGGAGAGGCCTTGCCACTGGGAGACGCACAGGCACTAGCACTTTTGGAGAGACCCAGACCCTGGCCTGCAGACCCCTGCCCCACTATAGGCACTGACCTCCACCTCCACTTTCTTCATCTCTTTGAGCTTCTTGAGCAGGCCCCGGAAGTCGGTGAAGCCGTACTCCATGCAGACCTTCTCAAAGTCCTTCTTGGGCACCTTGGACAAAATCTCCAGCATCTCTTTCTCACCTATTCCCTTCTTCTGCTTCTTCTTGGGAGCAGGGGGTGCCCTGCAAGGAGGTGGGTACCAAGCTTGGACTCAGTACCTCCCTCTGAAGACAAAGGGAGCCTCTCCTAACCTTGAGATTCCCCTCCCTACTTCATCGGTTCTTGGTTCCTGGACCATTAACTCAGGGCCCTGCTGAAAGACCTTCGAGAAGCTCTAGCCTGGATGGTAGAGGGACAGCACCCCAGGCAGAGGAGCTTCCCAGCCTCACTTCTTCTTCTTCTTCTTCTTTTTTTTTTTTTTGCAAACACATGAGGGTTTATTTACAAGCTCAAGCTTGGGTCCAAGTCTCACCTCTTCTTCAACATCTTTTTGAAATCCATTTTCTCTTGACCTGAGGACAGAGAGATGATCAGGGTCAGACAGGGAGAGTCTGGTCCCTGAGAGGAAAGGCCAGGAGGAGGGAGCTGGCTCACCTTCTGTCACCAGCAAGGACACGGTGTAGATGGCATCTGCATGGTCATTGCTTGCAATGCACTTGTAGTTGTCAGAGTCATCGGAGGTCAGTGGCTCCAGCTGTATCAGAGTCAGGCTATTAGTGAGGGAGGGGGGGACCCCAGGGAGACTTTCTGTGAGAAAGGAAAGGAGGAGGGCATGGGGGTGGGTGGGAGAGGAGCTGAGCATTGGGTGTATGCTTTTGCATGGGATTCTCCTTCTAGGCTGTGAGCTGGAAGATAGGGACTAACTCTGAGTTGTAACTAGGAGCAGTTTCTGCCACTGGCATGAGTATTCCTTCTTTAACACATAAGTACTCCTCTGTACGAGGGAGGCACTGGGCCGAGCCTGAGCAAACTGGTGAATTAGGCTGCCTTGGCACCTGCCCGGATGGCACTTACAGCCCAGTGGGGCCTCGGAAGGTGCTCGCTGAATGAATTTGTATAAGGGGTGGCTGGTAGGGGGACTCGGCAGCTTGTGTGCGCTCTGTGGGGCTCAGAGTCCAGTAATAGGACCATGGGAGGGGAAGGAACCGAGTTCTGTCTGTGGGGGAGAGGGGAGGCTCTTTGCCCTTCACAACGGTATATCCTGGCAGGACCAAATGGGAGTCTCCCCGGACTTATCCCTCCTTTCCCTCAAGGGAGCCAGAGGTTGCAGAAGCTGGTTAGATCTAAAGATAATCAGCCCTTGGTGAGCGTCTTCTGGAAGGCTCCCCTGAAGGGCCCAGGACTCCTGAGCCTCACCCCTACACTATACTCAGCTCCTCCCCCTGTCCCTGTCAGCCCCAATTTAGCCTGCCCTCCTCCCACCACGGCCCTGCCCCATCTAGTCATGCCCACATGCTTGGCCTCATTTTCCCTTTGGCTCTCACCTCTGGAACAGCTGGATCTCTTCCTGGTGGGCCTGCCCCTCCTGGGCTTTGCCCAGCTCTCCTTCGCCGCGCCCCTGACTTTGGTCCCCTACCCTACTCACTCTAGCTAGGCCCCAGCTCCCGACCCGGCTTCTCTTAGCCTCCCCTCCTCTCGGCCAGTGACAGCCTCATGTCCCATGGCCCGGTTCTGGGGCCGCCCCGTGGCCCTCTGGTCCACAAGGGGGCTGCGGCATGCCCTGGGTTCCTGCCTCTGGCCTCATCCCTAACTGCGTCTCAGGCTGGGGTCCCCGCACCTTCAGCACGTGCTCCTTGTTAATGCTGTCGTAGAACATCTTGGCCGACTCCTTGATGGGGATGCCGCTCTCTCTCTTCCAGGAGATGTTGGGTTTGGGGTTTCCCTGCACCCGGGCTCGGAACATGGCTTTATCCCCTGCAGTGGGCGCGGGATGCAAGTTCACCTCCAGGCAGACCTGCCTGCACCCTGCCTCCGCCCTGGGCGGGGAGGGACCCTCAGCCTGGCGCAGCCCGGTGGTGGGGTCCAGGGGTGGGGGTTGGGGGTGCTGGTGGGGTCCAGGGGTGGGGGTTAGGGGTGCTGGTGGGGTCCAGGGGTGGGGGTTGGGGGTGCTGGTGGGGTCCAGGGGTGGGGGTTGGGGGTGCTGGTGGGGTCCAGGGGTGGGGGGTGGTCAGGGGTGCTGGTGGGGGCACTGGGAGACGAACGGGAAGCACTTAGGGGTGTGGGGGCGACACGGGGAGTGCGCACCCTCGGACGCGGTGACCGGGTGGGGTTTCTCCACGAACTCTGGGACGCTCTCTCCCGGTGGGATGTCAGAACTCCGAGTGACCAAGCTGAAGAACTCCACGGTGCTCGAGGACTTGCTTGTCACGACTTCCTCTGTGGTGGCAGGTGAGAGGTCAGAATGGGCCCCAGGCGGAGCTCGGCTGGGCTCCGAGGGCCCATCTCTGCTGCTGGGGCCCTGTCGGAGGCCAGCGTGGGGCCTTGGGCCCCACAGGACTGGAGTCAGGAGCCCTTGTGTTAGGGCAAATTCCAAGCACCAGGGGGAGCCAACCCCTCTTACCTTTATTATTGGGTCCTTTTTTTCTTTTTTAAAATTTTATTATTTATTTGAAAGAGAGAGAGCACAAGCAAGGGGAAGAGGGAGAAGCAGACTCCCCGCTGCGCAGGGAGCCCCTGGCGAGGCTCGATCCCAGGACCCTGGAATCATGACCTTAGCCGAAGGCAGACGCCTAAAGCACTGAGCCAACCAGGTGCCCCCTAATTTTTTAAAAAAGAGACTTCCTTTTTTTGAGGGGGGTTCTTGATCTCTTGGGCTTCCCTCCTGGAAGGTCTGGTCCCCCAGTAGTGTTAAGAGGCGGGGGCCCTCTGCTAGGGAGGCCTGATAGTTTACTTGAGCTCTGCTGTAGTTCTGTGGTTCTGCAGTGATTGCAATGGGAGTAGTAATGATTCTTGAGTGAGGAACAGGACACATTCCCACTCCAGGGGGGCCATAGTGGGAATCTCCTTATCTGCGAGAGCGTATTCAATGTGGGAAGGTCACTCTGTATTTGGAGAATGAAAAGTTGTATTTGCTGTATACACTACGAAAAATCTTGTTGGCCCGTGAGCTGACAGTTAAAAACAATTGCTCTGATTCACAGAGTACTTTTCTCGTGTTAGGAACTGTGCTAAACACATTACAGAGGTTATTTTATTTAATCCTGACAATACCCCAGTGAAGTAGGTGCCTCTATTATCACAACTAATCTGAAGGACTGAGATGCAAAAAATGTCTTAAGAAGCCCTGCTTTTAGCCCTCAGTGGTTGAGCATCTGTCTTCAGCTCAGGTTCTGATCCCAGGGTGCTGGGATTGAGTCCCACATTGGGCTCCCCACAGGGAGCCTGCTTCTCCCTCTGCCTGTGTCTCTGCCTCTCTCTGTGTATCTCTCATGAATAAATAAATAAAATCTTAAAAAAAAAAAAAAAAGAAGTCCTGGTTTTAAATAGCAAGCTGGAAGCAGTGTGCAGGCTGCACCTGACCTGCAGATGTGTTTTATTTGATCTCTTTGACGGTTGAACAAAAGTAGCCCTATATCTAAAAATTAAGAGATTTCACATAAAAAGACAGGTTTCTGGATTCTCACCACTGAGCTCATAATCCCTATATGACAACAGTCAGTGGGTGGTGAATAGTGGGGGCCTCTGTGGGTGGGGCATGTCCTCTGTGGTTCCCTTAGTCTTGTTTCTGCATTTACATTCCCTGCCTGGACCCGGCTGGCCAGTGGTTTTAAACTCTGGCTGAGTGTTAGAATCTTTGGAGAGCTGGAAACACACACACACACACACACACACACACACACACACACACCCCAGACTTATGTATTGCTATTTTTTCATTCCCCTTCCTCACTCCCTGCTGCACTAAGATAATTCTACTGGGCAGCCAGGGCTCAGAATCACTGCTATAATCACTTAAGTTTGCAGCTTCTGGTCTTGAGTTCCAGCTGTTGCACTTGCCCTGGCTTGCTGTCCGGGAGGAGTTGGTATAGAGCGTTCATCTGGCCCTGACCCCTGTGCACACAGCAGTTTGAGGGACTCGGCCCCTCCAGGACTTTGAGGGAGGGGCAGTGACCAGGGAGGAGATATTGGATATCCTGGCCCCTGGCCACCTTTTAATCACTTTCCACTAGAGACATGACTAAAACAATGTGTTCTGCTCTGAGACCATTTCTCAGCTTTCCCTTGGATCTGCTCTCCCCCAAGCCTGGTCCCCAAGGGTTGACAGCCTGGAAGCTTAGGTCACTTGTTTATGTGTTCATCCTCTCTGCACTGGCAGCTCCAAATCTCCTGTTTCTTAAGTGGAGCAGGGTCAGCATTACTCATACCTAGGACGGTAGCTACTTCCCTAGCTTCCTCAGTGCCCGAAAGTCGGCCATCGGATATACATCCATTAGCCTACGGCTCTGATCTCCTCAAACAATGAAGCTCCTCCATCGCTCATACACATTCACGTGATTGGCTTTTCCTAAGCTGTTTCTCAGAAGATCTGATCTGTGGGTGAACATCCCAGGGGCTGAAGCTTTATCAAAGCACAGGTTAGGAGAGGGCTGCTCTTTGTACCTTGGGCTCCTGAGGGGCCCAGTACTCACAGAGACTGAGGCCACCCCCAGGGGGTGGATGCAGAGGAAGAAAGGCTGCCCTTTCCCGATCCCCCCTTCCGCCCAGTCTACTTGCCTCCCACGATCTTGGTTGTCTGGGAGAAGGTCTGCACGTGGGTGGTGGAGCTCGAGAACTCCATGGACACGTGCTCCTGCAGCAGCTGCTTGTGGTGAATGGTCGTCATGGTGACAGCAGGCGTGGGCACTCACCTGGAGGACCAGGGAGAGAATGAGGTCATGAAGGACAAGGAAGGGAATAGGAGAGAGATCCAGAGGTGTGTGTGTGTGTGTGTGTGTGTGTGTGTGTGTGTGAAGGGACAGGGCATGCGGACACAAGGGGAGGGCGAGGGGAAGTAGGGCTGCAAGCCACTTCTCTCTGGCCTCTCTTTTCTTCCCTTTGTATCTCACCTTCCCAGGATGGTTTGGAGGACTGGTGGGCCTGTCACCCACCAAGTAACCCCAAACCATTCCAACTCTCAGGGGGAGAGAATGTAGGGCTTAGATTTACCCAGGGATCCAAGGGGTAAGGCCCAGGGGGAGCTGAGGATACAGAGTGATAGCTACATGGAACTAGGGAGGCGGTGCCCAATATTTCATCAGGGGGGAATGAAGTCAGACCTAAGAAGGGACTTCCTGACTAAGCCATACTACAGTGGGCCTTAGAAGGAAGCAGGCATTTTCCTCCTGGGCCCTGGGGACCCCTGGCATCGGTGGAATGCTAAGACAGATGATAGCATGTTTCATTAGTTCTGCTTTCATTTGTGACTGGGAAAGGACAGAGGTTGAGCTTTCTTTTTTTTTTTTTTCATTTCTTATACTTAAAAAAATCAGTAATCCAGTCTCATAATTAATAAATAAAACAATATAAACATCTATATGAAGAGGCTCCCTCCCACTCCTGAGCTCCCATCTCCCAATCATCCCCCCACATGTAAGCACTTGTGGCCTCTCGGCTCCTTCCTAGGCTCCTTCATGCAAATACAAGTATATTTTTATCCTCGTCCTCTTTTTGCACTTCAGGTATTCCTATTCCGCCCTTTCTTTTTCACTTAATACATCTTGGAGAGCTCTCCATCCCAGTTCATAAAGATTTTCTGCATTCTTGCTAACAGCTACAGAGCATTTTGATGAATGGATGTTCCATTTTTGTTTAACCAGCATGGCACTTTTTCCACCCACACTTTATATAGGAGGAAACTGCTGTCTGAGAGAAATCACCTGCTCGAGGTCACTCAGACTAGAATCCTGGCCTCTTGACCCCCAGCCCACTTCCCTGGAGGGATCCAAAAGCCTGGTTCTGAGCCAGGCAGTTCGAGGCTCACCTTCCATCTCACCTGCCATGACATATCTCTGCCTGCTTCCACTCCTGAGTACTGAGACTGTCACCGGCTAGACCCCAAGAGCTGACTTTTACTCCTCACCTGCTTGTACCCACTGAAACTTTATCAAAACTTTGTCCCACATTCTCCTTTAAGCTCTTCTTCCCAGCTCATCTCTTCACTCAGGCAAAAGACCCGAGGGGCCTAACATCCTGTGATGGAAACCAAAACTACCCCTCCAGCAGTAAGGACTGCCTGGACAGGAGCTTGGGCGGCCCAGACCACCCAGACCAGTTTGAGCTCAACTCCCGACTCACACCTGTGCAGATGGACCGTGGAGCAACCAGTTACCTGCACCTCATTATGATACTGAAATCTCCACCCAAGGAGCAGCACAAGCCTCCTTTACATAACATACAACGTACATATGAGCAGGTTTCCTTAGGGCGCACGCGCAACCTTATGCCCACCTCTACCAGCCATGACAAGGCTCCCCTATCTAAATATGCATCCTGACCGTAAATAAAAGAAACCCACTCGCCCTTGCTCGGGGAGTCACAGCTTTGGAAATGTTTCCCCGTGATCTCCTTATGTGCTGCAAATGAGGTCTCCCTTGTGCGACAGCTCACCTGGGGTAGCTCCTACCTGCGACCCCCCAAGGAGCGCACTCATGCTATTTGGGTTACTCTGGCTGTCCTGCACTGGGCTCCGAAGACAGCCGGCTCTGTCCCCTTCTTGAGGAAAGAGGGGAGCCTTACCTTTGTGTGACCAGTTCCTCCTAACCCCTGAATGCTGTGTCCACGGCCTTGGGGGTGCAGTTATGCCTGGGCTATCGGCGGGCGGTCTCCTTCTTTTGCCCCAACAGTGGAGCCACCAGGAGTCACGGGTTCCTTAAATGTCTGGCCCCTTGGGGGCGATCCCTTACTGGAGCTCCACAGCTGCCCCAGCTAGACTGGCGCACTGCTCTGGGGGGCGGGGCATGGGGGAAGTGTGGCTGGAGCCAGGGCTGGAGGGACTGCCCGGGACCAGACGTGGGGGCAGGAGTCTGAGGGCGGTGGTCCTGTTGGCAGAGATTTGGGTTCTCACTGCTGGTGGGTGGGGCCCATCTGAGCTGAGGGGCTCCGGGTAGTGTGTGTGTGTGTGTGTGTGCGCGCGCGTGTACGTGTGCTAGCACGCACATACACATGCATACGTACATGGGCCCACAGGCCAGTGGGGCCGGGGTCCAGGAAGTCTGCCATTTTGCAGAAATCCAGGGGACACCATTCATGTTGTACTCCATGTGCGGTGCCTGCACAGCTTGAGTGGCCTCCCAGGGCCACCCTGGGGGAGGAGATAGAAATCTTAGCTCCCCTCCCCTTTCCCCCTCCTACAGCTCTATCCTTCTCATCTGGGTAGAGGGTGGGAGGGCCCAGCTTCCTGCTGGAGGATGGCTGGAGAGCATGTCCCCCTGCTCTGGGACCTGCATCCCGGCTCTTTGAGCGCCCCCCCCGGGTGTTTCCTCATTATAGTATATCCACATACCCTTGACCAACCCACACGGAGTTCTGATATCCTTTTAAGGACCTACTGGTTGGTCAGCAGTCCTGCCCTGGAGTGACCCCACCTGCCAGCAGCAGCATCACCACAGCTACTTTTGCTGCATCCCTGAGGGCAGGGGTAAGAATAGAGCAGGGGTGTCAGGGATGGCTCAGGTTCTGAGCTGTGGGCCAGAATCTCTGGGCCCCTTGGGAGAGGCCACTCTCAGCCCAGGCCTTACAAGGGAAATTTCCAGGTTGCAGCTGCTGTTGGGACATGTAAGGCTCATGGGATAAGTGGGTGGGCCAACAGGGAGGGGCCTGGGTGTGACCTAAATGTCTCTCTGCCCTAGCTTTGGCCTCTCTGGCCCATCTGTCAGAGCTGGTGGCCGGCCAGATGCTTTGTTTTCTCTGGAAGGCTCCTACACCTGTCCTTGAGGCTCCCCTGGTCCAGAGCTCCTGGATGGGTTGGGGGTGGTGATGCAGGAGAAGCCTGCCCAAATCAGTTTGGTGCACACTTCCAATCTCCACAGGTGGCACCAGGGAGGGTGTGTGTGTGTGTGTGTGTGTGTGTATAGAGGGTGTACACAAACACCAGCTTACAGGGAGGCAGCGAGGGGGGAGGCAATCACACAGACCCGGGGGGCTAGTTTTGCTCAAAATGCTCCGTTTATTGCTCTATTCAATGACCACGAGCAAATTATAAAAAGACACCAAATGTCTCTGTCTGCCGTGGAATAAATATTTAAAGTCAGCAATAAAAACACGTGGCTCCAAGGTAACACAAGTTGCCAAGAGTCATGCATGCCCTGCTGCCGGGCTCTCAACACACGCGTTAACACAGGAACACACGCAGAGCTACACGCAGCGAGACTTCTGGGAAGGCTTTCCCACAGTGACACAGAAAAATGTTTCACACAGATCTGGGGCCCAGACCTCACCCCCCCCAGAGCTCCCCCTTCTCCCCACCCCCACCAGGGCCCAGGTCCTCTGGGTTCACAGCCCCTCTCTCCCCTTTCCTCCCCAGCGCCTCACAGGCTGGTCACTGCCTCCTGAAGGCATCTGACACCAGGAGGTCACCCCTGCTCTGATAATACTCCTCCTCCCTCCCAACCCAGAGACCTCTCCCCCTAGCTGAGATCTCTCTGCCAACTCCTCAGGAGCACCCCATCCTGGTCCCAATAACCCGGGCAAAATGCCACCTGCCGGGTGGGACGTGGGGGTGGGGGCCCGAGGCAGGCACCTCTGCCGGGCTGCTTTGGGGCTGGAGCTCATTACCCCTTTCCCCGGGCCGAGGAGACACAGTGTCCGGTACAGACAGCAGAGATGGATGGATGGACAGACACGCTGCGGCAGGACATTTGGAGTGCGGCACAGAAACGTTTTGGATCAAGTAGCAATGGAACCGTCGTTAAAAACTGAGGCCCCAGGTCTGCGTGGCATGGGTCAGGCCCTGGGGCCCCAGGTCTGGCCTGGCACGTCCCTCCCCCACCCCGCCCCACTCCCCAGTATGTACAGTAGGAAGAGCTATGTTGGGGAGCAGGGGCCAGGCCAAGGCTGACGGAGGAGGGAAGGGAGGAGGGAGGGTGCAGACCGAAGAGGAGGAAGCAGGGGGGTCAGGGAGCAGGGCAGGCCAGGACCCGAGGCAGGGCTCTGCTTGTGGCCAGGGTGAGGGCCCCGACTCAGGCTGGGTGGTACCCAGAGGACCTCAGGGCAGGAGTGCAGTCACTCTGGGGACGGGCGGGACAGCTGCTTCTCGTAGAGGCTCATGACATGGTGCACAAACTGGTATTGCTCGCACGTCTGGATCATGCCGCCCCTGCGGGTAGAGACACGCGGTGCAGACGGGGTTACTGGGCTCTGGGGGGGGGCGGGATCTCCAAGCCCATGACCACCAGGCATTTGTGGGGGGCCTTGTCTTTGTGTTGAGTGGAGGGGCCAGTCCTTGGCGGCTACTCTCCTCTGTCCCTTGCTGCCCCTCCCAGCTCGGCCTGAAAGCAGGGACAGAGAGGACATGCCCCTCCACCCCTAGCCCCTGTCCTGCTCAGCAGCTGTCCCTTTCCCCTCCTCCAGCCCCCAGCTGTCTGGACCCAGCTCCCGCTCTACCCATCCGTCCTCTCTACTTGCTTCCGGCCAGTCCACGGGCAGCACGTCCTCTGGCCCCTCGCCCCATGCGTGCATCAGGCTCCCCCGGCTGCCCCTGGGACTCAAGCTGTGCCCCCACCCCCGCACACCGGCTGACCTGTCCTGACGGAGCTGGCACGTGGTCTTAAGGATGTCCACCACTCCCTCATGCCGCAGCTGCTGGCAGCAGATGCTGGTGGCAATGAAGCAGCCTGTCCTGCCAATCCCTGCACTGAGGGCACAGGGGGTGCGGGGGGTAAGCAACGGGGCAGCGTCGGGAGTAGGGAGGCCGCCCTGCCCAGGTGGCCGGTGGGGAGGACCCACCTGCAGTGGACGATGATGGGGGCACAGCGCGGCCCCTCCTGCTGGGCTGCCTCCTCCACCTCCCGGACCAGGTGCAGGAGTGGGGGAGCCCGGTCTGGGGTCTTCTGGTCGGGCCAGGACGTGAACCAGTAATGCTTCAGGCCTCGCTCTTCGGTCCCGTTCTGTCCGGGCGACAGAGACCCGCCCCAGATACACGTGAACTTGCAGCACCCACCAGCCGGCGGGATGGGGTGGGGGCAGCAAGAGCGTGGCGAGGGGGCCCAAGGAGTGGGACCTGCCGTGTCTGCCACCTGCAGCACGGGGCACCGGACAGGGGCTGGCCCTCGTCCTCCTCGTCCTCCCCATCGGTTCTACCCCCACAGCTGCAGGCCCGTCCGAGAGAGGCGGAGTCCCTCTCCCAACCCACGTCCTCTGGTTCTTTATCCTAAGGCACAGCCCAGTCACCCCGGAGTCCCAGGTCTCAGAGTCCGGCCTCTGGACCCCGTCAGTCACCCCTCTTCTCCGCCTGCCCTCCCCCGGCCAGTCTCCCAGTCTCGGCTGTTCTCTCTCCTCCCCGCCAGCACCGCCTCCACTCGGGCCTTTCTCATCTCTCCAGTGTGGCAGTGCTCCCTGAGTCCTCCCTGACCGCTCATCCACACAGCGGCCCAGCACGTCCGTCCGCGGCGCCAATCTGGACACGCTGCTCCCCCGCTCAGAACGCTCCCGCGGCTCCTGCTCGCTCCCAGTAAAACCCATTCTTCTTACTCTTCAGTCTGGCCAATAAGACAAGGTACAGGGTCCAGCGCTCCAGGCCCTTCTCCTGGCCCTGTCTACTCGTTCTCAGTGCTCCTGCATTCCAAAGGCTTTGTAGACAAATCCTCTGCTACACACACACACAGACGCACACGCACACACGCATACACACACACACAGAGCTAGTCCATCTTCCATGCCTTTCTTTTTTGTTTTTTTCTCTGCCTGGAATGGTCATCCCGCTTGTTTGTCCCCTCTGCCCCCGAGTCAACTCCTACTCATCCCGCAAAACCCCACTCAGTACCACCACTTCCAGGAGGCTCTCCCCGAGCACCCTGGCTCACAGAGTGCCCTCCTTCTGTTTTCTTGCCTATCTCTAGCTTGGTACTTACCATTTCTGGGTGCTCCTTTAGGGGAGTCCAGGCTTTGGACAGCTCTGTGTTCCAACCCAATACCCAACCCAGAACCAGGCTTAAGGCAGGTGCTTGTAAAGACTCACGGACAAAAGTAAATACCCCCAAGCTGTCCCAGGGCACTGAGACAGTGAGGCAGCCCTCACCTGGCTTCAGCCTCTTTCTAGGAAGCAGAAAGCTGGCTCCTTGGGCCCCCAGCTTATCTGGTGTGACAGCTACCAGAGCCTCTGCCCATGCCTCCTGCCCTTTCCTGCCCTCCAGTAAGGCCTAGATCTCAGAGCTGCTCAGGTGGGCACTGCTGTTTGGGGTCTGAGTGCTCCCTGACACCCCACCTTCTCCCTTCTCTGATGGGAGACGGCAGTTCAGAGGGACAAGTCTCAGGCCTCGGGTCCGACCCTGTGGCTGCCAGTGCCAGTAGACCTCGGTTTCTACAGAGAGCCTCAGCTTCCTGGTGCTTGGCTCACCTCTTCCAACCTGTGGGGTTATTACATTGGGCTCCACCGTCCCCAAATATGAGTTTTCCTTCTCAAAAACAGAACCCCATGAATCGTCCTGATTCCAAGGCAACAATCTCCTCTCTTATGCTGAACCTGTAAGAAGCACGACCTCAGGGTGGGAGGATACCTCCCCCCACTCTTTTTGTATCGCTCATATACTACAGAGCTTCCCTGTGAAACCCAAATGCAGCGAGGAGTGCCTGCCCTCTGGTGGACACACTGAACCCTGTAGGATCTCAAAGTTACAACAGACCTTCCGTCATCAGGACAGCACGGGGTGGGGCGGGGGCTGCTGGGGATCCCTTACCCTGGCAGTCCCCAACGTGAATGCATCTGGAGCAGACTTGGAAGGCATTGACAGGGACAGTGCAGACACAGGGAGACTCCGAGAGCGTAAAATGCAACCGAGGTTTGCTCCTGCCTCTGGCCCCCAAGTCATTCACCCCTCCTCCCTCCTCCCTCCTACATCCTGAGAGTGACACAGGCCTGGATTTCAGCAGTAGTGCACTCCTGGACCCTGTTATCTGGGCCCTTCCCCCCATCCGCCCGGCCCGGCCCCTGGCCTCACCCTGAGGGAGATGACTCGCAGCCGGTAATCCTCAGTATGAATGACCTTCTGCACGATGATCTCCACACCGTCATACACCACCTGCTCCTCCGGCCAATACTCAGTGCACTTCTGCGGGGGCCCAGACCAGGCTTCGTACACTCACAGTCCTACCACTCCCCGCGCCCCCACCCTGCTCCCCGCCGCCACCCGCCAGCCCCTCCTCTCCAGGACCAGCAGGGAAAGACATAAAAGGGCAACAGGTCTGCGGTTAGAGAGCGCTGGGTTCAAATCTCAGCTTCCTAACCTGTAAATTTTCTTTTTTGAGCATCAGTTGCCTCATCCAGAAATTGGAAATAATACCTACTTTGAAGGACTCTTCTGGGGATTCAATGAAACAGGTTGGTATGGGTACAGACGCAGGCAGGTGAGCCCTGGCTGGGGGGGGGGGGGTGCAGAGCAGCCTGTTTCAGGTCACAGACAGCGGGGGTGGAGAGGCCGGCTCCAGGCTCTGCCCACCTACGTGGCCCTGAGCAAATGGCCTAACCTTGCCCGGCCTCCCCATTCCCTCACCTTGGCAGCAGGCTACCAACCTCAGCATTGTTCTAGAGATTAATATGGAAAGGACAGACCCCTGCTAACAGCGCAGGGGTGCCTACCTCGTTCATCTCCTCGATGTTGGTGATCATGACGATGATGGGCGTGTGCTCCTGCCACACCATGCGCCAGAAGTCACCGACTGTGCTGACGATGGGTCCCTGAGTGGCGATGTACACCTTCTCCTCCCCGCCGTAGCCCTGCGGCCAGTCAAGTTCAGGCCGTCAGGGTCCGATGCGGTGCTCCTTGGGCCCAGTCCCCACCCTCAGGCCCTCCCCCCGGGGAGCGCAGGGTGGCAGGAGCCCCCGCTGGCTTAGGGACAAGCCTGGAGGACAGATCCTGTTGGCTTGGGCCTCCCTTTCGGGGGGTGGGGGGTGGGTCACTGGGATAGGGCTACGTACCCGGATGTAGTTGGCGTTGATGTAGGAACTCAGAGGGTCATCAGGGTCTGGTGAGGTCAGACACACTCTGCTGTGGGGGTCTGGGGTGGGGGGAGGTGGGTGAGGCTGGCATGTGACAGGTGCAACAACCCCTCTAGCGCGGGGCCCATCCCATCTGGCTCACTGCAGGGCACCCACATCTCTCCCAGGGCTCCTGAAATTCCTCCTTCCCCTGCCTGCTAGCAAAACCCTGGCCCATCTCCATGGCCCTGGGTGTCTACCTGCACAGCAGGAGTGCTGGCCCCTTGCCCGGGTCCCTCAAGCTGCCCTGGGCTCCCTGGGCCTCATGTTCTGGAGAGGGCAGAGCTAAGTCAAGAAAAGGATGACCCAGGGGACACATCCCGGTCAGCGGGGGCAGCGAGGGTTTGGGTGCACACGGTCACTGACGAGCTGGGTCCACCTGAACGGCACACGGCCTTCCTAAGCCTCAACTGTCCCGTCTGAAATACAGGGGTAAAGCTGCCTACTTCCTAGGGTTGTTGGGAAGACAAATGAGAAAACAGCTGGGAAGGTGCGATGTAAACCGTCAAGTGCTTTACAAATATATAGGGCTGTTGAGATTTGGGGGTAGAAAGCTGAGGGAGAGCCGAGGGATGGAGAGAGCCGAGCCTCCCGCGCCTGCAACGCAATGACAGGGTCTCCGCAGCAGATGCACACACGTGCACGAAGGGTTTTTGTTTTTTGTTTTCTTTTTTCTCCATCGACTGACATGTCCAATCCCACAGTTATAGATTCTCACAACCTCCTGCTCCTCTTCCTGGAACGGAATCCATTTTGTGCCAGCGAGAGCCTCCCTGAACTGCCTCTTTGGTCAGGCCGCAGAGGCTGGGCCTAGAGATGGGAGGGTGCGTGGGGTGGGCAGGGACGTCGTGGGGTGGGGGGAACGGGGCCCTGGCTTCTGCCCTGGCTCTGTCACCAGCTCACAGTCTTATCCCTTCTCTGGGTTTCCCTTTCTTTCCTAAATAGGGACAGCTGAACTGAAGGAGCTTCCGGCACACAGCCGGGGGCTCTCCGAGACAGTACAGGGAGCCAGAGGGCTGGGTTCGAGTCCTGATGCTGTGGCTTGCTAGCAGTGTGCACCATTGACTTAATTTCCCTGTGTGGGTCTGTGAACTGGAGACATCCCTTCCATCACAGCCCCACTCGTCTTGTAAGGATGAAAGGAGGGAATGGTAGCTTGGCCTTAAACCAGTAACTTAGCCCGGCACACACCATATGGCACAGAGCTTCCCTAGAAGTTAACAGGTAGAGAAGATCCCAAACCGGGTAGGACAAACAGGTGACACTCACAGGCCTCTGCCCTCTGGCCCTTTTATGCCCAGCCCCATGGTGGGGCTGCCCCTGTGGATGGGGGCACAGAGGGGTGTTAGGAGGGCAGAGGGAGGGGGTGAGTGGAGGGGATGCTGCGTGGTCAGTGGAAGGAAGGAGCAGGGCGTGCTGAGGGGCCATCTCCCTTCTTGGCGGTGCCTGCCCAGATTAGGTGTCAGAAGTAGGCACAGCACCCTCGGACCAGACACCAGGAGGGCCTGTGGCACTAAAGAACCACTGTGGGAATGATGACCCCACTGGGCGCGGTCTCTGTGCCTGGTGCAGGGCTCGAGGGTAGGGACTCCTCAGTGAACGAGACACGTCCTTGCCCCCGAGTATGGGGCAGGTTGGCAGGCAGGTAGGCTGCGTGGGGTCTGACAGCAGGAGAGGAGTAAGGAACAGCAGCACCCTGTGTGATTGAGTCCAGGGCACAGGGCACAGGGCAGGGGGGTGGGGGGGGGCAGAGACATGGCCTGGAGAGGGACCGACAGAGGGTCTTATAAATCAAGGCTGGGCCAAAACCCGAGGATTACAAGGGGGATGGTGACAATGTTTAAGGAAGAGGATGACACGACTGGATTTCTGCTTTCTACCATTTCTGTGCTAACGGTAGCCGAAGAACAGGAGGGAAGAGTGTGGGCTTCGGCAGGGCAGTCAGGAGACGACTGCCTGGCACAACTCCAGGGGTGGTATGGGACTGGGCAACAGACAAGCCCTGGCCCCCGAAAAGTCATCCGGCAGTGAGGATGGAGAGGCTGAGCTGACCTGAGAGACGTTCATTCATTCATTCCCTCCTTCCCTCCCTCACTCAAATAGGAGCAGACTGTCTACGAGGTGCCAGGCACTATTTTGGCACTTGGGACGTGGTGACAAAAAGGACAGAAATCGCTCCCCTGTTATTTTGCCTTCAGTGCTGCCAGCTGGGTCACTGGTCACTCTGTCCTACTCACCGTCCATGGGTCTGTTTCCCCCACGAGACCATGAAGTCCCCGTGGCTCATTCATGCCTGAAGTCTCAGCCCCTGGGGCAGAGTTCAGGAAACTGGTGCCAAATGAACGAGAGACCAAGCCTCGGGGTGTCCTGGATCCAGCAGGCCTGTGCCAAGCCTGACACGTCCTCCTTGTCATACACACAACCCCCGGCCGGTCCCAGTCTCTGAGGCACAGGGACAATTCTCGCTGGCCACAGAGGATGCTCGCTTGAGCTCCAGGCCCTCGCGGGCTCAGCGCATCGTTGAAGCGGCTCAGGACCTCTCAGCCGTCCAGGGGGAGCCAGGCGGAGGGGTGGTCTGGCTCCCCCTCTCCCCCCCACCATTCCGAGTGACCAGCCAAGCCCTAGGTTCCGGGGTGCCTGAGCCCCTCCAGGTGGGGCTGGGTGGTTTGCGGGTGACAAGATGAGGAAGGAGGTGAGCAGCCCTGAAGAACGCATCCTGGCCTTAAATGGTGCTTTGTTTAACCGGAACTACCTAGAGACTGTGTAACCATGGCAACCACAAGTCGATATTTTAAAAGTTAAAAATAAGTCATGACATCTTACATGTTGTTGGAGATGCTGATGGCAAAACTGCTTTTTTAAAGCCTCGTTACTCCACAAACTGAGTGGAGTAGGTTGGTGGGGATTCGCTTTCAACAAGTCACCCCCTAAGCTAGCCCGGGGGGGCCTGGGGCCAGAACTTGGCAGGGGTGACAGGCAGACAGGGGCCTGATGAAAGTTAGCTGAAAATGACACCCCAGGGCTGAAAGAGGAACGTTAGGTCACCTGGTCTGACTGCCCTCAAAGGGGGAAAAAAATCCCTCTCAGATCTGCCAGGGGATCGATCACGCAGCTTCACTTGAACACCTTGAGTGACGGGGAGCTCACTAGCTGATCGGCACCTCATGCCCTTGTGGGGTGCCTCTTCCTGTCAGAGGACTCCCACTCTGAGCAAACTCCACGCAAGGTACACAGAAGAGCCCGATTCCGGGGTCAAAGAGGCCCAGGGTGAGACTCAGCTCTGTCCTTCCTAGCCGTGTGACTCTACCTCTCTGAACCTCATTTCCCCCTCTTAGCCGCCTGCCCACTCTGCAGGGAGAAAGAGCGTGAAAACACTCTGGGGTCACCGGGCACTGTCTGGGAGCTGCTACTGTCGTCATTCTCTCTCTCCGGGTTTCCAGAGCCAAGCACAGCCAGGGAGGGCAAGGGTGAAGCTGTGAGCTCAGCTCTGCCCTCACCACGGGGGCCTTTCCCCTTCCCCGGGTGCCCCCAGCCCTCCTTCCCTTCTCCTCGTGACCTCGAGGCCTAGCTCCGGGGTTGAGGTCTTCCTCAGGGCGAGGGGCTCCCAGGGGAGGTGCACCCCACGCCCCGGGGGGCCGTGAGTACTCACTGGGCAGGATGGTTTTGTACCGGTTCTTGCGCACCAGCCCGGGGATGTCATACTCCTTCGGATCCACGAAGTTCATGGGGATTTCCTGCCAGAGGAGGACATGGGGGCGTTAGCCGCAGTGGGCCGGCTCTCACAGGCGTCGGGATCCAGGCACTGGTGTGCCTCTAACCTCTAGTCCAGGCGTGTGCTTGAGTGCACGCACTCACTCAGTGAACGTGTACTATGAAACCAGTCAGTGCACAGGAAAAGCATTAAGAATAGTGCCTGGCACTAGTGAGTGCATAATAAATGCTGTTATTACGACTGTTGCCCCGGGGCCAGCCTGGCACCTCGTAGATGCTCCATAAACGGCTGATGAACAGGGAACAAGAGAAAAAGTGACCTGGCCAATCACTGCCTTCCATCCCCCTCCCCTCGAGGCTGACCTGGGTTCCGGCCTCGGGGGCTCGGGCTGTGCTGCTCCCTTTGTGGAAACATCCACCCCATCCTCCGCTTCCTCTGTCCTGTCCACCTTAAGCGCCCTCTCCTCCAAGAAGCCCTCCCTCGTTCTCCAGCAGGAAAGGAGCCTCCTTCTGAGCTCCTCAAGGATGTGCTTGTGCCTTCCAATCACAACTGTGTCAAAAACCCCAAATCCAATCCTCTCTGCCTGGCCACGTGATGTCGCCTTGGATCTGGTCTTTGTTCACTGTGGGCTGCTCTCTGGTTACAGGCCAGTCTCTTCCCCGGCCACCCTGCCTCCTGGTCTGAGCTCCCGGCACTCCTTCCGACCCTCTGCTGGTCGGGAGCGCTGGTCCCACCCTTCTCCATCTGTCCAAACAGTTCCCAGCTTTTAAGTTCACCTCTTGCCCCCTCCCTACTGCTCATGGGGGTGACTCCCCAGTGTCTCTGGCTTCTTCACCCCCCCTTCCACCTGTCCCCATCGCTCAGCACCTGACTCCAGTTTCACAATGTCCACAGTTTTTGGACATATTTAAGTATGGGCGTTAAGGATCACTACACTTAATTTTCTAGGGTTATTATGAGAATCCAAAAAAACCCCACAAAAAAAACCCCTAACCCTCCCATTCCCCAAAAGGCAATGTGTACAAAAGTGCCCATGGAGTGAGGGCGCAGGCTGTGTTCCTTGGTCTCTGGGCAAAATCAACAATCAGCTATTGAACAGGAAACACCAGGGAGGTGAGGGTGGTGGGAACACGCAGCGAAGCTGAGGCTGGGGTGGTTGAGAAAGGCTTTCTGGAAGCATCCAGTGGGGTGGGGGTGGGGGGATGTGAGTAGAGGTGGGGAAGAGAAAGGCCTGGGGGTGGAGGGGGGTGGTAGTCCAGTTTGAAGTGGACAGTCCCTGTAGGGGAGGGGGCACAGGGCTGAAAAAGGAGGCTCGGCTAGCCCAGCTCGGGCGAGACAGACCATGCCCAGCCCTGAGAATGTGGAGCGGTGGGTCGGAGGGCAGCAGAGGTTTTCTCAGAGGAAACAGCCATCCGGGCCAGGTAGGAGGCCAGGTGGCCTGGGTAAGGGAAGCCGAGGAAGGCACATGGCTTCCCCATCCCCCTGGCTTCTCCCAGGAGGGACGGTCCCCAAATACTCATGGCCTCTTGCCCTCTCCCACCCAGACTGGTGGCAGATGGTGAGATCGAGTGAGGAGCACACTCTTGGGCCCAAACCCCTTCCTTCCTCCCTCCTCCTTTGGGGACCCTCCTGCAGAGAAAGAAATACAGGGATGCCCTCAGGGGGCAAGTGGTGCATCCCCTGAGGTGGGCAGAAAACTTGTGGATTCTTGGGGTCAGTATTAGGAAGCTCACTATTGCTACGCACCTGGGCCTCACTTCAAAATTAGCCTTTACCAACAAAAATAAAGGTGACACTGTCATCTCCTACATCCTAGCATCCTAGCTAATCACTGGTTGGGTGCTCAGGCAGGTAAAGCAGGCAGGTCATTTATGGGGCCCCTCAAAGTCCAACAGGAGGCAGCTGGAGGCTCTCTCGGAGGTCTGGGGGGGAGGTGACTGGAGAGATGTCAGAGGAGGAGCAACGTTCGGAGATAGTGGGTAGGAGGGAGGGAGGGAAAAGAGGAGAGTCGGAGGAAGGCTTTCTACCACTCCCAAAGCCCAGTGCTGGGCAGTAAGGACGCGGGGAGGCCACCAGATTCCTATCACCTGGCTGCGTCCCCTGCACACCTCAGCCGTATCTTTAATCCTTGCAACATTCCAATGATTTTTATCCCCATTTTCCATATGAGGAACCTGGAAAGAGCCCCTCTGAGGCTCAGGGGGGAAGCAGCTTGCCCAAGATGGTGGGAGAGCTGGTAAGGAAGCAACGTCAGTCACTCGGGTGCTGGGTGCTGGGCACCCCGCACCGCTGCCCGGCTAGTGCACCATCGAAGTGAGCAGCAAGGTCCGCCCACTGTGGGGGGCTGGCCCCGGGGGGACTCACAAAGAACTCTGCCTGCAGCAGGAAGGGGTCCAGGGCCTTCTCGTGAAGCTCCTCGGCCTGCAGGACCCGGGAGGCGCTGAGCAGGTACTCGCGGGCCGACTCCTCACGCGGGGACATGAGGTAGCCAAAGCCCTCCTCACCGCAGCCTGGCGTGCACATGTCCAGGGTCAGGGAGACGTTGGAGCCCCTCCTGGAAGGACCGGGAGAGGGGAGCGAGTCTCAGAGGTGGGGGTGTGAGGAGGGAGGGGTCAAGGGTGGGAGCAGGGTGGCACCCAGAGAGCAGTGGGAGCGTGACAGTCCCACTGGTTGGGGAACGCGGGTCTCAGCTCCGAGATGTAGGCCTGACTGACTCCCCGATTCCTGGCCCCTGCAGTGGAGTCACTAACTGAGGGGGGCCTGGGGCCCCAGTTCCAGCGGTTCCATCCAAGGCAATCGCAACACAGTCCTCCCTGGCCTGTCCTCTGTCACCGCTGGAGGCACTTCCCAGCCCCGGGGCCCCAGGACGTCAGGAGCCGGAGGGCGGGGGGAGAGGGCACCTACGCAGAGCAGAGAAGCAGGGCTCTACCCTCTGCACCCAGCCTCGGTCCCACCCACCGGTCCTGGATGGGGCTTCCCACGAGTCCCGGCCATCTCACCCGGGAGAGGCCAGGCCTCTCAGCTGCCAGGGGAAGGGGAGGTCCTGGGGGAGTCCTGGGGCAGCACAGCGGTGGCGGGTGTCTGCGCAAGACAAGCTCCACCATGTCCAGTGACTAAAGACACAGAACAGCTGAAAAGCCCCTCACTGTATAGAAAGGGAAACTGAGTCCCAGACAGAGGACAAGAATTGCCCAAGCTCACACAGTAAGGGGATGGGAGACCTGAAACAAAAAGCTAGGTTTTCTGACTCCTCATCCAGTGTTTCTTCCACGACATCGTGGGAATAACGCAAACCTGGTGCATCTGGTTTACCCAGCGAGGCTCCGAGGAGAAGGTGCTGACGCCTCCCAATGTACGCTCTAGGGAACGCTATGGGACACTTTCTAAAAGTAAGGGTCTGTGTCAACACTTTGAGGAATGCCACATGCTACCCCCTTGCTGATTTACGATGAACACAAGTACGTTAAAGGCCCTGACAAGTCCTGTAATACAGGAACCTACCCGAACTTACTTGGGTATAGGAGTTAACGTGTGAGTACGTACGCATGTGCATGCCTGTGGGCGCGCGTGCAGTAACAGCATTTACCCTCCCTGGGGCATTCTGATCTATGTGAATCCGACCTGAGGAGCATGTGTCTGTCTACACTGGCTAAACCATGAGGCCAGCTCTGTCCTGGCCACTGGGAGTCAGAGTCAGGCACCTGCCCTTCTGCTGGGGAGCTGAAAGCTCAGGAGCCCACAGAGCCCACCCCTCCTCCACCCTCTCACCTTTCCTGTAGACCCATGGACTTGACGGTCAGTGAGGCAGGGTCAGCCTCAGGCTTGATGTCCATCACGCAGTCAAACACAGGAGTCTCAGGGACAGGGTCCAGGTCCAGGAAGTCATCCTCGACCTTCTCTTCCATCCACTCTGAGTAGGTGAAGGAGGGTTGACGGCTCACTGACTGGCGCCTATCCTCAGGGGGCAGTGGGGTGGATGGCTCTGGGGGAGCCCTCAGGAGGTGCCACACCTAGTTGGGGAGATATAGTATCATGGACCTGCCATCTGCTGGCTGGTCCCCAGGTGATGGGGTGTCCATGACATTGAGCCCCCTCACTCTAGAGCTCCCCTGGGAGCTGCCTGCATGCCACTGCCCTTCACCTAGGTGGGAGGTTCCAGCCTCTACCTTCCCCCCTGCCCCCTCCTCCCAACCCTCAGTTTCGTGTTGATTGAGGTCTTTTTGGTGGGATGTGGGGCTGCTACGGGAGTCTTCAACAGCCTAGGACACCACAAACTCATTTTCAAGAAGAAGGTGCCCCTCATCCCAGGCTGTGAGCACACTGGTGGAAGGAGACAGACAGCCTGTCCCTGCCCCGACCTGAAACATCTAGTCGGGGGATCAAATGGGAGCTGGTGGGCACCGGGACTCCCCTCCCAGAGGAGGGGAGCGCTGAGGTCAGGTCAGGGGGCACCTTACCAGGGTGGTAATGAGGATCACAGACAGAGTAACCAGCAGCAGATTGGGGACCTCCAAGGTCCCAACGCCCAGCCGGGCCTGGAGAACATGAGACAAACAGGTCAGGGTGGTGGTGGGGACATAGTTCTCATCCATTCCTACGGTGACAAACCGAGTTTCTGAAAGCTGCCAACCAGGTGTGCGTGGGGAGCAGGGTGAGGGGTTTCAGGGGCGTGGATGTATCTTCTGAACTCAGACGAGCCCCATCCAGGGGTTGGTGGGCCTGGAGGGGTCCCGTCGTTCCCTCCTACCTTGGCGCTCCCTGGAGCTTACTCACCGTGGGTCCCAGCTGTTCCAGGAGTGTGAGCGAGGAGGACAGGAGGTCTGTGGCATTCTGTGACCAGATGGGGCCGTAGCCGCTGAGCCAGAGGACCCCGCAGGCAAGCTGGGGCAGCCGGGGGGGATGACGGACTGAGTCTGGAGCTTGGGCTCCTTGCCCCCATCTTCCCCCTGCAGCCTCAACTTGCCCCCAACCCCCCCAAGGTCCAGACTGCACAGCTGAGGGAAGAGCCCGGGGAACCCTGGGTGCAGAGAAGGCCTCGGGACTCTCCCTGGAGAGGAGCTGACCCGAGGGAGCCAAGATAAAGCCCTTCCCAGAGGGGACCCCCCAGTCCACCAGGCACGACATAAAAGGCCAAGCTTCCCAGAGACCTCTCCCTAGACGGGAAGTCCTCCCCGAGACCCCCGCAGGCCGGCCGCTCGGGAGGTGTAGGGCCCCGCGTCTTGGGCTAGGGCAGGCGGCCTGAGGGTCTCGGAGGCCGTGGCCTCCTCCGCACACCGGCCCGAGGGCCTCGAGTCACGGAGGGACACCGGAGGGCCCCTCCCCCCGCCGTCCCCAGGTGGCCATCGTGGGGGCGACGGGAAGGGCCGTCCCCGCGCCTGCCCTCGCTCCGGGCCTCGTGGGGCCTGCGCTCGCCTTACCAGGAGCTGAGAGGCAGCCAACAGGCACAGGCCGCTCCTGCCGCCGAGGGAGTGGCTGCCGGCGCCTCGGGGTGGCGGCGGGGGCGGCGGGGGCGGCGGCATCTCTCGCTGCGGGCCCGCGAGCCCTTCGGCCTGGTCCAGCGTGTCCATCACTACCGGCTGGGGCAGACCTGCGGGGGGCGGACAGGCGCCTGGTGACCGGGGCCCGGCGGCCCGCGGCGGCCGCTCCTCCTGGGGCTGCCGTGGCTTCCTCGGGATCTGGGATCAGTCAGCGAGGCTCCACTTCCAGCCGTCACCCTCGATTAGCAAAGCAACGTTCACCTACCTTCGTCAGAAAGAGCTGAGTGTGGGTGGACAAATTATTTCTCTTTTATTTCTCCAGTAACAGAGTTAAAATGGCAGGAGGCTTTTCAGGGAGTTAACATCGCTGTGTTTACGCAGTTTCATTCTTTTCCATTTCTTAAGGAAACAAAAAACAACCACCTCAAACTCGATTAAAAGAGAGAGAGAGGAAAAGAAAGGCACGGCGTAACCAGGCCGTGACCCCGAACAGCCCTCCCACGCCTGCCTTCCAGATTTTGGTCTCGTGGGGTCTGTACCCTGACTGGGGCCGGAGGCCGGACCCCGGACAAGATCCCGGCCGCGCGCCCCTTCGCCCCGTCAAGGCCCCCACGCCGTGGGGCGGGCAGGGCGGCGTGGACGAAAACCCTGGTGTAGCAGAATTGGTATCGGAGGTCTCAGGTCTAGTTCTGGGTGTGTCCCTAGTGGTGGGACCCTGGGAGAGTCACCCCCTCTCTGGGCTTCCGTTTCCATACCCGGGAAATAGAGGTTCAGCTCAACCCTTGGTTTCCTTACTATTCTACAGAGCCCTGCTGTTTCTCAGGTGCACCCTCAGGTGTTGCCAAGCGCTCAGGGACCTCGGTGTGGAAGCTCTGCTTGTCCCCATTCCATGCCCTGGGTTCCCTCTGAGATGATTCCAACACGGGGTTCCACTATGAAAACTGTGTGAACACCACTGGCTTAGATCTGGGGCCCTGGCCTTAGCGACTCTATCAGCATCCACTTTGATGAGGCCCAGAAGCTGGAGGACCCCACCAGAGCCCAGATGCTGGAGGTCCCCACTGGAGCCCAGATGCTGGAGGTCCCCACCGAAGCCCAGATGCTGGAGGTCCCCACTGGAGCCCACACAGCTGACTGTTGCCAAGAAGAGAGGGACTAGCAAAATGGATGTGCAAACAGCTTGACAGTGAGAATGGGGCGGTCTGCACCGCTCTGTGTAAACGGAACAATGGACTCTTTTTGTTCTAGTTGGGTGACAACAGGATGCTCAGAGCCGAGAGTTTTTTCTCCACTTGTTTGCCTCCTGGACAAACATTTAGGGAGCATCTTACTGAGCCTGGATCACCAGTGTGGTGCAATGGGCCCAGGTCCTGGTGACAGTGCCACCTGTATCCTCCTAGATGCTGACCTGCTACAGCTCCCCATGTGACGTGATCCAGCCACACTCCTTGCAGTTCCCCAGGTGAGCTCCCCTACTTGCTCTGCACCGCCTGCCCGCCTCCTTCCCCCCCAAGCTTTGCACCTGCTACTCCCTCTGCCTGGAACATCCCTCCAACCTCCTGCTCCCCTCCCCTGCCCACTCCCCCCAACTCTGTCAAGCTAACTCCTCTTCACCTTATGGAACTCAAGTCAGAAGTCACCTGAAGTCCGTCTTCCCCTGTCACATTCGCCTAGCACTGCCTGCCTCCCCATACCACCGGCAGCAATAATACATCTGGAATGTCCGAGGCCCTGCTTTGAGTGTTTTCTATACATGAATGTCTTCACTCTTCACGGTACTCCTACGGAATCAGCACGATGATTACCATCATTCGATAGAAAAGGAAAATGAGATGCAGGGAGGGTACAAGACTCTCCCCAGGTCAGCTAGCTAATGAGTCATCGAGGCGCGTTCAAACTGAGGCAGGGAGATGGGCTCGGGGCTACATTACATGGGCTGTGGTTTGTAAAATTATTTGTTGAGTATCATATCTCCCACTTGTCTGTAAGTTCCATGAGGGCAGGAGTGGAGTCAGTTTTGTTCATCACAACTGTCCACCGCATCTAGCAAAGTCCTTGTGTGTAAGTCTGCAATAAATACTGATACCAAATGAGTGCCTGATGGTAGGCCAGTGCTAACCTGCCATCGGCTTTCTTACCAGACAAATGGCGATGATCATACATTCCTTGAAAAGCTGTGATGAAGACTGTAAATTCTATCAATAAAAAACACTCAGCATGGCACCTGGCGTCTAGCAGGTGCTCAGTAAACGTCCGATTATAATGTTAGCACGTAATTCCTGCCTTCAAAAGGCTCCCAGTCTCATGGGTGAGACAGATCAGTGGATACATGCTCATAATCCAGTGCATTCAGTGGAAAATCCAAGTGCTGGTGGAGTCACTTTTTAGGGTTACCCATTCTTGCCCATGTAGGGCCTCATTGCTGACATGAAGAGACAGCTCAGATCCTGGCCAGCCAGGTGAAAAAGGAAAAGCTGCTGCTAAGGATGGATCATGCAGGAAGCCTGGAGTTTCTGTGATCGATACGCAGAGGCTTGATTGCTCAAGTGGCAAGGTCTCCACCTACACCCTCAGAAAAAGCAGTCCAAGGGTGATGACAAATTTGGAAGGGTGGGAGGGGTTCAGGGCCCAGAGGTCACCTGGTGTGGCTCCGGACTGCATGCACTGTGGACCTTAGGCAATCCCGCCTTCTCCCTGCGTCTCAGTTTCCTTATCTCTAGAAAGAGGGGTTTGAACTAGAACTTGGTACCTCTGAAGCTCTAGTTCTTCCATCTTCAGAGGAGAGGGGACCTGGGTCTTTGGGGATTAGCAGCAAGCTCACACGATTTTGGACTTCTCTGCTTTGTTTTAAAATTCATGGGTGCTCTCTGTTCTATGCTGTGGTGTATCTGTCCTCGTTTTGATATTAAAATAATGGGCTTTCTCCCCTCCCAAAGCTTCGAATCAGATTTCTCCCTCAGGAAAATGTGATACAATTTATCCTTTGACTTTGCCCTCAGGGGTACACGCACCCCAGTCTAAGGAGCGTGGAACCTGCCTGCAATAAAACATCATGCTGCTGTTATAAAAGACTCTGTAAATGAATATTTAATATCATGGAAGGAAATTCTGATGGTATGGAGAAAGGCAAGGTGACAAAACAGTACAATCTTCTTGGCCTTAAAAATTAAGAAAGTATAAATGTGCATATGATAAGGTGACAAATACCCAATGTAGGATAAGAAGTTAATGTCAGATAGTATTTGGGAGGTATGCAGCACAGCAAACTCCTGGCACACAGTAAGTGCTCGATAAATGTTGTACATGGGGGATCCCTGGGTGGTGCAGCGGTTTGGCGCCTGCCTTTGGCCCAGGGCACGATCCTGGAGACCCGGGATCGAATCCCACATCGGGCTCCCGGTGCATGGAGCCTGCTTCTCCCTCTGCCTTTGTTTCTGGCTCTCTCTGTCTCTCAGTCTTTCATGAATAAATAAATAAATAAAATAAAATCTTTAAAAAAAAAAATGTTGTACATGGTACACGGGAAGAACAGAAGCCAGGTGTTAACAGTAGTTCCTTGGAGGTAGGGGAGATGAGAACCGATATTTTTCACTATTTATATATTAAAATTTTTCTCCAGTAGACATATACATACAGATGTATGATGATAAGCAGATGCATAAACACGTGTGTCTCCATACACACATATATACACACATACACACGTACTTATTTACAGTAAAAATATATTTAAAAGAAGGGATCACTGCTCTGAGTTCAGACACCATGAGACCTCGAAAGTACTCCTAGATTTCTAGGCTCTGACTACCACACGTGTCACACCTAAATGCACAAGGGGGGAATGGGGAGAGTGAGACAGTGTACACAGCTCTGTGACCCCCCCCCACCACAGTGTAACAGCCACTCTGAAGACGGGCCCCCTGATGATGCGTGATCATCAGCCTTCTGTAGGAAAGATGGCATTGTCAATGGCTGGGCACCTTCTGGGGGTTGAAGAAAAACTGCAGGCTGGTAGGCCCTGTATGCACATCTCAGGGAGAATGGTTGTGTTTTTTTTTTTTTTTGAAATCTACAGGGCACCTGGCAGCCCTGGGGGCCAGATGAATCCAAGGGATGTGCGTATTCACTGAGCACCTGGGAGATGCTTTATCTTTCAGAGCAGGGTGTACTGAAAAATTTTTTTAAAAGTTTTTTTAAAACTTATGTATTCAGAGAGAGAGAGAGAGAGACAGAGACACAGGCAGAGGGAGAAGCAGGCTCCACGCAGGGAGCCTGACACGGGACTTGATCCCGGATCTCCAGGATCACACCCTGGGCTGCAGGCGGCGCTAAACCACTGTGCCACTGGGGCTGCCCTGAAAAATTTTTCTGGGCAGAGAGCTGAAGTTCAGTTCAGGAAGACACATCTTCAGAAGCATACTCCATTCTGCCTAAAATTTTGGAGGGGATCCACAGACTTCCAGTTAAGCACCTCTGACCTCGGGGGTGGGGAGTAGAGCTCTGTGATAGAATGTCATGGAAGCAGGGGGTGTGGAGAACAGGCCTGGGAACGGTCTCGCTTTTAGTCTCTGTTCACTCAGGCATGAGTCCAACACACACTTATTGAGCACCAGCGATATACATTGCCGAGTCCTGGGCCAGGCTCTGGGGACACAAGAGCGAACAAAACCAGTCTCCACCTGCAGACACCACCGAGGTTCTGGCCCCATTCAGTCCCTTCGGCTTCCGGGCCCGCTCCCAGAGATTATTTTAGCTCTCGGCCTTGCCCTGCCCACCCTGCCACTTGCTATCATGTTCTGGGAGTGACAGCACCACCTCACCGGGCAGGCTCCGTGCAGTTCCCGAAGTGCTTCTGCACACGCAGTTGCATTTGCTTCCCTCGGCAGCCCTGTGAGGTAGACATTATCATCATCAGTCCCGTTTTGTCGGTGAGAGGCGGCTGCTTGTGTCAAAGGCTGGCTTTTCAATAGTTCACAGCGAGGTAGCTGCTTTGCCACGCATGAAACCCTGACTCAGAGGCAGCTTGCTGACAACGATTTAACACAGGGCTCCTCCTGGGCTTGCCTCTTGCGCAGGGTGAAGGGGATTTTCCAGGCCTGGAAATGGAGGCTTCGAGAGTCCAGTGGCTGGCCCAAGGAAGGGAAGACCTGAGATTCAAACCCAAGGCTTCCTGACACCGAGTGATCTTTCCATTTTGCCACACTGCTTATCAGGAAGGGTCGCTGCAGCAGAGGAGGCAGGTGGTGAGAGCCTGGGAGGGAGGCCCTGTACCTGGGGGGGAATCCTGAACCCTAACCAGCTGCATGGGGGTGGGGGTGGTGCAGCATTTGTGCCCCCGCCGGGCTGATGGCTCCTCAAAGACTATAGAGTGTAGAGGGAGGAAGCAGTGGAAAGCAGGTGCTCGGTATCCCCCGCCAAAGCTCTAGGGACCTCAGGTAAGGCCTGCAAGCGGATAGCCTTCAGATTTTACCCGGGGCATGTGGAAGCACTGTGATCCCTCTCCTGTCACCTAGCACCTGAATCCCACCACTAAACTCTGCAGCTGCTGTGTGCCCCGGGGCTGGCGCTGCCTGAGCTCAAGAACCCGCGGCTGCTCCTGCCGGTGACTCATCCTTGGAGCTCACAGGCTGCCAGCCCACCGGAACTGGAGCAGAAGGCTGGCTCAGCCTGTTCCTGTTTACATGACCAAGGAGGCTCTGTCCCATTCAGCTATTCTTCCTTTCCCAAACATGGCCAGGAGTGACCGCCCAGCCATGCCCACAGGGTCACAGGGGGCCTTGACCAACAGAACATCACACTTGGTCCTGACCAGGCTTTTCAAACCATGGATAGTCAGAGCCTGACAGGCCCCGAGGGGCATCTGGTCTAGCCTGCTAATCTCAGAGAGGGAAGCTCAGGACCAGAGGACCAGAAGTGCCTTACTCAGGGTCACAGAGCCAGGAAGCAGTAGAACTAGGATCTGAACCCATGTCTATGGGCCTCCCCTGTCCATGAGCTTTCTGCTATTCCACAGAAAGATCTGGAAACCCACGAGGGGATAAGGCAGGGGCAGGCCAATCAGGCCTATTCTGAGGTTTTGCTTGGGTCAGCCCTGAATGTAGAACCAAGGGAGGCAGGTGCCCCCAGGGGAACCAAGAAGGGGTGAAAAAGTCTAGAAGGAAGAGGCCCAATCAGCCATTTCTGCCACCACAATGATCACACTCCTCAGCAGACCTCCTGGCTTCGATGGGCACAGGTACTGCGGTGGACTCTGTCCTCCCTGAGAGAGGCTAGCGTGGAGGTCTCTGTTTTCTGCTCCCTTTTGGGAGGCGTGCAGCAGGTAAACTAGGAGTCAGAGGGGATGTGTTGGGGGGGGGGTGAGAAGATTCCCCCAAAACAACGTTTTCATTTGACAAACGTTCACCAAGCAGCTGTTCTAGGCTCTTGGGATGTTTTGTGTCTCGGTCCTAATGCTGACCAGCAGGACTCCTTGGCATGACAACAGCCCTGGCAAAAACAGAACAGAACAAAACAAAACAAAACAAAAAGTCTAGCCCCTCTGAGCAAAGGCAAACTGATGGTGGGTGTGGGGTTCTGGAGGTTTGCAGTGGCTCCCTCCCAGCCCTCCACCTTGTCAGTCCTGCTAATCAGCAAGCAAGGCTGACACACCACAGAAAGAGGAGTGAGATGGCGAGAACTGGGCTGGCAGCGAGCACCTGCTCTCGGATGGTAAACTGGCCGAGGGGAAGGTGCAAGTCTGACTGCTGACTCCCCAGGCAGGACAGCCTGGGAAAGGAAGCTGACCTTGGCAGAAGAAGGTTCTGGACTAGAACACGGGTGCTCACCATTTATTAGCTACATGTCTTAGGTAGACTGCCTAAGCTCTGTGTAACTTGATTCCTACAGTGGTTTTCAAATGTGTCTGTGAATTCCGGAACATTCCTCCCATTGATGGGCAGTAGAGCAAATGTCCCCTCCCCTTGGACTGGGTGACGGCCTTAAAGACGGGGAATATGGCAAAAGATGACGTCTGACCCTTGACACTAGGTTCGAAAAGTCCATCTAGCATCTGCAGTTTCTCTCTGGATGCTTGCTCTGGAAATCTTCGGCAGTCATTTAAGAAACTCCAGCTGCCCTGAGGCCGCCTTGTGGACAGAGACGGCAAGAGGGGAGAGAGTGGAGAGCGAGCGAGAATGAGAGTGAATGCATTAGACGTAGCAGGTGCTCAGGAAAATCTGAAAGGCTGAAAGGCAGCCGTCAACCCTGACATTCAGCACACAGGCCAATGCAGCGGGGGGCGGCGGCGGACCTGACCTCAGGCCCCACGGGACAACTGAACTATCACACGTGTGGGGCTTCTGTGATTAAGGATGATGTTCTGGGAGCTCACCTGTGCCAGGTGAGAAATTTGTGGGTCTACTCCCTCACAGAAGAGGGAGTGGATGGGTCTACTATGCTCCTTTCTGTCTGATGCAGAATTCTCCAGAACTTTTCTCAGTGATCTGCTTCAAGCTAGGGACTCTGGTTCTCTGACTGATGCAGAGTGTGACCCTGTGTGCGTGAGGCTTAGGCTACACAAGCTTGCTTCCTCCAAGTCACAGAATTCGATTTCTTTTTTTTTCTTAACCAGCCTAAGAGGCACGGTGCCATGCACCTTTGTGACTGCTTTACCCATACCCACTCATTCAGGCCTTGTAACCCCCGTGGGGGGCTAGTAAGGGGCCTGTTCCCTTTTACAGACTGGAAAACAGGAGCTTAGGAGGTTAAGTGACTTGCTCAAGGCCATCATGGCTCGTGGAAGGCACAGTGAGGCCCCAGACCCAGGCAGCTGGGCTCCAGCATCTGTCTTCCTCACCAGACCCTGTGCTGCCCACCCCTGCCTGGGTCTCCACGGCTTCCTCCTCTTGCCTGTCGGGGGGACTGAGCTTGGGAAAGAGCTTCAGCCCATTCTAGGACAGGGGGCGAGCCTGCAATGGAGGGCACAGGCCTTCTCCTATCACACCCCGGCATGGGGGCAGGGTAGGGGGCGCGCTCTGCTAAGGCCACGGTGGGCAGAGAAAAGCAGGATTGGGTTGAAGGTGAGAAGCAGCAGTCTGGGAACTCAGGTCTCCGACGTTCAGTCTGGAGAGGACGAGGCAGGGGTGGAGCGGGCAGGGGGTGCTGGAGACAGCTGAGAGGCTAGGGGAGGGGGCATGGCGAGAGGCAAGAACGGAGCCAGGAGTGAATGCTCTCAGGAAGCAGACTGAAGTGACAAGAACTATCCCCAGCACCTGTCGCCTGTGTGCCATTCTGCAACTCTTCCTACCCACCGCTACCCACCCCAGGTGGCTTTGTCTGCAGGGAGGTAGCCTTTGGTAGTGGCTTGTGGCAGAAGTTTAAGAGCCACACAAACTTAGGTTTGAGGCCTGACTTTGCTGTGACCTTGGGTGAGTGACTTCATCTCTCCTCCAGACAACAGACATAATAAGACTCGTCTGCTGGATTTTGAGGATACCCTAAGGTAAAACATGCAAGGTGCTCAGTCTGCAGCCGGGCACATGTGAGCGCTCAATAACAGGGGCATCGTTTAGAGAGGAGGAGGAAGAGGGGAAGGGAGGGGTGCGGGGGGAGAGGGAGAGGCAGCAGGAAGGACTTCACCTTCATCTGCCAGGCGAGCCCCTCAGGAGGACAGTGGATGCCCTGACCCCACGTGGGCAGAGGCTGTGGGGCTGTAGGCTGGCAACTGGGGTTGGTGGATGGCGTGGGCATGGGCTGCATGCAGGTGGCAGGAGGCTGTCTCTGCCAGTTAATTAAATCCAGACTGCTAACAAGCTTTCAAGACAAAACACAACTCGAGTAATCTTTAGATGGGATATAATAAAATGGTTCTATGTGAAATTGCAAACAGCTTTGTTGCGGCAAACAATGGCTTTGTTCTTTGTGCCCCTCTGGAGTGGAGGCCCAGAGGTACAAGGGTGAAAAGGGTCAATGAAACTCTGAGGGTGTGGCCCCACTCCCTCCCAGCTGCCCACGCTGAGAACTAAAAGAACCGCCAGAGAGGCCCTGCGGGGAGGGGGAACCAGAGGTCCTAAGTGCTTGAGACTTCAGCACAGACTCATGGGGAGGAAGGGACGGACTGCAGGGAACGGTTGGTCTACCCGCTCATTTCGCAGATGAGGAAACTGAGGTTCAGACAGCAAGAGGCAGAACCAGGATGGGCACGTGTGTCTTTAACCCTCTAATTCAGTTCTCGCTCAGCATGCCAGCAAGGGAAGTCTCACAGGGGCTGCCAGTGGGCATCTGAAGGGCTGAGGCCAGAGGCCCCACGGCAGCAGAAGCCTGAGTCCTGGCTTGGGGTTCTCTGGTGGGCCCTGGTAAGTGCCCTCAGAAGTATAGGCAAGGCCAGGTGGTAGGAAGGGAGCCAGAGTGACCCGAGACTCCCCAGGACAGGAGCGCCCACAGATCCCAAGCTTCCAGAGGTTGCCATTTTGGGGTGACTCTCTGCAGCTGGGGAGGCTCATGATGTTGGTGAAGTGTCAAGAGGCCACGATGACAGTCCTAGCTCTGCCTCTAGCAAGCTGTGTGGCCTTGTGCTTCTCACTGCCTCCATGAGCCTCTGAGGCCTTCTGTAAATTTAGAGTGTGACCAGGGGTCTTTAAGGGTCCTTCCAGGGCCAAAGACACACCAACAACTGTGAGCCCCTGCTTTAATTTAATTCAGTGGGTTTCCCTTGTTCTCAGGACAAAGACCAAAGTCCTTGTCATGGGCAAAAAGAAAGGCTCCGTCTGTGTTATCTCCGCAGCCTCCTGGCACACCACCTCATTCCTAGTTCTCTCTCCTTCCACATCCTCTGCTGGAACCGGCCTGGGAAGCAGAAGTCCGGAAACCAGTGGTTCCGTTCCAAGAAATTCTCACACGGTCCCTAATGGGCCATGAAAGCCGACGCTCTGTGGTCAGGGTGGGAGAAGAGGGGGGAACTATACTTCAGGGGGAGCTGGGAGGCCGTGGCTGGGGACATGCTGTGGGGAGTACTATGCAGCCCTCAGGGGCAGAGGGGCAGAGTACATATGGCACCACACGAAGGATCTCAGAAAGAATCCTGAGTGGACAGAATGAGACCTAATACAACACCATGAACACACATTAAAAGTACATGCACACAGGGACACCTGGGTGGCTCAGTGGTTGAGCGTCTGCCTTTGGCTCAGGGCGTGATCCTGGAGTCCCGGGATCGAGTCCCGTATGGAGCTCCCTGCAGGGAGCCTGCTTCTCCCTCTGCCTGTGTCTCTGCCTCTCTCTGTGTGTCTCATGAATATATAAATAAAATCTTAAAAAAAAAAAGTACATGCACCCAAAATACCGCCACCCCTTCTGCAAGAGCACACAGAGACAAACAAACAACAAACACTAAGTCCCTCAGAACACATTATCTATGAAGAGGAGGATGGCAGTGGGAGAGAAAAGAGAAGGAATAAGTGAATAAAAGCAGAGAGGGGCCTCTTGTAGGCCACTGAGGATAACGAAGCCGTGCACCCAGGACTATGACTAACACCTGAATACCTACAACGATCATACCTACCCTGCTTCCCCCAAGGAGACATGAAACAAAACCACCAAGTTGTAAGTTGAGTCAAGTCCCAACAGGGAAAGAACAAGAGCCAAGAGAAGGCCTGTTATCTTGTCTGGGACCTGGAACTGGGAGAGCCGGAGGGAGGGACATGGCTCTTCTGGCTGCTTGGGAATCGACGCCCCCTTTAGGGGGCAAGGCTCATGGACTTGGCTGAAGCAGAGCCAACTGCCAAGGAGCCCCCTGCATCTCCTCTTTTCTGAGCAACTTCACCAACATGACACTTGAGTCATTTTGTTGGCTCTCTCCAGGGAGGGGAGATTCCAGGGTTTGGTGACTGTCTCCACAGATGCCCCCACAGGATTAACTAGCTCCAAGATCTCGTGGGTTGGGTCAGTCTGAGATTCTGGGCTTGCCAGGCTGAGCAACCCAACCTGGGGGGATGTGATTCACCCCAGAAGGCTCCCACTACCCCCAACTACCATTCTTGTCTGACAAGGATTGACTAATATTTTGGAGTGGCAAATTGTTTTTTAAACGATTTTGGAAAATACAAGGGGAAAAAAACCCTCATAAAACCATAAGGGAAACTCAAGTCATCCATAATCCTACCACGCTGAGAAAGGCACTGGTTTCCTCTTGACATATTTTCTGGTATTTTTTTCTTCCTTTGTGGGTGGATTTTTTCCCCCTCATAAATCATTCTGTATATAGACGTATCCTTAGAATATGTCTCTTTGGATTTCAAGGGTTCAACTTTTAAGGATTATGGCAGGCAGCCCCCAAGGTGCCCTAATGATCCCCCCATCCTGGTATTCACAGTGAGGTGTCAGACATGTAAGAAAAGCTTTCTCGAGACTTCTATCCATGCCCAGCACCAGGTGAGTGAGTGACCTCAGCTGAAGCCACAGGAACAGAATGATCACCCAGCTGAGACCTGTAGGACCCTCTGAATCATGAGCCAATAAAATGTTATTGTTTTAAAAGTCACTAAGTTTTAAGACTGTTTCTTAGGTAGCAAATAGATTAACCAAAAGAAGAGATTGGGACTTGAAGAAATGAGCTCAAGTGGAAGGATGAGATTTGTTTTTAAAGGCTGAAATATTCTTTTTAAAATGTTTTATTTATTTAGCTATTTTAAAGAGTTTTATTTGTTTTATTGTGTGTGTGTGTGAGAGAGAGAGAGAGAGAGAGAGAGAGAAAGAGGGCGAGAGGGAGCACGTGCACACATGAGTGGGGGGGGGGCAGAGGCAGAAGCAGACTCTGCTGAGCAGGGAGCCCGAGATGGGACTTGATCCCAGGACCATGGGATCATGACCTTCTGGCTGCTCAAGGGCTATGAAGGGTCCCTGATCAAGCTCACCTCAAGCCAAAGGCAGGAGCTTAACCAAGTAAGTCACCCAGGCACTCCCTGGGGGGCGGGTAGTGAGAGTTGTGGGAGGGACAGAGGCAGAGGAGAGTCCCAAGCAGACGCCATGCTGAGCGGGGCTCTATCCCATGATCCTGAGATCATGACCTCAGGTGAAATCAAGAGTCAGACACTTAACTGACTGAGCCACCCAGGTGCCCTGAGATGATGATGATGATGATGATGATGAGTTTTAAGGGGCTGGATGATTAGTCCCTCAGCCAGGCAAGGAGAAAGGAAACAGCCGCTGTCACTGCATATCTTAGGGATACCATGGATGTCCGTTTGTCTGAAAGACCTTGAGCATCAACCCGTGTGGAGGCAGATAGCCTTTCTTCCCATCGTGAAGAGTCTTTGGTCACATCACACATCCAGGCGGCTCCCTAGAATATCAGGACCACTTCTCTGCTGGTGAAGGAAAGTGGGTGGCTCGCTTCCCGCACAACCCTGGCCTCTTTCCTGCCTGACTCGTACGTAGACAACACTCTTGCAGTGTCTGTGCTGGTTCTGTGAGGTGCCAGGCCTGCGGTGGGGAGGCAAGGAAGACCCACAAAGCTATCCGACCACTCCACTGCTGAAGGACTGGCCGGGGCCCTTGGGAATATATGAAGGGTTTTCTGTTCACACTCCATATCCGGGAACAGTCCTCACCAGTGTTACTAACATTTGTGGAACACTGTGGAATTAGCACTTAGCATGCATCAACTCATTTAATCCTCACAAAAATCTCTGTAAAGATATTATTATGGTACCACCTCATTTTAGAGTGAAGCATATGGAACTCAGAGCGGTCAGATAACTTATCCGAGGTCACGCTGCTGATCAGCGGCAGAGCTGGGATTTGAACCCAGGTCTGTCGGTCTCCTCACAGCATGCCAAGACTTGACTAGATGGGTTCATCCCTCCGTATCTGCCCCTATCATCTGAGAAGAGTTAACCTCTACCATCGCTGATCAGTGGGGACCTGGGTTGGTACTTCTCAATACAACGGTATCATGATGGAATGCTCTCCAATTAGGGTTCTTAGCACATCCAAATGGTGTTTTGTTTTTCCTTCATTTCCACTCTGAAGACTCAAAACAAAGTCACTGTACCACAAGCCATAATAAACTCTCCTAAATGCATTAAAAGTTTTGAATGAAAACAGAACCCCAATTACACGAAGAAATAAAAGCCAACAGAACCTAAGCTGCTGAGTATTGACCAGCACCTACCATACAACTATATCCAGGCCCCTCTTCTCTATGTTTGTCTATCTGGGCTCCTGTACTTGCTCCCAGATCTGTCTGAACCAGTACTAGGTACCAAATCCAGACCAGGGTCTTTGTGAGAATAAGGGTTAGTAGATGGGGGGCAAAGTCCATTATGAGGTTAACCTATTCCTTAAAACGCTTTGGTAGCTGGTTCCTAAAGACATGAGCCAGAACCCTACTCATCTTTCAGGTCACGGTTTAAAGGCCATTTCTTCCAGGAAACCTCCCTGACCGCCCCCCCCCCCAACAAGATAAGGTTGCATTCATTAGTGGTGCACCCTTCCCTGGTGCTCTGTCCTTGAGAGCAGGAACCAGGGTCCATCTTGCTGTTCCCTGTATCACCAGTGCCTGGCACAGTCTTGACCACAGAATTTGGATGCTCAATAAAAGTTTGTCAAGTTGATAAAAGGGCTTTTCAGTTGGCTCCTGCTGGCTTGTGGCCCAAGACCTTGTCGGTGTCATGAAGGGACAGCTGGGAAAGCTGTGATGTGACCCTCTGTGATGGCCAGGGTTAGTCACCACGGGCTCAGGATAACAAAGATTTCCTCAATAATGCACCCCTTTGCTTTATAAAAGGCCACTTGGGATGGGCAATGAGACCTAGACCTTGTCCCCCTACAAAAGAGGGTCAGCTTGACACCCATGACTATTTAGAACCTAGGGCTGGGGAGAGGATATAACACTGGGACTTAGGTGGGAGTGAGTATGAGAGTCACCAAGAGGCCAGCTGCTTCTACCAAACGGGCAATGGCTTACTCAGGCCTACTCATAACCTTGCAAAGAATCTATCACGATGCACTTAAATTTCAGGTGGCAGTGACTATCCCGGCTCCAGCCAGCTGCTGGCTGCAGGATGCTGTGGGGGCACCCTTTTTCTAAGACCAGAGCTGTCCTTACACCCAGACTGAGCTCCTTCTGCTCCGGCCATGCCACTCCCTACAAGGCGAGGAGTCCACAGGGCCAGGAGGTATGCCTACGCTCCCCTTTCCAGGCCATGCTCTGGCTACCAGGGCTCCAGAGCTCCCTGCTCAAAGGTCCTGAAGCATGCATGGGTGCAGGTAAACCCTTCTGAGGGTGGACGTGACCTTCCACTTGGGTACCTTTAGATTTGAGGGATGGCCAAGAGGCAGCAACTGGGTGTGGGATGTGGACCAAGTTTGGATCCACAAACTGACGTGCCCACATGCATGCACACGAGGGCTCTTGCAGTGTAGGACTCAGCAAAGGGTGAGGCACCACACCAGGGACCTTATTTGCTGTCTGGCCTTGGTCCCCACACACGTTAGAAGTAGGCCAGCCCACAAGCCTGCCAGCTAGAGACAGTGTGAACAACACTCTGTGATGTCACACCACACGTAGCACCTACCATGGCCTTGTCTACCTCCTTCCTCTGACCTGTACCCCAGAGGAAACTGCTGGTTCCAGGCTAGGCCTGCAGTGGTGCTGGCTGGGGAAGGAGCGGGGGCCCCAGCACCGGCAGGGTTGCCTGGTTTCTTGCAAATATGAACACCTACACACAGAGGCGGGGGGAGTGTGAGTTTGAATGTATAAATGTGTTTGGGTGACTGTGAGCAAGAAAATGAGCAAGCAATGGGGAGTGAAAGAGAAGAAAAGGAGAGTGACCATGTGTAAAAGAGTGTGTGTCCAAGGAAGAATAAAAATGTGTGTGTGTGTGCACCGAGTGCCATGCATTGGGAGTGCAGCCGAGGGCCTGGGGAAAGAAAGGGTAGAGAATGGGAGGGAAGGAGTGTGTCCACTTGTCTGTGAAGTGTACGTGAGGAAGGGCCTGGCTGTGGAAGGGAAAGAGACCTAAAGCTGGAATGACCGAGCAGGCAAGTCGGCCTGGATGATGGCAGCATGAGGGGAAGAGATCCCGAGTGCACAAGAGGAAGGAGGCTCGCAGGTGCATGAGCTTCCAGTGGGTGTGCGCCCGTGGGGCTGCATGAGGCAGAGAGAGACGGGGCGTGTGCCTGGGGAGCGGCGTGTGGGTATGTACATGTGCATACATGGGCACGGGGCTGGGACAAGTGAGAACTAAGACGAGTGTGTGAGCACATGCGGGCACCTGTCCCGGGGCAGCTGGGGGCTGTCCGGGGGTGCTGGCGATGCCGGAGGAGGTTTTCCTCCAGAAATCTCAATCTGGGAGGACTACGTGACCTGCTTGGTGCTGGTTCAGGACCAGGTGACCGTGGCCTGGCATATTGGCCACGCTGCCCCTGCCTGGCAGTGTGGGAATGCGTGAGTCACTCAGGCAAGGCTAGCCCTCACTCCACCGCATCTCGCCCGGCGGGAAGACAGCTGGGGGCGGGGGGAGATTACTTGACGGCTGTATTTTTACACCATCATTATGCAATTGCTTGCAGTGTCCGTGGGCTCATTCTCAAGCTCTGCACCCGGATTCTCTCGGCCTTTATACCCCCACGTATCTCCACGTTGCTGCTCACATCAGTGGTCCGGGCTGATGAGCATTTATGGAAGTGTATTCCTTACCAGCTTTCAAGACCGCCTTATTTACGACGCCAAGACACCCCCAGTCCTTTCGCATCTCCCCCTTCTTGGCTTTAATTTTCTCCACGGCACTGACCACTATCTACCATCCTAAGCATTTTACTTATTTATTTTATTGTCTTTCTCTGAATAGTAAATGCCTATAGATCAAACTACCTATGTGCCAGAACTACTGTTCTGAGCTCTCCATTAACTCATGTGATCCTCCAACAACTCTATGTGGTAGTAAATAGTATTCTTGCTTATATTTTGTAAATGGGAGGCACAGAAAGGTTAAGTCGCTTGCCGTGATCACCGCACCGCCCCCCACCCCACAAGGGTAAATGGTAGAACTAAGCCCAGGTCCAGAGTCCCTGCTCCTGATCAATGCACAACACTGCCCTGTGAGGGTGGAAACTTTCTCAGCTTGGTTCGCTGTTGAATCTTCTGTGCTTACAAGAGTGCCCTGCCCTGGGAAGCAGCCAATGAACAGTCATTCTGTGAACGAAGACATGAGTGAACGAAGACTGGACGTGGAGGATGAAAGAGAGAGGCATTTGCCTCCACAGAACTCATGGTCCCGTGGAGGAAACAGACAAAACGTGATTACAAGATCACATCACGATGGCATCAGGGCTGTCTAGAGGGGCGTATAACTTGCCTAGCCCCTGGCAGGCAGGGCTTTCCAGAGGAAGGATGCAGATGTGGACAGTACAGTGACTGCCCATCACCTCCAGGCTCCTCCTTGGGGACAGACACGCCTTAGCTCTTCTTGCCTCAGTTTACACAGTGCCAAAAACCCGATGGCAGCTCCATGGTGACAATAGAGGTAGAATGGGGAAGTGGCCAGGAGCATGTGCTCTGGAAAGAGACGGCATAAAATGAATCCTCACTCTACCAAACACTAGCTAAGTGACCTTGGACGGACTCCCTCACTTCCCTGGGTCTCAGTCCTCTCACCTGTAAGAGGGGGACAGGAAATGATACTAACTTCTTAGGGCAACGGATGGGATTATGTGAGATGTATGTGAGAGAGTATGCAGGACAGTGCCTGGCACAAGGAAGGCAGTGTGCCAGGTCCACTGGAGATGACCAATGGTCCTCCTCCATACGAAGTTGGTTGCTGGCTTTCGGAGATGGTTGAAATTTCATGCATTATTCTTATTAATGTAGTTTCTCTCTGGTGGCTCCACCCCATTTTCCAGAAGCAGCTCAAAGGAGGGCAAGGACTACATCTAGTTTATTTACCACTATATTTCTAGCACCTAGTATAATACTCGACACATCACAGGTGCTCAAGAAGTATTTGTGGACTGAATGCTTGTGTGATTATATTTATTTAATTGAAAGGGAAATATTCATATCACTGTGAGGATAAATGCTCATATTGCTGTTGTTTCCATTTACAAATGAGGCCCAGCACGGGTAAGCGACCTGTCCATAAACACAGAGCGTGTACGCCAGACTCAAATGCCAAAGCTGGTTGCTCTTCTTTCCTTCACACCATGCTACTCTCTGGCCTCCTATACATCATGTCCTATTTTCTGTGGGTTTTTTTTCTAGCCGCTGGGCCATCCCCGGTCATAGAATCATCTCTGAATTCTATGACTCATATCTGAATCACGGAACGTTTAATAGTTGAAAGGGACTTTTGATGTCATCTCGACCTCCCACCCATTGTGGAAATTTCCTCTTACTGTCTATCCAGACAATATTTGTATGCCTCCGGTGATGGCACACTCATTTTCTTCCTCTTGAATTATCCAGTTCTACGAGTGGACCACTCTCAGACTCAGAAAGAAAGTTCTGGGGCACCTGGGTGGTTCAGTCAGTTAAGCAGCTGCCTTCGGCTGAGGTCATGATCCCGCAGTCCTGGCATGGAGCCCTGCATCACATCGGTCTCCGTGCTCAGTGGGGAGCCTGCTTCTCCCTCTCCCTCTGCTCCTCCTCCGGCTCTCTCCCTATCTCAAATAGATAAATACAATCTTGGGACGCCTGGGTGGCTCAGTGGTTGAGCATCTCCCTTTGGCTCAGGGCATGATCTTGGGGCCCTGGGATGGAGTCCCACATCGGGCTCCCTGCAGGGAGCATGCATCTCCCTCTGCCTGTGTCTCTGCTTCTCTCTGTGTGTGTCTTTCATGAATAAATGCATAAAATCTTAAAAAAAAAAAAAAAGCTAGTTCTGCATCCCTTGTGTCAACAGGCTTCTTTAATTTCTGTATATCGGATTTATGACAGCCTCTTAAGATACACACAACGAATCTGCTGCCCCCTTCACAGGACAGCCTTTTCTATATTCACAGACAGCTCTGGTGTCCCTTTGGAGAATTCTGTTCTTGAAGCTCGCTGTCTCGGGTCCCCACAGGCACCTGAAAGGTGACAGCCATCCTAGACCAGCTCAACAGGCCTTCCAAAGTGTTTTTGAGCAACGGTACCCCCTACTGGCTACGGCACAAACTGCACCAAAGGGCTCAGTCCTTACCTGGAGGCCTGAGAAGCTGCATCAGCAGCTGCGGCCCTGGTTACCCCTGGGAGTAAAATACCTACTTATTTTAAAGAGTCATCGCTTTAGAGTCATGCCTAGTTGTTTTCAGTGCCTGTCTTAAAGACCGGCACTGGTCTTTAAACCCCTGTAAGGTTCCTCGCCAATCACTAGGTTTCTGACAAGCTACAGGTTTGGGACTTCAAAGTCAACATTCAAAAGGCTGTTTTTGAACAGAAAGGATTGGAAGGAAAGGTGAAAATGAATATTGTGGCATGGGATTATGACAATTTTTTTCATTTGTCTTATTTTCTATTATTTCTATGATGGTTATTTATTGTAAAGAAAAAAAAACCACAAACGTTTATAAAAAGAAAACGAGTATTAAAAACTTCTATCCTTCTTTTCTTCTTCCTTCCATGACCTGGGTCCTCGATCTACAGCTGGGACATGCTGTCAGCCCATAGGCAAGAGTGCCAGGGTAATGTCTCTGCGGTGACGGCCAGCCACGCTCCCCACGGGCACCGTCAATCAGACTCAAGCGGCACAGTCTGACCCTCACAGCCGGGGGCTCCCTTTGGGGCTGAAAGTCAAGTACTTTCTCCACATCACCCACCCACCCTCGTGTCCCCTTGCCTTATCTCTTGGACTCTGCCCCACACACCGCTGGTCAGTAGTCATGGCCCACCAGCCCTGGACTCCCCATCACCCTGCTCTCCACCCTCCCGGCACACCCTCAGTGGCCTGCTCTTCCCTCCCAGGGAGCCCAGAGCAGCTTCAAATGACAACAGGTCAGAAAGACACCAGGGATTAGGAAAACAAATCCTCATTTAAATGAAGACCTCGTGAGCAGCTGAGTCACTCCTCCTGAGCAAGTTCACAGCTAAGCGGGCTCCACTCCAGCCCATGCCATCCGGGGCTCTCTCCATGCCCTGGGAGCTCGGGGGCCCCTGGGTGCTGGGCAGACTCACCCGGCAGCCTCTCACTGCAGCACATGTCCAGGATCCCTCCCTCGGAGTCATCGGCCGCGTGCTTCTCTCTCTCACTCCTGTAGTGGATGAAAAATGCCAGATGATGCCATGGAGCTGGGATCAAGGCAGAGCCCTGAACAAGGATAAAAAGGCTTCTTGCTTGCACTGGGCCCCCTTGAATAGCACCTCATTGGGGTTGGGGGGCCTGAGAAGGACCAACTTGCAGAAGGGTCAAGCTGCAGAGGCAAGAACAGATTCTGCAGGCGGTTTTTCATGCCCCATAATGAGCAGCAGTAGCCCTACAACCATCATCAGCACTGTGCCCTCTGCCATGGAGAGAGGGCTTACTGTGTGCAAAGCATTTACATGCTTTATTGCACTAAGTCTTCATTGTGACCCTGTGGATTAGGGATCAACCAACAGGCTCAGAGAAGTTAAGTAACTGGCCGAAGGTCACACAGCTCATTAGGGTGGAGCTGGATATGGAAGTACAGTCTAGGACTCCATGCGTACTCTCTCACTGACTGTTGTCTTGTCCGGCCTCCCAGTTCATGTGGATTTGAATCACAGAAGCAAGAAGAGGGGCCTGGGTCCCACAGAGGCTGTGCCCAGATCCTCAGGGGTTGCAAGTACCTTGTGCCCCAGGCAGTAGAAAGTGGTATGCAAAACTCTTCCCCAGAAATAGTTAGAAAAAGTATTTATATATATAATTTTTTTTTGCCTGCTCTAAATGTCGTTTCTTTCTGATATCAGAAAGCCCTCTTTCTAGCCCATCAGGGCACTTTCCAGGACTACACTGGGGCCTAGATTTTCTCCTTTACTCCGTAAACTGGAAAAAGGTTGCTGGAGCTCAGCTAGACCCCAGAAGTGTCTGCAGAGTAGATATACCCTGGGAGCAACTGTGCAGTTCACAGAGCTTCCTCAGGCTTTGGGAATGGCCTGACATGCAAACATGGGTTCCAGCGGAGCTCGGAGCTCGCTGCCCTTCACGTTCTGACCCCTGGCAGTAGCTGACGGATCAAGGGCTAGACACACCCACCAGGCTGGGTCCATCGCTTCCTCTCCCTTGCACTTTTCAAATGCATTCTGCGGCCTGTGGTTGCTGGCTCTGAATCATGGTAGCCTGATTGTGTCCTGGAGGGGAGGTCCAAAAACATCTGCCGCTGTGGGCGTGGGGGCTGCTTCATTCCTGCCCATCCAGGGTCTTGAGTCTGTCTATCAAAACCATGAGATGCCCCTAGATCCTTCCAATAAATTCCAACATTTTAGCTTAGGCCAGTGGGATCTGATTTCTGAAATTAGCAACTCAAACAAACTTGAGTACAGCACTGCCAGGATAATGCTTCCATGAAGTCCAAGAGGTCAGCTACCTCTCTGCCCGCTATTTCTGCAATCCTGTCTCTCAGACTGGTCCTGAGGCCCGTTTGAGGCCCTGCTGCAGATCTGAAACGATTACGGATAGACAGGCAGGGTTAAGGGGGCGACCCTTTTCACTCTGACATTTTCTGTTCTCAACTGGCATTGCATTATTTTATCTTTTCCTCACTCTGACTGGCAGGGCCTCTGAGAATCCCAATCCTTGGAGCGTAGCTCTCTTGCAGAGAGAAGGCTGCTATCTTCAAGGCCCTTTAAATGTCTCCTGGATCCCTCTACTTTTCTCCCTCTCCACCACCTACATCTTGGTCTATGCCAGCCTCTCTTGCCTAGATTACTTTGGCAGTCTCTTAACTGGTCTCTGGCAATTCACTCAGACTGGCCCCTAAAACATTCTTCATGTGGTTCCAATACATCTGGCTTCACAGGGTGTGCGGTTTACAACCTGCACAACTGGACGGCGCAGGCCTGAGCTAGAAACAATTGTTTCAAAACTCAACATTTATCATATAACCTCATTTAAAAAAATACTTAAGTGGCATCCTATTATACTTAGAACAAAGAAATGCCTTAACATGCTTTACTGGGTCTTGTAAGGCTGACTCCAGGATATCCCCCCAACCTTATTTCATATCCCCTTTCCCTTTGTCCTCTGACCTCCAGCTACACTGGACAGGCTCCTTCCTCCACAGTGTCTCTACATATGCTTTTCTCTCTGCCTAGAAAGCCCTCCAGATCTATTTCCTAGCACTTTTTACTCATGGCACTCGACACAGTTTGAAATTTCATTTTGATGTATGCCGTTGTTTAACGTTAGACGATAAGCTCCATTTCAGTTTTATTCGCCATTGTATCTTCAAAGCCTTGTATAGCGCCTGGCTCGTAGTAGGTGTTCAATAAATAAATAAACAAATACTCGTTGAATAAATGAATGTCGCCCTGATTTTCGGGAAAACAACATTAGGAGCCTGAAACATGGCCACTCTCTGAGCTGCCTCGTGGGCAGGTCTCTATGAAGCCACCTGGAACCCGCCTCTGCAGCTGCTGTCCAGAGCAGGCACAGAATCACACATCCGGAAGGCCCCTCATTTAGGTGAGGCGGCAAATGGGGCACCGAGTGGGGGGGTCTGACTTGCTCCAGGTACTATATTCAGCTGGTGGCCATGGGGACTGGGATCCTGAGCTTTTTCTGTCCTTATTGTAAAGAGCACCCTGGCTGGAGAGCAGCCCATGAGGGCTGGCTCCTGGCTGGGTGCAGAAAGGTAACCAAGGTATCTAGATACCTCTGGAAGGGGACCCGTGTGTGACTCACAGCTGCTTTCACACCTTAAGCCTCCCAGGCCCCAAGCCGTGTTCAGAATAGCTCAGCGCTGCATGTGTGCAGCGGACTCTATAAATAAGCTTCCTAGAAAATGACTAATTTCATAATCAGAAAAGCAGAAAGAGTAGCACCTCTCATCTGCAGAGGAAAATGGAGCAAGAGCCCGCTGCTCGGCTTTGTCGTTGAAGGGACTCCAGGCCACCTCAGCCCAAACCTGCATGGCGAGGCTGTTCAGGGAAGGGTTTTAATTAGATTTCCAAAGAGAAGAGATGGTCCGTTCGGGCTGGAGGGAGAAGCCCAGTCTCTGGACACTGCCCTCTCTCCTCCCGGCCAAGAGCAGAAATAGCTGCTTGCAGTGGATTACTGCAGGCTCCCTCTTTCTCCTGGATTTCTATGCACTGGGCGGCGGGAGCAGAACATGCAGCCACTTGGCTGGGCGGGCCCCCCACTGCTGTTCTTAGAACCAGAGAACCCCAGAGATAAAAGGACTCGGAGATCACCCAGCCTGTCCCTCCCTCATTGATGGGGAATATCTGGGCGGGGACAGAAGCTTCCCAAAGCCATTGCCTCATTCAACAAGCGTTCGCTGAGCACCGCCTGTGAGCAAGGCACCAGAGCTGTCCTAGGAATCCAATGACGAACAAGCCAGGCCCCTCCCTGCACAGCTGCCAGTCGTCTCAGGAAGACACACACGCAAACACCACTGCACCCACACCTGCTCTGATCGACGTATTCACGCCATACCTTGGGGAGCTCAGCTCAGATTGTGGTGAGAGGGCAGGGTGCAGGGTGGCAGGGGGAAGGATCTTCTGCAAGGGGAAGATAAGAGCTGCTTCTTAAAGGATGTTTCTAGATGGATGAGGGGTGACAAGGGAAAGAACCTCCTTCACGGTGCAGACAGCAAAAGCAATGCACAGAGGTCTGAGACGTATGGAACATTTGGTGCTGAAGGGGAGCAGGCTGGTGGGTGGGATGTGGAAATGACGGGGGCCGGGCCTCGACCAGAGGTGAATCAGCAAGAAGCAGGCCTCAGTGTCAGAAATCCTGCCTTCTTCCACTTGACCTTAGGGCTTGCCATGAACCGAGGTGCCACAGGCTCTCCACCCCTGGTCTGGGGAGGAGGGGAGACCTATACTAGGAGGGGGGCCAGTGGCACGTGTTTTGAGGAGCAGACGGTAGACCTGGCCGGTGGTATCTCATCTGGTCCTGAATTACTTTTTTTCCTAAATTGGGCTAAAATTCACATAAAATTCACTACTTTAGCCATTTTGAGACTGTACAATTCAGTGGCATTTAATATATTCACAACGTCATGCAACTGCCACCACTCTCTAGTTCCAGAGCATTTTCATCACCCCACAAGGAAACCTCCTACCCACGAGGGAGCCCCTGCTCATTCTCCCCTCCCCTAGCCTCTGGCAATCATTAATCTGCTTCCTGTCCCTGTGCGTTAGCCTGTTCTGGATATTTCATATAAACAGAATCATACACTACGTGGCCTTGGGTCTGGCTTCTTTCACTTAGCATAATGTTCTCTGGGTTCATCCAGGTTGGAGCACAGATCAGTACTTCATTCCTTTTTATGGCTGAATAACATTCGGCTGTGCGGATATACTACATTTTATTTCTCCATTCATCAAGCCATGGACATCTGGGTTGCTTCCACCTTCTGGCTATTATGAACAGTGCTGCTACGAACCAAACTTCTCCCTTAAACCCAGCTCCCAACATGCCTATGACTGGGTAATCTTGTCTCACCCTGGGCCCCTGAAGCTGCGTTCATAAAATAAGGCGGTCAGAACCTTCGCGGCCTGAACAACATCACTATCGCTCGTTCACGGGTGTGTGTGTGAAGGTGGCGTGTACCCCGCAGCTGTCCCACCATTGCTGGAAGCTGGAGACTGGATCTGGACCAGCCTGCCTCATCTTCCCGGAACTCATGGCTAGCAGGGGAGACACAGGGCAGGTACCTGCTGTGGGCTGGATGAGAGGCCCAGCAGAGGCCCGTCTGGGATGGGGGGGGAGCACATCACCTCTCCCTAGGGGATGGAATGGGAGATGGGTGGGTGCTGTCAAGAGATGATGCCAGCTTTGCCCAGGACTAGTGTAGAGAAATAGCTGATAGGTTTGGGGAGAGAGGCCGAGGGGCCTGCCCCCTGTTCCTGGGTAGGCCTTACTCCTGGGTGTTAGCCTGAGCCCCCAGCAACCTCCTGACCCAACCCCAGGCAGGCATGCCCTCTACCTTGGGATTCATGCTCCTGGGGCTCTGCGGCCCCCGAGACACCCCTCACTGTCGATGTCGAACTCCTATTGCCCTCCCAGAGTTCTGATCCCGCCAGACGTCGCTATTCCCTGAATCAAACCTGTATACTCCTACTTCTAGGCGTTTGTTCATGCTGTTACCTCAGCTTGAAGTTTCCTTTCTCCCTCCTGCCAAATTTTACCCATCCTCAACATTACCTCTTCCTTGGAGCACTCCCTGATCTTCTGGGGAGAACCAAGCTCTCCCATCTCGGGGCTCGCCCCTACTCCTGGCTCACTACGTCTCTCTGCCTTTGTGTTCTGCTGCTACAGTTAGCTGCTTATGCCCCTGCCTCCCCCTACCCCAGGTTTCCAATCACTTGAGAGCATCCCCACCCCCTCAGCCACCTCTACATCCCAGGTGTTCAGAACCCGAGCCTGCTGGGGTACATGTTAGAGAGGTCAAGTGGGAGGCAGGGGGAGGGTCTTAGGGTTAGTGGCTTTGGGGGCTCCGGGAGGACAGGCTCTAGCTAGGAGCTCCCCAGCCTGGAGAAGACGGCCAGACCACCACCAGAAAGAGGCCCATAATGCCACCTAGATTTTCAGCAGCGTGGTTAGCATGCAGGGGCCAAGGACATGCTGGTTTCATGGAAGACAAAGGATCACGCTGACTACCTCATGCAAATAAGTCCCGTGTCCCAGCGCATGCACAAGGAGAGGGCTTGCCCTCCTCAGTGGGGTGAGCTGCAGGGAAGCCCACGCACACCACTTACCTGGCTTCCTCATAATTCATTCCCAAGGTGTCTGGATGGGGAAAGGCGCCATCGGGGGCCAGGGCAGGAAGCTCTTCAGCAAAAAGCACACTAGAGATATGAATGGAGAGAGGCCAGCTTTAGAACACCCAGATGGAGGACTGAGGCAAGAGAGGCTGAGTGCCTTGCCTCACGTCACACAGCACGGGCAGCGGTTTTCAGGTAGTTAACAAAATCCAAACTCCTTTTGGGAGGTAACTCTTCTTTGGGTGCCCCGCTTGTCCGTTGCCACAGGGAGGGCCCAGGACCAGAGGTCTGTTACCTGTGGTTCTGTGTTAGACCTTTCTGCCTAAATGACTCAGAGCCAGTTTCTGTTGCTTGTTACCAGAGAACTCAGGCCGATGTGTGGGGAACAGACAGGCTCTGAGCCCTGAGCTCCCAACGCTTAGTTCACTGCTATTTCCATCCTGCCATGCTGCCTACCCTCCCTGCCCAGCTGTCCACTGTCCGGCCATCTGTCCCCACGTCTGAGCAGACTGCAAACTTGGGAGTGTTCTGGATCCCAAACACAGGGTCTGCGTGCTCTCTGCTTGGGATGTGCCCAGATAAATGATAAATTCTCCCTCCTGCTCTGTCGGTGGGAGACTGGGGCGTGGGTGTGGCAGTGACCCAAAGGAAGGGAAGGTGGAGGGATGCTGGAGAGGCCTCGCCTGCAGAGGGGTTCGGGCAACACCAGGTTCTCCATCTTCCGCGCGAGTCAGATCCAGGGGCTGGAATGTTCATTTGCTCAGCTAGTGTTCACTAAACAGCTCCTGTGTGCAGGCCACGGTGTGAAGTCTAGCTCACAGCCTACTGGGTCAGCAAAAGGCAGTGGTGACACATGTGGCTAGTCAGATGGAGAAGTGCGGGGGGCACCGGTGAGGCCCCGAATGAGGCAGAGAAGTCAGGAAAGTTTCCCAGGAAGGAATGGAGGATGTGCTGTGAAGAAGGAGCTGGGGTCAGCAGCCACAGGATGACAGACGGCCGAGTGGGGTGTTCCGGGCAGAAGGAGGGCCTGGAGTTAGGAGAAAGCAGGGCACATGCAAGAGATGGAAAGAAATTCAGTCTCACAAGGGGAGCGTGGGAAGGGAGCGTGACGTGGGGCAGGGGCTTTGATGGAGATGCTCATCTGTGCGGCTCTTCCTTCTCGTTCTCCATCTCTCTCCCCTCCCTCCCAAGGTGAGGCAGACCCTAATCCTTCCAACAGCCCTAGGAGGAACACACTCTTCTGTGTTTTCTAGATGGAGAGATGGAAACTCAAAGAAGTGAAGTGACCTGCCCCAGGTCACACAGCTAGAAATGCCAGCTCTGCTCCTCACTGCCCATGTTCCTAAGCTCTCCTCTCTTCTGGCTTTCCACCTTTGTTGAAAACAGTGTTCTGAAAGTGGGGAGCGAGTGAACATGCATGAATCAGCAGACTACAGCAGCTGTGCTGTGTATGTTCTTTAAAAAAAAATCCTCACTATGGGTCAATGAGGCTGCATCCCATTTTACAGATGAAGCAACTAAGGCTTGGGGGTGAAGTGACCCTGCCAGGTTCACGCAGAGGGCAAATTAGTGGAGGAGCCAGAGGGGGACTCTAGCGTGCCTGTCCTCCAGCCCAGGGCCCTAACGCGTGCTCTGTGTGCCCTCCCCAGGCCTAGAATGACTGGAAGTCCTGGCCTGGACTGTGGCCTCAGGTTGCTCCATAGGAAGAATCAGCCCAGAGAGTCCTCCTTGGCTGGGGTGGGGAGCCTATATGATTAGGCCTATGTGCTCCATTACTGGAGCAAGCAATGCACTCATGAAGGACCCAGCAGCCCTGGACTCTTGTCCAAGGCCACTGTGTGACTTGGGCCAGTCGTTTCCTCGGATCTGGGTCTCAGTGGCACCACCTGAGAACCAAGGGAATGGAACTTAATGACCTTTACGGGCCTTTCCTTCAGGTCAAGGCTCAACTTCAGGGCTGTCGAGGTGGATTTAATGAGGCGGGCGGTGGTGGAGCGGCAGGGAGCAAGCAGAGGGCGCCGCCCGCACCATGGAGCCGCTGGGCAAAGGCCACCTGACCGGCAAGTGTGTAGGGCCCATCTCACCCCAGCCAGTTCCCCACTGGGGCCATGTCCAGTTCTGGTGATGAGTGTTGCTGCGGATGGTCCTGTTTGTGTGGCGAGCCCAGGAAAGATCAACCGAAGAGCCGGATTTCAGAGTTCAAAGGTCCTCTGGTTTAACCCTGTTTTCCAACACTCTGAAACACTCATTCTGCTCCCTCTCCCAACACCTTCCAAGACCCAGGTACGGAGTTTAGTGTACGAGGAGAAGACTATCACAGACGTGAAGGCATGAGCACACGCCTTGTGAGGGTATTCAGTTAGATGCCCACCCTCACCTATAATTCCTTGGAACGTTCTTTCCCTTTCACCGGAAAAAAAGCCCCCTTTCTCCTTCCGGGCTTGGAAAACTCTTGACCACCTGTTTAAGATCCCATTCAAATGTTCAAATGTCACCTCTTCGGCAGAACCATCCCTGACTCCCTTAGGAAGAACTGGGTAGGGGATCCCTGGGTGGCTCAGCGGTTTAGCGCCTGCCTTCAGCCCAGGGCATGATCCTGGAGACCCAGGATCGAGTCCCACATCGGGCTCCCTGCATGGAGCCTGCTTCTCCCTCTGCCTGTGTCTCTGCCCCCTCCCCCTGTGTCTCCCATGAATAAATAAATAAAATCTTAAAAAAAAAAAAAAAGAAAGGAAAAACTGGGTACTCCCACTTCCTTTCCCACCTCTCTGTTCAGAAATGATCTATTGACGCCTGAATCCCCAATCCCCACGAGGCATCTGTACACAAACCTGTGGTTTAGAATCACGCCCCCCCCCCCAACTGAGGGCTTGCTGTGTGCTGGATACCATGCCAACCGCTGGGCAGGTACTACATCATTCATGTCTCACTACAGCCCTATCAACTAAACACAGTTATCACCCTCCTCCTACACATGCAGAGATTGGGATTTGGAGGGACTGAGTCATTGTTCAAGGTCACACAGTTGGTAAGTGGCAGAACCAGGCTTCAAACTCCGTTTGCCTCAACCCTAGGCCGGGGCTTTATTTAAACCACTGAGTGTACAGCTCCTGACACGGACCTTCCTGCTCCCCACGTGGCCGCTCTAGCTGACACCTGGCAGATATATTCAAGACACATTTCTTGAAAAGATCAATGAAGAGCAGACTAGAGATGGAATATGAATAGGTGGCTCATTAAAAACCATAAAGCACAGGCTTTGGGATTGGGGTGCCGAGTAGGAACTAAGGATCCCCCAGTGGTTGTCCAATCTTGCACAAGATACTTGAATTCTCGGTGCCCAGTTTCCTTACCTGTGAAATGGGAATAGCCATCCACACTTCAGAGGATTCTTAAAGGTATTTTTTTTTTAAGATTTTATTTATTTATTCATGAGGGACACAGAGAGGGAGAGGGAGAGGCAAAGGGAGGAGCAGGCCCCATGCAGGATCACGCCCTGGGCCGAAGGCAGATGCTCAACTGCTGAGCCACTGGGGCTGCCCGGATTCTTAAAGGTATTAAGTGAGGGGTGCCTGGGTGGCTCAGTTAGTTAAGCATCTGCCTTTGGCTCAGATCACAATCCTGGGGTCCTGGGATCGAGTCCTGCATCGGGCTCCCTGCTCAGCGAGGAGTCTGCTTCTCTGTCTCCCTCTGCCGCTCCCCACTGCGTGTGCTCTCTTGCTCTCAAATAAAGTCTTTTTTTTTCAAAAAGGGTTTTAAGTGAATTTTGATCCTCATGTGAAGGTTTTTTTTTTTTTTTGTTTTTTGTTTTTAAGATTTTACTTATTCATGAGAGACACAGAGAGAGAGGAGGAGACACAGGCAGAGGGAGAAGCAGGCTGCCTGAGGGGAGCCCAATGTGGGACTCGATCCCGGGACCACAGGATCATGCTCTGAGCTGAAGGCAGACACTCAACTGCTGAGCCACACAGGTGCCCCCTCACATGAAGTTTTGACATGAGATACATGGAAAATGCTTAGAACAGGGGCCAGTAAGCTCCTAAAAATGTTAGCTGAAGGGGCACCTGGGTGGCTCAGTCCGCTAAGCATCTGACTTTGGCTCTGGGAATGGTCTCAGGGTCCTGGGATCGAGCCCTGCATCAGGATCCTTGCTTATCAGGGAGCCTGCTTCTCCCTCCCTCTCTGCCCCACCCCCTCTGCTCATGCCTGCACACTCTCTCTCAAGCAAAGTCTTAAAAAAATAAAACCCACCTAAAAATGTTAGCTGTCCTCATCTTGTACGTCAGGTGTTGCCTGTTTCTCAGTTAATATAGCCCTTCTTTCTCTCATATAAATGAGGCCCATAGAGACTCTAGAACGAGTCTTGTGATGTGCTAACAAATTAGTTCTCAGAAACAAAAAATAACTTTAAAAGCCCCGATTAGTGGCATTTGCTAGTTTTCACAGTGTAAACGGTCCCACGATGGCTGATTTCGAGCTAGGAATGTGAGGGGTCCGGCTGCCAGTCTTGAAGGAGATCAGGAGCTTCACTGCAACCCTCTGTGCCTCAGTTTTCTCATCCTTACAATCACATCGTGGGATGAGCAGACACACTGCTCCTCGAGGAACGCCTGGCACCGAGGATGCTATGGAAGAGGTAGCTCATACGGTGGTTGTTGGGAGTTGCAGCAGTCCTCGGTCTCCCTGCTCCTTGTCTGGCCCTGACACTGGCCCCATCCCAGCACCTGGCCTTTCGCCTGACACCTGGCAGGAACTCTGTCTTGGTCATTTGCCTTCTAGGACCGAGGCTCGGTCCACTCTTGCAGCTCTCCCCAACCCCCTGGGACCTAGAATTCTGACTCAGCCTGTGTTGGTCACACACCCTCCTGGATCACAAATGGTTTCATGCTGCTGGTGTCTATCTGCCTCTGGTTTCAGCCCTAGATGTCCTGATGCCAACCGCTGGCCTGGACTACCTGTCATCCACGATGGTCCTATTTGGCATCTACTCTGCTCTTCATGCTTATGAACCCACTTTTCACGTAGGGCTTGTATGCATGTACAGACAGGAGGGCTGGGGTTCAGAGCCAGGGTCGATCCCCACTCCAGGTAGGGAGGGCTCCAGCTTCAGCCACAGCCCACCATGAGGTCTAGTCCTTGGCCACAGTCCCCACCCTCTGCCTCTGATTTAACCCCTCAGGGCTTGGGTCTGGCCCAAGCACTGACAGCACAGGCTTGAGGACCCTGGCACTTTAGGATTTGGTGAAAGATTCAGACAAATGGAGTCCGATGCAGGGCCTGGGAGAGGCTACATTTGGAAACATTAGTTGGGTCTGAGGCTCCTTTACCAGGAGAGACAATAGAGCGTCAAATGGAATGGGAAAGGAAAAAAAAAAAAAAAAAAAAAAAAGACAGGACCAGGAGTCAAGGTTTAAAAGGGTCCAACCTCCTGTATGCAAATGTAGTATCAGCTGCATGCCTACTATGTGCTACATGCTTTCTAATACCTTATTTAATTGGACGCTTGCAGCAACCTTGGGAAAAAGACATCATGACCTCACTTTGTACAGGAGCTAATGGCACTCAGAGGGGTTAGACTCTGGCACGAGCACAGCTCAGGGTCACTCTAGTCCTGTTCAGGTGGCCCATGGAGAAGACAGAACAGTCTGGTCCTGGGCCAAGGATGGTTGGTCCTCTTAGTGCCTGGTGCTAGTACAGCTGGAAACCTGGGGGTCCAGGGCAGATTGTCAACCAAGGTCCTCAGTTATGGGTGCAATCCCTCAAGACATGACAGCTGAGCACTCTGAGGTCATATGCCTCAAGGCACCTGTGGCGCTCTGAAAAAAGGATGGATCTAGAGGCAGAGAGACCTGGTTGAAACCCTGCGCTTTTGCCATGGGGTCCCTGGCCAGGGTCTGGACCTCTCCGAACCTCAGTCTCTTCCTGGGAGTTGCAGGAACAGCAGAGCTGCCTGTGGCAGGGTTCTCTGGTAGAGGCTGTGGAAGTAACGGGAGTAAAGGAAGTACCAGGCAACCCGAGGCCGACATCCTCCTCCTCGTGACAGCTGACCTGGCTCAAAGCTCCGTTGCCTGCTCCCTCTAAGTCAACCTGGCAAGGAGATGCTCTTGCTCTTTGCACCAGGCAGTGCCATCAGCTACAAAAGTCTGTTTCCTTTTTCCTGGCGTTCCGTCAGGTGTTCCTGGAGTTAATGAGAACAGTGCAGGGCCTCCCCAGCAGAACAGACTCCTCTTCCCTCTGGAGAGCCCTGGGCTCTTCCCAGGTCCGCCTCATCAGACTCAGAGCCCTTGGGAAGGTGGGTCGAAGAACTGGAAACGTGACTTCAGGGAATTCCCCAAATCCTCCTCCAGCCTGAAAACTGCCCCAGTTTCCGGCCACGCTCATTTTTGATTCTCAGCCTTGGTCTCTCCTGCTCTCCTTCCTGCTAAGGCCTCCCTGTTCCTCTTTTCCGAGCCGTGGCCTCGGGCCCTTCCTCGGCACCATGCCTCCTCCAGGAAGCCTCTTCAGTGAATGAGCCCAGTGCATGCTGACTGCTCCTCTGGCTGAATTCTCCTCCTGGCATTTGACTTGTGATTCGGAGTCTGGCAACAGACTGCACTCCACCCTGGGCTGCTCCCCAGCTCTCCTGTTCATAACCTGGGCTCCGGGGATCCCTGGGTGGTTCAGCGGTTTGGCGCCTGCCTTTGGCCCAGGGCGCAATCCTGGAGACCCGGGATCGAGTCCTGCGTTGGGCTCCTGGCATGGAGCCTGATTCTCCCTCTGCCTGTGTCTCTGCCTCTCTCTCTCTCTATGTCTATCATAAAAAAACCAAAACAAAACAAAACAAAAAAACCTGGGCTCCTGTGAGCTGTCCCAGGCTGAGAGGGGGCAGAGGATGGGCCTCCTCCCATGGGGCCCACGACAGGGAGCCCAGTGCAGAGGGCTCCAGCATTCTCTGTGCATCAGCATTTTCCTGTACTCTCAGATTTGGAAAGATGGGAAGGAGTGACTATGTGGGAGAAAAAGAAGATAGAAGTGAGCAAAAAGAAATGAAAAGGAAGGGCAGCCATGTGAGACTCAGGACGAGGGTCACAAGAGGACAGATCCAGGCTACTGTGGATCATGCTTTAAGGGTCTCCATGAACTACCCCGATTATGCAACTCTCTGGCTTAACCGACTCCTCTTTGAAAACATTTGGAACTTGACCTCTTCCAGGCAGCCTTCCCTGATTGACTCAGATTTCTTTTCCCTGGCTCCCTGAGCTGCACTACTTTGTACTCATTGGTACCATTTCCCATGATGCTACGTCCTCTGGGGAAGGGCTGGAGGTCTCTGCCTCACTGGCGGTGGGTTTCACTCTACACTTACCACCTGTAGTCAGAGATTATCTCACGCAATCTTATCAGCTTCAGAGAGCAGGTGAGATTTATTTTGATGGTTGTTTTAAATCCAGTTTGCCTCCAAGACCTTAAATCCATTTTACTATGAGCTCTGTTGGGCCTAAGACCCAGGCTCTGCCCTCAGCCAGCATCCAGTTTAGTACATAGTCAGAAATGTGCTAAATGTCCCAACTATGGAGAGAGCCCAGGTGTCCATCGACAGATGAATGCCTAAAGACGTGGAGTGTGTGTGTGTGTGTGTGTGTGTGTGTACATATGAACATTACTTAGCCATCAAAAAAGATGAAATCTTACCACTTGCAACGAACGATGTGGACTGAACTAGAAGGTATTATGCTGAGCAAAATAAGTCAGTCAGAAAAGACAAATACCATATTGATCTCACTCACATGTGCAATTTAAGAAACAAAGCAGATGAACACAGGGGAAGGGAAGGAAAAATAAAATGAGATGAACACCGAAAGGGAGGCAAGCCACAGGAGACTCTGAGCTCTAGGAAACGAACTGAGGGTTGCTGGAGGGGAGTGGGGAGGGGGGGGGAGGGATGAGGTAGATGGGTGATGGGATGAGCACCGGGTGTTATGATCACTACATTCTACCTCTGAAACTATTAAAAAAAAAAAAAAAAGGAAGGAAGGAAAAGTGCTAAAGGTCAAGGGGGCTACCTAATGGGAGTGCCTAGGAGGGACAAGGGGAGGGTCTGGGAAGCATCTCCAGGAGAAGCAGGGGCTCGGCAGACAGCAGGGAGAACAGCCGGGCAGAGGACGGCGCTGGTGCAAAGGCCCGGAGAGATGAGAGCACAGGGGGAGTGGGAGGAAAGGACCCCCTGGAGCAGTTGGGGAGTGGGCAGGAGAGGGGACCCCCACATGGCAGCTGGCTCTGGGCAGCAGGCTAAGGCACCCTGACTTAACTGGGAGGCCGCTGTTTCTCAGCAGGATGACGGTGGCAGGTGTCGCCGCTCTGGCTGGCATTTAGGAATCTGTGTCGGCGAGGCTGGGGGTACACCAACGTGGAGGCTCCCCCAAACTGCCTGATGCCACAGAAGACCACATGCTCTGATGCCATTCCTACGAAGCTCAGGAACGGACAAAACATCCAGAATGACAGGACCAGGAACAACAGTCACCTCTAGGGGCAGGTTAATGACTGGACGGGAGAAAGAGGGAACGCCCGGGGGTGGTGGAGATGCACCCCATCTCAATCCTGGCAACGGGTCTGTAACTTGATTCCATCGTTAAAACTCACTGAATGCAACATTTAAGGTCTGTACCTCTCCCTGTTCATAGACTAGACCTTAAAAACGTGTGTGAGCGTCCTTGGTTGTTGCGACTAAAGGTGCTGCTGGCAATCTTTGAGGGATGGGGCCAGGGATGCTTCCACAAGGAAGAGCTCTCCCTCTCAGAGGCTAGGAGGGTACCTGCTGGGAAGCAGGAAGGTGGGCACAGGACCCCCATGGCCACTCCTGGGCTTTGTATTTGGTCACTTCCGGCTTGCTGTCCTGAAGCTGCTCAGGCCCAGGATGGGGGAGGCCCGCATGTGCCCCTAGGGCTGGAAGGGGCTGGAAGGAGGACAGCTGGGGTAGTCAGAGGCAGCTGAGATGAGAGGGAAAAGGAAATACCCCCTGCCTGGCCTCCCTGCCTCATGATAAGCACCCGGGATGATGAATGATCGTCCTCCTCTGGGATGGAGTCTCAGTGAGGTGGGGCGCCCTGGGGGATCAGAGTCACTGGCGGCAGGGCTGAAGGCTGCTCTGCTGCTGCTGCTCCAGAAAACCATTTTCTGAAATCATGGGCAAAAGAAGCTCGAACACGGCTGACTTACACTTAAGATCCTTGCCTCACCTCTTCCTTCCGGAAGCCTTCTCTGATCTCCGTGCTGTGCAGGCGTCTCTCCTGTGTTCCCACAACCCTTGGCCCAGCACCAGAGGACAGTCACTGCCTAGGTCTGAATTCTGGCTCTGCCACATACTTGCTGTGTGTTCTTGGCAAGTTCCTTAAGCTCTCTGAGTCTGGAAACTGAGGACAATATAAATCTTCTGTGCTGAACTGTTAGGAGGATTAGGTGAGATAATGTCACAAGCACCAAGAAGTGAGGGCTTATTGTTACCATCAGATCACACATCGGGCACGGAGGACTGTTGCAGGGTTACCTGTCGGGGACCCCCCAGGAGACACAGGCTCCTTGTGGGGAGGGCCCTCATGGCCATGTGGATTTCCTGGCACAGTAAATACTTGCATGCATGAATGAACTGCATCCACTAAGATGTCCCTGGAGAACTTTCTTTTTCCACCCACAATGCCTCTAAATCACAATAATTCTTCAGAAATGGAGGCTGGATTCATTTTTACTCCCTTCTCTCCTATTATCTTCAAGGCCATGAAGAAGCCATGAAATTCTACCTTTTTTTTTTTTTAAAGAGATTTTATTTATTTGAGAGTGAGAGAAAGTGTGTGAGCTGGAGGGAAAGGGAGAGAGAATCTGAAGCGATTGTGCCGCATGCAGATCACCACGCAGGGCTTGATCTCATGACCTGAGCTGAAACCAAGAGTTGGCCACTTAAAAAATGAGCCACCCAGGTGCCCTGAGTACATCCTTTTGTATTTTTTATTTTTTAAATTAATGGCTTCTTCCCAGACTCCACACTCCTAAGACTTCATTTAGTGGCCCTCTTCATGCTGGGCCCACAAAAATCCCTTAAAAAAAAAAGCCCCCTTGGTTCCTCAAAAAGTTAAACACAGAATTATCATATGATCCAGCAATTCTACTTCTAGGTCTGTACCCAAAAAAACTGAAAGCAGGAGCTCAGATATTACATCAATACTGATAGGAGCACTGTCTACAAGAGCCAAAGGCTGGAAGCAACCCAAGTGACCAATGGACGAACGGATAAACAAAATGCAGTCTGTCCATGCAAAGGAATATTGCTCAGTCTTAAAAAGGAAGAAAATTCTGACACCTGCTACAACATGGATGCATCCTGAGGACATGGCACTAAGTGAAATAATCCAGACACAAAAGGGCAAATACTATATGATTCCACTTACATGAGGGTCCTACAATAGGTAAATTCATAAAGAGAAAAAGTAGAATTCGGGCTACCAGAGGCTGGGAGGGAATGAAGGATTATTGTTTAATGAATACAGAGTTTCAGTTTTGCAAGATGAAAAGCTTTCTATGGGCGGAGGGGAGTGATGGCGGTACAACACCGTGAATGTACTTAATGCCACCGAACTGTGCACTTACAAATGGGTAAAAGAGCAAACTTCGTGTACTTCATCATTTTAAAGAAGCGCCCCAAACTAAACCAACAGAATGCTGGAGGGACTCCATCTCGAATCAGATGTCACATCCTCAAGTGCTCTTTTGCCTCTGGCCTCCTGATCCATGATCTCCCTGTTCATCCTCTCCTGGCTCTTGCTCTGGTGTCCTCTCTTCTCCTTCTACCCCAGGACCCACAGCCACATCATTTTGCCGGTGAAATCAACCTGCCTCTGTCCATAGTCATTCCTTTTCTGTCCCCTGGGCCCCTTTTTAGGCCCTCCATGGTCCCATCATACCCTCTAGAGGATGCTTAAAACGGATGCCTTGAGAATCTGAGATGGGAAAGCTGTGCATGAACATGTTCACTACTATATCCATCAACAAAGAAACAGCTAAACAAAATATAGTAAAGCCACTGAGGATAAAAAGAAGATCATGACGGAACACAGAAGAAGTCATGAAAAAATGTTAAGGAAAAACACAAGGTACTAAAACCGACGTTGACTGATTTCATCTATTAAAAATACAGACCTTTAGAGGCAACTCAGAGACAGACTCTTAACTAGAGAGAACAAACTGATGGTAGCCAGAGGGGAAGGGGGTGAGGGGACGGGGCAATAGGTGATGGGGATTAAAGAGGGATTAAGGTGATGCTCATCTATGATGAGCATGGGTGTTGTACGGAAGTGTCGAAACACTAAATAGTATACCTGAAACAAATATTACACTGTATGTTCACTAACGGGAATTTAAATTAAAAAAAAAATAAAATAAACTGCAGGAAGAAAAAACAAGACACAGATTTTTAGAAGAAATAGAACAGGATGTTCAAGATCATGGTTAATCTTACATTTGCTTTATAGCTTGGTCATGTTATTTTTACGATGCAATTTATTTTTTAAGGCCAGGCAACACCTTTAGGCCGATGATGAAACATACAATCTTTGGAGTTGACTCTAGACACCCACACTGCGCCCGCCACCGAAGTCCACACAAATCCCTCTGAGTGGCTTTCAGAGAGTTCGGGGAGAGGGGAGCGTTCTGACTCTTAAGACGGACATGTCACAGCCTCTCTAATGTCTTCAACCAACCACCTCATCATGCAGAGGAAGGACAATTTAGGGTCTTTGTTTCGCCAGCACAGTGCCCGGGAGATTTGGCCACGAACAGTTCACCCCCTCCATTAGCCCAAAGTCAGAAATTCTCACCAAGATGCTTGCTGTCTAACAAATCTGCGAACCATGGGCTTTTCAAACTTGAACGGCAGCACAGTCAAATCATCTGAGCTTTATCATTTTGATCATACTACAGCTCACTATGCCATGTCTTTATCTAGAGGTTTGTATCATTCCAAGGCATACGGCTTCATACGTAGGTGGTCATTTCTAACATTAATTCATTCCACAACTATTTAGTGAGCCAGCGCTGAGTGTCAGGCTTGGTTTGCCAGTCACTAGAATACAAGGAGAGTAGGACTCTGGTTCTCTTGGAACTCATTAACACTGCGGTTTCTTATTCCTCAGGCCTATAAACACTTACATGAGCTGGCCCTGCCTCTCCTACCTCTGCCCTTACCATCCTTCCTCTCTCCTATCTCTTACTGCCACACTTCCTGTTCCCTGAAAACGCCAAGGTATTCTCACCCCAGGGCCTTTGCACTTGTGGTCTCCTCTTCTTGGAATGCCATTCTCCCCTGGTCTCCTCACTTCGCTTAGGTCTTTGGTCAACTATCACCTCCTCAAAGGCAATTCTATTTAAAGGCAAACCTCTTCCTTCACTCTTCCCCCGCCCCACCCTGTTTTTTCCCCCAGAGCACTGCTCGCCCCTTGAAATGTCATATCTCTGCTTATGTTTTATTTTCTGTCTCCCTTGGTAGAGCTTGGGCAGGAAGTTCATCTTTTTCAGCAATGTATCCCCAGAGCCCAGAACAACCTGGCACGTAACAGATGTTTATATGTATCTGGAGATCAAATGAATGAATGAACAAACTGGCTCTTGACAGTTTAGGGGTGCTCAGGAGCCAGCTTTGCAGGAGTCATTATGGTTCCCTGTCAGATCCACGGCCCCCACTTGCAGGCCTCCCCATACCCCCTCCCACTGGGCTTTCTCTGTGAATGACATCCTTAGCCACTCAGGCTTAAAACCTTGCCACCACTTCTCACTCCTCCCTCCCTCTAGCACCTGTGTCCAAACCACTGTCAGTTCTGGTGACACCCGGGCCTCCTCCTCTCTTCATTCTTACAACCACCCCCGCTCCTTATCTTTTACTTAGACCACTGTCATTGTTTCTTACCTGGGCTCCCTGCCAGTGGGTCCTCCCCTCATCTGTTCTCCACAAGGCAGCCAGGCTGAGTTTCCTAATGGCCAGGCTTGATCATGTCCTAAAGACCAACCTCTCAGCTTGGCATTCAATGCTCCCAGAAACTGCCTCCACCTTTCTACCTAGAAGTTCCTTCTCACAGCTCCTCTGTTATCCTTTCTGCTCCAGTTGGAATGAAACACTTTCCAGTTTCCACACATGCCTGAGAAGCCCCCACTGTCTGCTCTCTGCTCATGCGGCTTCCAGTACTTGAAATCTTTCCTTCTTCGAGTGTGCTAATCACGTAGACCCAACTCAAATGCTACAAAGCTTCTCCAAGAAGCTCTTCCTGATTTTCCAGAAGAATAAAACCCATTCTTCTTCTCAACTCTTTCCCAAAGGTCATCAGTCGCTCTTTTAGGGCAGGTGTTGGGCAAAGACAGGCAACATGACTTAGAAGAGTTTAGAACCTGAATTTAGAGTTTGGAATCTGGATTTAGATCATCTGAGCTCCGAGACACAGCTCTCTGGCTCTGAGACTTTTAAAGTATGCTTTCTTAGGTAGGTTAAACTCTGCGTCTTAACTTCCCCATTTATAAAACGGGAATGATAACTCTATGGCTATTACGGGTGTGTTAGGAGAATTAAATGTAAGCGACACTACATAAGTTACTAAATACGGTCACGATTAGCTACAAAACAACTGATAAATGGAAGCGTGACTTGTCCCGGGGAGGTTTCATGGATGTCTTAGGCTGGATGAGCCCTAAGTCGGGCGAGGAAGGGATTTTTTTCAAAGAGAGGGACTCCGAGGCCCTAAAATCCCGTGCCCTTGGGCAACCTAAAGAGGGAAGAAGTGGAGGGTATATCCACAAAGCTGGGGTTCTAATGGTATTAATAGCTACCAATTCTAGAGCTCTTTCTATGCCCCAGGCTCAGTGCTAAGTACCCTACATAAATTATCTCATCTCATTTTATTCCCTCGCAGAGTAATAGAAGAGGAAAATCAGGCCCACAGTGGTTATATAAATAAGCGCTCCCCTCCCCACCCCCAACAGTTCAGACCTGAAAGGTATCCTGAAAATTTCCAATCTAACGATCTCATTTTTCAGATGGAGAAACTGAGACCCAGAGAGATTATGAGCATTTAACTGAAGCTGCCCAGACGGTGAGGAGGACACAGGGCCTGGAACCCGGACCTCTGCACTTTCTGCCTGGGAGCCACCACCCCACAAAAAGCCAGGGGGCACCTCGCATTAAGACGCCTATGTGCATGGCGCTTCTCGAGTGGGATGCCATTTACGTGGACCAGTGCTGGTCCCTGGAGTCGGGCCACCCACTCACCTTGGTTCTGCTCCCTGCCAGGCTGCTCACCCCACTCAGGAGGGAGGCTCTCGAGACAAGAGCCTCAGGCCCCTAGAGACTGAACACTGCCCTCCTTGCCAACTATCTCACCCAATGGAGTCTCCTCAAAAGTGCTCGACTTCATCCATTCACTGTCCAGCTTGCACGCCTTCAACATACCTCTCGGGGCACCCTGTGTGTGCCGGCCATCGGGCTCAGCTCTGGGGACACCCAGCTGCCCTTGAGGGAGTCTTGCCCTGAGCTACCCTCCGAGCCTGGTGAGGCTGTAACTCAAGCTTCCCCAGCAGCTTTGTCAGCAACACCAAGAGGCTGTAGCCAACAAACGTCAAGGAGGAAGGGGTGGCCCGACATGAAGGACTTGGGGACCTCCTCAAAGGGATGACGAAGGGGGCCTGGTTAGATTAGAAGACCCCTGCCATTAAGGAGGAGGGGAGCGTGACTGGGAAGGCACATAGTCTGGTAAAGGTGAAGGAAGGGGTTGGCACATCAACTGGTTGATCTGATCTCCTGCCTAGAGCTGCTTCATTCTTGCAAATGCAATCCCCAAACCTGTGCTTGCTTGCATAAGAGAGCTCTCCTTTGAGGCTGGCTGTGGCAAACTAAAGGCCACCCTTCCCCCCCCCACACACACCCCACGGTAAGGATGGTGGCAAATGAATGGCACCTGCCGCTCCAAGCGGGGGCAGGGCTGGAATCACAAAGACTTCCCTGGTACACTCATGAATTTTGGGGTTCTGGGGCTTCAGTGGGCATAGGATTGAATTATGTAGGAGGGAAATGAACATGAAAGCCAGAGACCCTAGATTCTAATGCGGGCTTGGTCATTAACTCTGGTGACCTTGGTCGAGCCACCTCCCTGGACCTCAGTTTCCCCATGTGTAAAGCGAGGGGGTGAAATGAGTCCCGAGGGTTCATCTGGTCCCGACCCTCTAGGCCACGCGGTCCTTGGTAAGGTAAGGCCCTCAGGGCTCCCACCCGGACCCCGGGCCCGGCTCCGCGTTTGGCAGGAGCCTCCTCTGGGGGAAGGGGCATGCGGGGGAGGGGGGCGCGCGGCGCTCTCGGGCTCTCGTTTTGGGGGTGGGGGGTGGGGGGGGGCTGTCGAAGGTCCGCGGGTCGGGGGAGGCGAGGGGAAGGCTGGGGCCGCGCTTTCCAGGCCAGCGGGCGAGCGGCGCCCTCCAGCCTCCCCGCGGGGCGTCAGACCCCGACAGGCGACGCGGCCGGGAGCCGAGCAGCAGCGGCGGGCGCGGGGCCTCGGACCCGGGCAGCGTCTCCATCCTTCCCCAGAACGCGCGCGAGCTTCGCGGGCAGCGGCTGCGGCTCGGGCCCCCTCCCCCAGCCCGGGGGCGCGGGGAGCCCCACGGGGGCGTGGCGGTGGCGGCGGCGGCGGCGGCGGCGGTGGCGGTGGCGGCGGCCGGCCCGGGCGGTGGGGGGTGCCCGTCGCGGGGCCGCCCCGCAGGGACCCCGCGCCCTCCCCGCCGGCTCCCGGCACAAAGGCGCCACCGAGGCGCCGCACTTACCGGCCAGAGCGGGCTGCGGGCTGCGGGCTGCGGGCTGCGGGCTCCGGGCTGCGGGCGGGAGGGTGCGCGCGCGAGGGTGCGCGTGTCTGCGTGTGCTCCCGGGTGTGTGACGGGGGCCGCGCCGAGCTCCGTGCGTCTGCGTGTGCGGGGGCGTCCGTCCGTCCGTCCGCCCGCCGCCCGCCGCTCCGTCCCGCGCTCCGTGCGCGCTCCCCGGCCGGCCGCCCCACAGCGCGCTCGGGCTGCGGAGTCGCGGGCGCAGCCGCCCCCGGCCCGGCCCCGCCCCGCCCCCGGGAGCTGCGCAGGACCCGCGGGGCCGGGGCCGGGGCCGGGGCCGGGGCCGGGGCCGGGGCCGGGGGCGGGGGCGGCAGCTCCGGCAGCGCCCCGGGCCCCCGCGCGGCCCCAGCCCGGCCCCCGACCCGCGTCCCGGCGGCGGAGCTGAGCTCGGCGCCCCCGCCCCCCGCGCCGCCCGGAGTCCCCGCGCCCCCGCCCGCGCCCCCGCCCCGCCCCCGCCCCGCCCCCGCGCGGAGGCCGCCCGGACCCGGAGGGCGGGGGAGCGGGACACCCGCGCGCGTCTCATTCATGATTTCTCTCTTCCCGGGAGCCCCGGGCCCGGGTGCGCCGATCCGGCGGCCGCCAGAGGGACCCCCGGCGGGGCCGTGCGCGCCGAGCCCAGGGCGGGACGGACAGGCGGACGGCTGCGGGCCGAGGAAGGCGACACAAAGGGGTCAGTGCCGGGGGCGCCGGGGGAGGGCGAGGAGGGGGCGCTGTGGCGCGACGCCCGGGTCCGCAGGGGGGATGGCGCCCCCGCCCGCCCCCGCCCTCCCTCGTGGGTCCGGGGAGCTCGACCCGGCCCCGCCACACTGTCCCGCCCGGCGCTCGCACCTGCCGCGGCGCCCCCGTGGGCTCCGGGGCTGCCCACGCACCCCGCAATCCCACGCGCCCAGGCCGGCGCCCCGCTGGCGGGAGGTTGCTGGTACTCCCGGTGGGGGAGGAGGGAGCTCTCGGCGGCGTCAGGCTGCTCGCAGGGCAGGGGCCCTCAGCCCCAGCTACTCGGGGACCGGGGACCGGGGACCCGGGACCCGAGGCGCAGCACCGCCCAGCTACCGCCCTGGTCCCAGCCGCCATCCTCGCTCACCTGGATTTCTGCAGCAGCCTCCAGGCTGCCCCCCCTGCTTCAGCCTCGGCCCCCGCAGTTGGGTCTCCACACAGCAGTCAGAGATGCGTATAAAACCTAAGTCTTCGCCTTCCCTGGAAATCCTACAATGGCTCTTCGTTTCAGGCAAGTGAAAGCCAAAGCCCCACAACGGCCCGCCAGACCTCTCAGGAGCCGGCTCCTGTTGAACTCTCACCTCACTCCCTGCCGCTCCGGCCACACTGGTCCCCCTCAATGCATCACCAACATGGCAGCCACCCCCTGGCCTCCGGACCTTTGCACGGCGGCGATGTTCTCTGCCTGGAAACTTCCCCCAGATAGTCACATGACTTGCTCCTTTACCTCTTAAACGTGTCACCTCCAACAGGCCTTCTGGACCATCCCGTTTTAAATTGCAGGCCCCCTGCCCCTATTTTCTCCACGGTAGTCATGACCTTTATTTTGCGTCTCCTGTGGCTCGTTGGCCCTTCACTGCCAGCTCTCCCCTCAGTCCTCTGACGTTCCAGTCCTCCAGGCTCACCAAAATTCTGTTCTCTAAACAAACTGTATTTTTCCCATTTCTATCCTGTGTTCATTCGGTGCCTTCAGCCTGGGAAGTCACGCACTGACGTTTCACCTAGATTGTAAGGTCCGGTTCAAATACATGCTTCTCCATGGGGCTTTCACTCATGTCCCCAGGGGTACTCAGCACTCATTCCTTTCTGTCTACCATGATGCGGTTCCTTGTCTTTTGTTTTTTTTTTTTTTCCCAAGTGCACCATAAACTCCTGGGATAGGTCCGGGTTTCTCATCTCTCCCCAGGTCCCAGCACAAAAGGGACCATCAGTGCATGTTTGTGGATCAAAGGCAATGATTGGAAGGCCTGGATCTTGATTAGTCTTTTTTTTTTTTTTTCCTGGGAGGGGCACAGAGCCTACCCAGCCAGGTCTTCTTGTTATCCACAAGTAGTTGCCTGTGGCATAAGGGATGGACCAAACGTCAGATAACCAGGCCACGATGCTTGGTCTGTGCAGAAGCTGTGCAGAAGCGTAGGTAGACGTCAGTTGGTTCTCAAGGCCTTGAGAGCATCATCTCTGTCAGCTTAAGGCTGATTTTCCCTGATGGTGTCAATGTAACAACAGTGACCAGAAATGAACACTTAGTATGTTCCCGGCACCGTTTTGTGTTATTTCCAAGGCACTGCTCTAGTTCATCTTCATGATCATTTTGGGAGGCAGACATTTGGATGTCATCATTTTCAAAACAGGAGCCAGAAAGAGTAAGTGACTTACCTAAGGTCCTACGGCTGCTGTGTGAGGGATGTTGTTTCAAATTCAGATCTAGCTAATTCCAAAGCCGAAATCCATGGAGCAGGGCTGCCTTAACACTGAAGGCCCTGGAGGCTGTTGGAGGGGAGAGGAGGAGGAGGGCTCAGAGAGCCTCGGCAAGGTCAGCCTGGTCCAGATTCTTTTGGAAACCAGCTCAGGAGTCACGGAAGCTTGGCGCTCCAGCAGGTCCAGGGCCTCGCAGGTTTCTGCCAATGGTGTCTGTGATGTCCTGTGATGGAGGCTAGTTGTTGCCCTTCATAAAGAAAATGCCAGAAGGCCAGCACAGCGTCACAGACATTCCTAGCTCTGTGCTCTGGGTTCCAAACTCAGTCCCGGCTGTCAGATGTGACATGTTCGTCTCAAACAGTTACAGTAAGGATCTGTGATGATCTATATGGTAACATTATATATATATAATGTGGCATAAGGGATGTGTATATATATATATATATATATACACACACACACACACCTGCATGAATGTGCCTGCAAAGTAGTAGAGGCTAAAAAAAAAATGATCTGTCTCCTTCCTGTAGGGCATTTCTATCACATAGAGATATAGCCAAACTAGTCTTCTTACCCTGTTTCTGCCCTGTGAACCCCCTTTTAAAGAGTCTCAGATTCCCATTGCCTGGTAAATGTTACCCTGGGGTGCAGTGAAGGAAGGAAAGTCCAACTTTTATTAAGGGCTTTAAAAACAAGCTATCCGTGTTACTTCCCTGTATCCTCCCCTTTCATCTGCATGGGTACATTAGGAGGGAGGCACTGTTATTACCAACAAGGAAACTGAGGCCCAGAGAGTTCCGGGGCCTTCCCCACTGCCACAGGACTCACTAATTAATGGCAGGAATGAGATCCTGACCTCTGTCTGACTCAGTGCCCTGAACAGCACCCATCTCTTAACCCCAGCACCACGGAGAGTAAGCCCACCAGTTTCCTTTCTCTTCTCTGTTGAGGAAGAAGGAGAATTCTGTGAGTCCCATGCCATGAGGTCGTCATTGAGGGGTTGGGAGGGCTTAGGCTTATTGGGCCATTCTGTGTGACTCATGTACCCTTTCTTGAGGAAGGGAAGAAGAGGGGTTTAGGAAAGAGGAGGAAGGAGAAGAGAAAGATGGTCTGAGTAACCAGAGAGCATCTTGCTCGTGGTTTTTGATGGGCTCTTAGAGGTTAGAGTCAATATTTCTTCCTTTTGGCCTCACTTGGAATTCACTCTACTGATAATGAAATGTTTTGCTTCGGTGGAAACGTTCCCCTCTCCAGATTTTATTTACTTCCTTATTTATAACCCACCCCAATCCGCAAAGGATTTGAGGTAGCTTACCACAGGAGCAGAAACCATAAAGCAATGTTAAAATATCAATAAGGATAGAGAATCAGGACCAAGGAAAATGTAAGTACACTTTGAGAGACAAGACCAAGGCTTGGTCATTACACCTGATTTTTATCAAGTTCTTCCTGAAGGCGATGGAATTTGCGTAGGTTATTTTCTTTAAGCCATAAAAGAGCTCTGTGAGGTAGGTGCTATTATTACCTTCCCTTTGAGGCATAGGGAACTGAAGGCCAGAGAGGCGAACTGTGATGCACAAAGTCACTTAGCTGGTGAGCAGCGGAACCGATATTTGGTGTGATTTTTGGAGCTCACGACCTGCACCACTGTCCTGCCCTGCCTCTCCAACGGACAAAAGACCACAAATATGCAGACCACAGGGGCCTCCAGAGCACTGGGCTTGAGCCTCAGATTCGGTTCTGATCCTCTTGGATATCAAAAAGAAAGGGAAATAGCATGTGGAACTAATGCCTTCACATTGTTCAAGTCTTTGGTCAAGGTCATCTCCTCAATGAGGCCCACCCTGACCACTCTCCTTAACAGCGGAGCCTGCCTCTGCCCCCTGCCTTCTGCTGCCCAGTCCACCTTTACCTTTTCTCTCATGGTGGCGTGCATTTTACCTCCTAACGTACTGGGTACTATGTAAGCTATATCGTATATTTGTTGCAACGTAAGGTGCTCTTTAATACGTTCTTTATTAATACCTGTATTGATAAATTTTAAATTACCTAACTTATCTGTTTAATATAGTTGCTGTTTCAGTCTGTCTCCTTCCACTCGAATATAAGTTCCACACGGGCAGACATTGTCGTCTGTTTGGATCACTGATAGATCCTGGGTGTTGTCGCAGACAATGCCTGATGTGTATAGGTGCCCCATAGGTTTTTGTTGAATGCTTAAATAATTAAATCAGCGAGGAAGAAACAGACCAATATGTCTATAGTGGCAAAGTAGGTCACTTTTTTTTTTTTTTTTTTTTGGCTAGCTCCTATTTTCTTTCCTTCCTCCTTTGATTTCTTCATTTTTCTCTTGTTCATTTCCCTAAGAATTCGAGGCAGCTCTAACACTTAGCTCTCAGAGCACATTTATCTTCAGGAGGCTTTTTTTCTGACGGTAGACTCTGAGGGTCCCTGTGGCCAATGGCCTTAGTGTCATAGTCATAGCAAATGCATAAATGGGATTCCTGAAGTTGGTTTTGGTTAAGTCTCTCAATAAAAGCTGGGCATTATCCCACACCTAAATTGGCAAAGATAATCCATTTAAGGGGTCTAGGAATCATGTCCTCGTACCATTCCCAAGGAGTTGGGATTCGGAGCAGATGCTGTGGGAACAGAGATGGGTAAATTAAAAGCAGAGCATTTGTGTGAAATAATTGACTGAAAAGGAGAGGACATCTTTGTGTTCCTAAGAGCTCACCTCCAGAGTCATATTTCCTGGCTGCAAGCCTGAAGAGTGAAAAGCCAAGGACGTTAACAAGGTTTGTCAGAGGAGAAACTCAGCCGAGACCAATGGCTGGGGTGGATGCGGGTTGGGGGTGTGATGTGATCTTTTTGTAGGAGCTGGCCTCAGCTCCTGGCCAAGCCTCTGGGAGCCACGGACACAAGCCTGTCTGCTCAAGGTGAAGGCCAAGGGCACCTGGCTGCCAATCCCAGGAAGATACATCAGAAACACTGGTCTCAGGAGGAATGGGAATCAGAACTGTGGTCATGGCTCTGGGATCCTGTGAAGCAGATTCATTCAACAAATATTTTATGGAGGGCCTCCTCTGAGCTGGCTATCATTCCAGAAGCTGGATATGCATTAGAGAACAAGTTAGTCAGCTTCCCTGCTCTCATGGTAACTACATTCCAGGGGGGTACACACTGCCAATGAACTGGGGTAAAATAATGAATAAAAGGGTAATTTCAGACAGTGGTAAGTGCAATGAAGGAAAAGAAAACAGCAGGGTGATGGAGAGTGAAGGTAGAAGGAGGCCGCTTCTGGGTGTTCGGGAAGGCCTTTCGGAGGAGGTAACATTTGAGCAGAGACTTGAGGTACGAGAAGAAAACAGCCATGCAGGGTAGGGAAGAGCTTTCCAGACAGAACTTTCTCTTCTAGGCACAGCTGGAAGGCCAGGGAGAGATGTGGCAGGGGAGGCTGGGAGAGTTTGGGGTTCATCCTAGTGCTCTGGGAAGCTACAGGAAGGTTCTCTGTGGGAGCGTGATGGGACTGGACTTGAATGTGGCATCCTAAAGAGCAGCAGCAGCAGAGAAGCACTGAGAACCCCAGCCCTCTGCCCTTAAGGGGCCCCCAGAAGTGTCTAGTGCTTCCCACGCTGGCTGCATTTCAGAATCATTTGGGGGAACTATGAAAAATATATAGATTCTCAGGCTCCCCCCCCCCCCGAAAATCTGGCTCAGTAGGATTGGGATGAGGCACTATCTTAAGATGATTCTGCTGATGGGCTGGGAACAACCAGCTGGTCAAGGCTCCCCACTTTAGGGGGAGTATACTGAGGTGCAAGAAGGAGAAATGCCTTGTTTGAAGCCACACAGGGTATCTCCTGACCCTGGAGCACTAAAGGCCAGGGGTCTCTGGCAAGAAGCCACAGGAGTGGCTATTGGCTAATGTAGACAAAAGGGGATTTTTTTGGAAGGCCATGGGGGAGCTCATGGATGGAAGGGAAGGTTTGGAAAGATGGGAGTCAGGTTTGTAGGTTTGCAGGGTTAGAACATCTCCACTGTTCACATCCAGGCGTCACTGTAGAGATGCATGAGCACCTAACTTGGTTTTCTTCCTTCCTGCCACTCAAGAGTCAAAGTTCTAGGAGAGCGGGAGTCTAATGAGCTGGGTTCTGGTTGTGGACTCCCCCCACTGGCTAGGGGAAGGCACACCCTGATTGACTGTCCTGTTCAGACTTCACTCAAGACTTCATCCAAAGGGAAGCCAGGGCTCTGCTATCAAAAGAACAGCCACAAATGTCCACTACATATGGCACCTCAGGGGGCTGTAAAGATCACTCATCGCTATCATCATTACCACCAGCATAGTAATACTTATTCATTTGCAGTGTGCCAGGTACTATTCAAAATGTGCTGGGAATCCCTGGGTGGCTCGGTGGTAGTGCCTGCCTTTGGCCCAGGGCATGATCCTGGAGTCCCGGGATCGAGTCCTACATCAGGCTCCCTGCATGGAGCCTGCTCCTCCCTCTGCTTATGTCTCTGCTTCTCTCTCTCCTCTGTGTCTTTCATGAATAAATAAAATCTTAAAAAAAAAAAAGTGCTACGTATATGAACTGATTTAAGTCATCCTTTCAGGCCATGAGGCAGGTATTGAAGTAGGTACTGAGCTAAGAAACTGAAGTGCAGAGAAGGTATATAGCAACTAATGTCTAGATTCTGCTTTTACAGGTTCCAAAGGTCATTTACACCTGTTGCCTAATTTGCTTCTCACGGTAACCTATAAGGACAGGCATTTTTACAGGTGGAGAAAATAAGAGTGTGCATGCTCTAGAATCTGGTTTGTAGGTGGGGGAGTCCTTGGATTCATAATTCAGTCATTCAATCATCCATCCATCCATCCATCCATCCATCCACTTGCTCATTCATTCATCAAGCAGCAAGCAGCTGTCAGGGGTCAGGACTGTGGCAGGTTCTGGAAACTCATTGGTTAACATGCCACAGTTTCTTCTCTCCAGGAGTTCACCAACCCCAGGTAGATTATTTGGGGGCAGTGGCAAGAGAAGAGTATAGAACATGAGGCTGGCCTAGAAAAAAACCCAAAACGAAGGGCCTCGTGTAAAGGAGTTTGGATTTTGTCTTGAGGGCAACCACAGAATGATTCTAAGCTGGGAATGTGTGCCTTACGAAGTCAGCTCTGACTGCAGCATGAAGAATGGACTGGAGAGGTAAGAATGAAGGTAGGGAGACAGTTGCAGGATGATTCTGGTGAGAAAGCATGGCTGCCTGGATTAGGATGTTGGCCCTGGGGTAGAAGGAAGTGAACAGAGTTGACAGATGAAAAATGGAATTGCCAGGACCTGCTGGTTGGCTGAGGGTAGAGGGTGAAAGAGGGATTTAGGATGAGTGCAGGGTTTCTGACTTGGGCAACTAGGTAAGGTGTGGTGCCCTATACTGTGGGTGAAGGCTAGGTGAGGAACCACTGGGTGTGAGGGATGACAGCCTAGTTATGGACCTGTGGTGTTTGAAGTTCCAGTATGACAGGGACAGGGAGGAATATAGAAGTTTGTAGAACTTTTGCCTCCAGACCCTGTGATCTACCCAGAATGCCTTGCGAATTGAGACTCTCCATTTGTAAAGAACACTCAGAAACTCAGAGACTGTCAGATAAACCTTAGAGATCCCCTACTTCATCTCCCTCATGTTTCAGATGAGAAAACAGATGCCAGAGAAACGTGGTTCCTGGAAGATCGCAAAGCAAGTGGATGGCTGAGCTAAAACCAGAGCACAGGGCTTCCCAGAAGGCCCCTTCCCTGCCATCCCACGGGACCCTAGTCCAGAGGGCACGCACCGGAAACTTGCAGCTGAATCCAAACTCCAAAAGAACTCTGTTTGGCCTGTAATGGATTCAAATTAGTTGTCATCATTAAAAAAAAGATAAGGACATTTCAATCACAAATCCATATTAAAAAAAAAATAACAAGACCTGGCACCTTCATGCTCACATTGCCTATGTGACAGTGATGAACGACGCGGGACAGCTGCTCCCTTAAAGTGGGGCCTGTTCAGTTTGCCGGAGTCCCCCCTCTTATCCCCATCACCGAGGGCACGTGCCATCTGCCATTTGTCAACTTGTTGCTCTGTTGTTTTTCTTAGAGTGGAAAGTCTTTTTGTAACTAACTCAAATATCTCTTATCTGTCCCCAGCTTGCTTCATTTCCCTGACCCCTGAAAGCGTTTGAGTTATGACCCTACGCCTTTCCCTCTGTGAACCACAAATTCCTCTTTTGCAAAGCAAGGCATTTGAATAGGATGATTCCAAGGCCCTCCAAGACGGCACTTCAGAAAGGAGTTGTGCTGTTGACAAAGCATAATTGTTCTGCAGATGGTTTTTGAGGGATTGCTCACCCTTGACTCTTTTGTCCTTGAATTATGATTTATCTAAGCCCTTGGAAGAAAAATGCCTTTTGTTTTGGGAGTTTATCCTTCATCTTTTGATTTTGAAAAAAAGAAAAGAGTACTTCAAACAATGCAGCATAGCTGCAGTTGCTAGGAAGAGAGCAGCACCAGAGGCTGCCTGGAGACGAAGCCAGCAGAAAACTTCCCTTCCCTTCCCTTCCCTTCCCTTCCCTTCCCTTCCCTTCCCTTCCCTTCCCTTCCCTTCCCTTCCCTTCCCTTCCCTTCCCTTCCCTTCCCTTCCCTTCCCCGCTGATCCTCTCCCCTCCCTTCCCCTCCCCTCTCCTTCCCTTCCTTCCTTCCTTCCTTTCCTCCCTCCCTTCCCCCATCCCTCCCTCTCTTCTCTCCGTCTCCTTTCTCTTGAGCAAAGATGTCATAATCAAAAACTTCTCCTAAAAAGACCACCCTTACACCAATAGAATTTCGGTTGCCCTGAATCCAAAGGGTTATTTCTAAAGACCACCCCATCCCTAGCCAAACTATTATATACTCCATGAAATGAACTCTTGAGTTTTAATTCTGGATCCACCATTAGATAGTCGTTTCTAGTGTCTTGGGCAAGTAATTTATTTTTTTTTTCCTCTGGGCTTCGGTTTCCCTATCTATAAAATGGAAGGTTGGAGGAAATGCTTGGATGCTCTTGCCTTTCCTTCCAGCGCTAACATTTTCGGAGACTGCCAGAGATTTAGAGAATAAGGTGGCACCAGCAGGTAATATCTCTGTGACTCTCCTTCAAGGTCAGCAAGACCTGAGACCTCTTCTCTTTGGAGCCATAGTACTCAGCAGGTCTTTGGCTTTTTCTCAAGTTGTTTGTTTGGGTTTTTTTGTTTTGTTTTGTTTCTGTTGAAGTAATCTCTACACCTAGTGTGGAGCCCGAACTCACCACTGGAGATCAAGAGTCTCATGCTCCTCTGACTGAGCCAGCCAGGCGCCCCAACTCTGGTTATTTAATCAGTGGTAAAGGATTTCTATCCACCCTTCTCAGTTGACGTGATGTGCCTCCCATATCTGTCTTGGTAGGTAATCGTACTGTTAGCATCGTTCCTTTATTGTAGGACCTAAAGTCTGTGGTTATTTAATTCTTCCAGCCTGGGATCACCCTCAGACTGCAGGTCCCCAGCCACAGGGATGATGGAGACGATTTAAGCAACAAGTGCGTCCCCTGGTGACTGATGTAAAAATTGCAATAAGGCTCAGCTATTCAACAAATCCTGCCTCTGCGTAATCCTCAAAGTAGAATTTTTTAAAAAGGGCATAAATGTCATGTAAAGTAATATACAGCTTACAAATAGGAAATTTATTGTTTCTGAAGGTTGTGTGTCCACTCCCAGAGCCAAATTTTGCCCATTTGACATGTCTACCCCCCAGGGCTCCTCAGTTCTTGACTTACCAGTTGAGGTAGCGCATGGGATGAGGTCCACACTGCCGTCCTCTGGTTAGGCCTGTTTCTCAGTGCAACAGTGGGATTGGTTATTCCAGGACACAATCAGCTCCCAGTTGTCAGAGGTATAGAAACAGATGTTACCAGAGTCCTTCTTGGCACTGCTAGAAAGGGTAGGGGTCATGTTAGATTCACTTATTCAAACGGTCAAATACTTATTGAGTATCTGCTGTGTCCCAGAAACCTACGTGACAGGTGTACAAGTTGTGAACAAACCAAAGACCTTGTTTTATGAGCTTACATTTTATCAGTGAGGGGGAACAAGCCCCACTATTCTTTTCTAATCAGAGATGCTAAGATTTATCAATTCCAAGTAATGGTAGTCTGATTTGGCAAAAAATTTTAACAATGATTTGGCCAGGGGACTCAGCGCCCTAAGGAGATTTAGTATATCAGGTTGAAAGCAGTTGAGGCCTCAGGGCATCATGCTGACAGACAGAAGCCCTAACTCTGAAGCTAGTCTGGGTCCTAAAAGTGGAATCTGAAGGAGGCTGGTTCAAAATCTTCATTCTCCCAGGTATGATTAGTCTGGGGTAGAGCCTGCGGGTGAGAGGAGAAGAGAAAGAGGAAGGCATACAGATGTCAGGAGTTGCATATATTCACAAATCATCAGAGCTGGGAGACCGTCTTGGAATGATCTCTTGTAACATCCCCATTTTAGAGACAGAGTGACTGAGACCCAGAGAGAAGGGCCTTGCCTGAAATCACAATTAATGATCATTAGCACAGTGGAACTAAAAATGGAATTTGTATAAATCGATAAGGAGAATGAACAGATTACGAGTAAATAGTATGATTCTAATTTTGATTAAAAATCATATATGGTTATATTCTGGAGGTGGGATTATAAGGATTTTAATTTTTTTGTTACACACTGATATACTTTTAAAACATCCTAGGGGCGCCTGGGTGGCTCAGTCAGTTAAGCATCTGCCTTCGGCTCAGGTCATGATCTCAGGGTCCTGGGACCGAGCCCCACACTGGGCTCCCTTCTCAGTGGGGAGCCTGCGTCTCCCTCTCCCTCTGTCGCTCCCCCTGCTTGTGCTCTCTCTTTCTCTCTCTCAAATAAAAAGAGAAATCAAATCTCTAAAAAATAAAACCCAAAAGTATTGTACAGTGGGAGCACACCATTGTAAATTAAAAATAAATGTTATTCAAAAAGAGCTTGTAGTTTCAATGATTCAAGGGAAATAAACCAAAATCCCATAACAGTGCTGGAATACATACATGTATATATTTCTTTTCTCCACTTTTATGAATCTTTTGCATTTTATTTAATAACTTATCGTAGACATCACTGGTCATCCCAATATGCAGTTCCTCCCTCATTCTGGACATACAGCAGGATCCCCCTTTCTTGGGGAGTAAGTGCGCTTGGCCCTGGCACTGATCATAGTCCTCATTTTGCCCAATAGGTTATGACCGGTGTGATCAATGGAAATAGGGAGAGGTCACCTTAGGGCTATAGGATTTGATTTCCAGCGTGAGCCTCTCTAGCAACAGTGGACTCTAAGCCTCATGCTGAGATGGAAGTACCTTAGGCTGGAAGTTTCCTGTACTGCTGATGGTGGACCTGGAGAACAGCTACTCTGAAGAGTGCCCAGACATACTGTGCACTTTGTATGAGAAGGAAATAACCCTTTTTCTCTGCTGTGTCACTGAGATTTTGGAGGTGCTTGTTACCACAGCATTACCTATAACGACCAATCCAGTAATACATATCAACTCACAAAGTGAAAATCGTTACCATTTCGTCAAATGTAATCAGTTAGATGTACAATATGTAGACATTTTTATGGCAAATTTCACATTAAATCATGTTTGTAGTGAATAATCATCCTGTTTGATTTAAAATCAAAATAATTTTTTTTCAATTAAGGAATATTGATGTATAATGACTAGCTTACTGAATTGCTGGCTTGTACTACTGGGAGGGGCCTCAGCATTGCATCTTGCACATCCTGCAAGTTCATATAGAGGTGTATCCGAACCATCTGATACAAATGAATGGTCTCGGGGATCCCGGGGTGGCTCAGTGGTTTGGAGCCTGCCTTTGGTCTGGGGCATGATCCTGGAGTCCCGGGATCGAGTCCCGTGTTGGGCTCCCTGCATGGAGCCTGCTTCTCCCTCTGCCTGTGTCTCTGCCTCTCTCTCTCTGTGTCTCTTGTGAATAAATGAATAAAATCCTTATAAAAAAAATGAATGGTCTCAACTAATGGATTCCCAGAACTTAGTAATCAGTAACACCAGGGAACTTTACAAAAATTGAGACTTCTCAGTCACTTGTGGAGTTTTGGTTAAGGAGGCCTAGCGCCGGACCTAGCAAGTGGCATGTTAAGAAACCTGCCATGTGACCTCAATCCCAGGCCCGAGACTCCCTGGTCAAGAGGATGATTTCAAACTGTGTTTGGCATTCAGTTTCAGTTTTGCTTAAATTTTGCACATGTTGAAACTGAAATCACTTTTGCAATTTCAGATGGGGTTTTCTCGAAGTACAATCCAAAGTGGGGATTCACGTGCACGTGATTTGTTAAGGCGTGCTCTCCTCACAGAAACCTAAGGAAACGAGGAAAGTCGGAGAGGGAAGAAGCAGCAGCTGAGCCAGAGTATGATGTCAGCAAAGTGGGGCCTCGGCATGATCTTGCAGGGAGCTCTGGAGTGTGGATGGCATCACAGAGCTGTCCCCCCTTGAGCCACGGGAGCTGGGCTTCCAAACACCCCCCAACGATGGGCAGGCATTACTCACGGGCAGCCTGGACTGCGGGTGATACCAACTGTAAGGCGGATCCAATCAACCAAGGACAACTTGCTGGTGGAGTAGCACGTGTGAGCTGTGAGCAGGAATTCAGTCGGCAGCTGGGGGATAAGTGTAGCAGATTGGGAAATGGGATCCCGGGGGCGCCCACAGCGTCTGCGCTGGTCCAGCTCTAGCACCACTTAGATCCACTTGCTTCCCCTGTGCATTCCCTCCACCTTGTCTCGGCTTCTCCCGGATTCTGGATGGCCACAGTTTGTAGTGAAAGCTGTAAAGAGATGGTTATGGGTTGAGTTGCAGCCCCTGGTTCTGTGGCTGGCCCCCAGGCTGCAACCGATGCTTCTCATCTCCTTTCTGTACCATCCATTATAGACTCTCTTCCCCTCTGCTAGCACTTCTGCTGGGCTAGGTGGCTTGATGGTGGAGTCAGGGGGTCTGGACCCCCTGTTATCATGTTTACAGGTAAACATAGCATGGGAGTAAGAAGGGTCGCCCCAGTGGTAAGCATATTTCTCCCTACCCCCAATATATGGTAGCAACCCTGCCTCCTCATGATAAGGACCAATTACTCCTGGAAGTATGGTGGTGCCTCTCTTTGGTGATGTGCTGGCACAAGAGCACAAAATGTCTAGGAGGCAGCCAGAGTTTTCAGTTCCATGAGATTCTTATTTTATTAGTGGGAGCACACTCCTTCTGGGGACCAGGACCAGAGTTGTAGGCATGGGCAACACACACCCCCTAAGTGGGTCCACTCTTACTTTAACCTCTTCATTCCTGGACCCACGTATTCTATCTCTGGAGGACACTCCACCTATGGTGGGCATGGGTTTGAGACTACCTAGCTTTTCAGCTGCATCTTTTAGAGGCTGGTTCACCACCATCAGGTTGGCAACTTTGGGATAATGCGCTACGTGATAAGAGCAGCTGGATTCCACGTGCCCATTGCTTTTCTCTTTCAGCATTGATAGGGCTCCTTGGTCCAAAGCAATGTTATCTGTAGCTTCATGTTGAGAAATGAGATACTGTGCAGGGATGGGACTGGAGTGAGGCGAGTGGGATGCCTAGGATGCAGACTTTAAGATGACACTCATTCTGGGGCACCTGGGTGGTTCAGTGGTTGAGTGTCTGCCTTCTGCTAAGGTCGTGATCCCAGGGGTCCTGGGATTGAGTCCCACGTCGGGCTCCCCGCATGGAGCCTGCTTCTCCCTCTGCCTGTGTCTCTGCCTCTCTCTGTGTCTCTCATGAATAAATAAACAAAAAAATCTTAAAAAAAAAAAAAAAAGATGACACTCAACTCTTTGGCCCTCCAGATGCCTCCCCTGCCTCCCCTTGGTCCTGGCCCTGACTCTGTGAGCCCTCGGCTCATGATGCTGGTGGAGGCACTCCAGGCAGGAAAGGCAAACTGTAATATCTAGGATATGTGTTAATCCTGGCCAGCATGAATTGCTGCCATTTCCAGGATGGAAGCTTCCAATTATAGCCCGCATGTCAATAGGTTGCCTGCTGGCCTCCTTGGAGGTCTGAGTGTTGGTTTTTGTTGCTGATGGTTTGGGCATCAGAAGCAGCAGTAGCCAGATCAGTCTCGGTGAGAAGTAACACGGTGCTGCAGACCCAGGCATAACCCCCATCCCTGCCACCATGGCTCTTCCATTCATGATCCCATTTCACCAGCGCTAAGGTGTCCCAGGCCAGGGACTGGCTGACATCTAATGGATCCTGTCCACTTGGTTGTTTTCATGCTGCTTCTGCAGGGATGCCCTCTGGTGGGCACTGATGTGTGATACAAAGCATACAGTTCAGTGGTTTTGAGTATATCCTCCGAGTCGGGCAAACATCACCACAATCCAATTTTAGAACATTTTGTCTCCACAGAAAGAAACCCTGTACCCCTCAGCAGTTATTCTCCGTTCCTGGTCCTCTCCCTCTCCCCCGTGCCCTGGCACCCGGCAACCACTCCTCTACTTTCTGTCTCTGGATTTGTCTCTTCTGGGCATTTCACATAAATGGAATCGTATAACACATGGTCTTTCATGTCTGGTTTCTTTCACGGAACGTAATATTTTCCATGTTATGGGGTGTTCTAGTACTTCCTTATTTTTATTGCCAAACGATAGGCTATTGTATAGATATATATTTTGTTTATCTGTTCATTTGATGCATGTTTAGGTTGCTTCCACTTTTTTGCTGTTGTGAGTAAGGCTGCTATGAGTCTTTGTGCACAAGTTTTTGAGTTGACGTGTATTTTCATCTCTCTTGGGTATAATGCCTAAGAGTGGAATTGCTGGGTCAGACAGTAATTCTATGCTTCGTGTTTGGGGGAACTGCCAAGCTTTTCCATGGTGGCTGCACCGTTTTACATTCCCTCCAGCAATGTATGAGTGTTCCTCTTTTTCTGCCACAGATACCTCTAGTTCCATGGGATCCATGGGCCCCATGGCCCAAGTGGCAGGGTTACACATACTGCAGACCAAAATTACTAGAGTTCTTTCTTGGTTTAGGTTACTTTCAAAACGGGCATCCTTCCACATCACTCTGGGTCTGAGCACTATACCCCCAGGGGGAATGTGCTGCTTCCAAAACCCAGAGAGGCTTAGCAAGCCTTGCACTTCTTTCTTGGTGGCAGGAAGTCTAAGTTACAATATCTCATCTTTTACTTTGAAGGAGGTGTCCCAACATGCCCCAAACCCCTAACATTCCATAGATAAGGCAGGCAGGGCCCTGAATTTTTAAATATTTATTTCCTAGGTATCCAGAGTGCTTGTCACCCCTTGATCATCAGGTCAAATTAATGTGATGGCATCAATATAATGGACCAATATCGTATTTTCTGGAATGTCCAGACGGCTCACATCTCTTCAGAATATTTTGCGACAGAGAGCATAATTGTCCTATACTCTTGTGCGTCCCACCTGAAGCAAATTTCTTCTGGTCCTCCTTCCTGATGGGTATTAAAAATAATGCCTCGGCCAGATCAAAAGCAACACCCTACACCAGACACCATGTTACTATGTTCTGGTAAAGATAGCAAATATAGCACAACAGCTGTAGTGGGTAAATGTCAGTAGTCCGCTGTCATCTGCCACATTCATCTGCTTTTTACAGAGGCCAGACTAGTCAATTGAATGCACATACGATCAAGACAATCGCTTCTGAATCATTCAAATTTTTGAAGGTAGTACCAATCTCTGCCATTTCCCCTGGAATGCAACTTTTTATTTTTTATTTTTTTATTTAAAAAAAACTTTATTTTATTTTATGCTTTGGAATGCAGCTTTTAAAAAAATTATTATTTTGGCTAGAAAGACTTCAGAAGTCCCTGAAACTATACAATCTTCCATACTGCAATAGCTTTTACTCCCTAGGTTAAGGAACCAGTATGAGGGTTTTGCTAACTGCTAAGGAAGACCATTCCAGTTACAGGTTTAAGATCTGGGGAGATGACCACCAGTTGGTCTGTGAACTCTGTGGGTTCACTGTGAGACAGACGTGGCTTAGGACTTCATTTATTATGACTCCCGTGTGCCATTTCTCTCACAGGGGACAAATATGGCACATTGGTTCCCTGGGTTTCTGGGTCAACTCAAACTGTATATAATAACCCTCAAAAGACCAAGGCTGGGGATCCCTGGGTGGCTCAGCGGTTTAGCGCCTGCCTTTGGCACAAGGTGTGATCCTGGAGTCCTGGGATCGAGTGCCACATCGGGCTCCCTACATGGAGCCTGCTTCTCCCTCCTCCTGTGTCTCTGCCTCTCTCTCTCCATGTCTATCATTCATAAATAAATAAATCTTAAAAAAAAAAGACCAAGGCATTCCCCTTTCCCCAGACATTGTATTATCCCAAATACTGGCAGTTACCCAAATACTATATATACATACTTACTGTGGTATTTCAGAGCACTTCCTCAAGGGGACTCAGTTTTTCTTTTTTTTTTTTTTAAATTAAAATATAGGTTTTTTTTTTAAAAAAAGGTTTATGTTTTGAAACAATTTCAAGCTTACCAAACAGTTGCAAGAATAGCACAAAAAAAATCTTGTATACCCTCTCCCAGAAGACCCATTCAAGTTCCCCCAAGAATGTCCTTTCTGAGGGGCACCTGGGTGGCTTAGTCGGTTAAGCATCTGTCTTTGGCTTGGGTCATGATCCTGGGGTCTTGGGATGGAGACTTGTGTCAGGCTCCCTGCTCATTAGGGGGCCTACTTCTCCTTCTCCCTCTATGCTCTTTCTCTGTTTCTCAAATAGATAGAATATTTTTTGAAAAAGAATGTTCTTTTTGGCATGTGGTTCAGGATCACATGTCATGTTTCCGTGGTCTCCTTCAATCTGCAACTTTCATGACTTGTACATGTTTTTGAAGATCACAGGTCAGTCGTGTTGTAGAACGTTCTTCAACCTGTCTGAATTTCCTCATAATTAGCCTGGTTTATATATTTTGGTAAGAAAACTGCAGAAATGGTGCTGTATTCTTCTCATTGCGATCCTACATGACGTGGATTTGCCCTATGACTCGTGGTATTAATTTGATCACTTGATCAAGATAGATGGTGTCTGCCGTGTTTCTCCACGACAGTTACTTTTCTACCCTTTGTAAATAGTCTGACTTTTGTAGGGGAAATACTTTGAGGCTATATTAAGTCCCTCATCCTACTTTAATCCTCTAGTTTTAGCATCCATTGATATTTCTTGCCTGAATTAATTATTACTTCAATAGTTGCCAAATGTTGACTTTCCTAATTCTATCAATCTTCAGTTGGCATTCTACTACAAGAGAGCACCTTTTCTGTTCTTCATTTATTTTTCCATTTATACATTTTTGTCATTGTGGACTCACTGATTCCTATTATTTCATGAGTTATAATCTGGTACTATCAGCATTTATTTTGATGCTCATATTGTGCCAGATTTTTCCAGCAAGAGTCCCTGTAAGCTGGTTTCTGTGTTTGTTTTTAAGATTTATTTATTTGTTTTAGAATGAGAGAAAGAGAGAGCACACTTAAGTGTGAGCAGAGGGAAGGAAAGATGGAGAGGGAGAAAGTGAATCTCAAGCAGACTCCCCACTGAGTGTGGAGCCTGACACAAGGCTCAATATCACAACCCAGAGATCATGACCTGAGCCAAAATCAAGTGTTGGATGCTTAACTGACTGAGCCACCCAGGCATCCCTCTGTGTTTGTTTTCTGTCTTCCTCATTCTTTCTGTGCTTCCTTACTTTCTAGAATAATCCAACTTTTCCAAGGTCTTCTTTGGTCTTTTTCCCACCTCAGTCCTGGGATCAGCCATTCTTTTTCCAAGTACATTTACTTTCTTTAAATGGAGAATGGAGACTAAAATCTACTGGAGTATACTGTTCCTAGCCCCCAACCCTCACCCACAGTTGTCAGAACTAGAATATATATATGAGTGTATATGTGCATATTGATCTGTGTGTATGTGTGTACAGAGAGACTAATATAGATATTTCTGTATCTACATGTATGTTGAAAACCATTTGCTTACACCTATATCTCCAATTATTTTTTTAAAAAAGATTTTATTTATTTATTCATGAGAGACACACAGAGAGAGGCAGAGACACAGGCAGAGGAAGAAGCAGGCCCCATGCAGGGAGCTCAATGCAGGACTCCATCCCAGGACCCGGGGATCACGACCTGAGCAGAAGGTGGATGCTCACCCACCGAGCCACCCAGGCGTCCCTATATCTCCCAATTCTAATTCAATACCGATCCAACAGGGTTCATAGCTTTCCCTATAATTGCCTTTTCTAACTGTGAGAAATCTGGCTCCCATTATGCTCACTATATTTATATGCTGAATCCCACCCCCCACTGCATGTGACCAATAACCTGACAGCACTGGGCCAACGTTCTGCTCGGACACCCTCCTTATGCAGACCCTGATCCTGCTCTGCTGTCTGCCTCACTCCCCTGCTCTGATGTCCTCCTGGGATGAGCTTGTCAGCCTCCCTTTCAATTGATGGGTGTTAGGTCTGAGACCTGGCTCAGGTTTGAAAACTGAATAAAGCACCATGACACTCTATTGAGGTGGCTGACCTCAACCTTTGGCTCATTCATTCTTGATTTCTTTTGATTATATATATTAAGTGATGTCTCTGGTGCCCGCAAATATTTATTGCCCTGAGGAATACTGTGCTCCACTCTATCTCCATAGAGTCCTCCAGGGCAGGCTGCCCGGCTGCTATTCTGAAGTTGCCGCCCATTGTGGTGATTAAGGTCATCTTGTCATTGATGATTAATGCTGCCATCTGGCCTCTACTACTCCAGAATGCTATCATCCCTTTGGAAACCAGAGAGCCCAGCTTTGTAACAGCATCTCCTGCTGCCAGTTTCAGCCTGCCCAGGACAGCCACCACGGGCTCCTCAGCCACACTGACAGCCCCCCTCATCGTTCATTCCTTTTCACCTTGGTAGAGGTAGTATCATCTGGGCTGTTCTGAGGAGCAGAGCCTGAACTGGGGGTTTTTGCACAAGTGACTAGATAAGGGGGTGTTCTCGTGAGAAACTTGGGAGAGAATGAGAGAAGCAGAATAGGGAAGGGGCGAAGCTAAGCATGGAAATGGTTTTAGGTAAAGGCAAATCTCATCTTGACCTTGAGTAGCATGGAGTCTGTCCCACCTTGAGGCAAGAAGGGGGGTTTTTATAACTTTGATTCTCCTCCATCGGGCATCTTGGGGTGAGGTAGCTCCATTCACCCTAGCACCAGCCTCTGGAGAAGGTTGCAGGTATGCGTGATTAGCTGGTGGATGGACAGATGCAACAAAACCAACAAAAAGAGTTTCACGGATCTGGATAGTGTCTGCTATATCTGGATGGGCCCCAACCATAGGTAACTCTGAATCTGCTTATTTTTTTTTAAAGATTTTATTTATTTATTCATGAGGGACACACACACACACACACACACACACAGAGAGAGGCACAGACACAGGCAGAGGGAGAAGTAGGCTCCATGCAGGGAGCCTGACACAGGACTCGATCCTGGGTCTCCAGGATCACACCCCGGGCCAAAGGCGGCACTAAACCGCTGAGCCACCCGGGCTGCCCTAAATTTGCTTATTTTGTATCTGCTCCCTCACAGCTGATCATGACTGGAGAATAATCTCACTGAATGGTATCACTTTAAAAATGACTATGAGCCTCAAGTGAACCCTTAATGCTGCCAGGCAACTTCAGTACATTTCCCCAGTCCATCCATCTCTTGTTCTCTTTCATGAACGTTCCATGACTTCTTCTTTCCTTAAGCTTCTGACACCTTTTCCATCATCCTCACTGTCAGCTGATGACCTTAACAAGGACAATGGAAACAATCAGAAGTTCCCCCAAAGTTCCCCCTTCATATCTGTCACCTACCAGCATCTTTGACTATGTACCTCTACCTCCCTTCTGTTTCTGTAGGTGAACCATCCCTTCTCCACTGTTACCATAGGTGAACTATCACTATTTCTAAGACCAACTACATGCAATAGGAGTAGGAGGTTGGAGGGTGAAGCTCAACCCAGATGGCACTGTTGGCCCTCCAGGGGCCACTCTTATCCAAGCATAAGGGCTGTGGCAGGGTGAGACATATTCTGACCACTTTCTCCCCTGCTTTCTGATCCCCTGCTGGTGCCTCCTATTGGCTGAACCAAGGAAGCCCAAGTGTTTTGGTCGGTGGAAGGTAGGCTTGTGGGGCACAGAGAAAGGAAGAGAAGGGTGGAGAATTGGTTGAGGTGGGGGCAAGTAGACAATAGCCAGCACAAATGCCATCTATATACTGATGATTTCCAAATTTATATCTTCACTGGAACCTCTTAATTCCAGACTCCTATAACTAGTTCCCTATTGAATTCATCTATCTCTTGGTGAATAGCAAATCACCACATTTAGAGGTTTAAAGTAGCACAATTTGTCGTCTCAGAGTTTCTGTGGCTCAGGAGTCAGGGCATGGCTTAGCTGGGTCCTCTGCTCAGGGAGGGGCTTCACAAAGCTGCCACAGAGGCACATTTGATTTTTCATATGGGATCATATTCGGCCCCAAGGGTTTTAACTAAAGACCACAGGTCTGTGTTTATAAAATAGTAGCAGTGTCCTGCGAGCAATCTGAAGGATGAGTTGTTCCCTGGGTGGGGGGGTAGGTGGGATGGGGTGAGGGGTGAAGTGGAGACCATGGAGAGGTCTTGGGTTCTTGGGTGCCAGTTGGCATTTGTTGACAGATAGTATTCGTCAATCTGGGATGACTCTGCCCACATCAGTACTGTGTTGAGGACGGTTGCGGCTGTGACTTTTGGGTAGTTTCAAGTTGTCTTCCTGGGGGAGCATGACTGAGACAATTAATCCCGTCTCTGTCATGGCAGTTGTATTGGTAGACATTTATAGTGAGGACCCGATGTGGGGCTGTTCTGCCCTCGGCTTCTGGAGGCCCCCAGGGAGCTGCAAGGAGAAGAAGACACCTCCCTGTGCTGTCATGACTGCGATCGTGAGGTTGTGGGACAAGTATAGTCCTCTTTCACGTACTTGTTGTAATGCTGAACCTCAGATTTTCCGGGAGGGGGAACAAAGAGAATAAGTCTCTATGGGTGCATAAGATGAGTACAACAGTTTTGAAAAACAGTCCTGACTTTTCATCTTACTCATTAGAGGTGCAGAGGTCTCACACACTTGAATGGGCTGGTCCCACAGTTTGGTATAACCCAAATGAATAAGAATTTTTTTGGAGTACTTCTGGCAACTAGAGAAAACAATGTCTAATCAACTTTCTAGACTCTGACATTTAACATTCTGGCTTCTACTTACCCTTCCATCCACATTTATTACTATTATCCTTTTGTTTCCTGGCATCATCCTCCAAAACCCTGTCCATAAAAGATACAATTAATGGAACCCAGAACCTCATCACACTAAATGTGGCTGGAATAGGAGAACTCCCCTGAAGATAGCACTCAACAGACTCTACCAATCAACCAGCGCTAACCTGAGGAGGAAACCTGCACATTGTTCAAAGCTCCATGAGAAATTTTTGTGTCTTTCCTGAAATTACCTCATGTCTGCCTGCTTTCCCTGTCACCATCTCTTCCTATCAAAAATTGTCTTGTCTCATACACCTTCTAGGACTGGGTGAGTGTCAAAAGATCAAAAAGATAGTTGTATAGAGGCCCTTCCCTGAAGCCGCCCCATGTTGGTGACCTCACCCTCTGTGCTCAGCGAGCCCGGAGATGGTAGTTACTGGTAGTCAACATCCCTGGCCATCCTGAGAGCACAGTGTAGTGCAATGTCTTGTCCGTTTCTACACCTCCCACAGGGCCAGAGTGCTTTGCCGGTGTTGATACCTGATATTTACTTATGAATCAACTGATGAGTGGATGGAAATGGCTGTCCAACTGGCAGGATGGGCAACGTGGCATCAATCCAGATTCCAAGCCGGCTTTGAATACCAGAGGGCAGTGCAGCATAGGTCTGGAGAAGGAACAGCCTGCATTTGACACTGATTTGTGTGGCTGGCTGGCTCACAAATCCTTTAGTGCCCATGTTTTGTTCTACAACCTTTCCCTTTAGCTGGTGACAGATCCTGCGTTCCTGAAAAGGGATGATGGTTTGTGAGTAAACAGGAGCCTTCAGAATGCCCCATAGCCTGTCTCTAGCAATTGCTCCAGGTGGTCATGTGACCTAGTGCTGGACCAATGAACATTATCCCCTGAGGGTTTGTTGTTGTTGTTTGGGTTTTTTGGGGTTGTTATCGTTGTTAATGTTTTCCTAACTGGAGGTGACAAGGAAATTTCCCTTTCATATGGAGCCTTTAGAGATCAGGGGAGGATAGTTTATACCCAGAGATCAAGGTCATGAGTTATTCCCATCCGCTACAAGGGTTTGAGGGACTTTAAAAAGTGTTATGGTGAATGGGATTCACCAACAAGACTTCTATGTTCGCATGGGCTATGTGCATACTTCAAAGGAAAATGTGAAACAGTCCCACAGAGGGGCAGGAATCTTGGTATTAATTTAAAGACTATACCTGGCTTACCATGGACCCCACCTTTGTTCTTCTCTTTCTGTCTCTTGTTGCACTTTAAAAAAAAAAAAAAGCAGCCTCTATACTGAGTGTGGAGCCCAATGTGGGGCTTGAACTCACGACCCCAAGTTCCAAGAGTTGGACACCTAACTGACTGAGCCACCCCGATGCCTCTTTCCTATTGCACTTTTAGTTGCTGAGTCACAGTGGACTTTTGTTCTCATGGCCACTTCTGTCCCCGAGCCCTTGCTTTCAGCTCTTTTTTTTAATGTGGTTTTCACACCAGCTCACGTGTTAAAAGTTCGTACAGAATCTTGACTAGTGTAATAAACTTTAATTAGGTTTTGGTGTCTGTGGGAATTGGTCCCATTGTTTATCAAATAGCAGAAACTAGGATGTAATTTGATAATAATAATTACTAACATTTATGTATCACTAACAGTCTAATCACCTTATATATAAACACATTTGATTCCTGAACAACCTTCTGAGCTAGTATAAACATGGGTTAAAAGTCTGTGCCATTATTATCTTTTGTTATTCAATAAAGTTAGATCTAAAGGCTATTTTTTATACTTTGAGTTTGTCCTCTCCATATTTTTCTTTTTTTTTTAAAGATTTTTTTTTATTTATTAGAGACACACACACACACACAGAGAGAGAGAGAGAGAGAGAGAGAGAGAGAGAGGCAGAGACACAGGCAGAGGGAGAAGCGGGCTCCATGCAGGGAGCCCGACATGGGACTCGATCCCGGGTCTGAAGACGGCGTTAAACCGCTGAGGCACCGGGGCTGCCCTATTTTTCTCTTTTTTAAAGATTTATTTATTTGAGAGAGAGAAAGAGAGAGAAGGGGGGACGGGCAGAGGGAGAGACACTTGAAGCAGACTCCCCATTGATTGTGGAGTCAGATCTCATGACCCTGAGATCGTGACCTGAGCCGAAACTAAGAATCAGATGCTCAAATAACTGAGTCACCCAGGTGCCCCATGTCCTCTCCATATTTTTCTAATCAACTTTATTGAACTGAAATTTACATATAATAAATTTACCATTTTGTGTACATGATGTATAATCAAAGTGAGTTTTGGCAAATATATACATCTTTATAACCACAACCATCGGTCAAGATACAGAACTTTTCTATTACCCAAAAAAGCTTCTTCATGTTTTGTTGTGATCAGTCTCCCAACCCCACCCACTATCTCAGACAACCACTTGTCTGTATTTTGTTACTAAGGAGTGATTTTTTTCTGATTTAGAATGGACTATTACATTATCTCACCATTTGTGTCCTGTTTCTTTCTCTCTCTCTCTTTTTTAAAAAAAAATTATGTATTTATTTTAGAGAGAGTAGGAGAGAGCATGAGCAGGAGGGGCAGAGGGGCAGGGAGAGGGAGAGAGAAAATCTCAAGCAGACTCCACTTTAATGCTGGATGTGGAGCCTGGCATGGGGCTCGATCTCACAATCCAGAGATCTTGACCTGAGCTGAAACTGAGAGTCATCACTTAACCAACTGTACCACCCAGGCACCCCTGTCCTGTTTCTTTCCTTCATGTATCCATGACTTCTTTCTTTTTGTTGCTGAGTATACTCCATTGCATAAATTTACCAAAATTTATTTATCCATTCACTTGTTGTTGAATATTTGGACCATTTCAAGTCTTTAGATGTTGTGAATAAGCTGCTTTGAACATATATATTTTTACATCTCTTAGACAAATACCGTGGAGTGGGGTTGTAGGACCATGTGCAGAAGTATATGTTTATAAAAACATGCCAACCTCTTTTTCCAAAGTAATTGTACCATATTACACCCCCACCAACAACATGTAAATGTTCCACTTCCTCTCATTTCTTTCTAACCCTTCATGTTTCCATTCAATTTGGAATATTCTCTAACTTCCCTAGTTTTCTCTCCTCCTCTTCCTCTTTCTTCTCCTCCTTCAAACATGAGTTATTTAGAGCCACATTACTTAATTCCCAAATATTGAATATTTCCCAAATATCTTTTTTTTAGAAAGATTTTATGTATTTATTCATGAGAGACACCCAGAGAGAGAGAGAGAGGGGCAGAGACACAGGCAGAGGGAGAAGCAGACTCCACGCAGAGAGCCCAATGCAGAACTCGATCCCAGGACCCCAGGATCAGGCCCTGGGCTAAAGGCACCACTAAACCGCTGAGCCACCCGGGCTGCCCCCAAATATCTTTTAGTTATTGATATTTAATTTAATTATTTTCTGTTCAGAGAAAATACACCGTATGCTTTTAGTCCTTTTAAATTGATTGGGACTTTAAATATCATGAGTCTGGATAGAGTCTATCTTGTCAAACTTGAATGAAATCTTCTTGAAGTTTGATATATTTAATTATTAAATAATTTTTAAAAAGATGAAAGTCGCTCGATTTGGCTGCAACATGAAGCTGTTAAAACGAAGACATGGGACATAAAACTGAAAATGTTTCCTGGCATTTGACAAACTGAAAACGTATCGCTGACAAGAGTCATGAGTTGGAAGAAGTATGTGCTAAATCCCTCCCTTATCTTTTAGGAGAAGTCAGTAGATTGTGCCTGATATAGAGAGCTGTGAGCTTAACTTGTAAATTTGTCATTTAAAGTTATAAAGATAGGGACGCCTGGGGGGGCTCGGTGGTTAAGCACCTGCCTTTGGCCCAGGGCGTGATCCTGGGGACCCGGGATCGAGTCCCGCGTCGGGCTCCCTGCATGAAGCCTGCTTCTCCCTCTGCCTGTGTCTCTGCCTCTCCGTGTGTCTCTCATGAATAAATAAATAAAATCTTTTAAAAAAGTTATAAAGATAACTACTAAAAAATAAGAATGGAAGCTCTAAATAGTTGATTCCCCGCCCCCACCTCCTGCAAGGGAATGGAATACAAGGGCTTTTATCTTTTATTTTATGCCAGCCTGTATCATTTGAAGAAAATACTTCAAATCCTTCTGTATCTTACTCCTATGATTAAAAGAAAATGGTCTAACAGAACAAAGAATAGGGTGGGCCAAGCCATGGAGGCCTTGAATATCAAACAAAGGTGAGTGCACTTTATTCTTTAATTATAAAGCCTCCTGGTCTGGGCTCATGTTGCTTGGCAGTGACGCCCAGGCTCGCCATTGGCTGTGAAGGCTCTGGAAAAGCAATTCTGTGCAAGAAGGCACTGGATGGGTAGTGGTAGGCAGAGGCTGAGGCTGATTAACATCTTGTGAGGTTTTGTGCGTCCAAAGAATCTGGGCCTCCGGCAGCCAGCAGGCTCCTGGGAAGGAAGTCACTGGAGCTGTCTGGCATCTTGATAAGCCTTCCTTAGGTACCAGCTTCCACTGGAGCTCCTACAGTCACCTTCTGACAAGTTAAACTCCTTTTCTGCATGGTCCAGTGAAACGAACGGAGGAGGAAAGGTAGGGATTTGCTTAAGGATTTAACTTACTTTCAAAGCCAGTGATAGTTTTTCCAATTAGTTCACATCTTTGACTGCACCTTGGGGTAGTACGTGTGGGGCTCCCCCAGGAAGAGGCAGGAGGCAGGAAACAACCACCTGACAGCTTTGGGTGCTGGCGAACTTGGCAGTGGGAGATCTGACTAGTGTAACCAGAATTTTTCTCTCTTCTGGTCCACTTTTCTCTATTGCTTTGTTCCCTCCAAACGTTCAAATCTGTGAAATGGGAGCAACAATGGACAGTATTTCCTCCAGCAGATGACTAACCATTATTTGTGCTCACAGGGACATCAGAATATTTCCGAGCATGTGTACAGCCCTCTCAAACTGGATGACTAACTTGACACTGCAGAATGTGGGTGAGCAGGCCAATCCTCTGAGGAATGACTGCCTCGGCAAGAGATCTCATCCTGTGCCCTTCGGTGCTCCTGCCAACGTTTGCTTCTCAGACTCCATGGTGTTCTTTCCACCCCAGACTTCCTTCCTATGATAATCTCTTGCCCATCGCCTTGGAGACTGCTTTTCTGGGGGAGAGAAGACTCCAGGATGCTTTTCCTTTCAGCAATGGCTTTCACCCACCTATTTCTAGCTCAAGATTTTATTGACCATTCTCCTGCTTCTGCAATTTGCCTCCTGGTAACTTCAACATCCTCCCTCCCCCACATACTCACACACGCTCACGCACAGACGCTTGCATAAACATTCACTCACATGAGTACAGACACACTCATGTAATTTCCAGTTGGCTATTTTGTGTTATTGTGGACTGGAAATGATAAATTTTTCTTTTTTGAAAATTTTATTTATTTATTTGACAGAGAGAGAGCATAAGCACACAAGAAGGGGGAGCAGCAGGCAGAGGGAGAGGAGAAGCAGATTCCCCAACTGAGCAGAGAGCCGGATTCAGGACTTGATCCCAGGACCCTGAGATCATGACCTGTGCCAAAGGCGTACACTTCACTGACTGAACCACCCAGGTGCCCCACCTGTTTTTCTTTATGTGTAGCCCAGTGGAAGCACAGCTGGAGAAGCAGGAGAGCACAGTGCCTGTGGTTGGGGGTTCTGCAGATAGGCTGTCTGGGAATAAATCTGGGCTCCGAACCTAAGACTTCGTGACCTTGTGCCTCCGTTAATGCTTTGTGACTCCAGTCCTGTCTGAAAAGAGACAATAATGTTAGCCCTCCCCTCTCAGGGTTATTTTGAACATTGAATGAGAAAAATGTACCCAGTGCCTGGCACATGTGGGGTGTTCCATCATTGTTAGCTGTGGCCTTGCCCTCTGGCTCCTGGATCTACCTGCACCCGCGACTTTCCCTCATACCACCCTGGTAATAGGGCTCAATGCCTTTTCTAGTTGCTGTCACTCATTTCTTAGAGTTGTTGTGAGGGTTCAAAGAGGTACGGCATCTCATGATACACTTGAGTAAGTGGCAACCATTAGTATTATCTGGCTGTTTGCAGAAAATATTTGTTGACTCCTGTACTTGAGTAAAAGATGAAGGCAGATTAAATTTCTTTTGAGGTAGAGGTGAGAGAAGAGGATTAGATATTTCAGGTCATAGCTGAGTGGGCTGGGGTATGGATAGGTGACTGGAAGCTGGGGAGACCCAACCACGGAGCCTTCCAGTGGCATTCTGAGCTTGATGCCTAACAGCAATCCAGCTTGATACACCTTGTGGGTAAAAGCTTGAACCAGGAGGAACCACCCAAAAAGAAAATTACTCTCAGCAACCAGAAGCGTGAGTGTGTGTGTTAGGAGGGCATTGCCTTAGAATTAAGTGGGAGAACAAGTGAGAGGAAATCTGATTCTTGGAGATCAGGCAAAGGGACAGAAGGTCTAAGCTACCCAGGTAGTCTAAGATCCTGCTGTCTGCCAGCCCTGAAAGTAAAAAGCCATCAATCCCTGAATGGAAGGTGTGTGGAGGCCATGTCATCCCAACCCCTCCTTCTATGGACGGGGATGCTGAAGGCAGACAGAAGAGGGGTGAGCCCAAGTTTACCCAAGGAGTTGATGCATGAGGGGTCAATACTTGATCTTAGTGCACTTTGCACCAAGTTAACTTTAAATCCTGTTAAATCTTTTAAATCCTACTTCCCTTCCCAGATGCTGTCCTGAGGCTGAGAAAAGGCCCCTCCCCAGAATTTTGAAAGAGAGGGCTTCATTTGTTCCACTGTAAGCAGCCAGCTATAGCTCTCAGTTAAGAATAATTTTTCTTTCTTTTTTTTTTTCTGGTTTGTGTTTTGATCTGATGTTACCATTTCTAGTTTGAGGGCTGTTGTTAGGAGCAACCAATGAGAAGCTGTGTAATAAAGAATTTGGCTGCCCTTTGTCCCTGGTTCTTGGGAGGTAGCATCTAAACCCTTGAGAATCTCCTGAGGGATAGGAGTATATTTGTTATTCATAGTGAGCCTTTCAGACCACACCTATAGTTTATGGTAATGGGGTGACTTGTGGTAGGCCCTAGACAACTAATGCTAATTAGATGATTCAGAATGGAAGCTAACCATGCTAGAAAGACCAACCATGTGGTTAGAGGCTTGGGGCTTTGAGTCCTGGGGAGGGTCAGGTCCATCAGTTGGCCAGTGAGTCAATTGATCATGCCTGTATAATGTAGCTCCAATAAAAACTCTTTATTTGGGATACCTGGGTGGCTCAGCGGTTGAAGCGTCTGCCTTTGGCTCAGGTCGTGATTCTGGAGACCCCGAATCGAGTCCCACATCAGGCTCCCTGGCGTGGAGCCTGCTTCTCCCTTTGCCTGTGTCTCTGTGTCTCTCATAAATAAATAAATAAAATCTTAAAAAAAAAAAAACCAAACACCTCTGGATTCTGAAGCTCAAAGGAATTTTCTCTAGTTGATGATACTCTGCATATCACCACATACTGGTGTGCCAGGAGGAGGGTGACACATTCCTGAGGATGATGGAAACTTCACGTCCCAGACCTTGCACAATATGCCTCTTTTTTTTTTTTTTTTTGGTCTGGTTCTGATTTGTATCCTTTTGCTATAATAAAACTGTAATCATAAGTACAGTGCTTTTCTGAGTTTTGTGAGTCATTCCGGAGAATTATTAAACCTGAGGGGATAGTGCAAAGTACTGAATTAATAGCCGGCTGCTTAGAAGTGAGGTTGGCCAGAGGTCCCCCACCCTTGCGGCTGGTGTCTGAGGTGAAGGCAGTCTCGTGAGGACTGTGCCCTTCACCTGCGCAGCTTGGCCCGACTCCAGATGGTCGGTGTCAGAGGTCATCACAGAGGCTCACGTTTGTGTCTTCTGTCAGGGTGTACTTGAGAATGTTGAGTTATGTGAGAGTGTCCCGGGGGCAGAGTCCATTCTGATCTTGAGACAAAGTAAAATAGCAGTTCTCCTGGGAAGTTGGCCTATTCATATATATATATATATATATATATATATATATATATATATAAAATATATATAAATATATAAATAAAATATATAAATAAATATTTATATATAAATATATATAAATATATAATATAAAAATATATAATATAAAATTATATTTATATATAAAATAATATATAAAATATAAATATATAAAATAACGTATATTAAATATATAATATAAATTATATTTATATATATAATATATAAAAATATATAATATAAATAATATATATATATAAAATGAATGTGTGACTGACAGGACTTCGGTCTTCAGGCCTGCTGGAAAACTCGGAGCCCTAAGGGGTTTGCGTGATAGGCACTTCAGTCTCATTCCTGGCATCACTTTGTCTCCAACCCTGAGTGTCTTTCTTTTATTTTTTGCCCCATGTTTAATTCATACTGTCACGGGTAACCTGGATGTCATCGGGAGCCTTGCCTTCTTCCATCACCTCTGTCTCCAGGATCTGTTTTATACTTGACCTCTTTTTTCTCTGATACATCTTTCCAGAAGAAAGCTTGTCTAACTTGATTTGCACACACCCCCGCACACAACTCCCTCCTCCCTCACCAACCTACCCACGTTATTTGTAACTGCGATGTAGACTTCATTGAAGATTTGAGGGTCACGAGGAGAGGTCATATGTCAAGCAAACAAATGATCTCTGTATAACTATTACACATTTCTATTTTCCCTCACTAGGGATTTCTCACTGGCCCTTTTGTCCTATGGGATACTCAGCCAGCCATCTGCCATGTTTCTAGTTCCCCTCTTCCTCTTTCTTCTCTTTTTCTTTCCTTCTTTCTCATAAGCAAAAATAAACTCTTCATATTTTCTCAGTTGCCTGATGTGTAGGAGTCAGTCAACTCCTTTCTGGATTTCTCTCAGAGGGGAATTGATCCTCCCTGGGAGGAGGGCGAGTCAGGAGCCTCCTATCCAGCCATCTCACTCTTCATTGTATTTCTATACTCTAGCAATGAGCAATCAGAAAATGAAGTAAAAAATATCATGTACAACAGCATTAGAACACACAAAATACTAATTTGACAAAAGGTGTGCAAGACTTGTGTAGTGGGAACTATATAAGAGTTGCTGAGAAAAATTAAGAAAGAACTAAGTAAATAGCAAGTCATACCATGTGTATGAATTTAAAGACTCTTTATTCTAAGATGTTAATTATTTCAAAATAAATTAATGGATTCAACAGAATCACAGAACGTTAGAGATGATCAAGGGGTGCAGACACTGTCCCCAATATCTATTTTCCTCCTTTGTCAGGTAAGAATGCTGAGAGTTTTCCAGAGAAAGGACCTCATCTCCCAACTCCCTTGAAGCAGATGGCACCATGTGACTAGGCGCTGGCCAATGAGACTTGAGCAGAGGTGATGTAACTAACTCCTGGGTTAGGGTTTTTACAGAAGGAGCATGGCTTCCCCCCACCCCTAGTCCCTGCTCTGGGGCTGAATGGGGCTAAATGCTGATGTGGCCAGGAGACATGTAGGACCCTAAGGCCTCTAGCAGAGACAGGAGCAGCAAGTCGGAAGGAGTGCTGGTGTCTGAAGGCCTTGGAGTATTCAAACCAGGTCTCATAAACTGGGTAGCAACATGAGGCAGTGTGTGCTTGCCTTGTGAGGCTTTATGACTAAAGAATAAAGTGTATTATAGAGTGATTGAAAGTTCACCATGGCCTGACCCCATTTCTTTTTTGAGTTTTTAAAATCATAGTAGTAATGCATTCATGTGTATGATTTCATTCCAAATGATAGAGAAATGTATACAGTGACAGTATCCGAGTCCCCTTCTCCAGAGGCCACCACTTATGACAGTTTCCATTCTTGTTTCTTTTACTCTTATTAGCTCAGAATAGCTATATTTCTTTTTTCTTCTTCTTCTTTTTTTTATAAGATTTTTAATTTATTTATTCATGAGAGACACACACAGAGAGAGAGAGAGAGAGGCAGAAACACTATCAGAGTGAGATTAAGGCTCCCTGTGAGGACCCTGATGCAGGACTCTATCCCAGGACCCCGGGATCACCACCTGAGCCAAAGGCAGATGCTTAACCACTGAGCCATTCAGGTGCTTCCCAGAATAGCTATATTTCTATTTTTAGTTTATTAGCATCAAGTGGATCAAGTGACTTCTCTTATAAAAAATGTAAAGAGTTCAGCACACATAACATATTCTTCTTCCTACACTCCATGAAATGTTTTTTTTAAAAGATTTTATTTATTTATTCACGAGAGAAAGAGAGAGAGAGGCAGAGACATGGGCAGAGGGAGAAGCAGGCTCCATGCAAGGAGTCCGATGTGGGACTTGATCCCGGCTCCAGAATCACACCCTGGGCCAAAGGCAGGTGCTAAACCGCTGAGCCACCCAGGCTGCCCTCCATGAAATGTTTTATATTTAGTTTTATTTGGTGCAGATATTAAAAAACTTAAGTCTTACATCCCATATACTTCTTTTTTGTGTGCCTCATGCTACAAGTCAAATTAAGCTACATATCTTTTTTTAAAAAATATGTCATTCGAATTAGAAACTATTTCAGATATTCAGAAAAATTCTTCAATGGATATATTCAAGCACATATTTGATAAGGATCTTGTTATGGGCTGAACTATGTCCCCTCCCACCCCCTTCCCCCCGACATTGTGCAGCAATCTGTCTTGCAGTGGGCTCCTTCCTTCCACAGACTGTGAGCTCCTTGAAGATGAGTATGTTGCCTTTGGATCTCCAGTGCCTGGCACAGGGGCTAGAACATAGAAGATGTTCAGTTATTATTTATAGAATCAACAGAAGAATGACTGAGTGACTGCTATGAAAAGCCCACTTAACGATATATTCAAGCCTACAAGTGGATAGGTTAATTGCAAAGATCTGTTAAATGGCAATGATAAAAAAGGATGCATTTGTATAAATATTTTATTTTTACCTAGAAGTTCATTCACCGAAAATGAAGGAGAAAGAAGGACTTCCCTTCGAATGTGGATTAGCAAATAGAGTTCTACTGTCTATCTTGCAGAAAGCACATCCATTAAGCATTGTCTGTGATTTGCAGTTGGATTTACTAAAGTGGAGAGCATAACATCTTATGTATAGCATTCCGCCCAAAGATATTTTCCAATATTGCTAGATTTATTTTCAATCTAGTATAGTTGTCAGGCTAATTTAATAACAATAATTTTGAGACTAGCTTTTATTGCCCTTTCAAACATTCATAGTAATTTTCATTGAAATCATATTTCTCCTTTCATTCTCTTATTACATTGATTTACATTGTATTTTGTTAAGTTAGGTAATTACATGAACAAGTCCAACTGGCATAAGAAGGATTGGAAACAGACCCAGTTGGTTCTCATGAAGCAGGTAAATCAGTGCTCCTGTGTCCAGGTGTACTAGAGAATTAGTGAATGGCACCGAGGGCTCAGCGTTTACTGGACATGTTTGAGGTAGAATGAATAGGACTGGTTAAAAAGCTAGAGTCTGTTAAGCAGAGGCTTATTTAAAGATGTTTACACAGAAATAGCACAGTGCTGGATAAAGTAGGTTTAAATCATGTTTGTTGAATTTGTGCATAAACAGTTGTGGATGTCAGCTCCCAAAGGTGACATGAGAGACTTTTCTCTCTCCCTGAAGGGAACTCCTGGATGTCCTGCATGACCCACTCCAAGGTGAAACTACAAGAAAAATCATCATCAGCTTTGGGGAGAAGGGGCTCATGAGCAGACACACTTTCCTTCCCTCATTCTTTGCTTCCCAGAGGCAGCAAACAGACCTGCAATGAAAGGGAAGAGCCCTTCTCAGACTGACCGCCTCCAGAGGACACTTTCTGTTCTCCTGAGCATCTCCCACTGCAGTGGTGCCTGGTGACAGTCTTTTCAAGAAGCTGGACAACACCATGATTTTCAGGGAGGAGTTACTTGAGAAAAATAATTGCTAAGCATCTTCACAATTGCAGGACAAACCCCATGTGCTAGGGATTCAAAGACACGCTATCCATTCTTAAAAGATTTCGCAGTGTGGTGGAGGGGGAGACAGACAAATGAATCATCGCGGCACAATGTTGTAAGTGCTATAATAGAGAGATGTCAGGGTCAAGCAAGTTCAGTGTGGGCTGCAGTGGCTAGGCTTAAGCATCCAGGAACTCTGTTTCCTTGCAGCCAATATGAAGAGGAATGCCACTGACAGCAAAAGAACCAGTTGCCTAGGTGAAGGCCAACAGTCTTTGATTCACACACTGGATGAAACTTCTCTATAGACCTCCTCGTGATGGATGGATTTAGCCAAAGCTGTGCAATTGATGATATCACAAGACTCCCAGGACTGACCGTCATAGGAACCCTCAGTATAAGTCAGTGGCATCATAGTAGCACCTGTCTGGTGCATAGGCTACAGCCATCTCTTCCTACCTCCTCCTGCTACCCTGCACTCTAGCTGAGCCAAACCTATGACCAAGCCCTACTACCATGTTTGGAAATCAAGAAATGCACACGGATGCACAATCAGCTGGGTGCTGGACAGAGAAGAGCATTGGATCTGGAGTCAGGAGCCAGAGTCCTGAGTACTGAACTGCATTTCAGTAATGATTGATATACTTGGTTGGAAAAATAGAAAACTGTGGTTGGCATCATTTTCATAGCTACCTTGTGCTGTCTCCTGAGTACTCAGTGTTCATTTGTTAGCTCCTCTCTCTGAAGGTAAATCTGAAGGCAGTCTCGCTGTGAGGAGACATCTCCTCTCCCCACCATCTCACGGTGGCCCCTCCCTGTCTGCTGAGTTCTATGAGGAGTGAGTAACCACTAGCAGAGAATAGTCCAGAATTCTGTACTGAATCTAATTTTTTATCAATACGACTGACGTGACTATGGAAGGATCAGATGTTTTCAATCCTGCTCCTTATGGGGACTGGCCATGAAACTGACTAAAAAGCCATAGCCAGAACAACTGGTTCAAAACCTTGAGGTTTACAGAGTGTTCCCAAACTTAATATCTGTAAGCTAATACTAAGTGGTTCCCAAGATAATTTCTATTTTGAAATCAATACAGGTTGCAATGGCCAAATTGGCCATTGACTCTACACTGGTTGAAGCCAGAGCTGAATAACCATTTACCAATTCTCAAGGGCAAAAGCCATGGTTTTCTTTATTAGAACCTAAGGCTAGCTGTCACCATGCCATGGACAAATGCCACCAGATGACTTCTCATAAACTGAACTACCTGGACTATTCTTATGCAGGTGAGAGTACGCTTCAAAGGACATCATTTACCCCAAACCCAGAGAATCCAATGAGGTTAAAAATAGCAGAACTCACTTATTCAAACTTTCTACCTGCAGAGTGTCCTCAGCCATGGGACCAAATGTGAATCTTAGGGGAACATAGTCTGAGGGAAAAATAAGGGTTCTTCTTTTCCTATACTATCAGCAAACAATTATGAACAAGGGTTTTATGATTTTTGGACAGCGATCTCTTCCAATGCAGGGAAAATTTGCCAAAAAGAAAAGAAAAAGAAAGAAAAAGCATTTGATAGGGAAGATTCAGAAGATTAATACTTTCTCTGAGAAAAACTGGAAAAGCCATATTAAAAACCATCAATTTGAAGACTTTGAGGAATCACTGAGGCATTCTGGAGGCACGAGGTTGAGAGAAGAGTGGGTGATTGCCAAGTCTGACAGGGCAGTGTTGACTCTCAAAGTCGTTTCTGAGACTCTTCATCACTGACCTGAATGTACTCCCAGGGGCATCCTCCACTGATATCCCTGGGAAAACAAACAAAACTTGAGGACCTGCTGTATGCTCATGGATTCTCAGGGCCACCCGAAGACATGGAAATTACTGCCTTCATGTTACAGAGGAGGGAATGAAGGTTCACAGAGATTAAGATACATATTGAAGGCTACACAGCTTTGGAGTCTTGGAACCTGAACCCAAACGCAGTTCTCTCCAACTTTAAAGCCTGGGCTCTCTACTGCAACACAGACCTTCTACTGACATGGAAATGTTCTGTGATCCAAATATCCCCACTGACTGCCCTAGGCCATGACATGTCCCCTGGAGGCAGGAGGAGATATATCTGGACAGGCTGTGTGGGATGACAACAGGAATCTGGGCCCAGCATTACTTCTGCTCTGGGACAATGGCTTCTGCTCAGGGCCAGGAAGTCAGAAGGCTTAGGCATGAACAAGGGATAATCTCAGGGACTGAAAGAGAACCACCCATCAAGGAGAGAGGAAATCATGCTTTAGGTCATACTCTGTAGAAGCCTTAACTCAAATTCAACTGACATGGTTCCAGCCTAGGAACAAGCAAGGCCTTGCATTCCTTACCTGAGATAAGGAGCCTAGGACCCCGTCCAGTTTATACTGTCTCTCTGAGCTTGCCCATAGCCCCTTCCCCTTGTCCTAAGATAACTTCCTGAGTGAGCGGCTGAATTTTGCTTCTTTCAGATGTTGTTTTCACCCCAAAGTGAACACAGATGTGTTACATTGTTTGCTCAATGTGCATGCTCCACCTCTCCTCATGAATAGTCATACATTTCTCAACCCTTTTCATCAATATGCATGTAATCTCCTACCCTGAATTTCCTCTTTAAAAACCTCACTTAAGGGGATCCTAGCTGGCATAGTCAGTTGAGCATTAGACTCTTGATTTTGGCTCAGATCTTGGTCATGGGGTAGTGGTCTCGGGGTGCGGGATTGGACCCCCTGTGGGTCTTTGTACTGGGCAGGGAGTCTGCTTGGGGTTCTCTCTCTCCCCACTACTCAAGTGTGCATGAGTGCTCTCTCTCTCAATAAACAAACAAACAAACAAACAAACAAACAAACAAACAAACCTGCTTAATCCTTAGCCCAGAATCTCAGGGATGATTTGAACGTCAGTTCTTGATCTCCCCAGGGTGCTGGCCTCCTGAATAGAGCAACCTTTCCTTTTCAACCAACACTTACCTCTTGAGTACTGGCTTTCTAGTGGCAAGCTGCTGAACTTGGATTTTGGTAACAAATCCACGTAGAGGTCTGTGTCAAGTCCTTACCCTTCCTAAGCCCTGCAGCCCCACGACCAGGGTGATATGTCCACTGCATATGGAAGGTAGCGCAGGGAAGAAGCAAGTAACTCTCAGGGACAAATCTAGAATGGCAACTACTTGTGTGTTTTATTAACTAGAATAGGCAAACTGCGTAAACAGCAAGGAAGTGAAGCCCTCCGATATGGAAAAAAGAAGAGTGGGTAGAGGACAGCTGAGAACCAACCACAACACCCAGTAGGCCCTTTTTGCCTCTAAAAAGTCCCCATCAGTCCTGACTGGCCAGGGCTACACAGGGCAGGAGTAACAGCATGGAAGCAGGTGGGCCCCACTGGGCCACAGAGTTAGCATCGTGGACTGTGTTACCCATCACTCTTAGTTCCTGCAGCCCTAGTTGGCCTGAGGAGATGGAGGAAAACCACAAGCTCTGCTGTCCTCCATCAGGGCACCATGGCGTTTTTACTTACGGAACTGGACACAATTTGAAGCTCTAATTTGTTTGTCTTTTTATTTTCTTCATCTCCCTTAAACTCAAAGGTTGTAATGCCTAGACCTGCTTAGGTTTCCTAGTTTCATCAAACAAGGTTGATGTTGTTCACTACGATGTCCCCAGCATCCAGTGCATGTCCCTTAGAGACCATCTCTTCTAATATCCTCATTTAACACGGGAAAAAGTTGAGGCTTAAAAAGTCAAAGGGATTTTTCTGAGATCACATTGTGAATAGCAGGGCTGATATCAGCCTTGGTTTCCCGGAGTCCTGCCTGAGGCTTTCCCATCATTCTCTGCCACATCAGTCATTATGAGAGAAGCTCCTCCCAAGATACCCCATGTGAGCTCAGAATGTGAGACAGATTCAGGGGTATAGAAACTGCTAGTTGATCCAAATATCCATTTCCCTCCTCTTTCACATAAGAATTCTGTGAGGTTTTTTTTTTTTTTTTTTTTTTTTTTTAATTCTGTGAGTTTTAGACTAGAAAAAGGATCCTAATCCCAGCCCACCTTAATGCTGGATGGCGCCATGGAACTTGGCGTTGGCCAATGGGAAGTGAGCAGAAGCAATGTTACCAATTCCTGGGTTGTGTCTTTCCTTTTTCTCACCTCTGGGTGGAAAACTAAAATGTCCAAGAGCCATGTAGAGCCACCTCCAGGGATGCGTAGCATTAAGTGTGAAACACTCTGTGTCTGATGCCGTGGAGACCAGTTCAGTCCTGGTAACCTCTCTTGCTTAAGTCACTATTATAATGGGTAGCTTTCTAAAGCAACAAAAATCATAAGGTCAAAGCTCTTATAAATACCTATGTACCCCCATCTTCTTAAAAAAAAGAAAAGCCAATACATTCCATTCTCAAAGCATCTATGTTGATAATTCCCAAGAGAGATTATTCCCAAGAAGTGACATTAAACAATCAAATTCTGAGGAGTACCATGAGGAATTGATCCAATCACACACAGAGAGAAAGTCCCAGGAAATGCCAACTGTGAGGAGGCTATTAGAAGAGATGGATTTTCTTCATTTGCCATCAAATCTCATTTCCATCTTCTTACCCTCCTCTGTGTCCTCAGAGTCCTCATCCATGGGTTCCCTCTCTCTCTGTGTTGCTTTCAGCCAAAGGGAGACACAGACTGGAGCTGGAGGGCAGGAGGAGGGCGATTGGGGGTTTGTGGCTTTCTAGCTTTTTCTCTCTGCCAGGCTGTGAGTTAACAGTGGAGGTGTTACCCTGCCTAAGGGCTTCACCCTGGTCTAATGGCCTTTCCTACAGCCACAGCTCCAACTACACCTACAGCCACAGCCCTCCCGAGTTCTGGTAACTTGTCTGAGTTCTGATCCCCTTGTCTTTCAAGCCTAGTGATTTTAAGGCTCCTCCTATTACTTTCCTTAGGGGGTGGTGGTCACCATCTCATGTAATCTTCTCTAAATCTGTCCATATTGGTAGATTGTACCTTAATTAAACTCTTCTGAATTATCCCATTTTAAGCCATCTGTTTTCTGCTGGCATCCTGAGAGATACTGAAAGGAACGTAAATTTCAAAAAGCAAGTAAAACAGATGACTAGGTTATTCACAGCACTTTAGCTTTGGGATGCGTGCGTGTTCCCAATCTTGCTCCCTAAATTAAGGAAAGCAACAGATTTCTCACCATGACAGCACAATTTGAATTGTTGGGATGGAGGAGCAAAAGGAACAAGGGTCTAAGGGGGGAAACAAGGTGGATGTACTAATTCCGATTTCCACAGTTGAGGCTGCCCGGACACAAAGTGGCAGAAGGTCTTTTCCTGTTGGAGCCTCTGAATACTTCACTCCCAGATCAAGTTACATGGGTGTGAACTAGGAGGAAAAGCCTAACGGTGGTTTTGGAAATAAATACTTGATCGAGGTGCCTTTCCTCCATTCTTTTTGCAGGAGGTGACAAGCTGATCTGTGCCGAAGAGAAAGTGTGCTGCGACTGACTGCCACTACGGGACACTTCTCTGCCGTGGAGAGGTGCCAACAGGAGCAGGGGTGAAGCCTGGAGCTGTAGTAAGGCTTATCGAGGTGCTAAACAGCCCTCGTGATTTCCTGTCCAGAGATCTGCTGGCAAGTGAGAGTGTGGGGTTCTCCGAGTCATGATCGCTCATGAGATGTTTCTCAACATTTGATCTGACTCTACTCCTATCTCTCAACTTCTGCCCATCCCAGCCCATCCGGTGCCCATGCCTACAAGGGAGTGTTGTTTTGTGGCATTTGCTGCCAACTGTGTGCCTGGGTAGCAATGGCAAGCAATATGAGCCTGTGTGAGGAGGTTTCACAACTAAGAATAAAGCACACTCTCCTCACTTGTCATTCAAGGCCCTCCATGGCCCATTCCATACTTTTTCATTGTCATAGTTAGTGACACATGTGGATTTACATTTTCTTTCCAGTTGACATAAAAGTGTGCCCAATAAACCACAAAAGACTTCCTGAATCCTATTCTCCAGAAGCAATGATTTATTTAGGTTTTTCTTCTACATTTCTTCCACATCTTTTATTAATTATAGATTTGATTAGTAAACTAGTATTTCTGTGTTTTAACTTATCAGTATTAACAACAGGATCAACTTATTCCTCATATAAGATGTAAAGAATTTAGGACATGGCCAAGAATCTGGAATTATAAGATTGAGAATTTAAAATAACTGTGATTAATATGCTAAGGAATCTAATGGAAAAAGTGGGCAATATGCAAGAGCAGACGAACACTATAAGCAGAAAGATGGAGAGTCTAAGAAAAAGGAAATGTTAAAAATAAAAACATTGTGAAGAATGAAAAACATAAGTGAAGAATGCCCTTGATGGTCTCATCAGTAGACTAGCTACAGTTTTTCAAAGAATCAGTGAGCCTCAAGATAACTTACTAGAAACTTCCCAAACTGAAAAGCAAAGAGAAGGAAAGACAAAACATGGAAAGGAGTGTTTGAGAGCTATGGGATGATGACAAAAGGTATAGGATATATAGCATAGGGATCTCAGAAAGAGGAGAAAGAAAGGAATGGAAGATGTATTTGAAATAATAGTGGCCAAGAGCTTTTTAAATTATTTGCAGGCACCAAATCACAGATTCGGGAAGCTCAGAGAACCTGAACCAGAATAAATAATAATAAATTTTAAAAAAACCTTATTCAATTCATTTCTGGGGCAGAGAAACTACTCTATATGATATTATATATTGTGCATTTGTCAAATCTATTGAGCTATACAAGAAATCTCAAGTCAACTATGGACTTCAGTTTATAATAATGTATCTGTATTGATGCGTCAATTTTAATAAGTGTGCCAAATTAATGGAGGGTTCTAGTGATAGGAGAAACTGTGTGTGGGGGGGTGGGTGGGGGGGTATGGGAAGAGGGAGTATATGGGAACCCTCTGTACTTTCTGTGAAATTTTTCCATAAATCTGAAAGTGCTCTAAAATACAAGATTCATTAAAAATGAATAGGCAAGCCACCAACCGGGTGAATATTTATAACACACATAATTAAGGAAAGACTCATTCGGCACAAATAAAAACTCCTACAAATCAATAACAAAAAAGGGAAACACTTAAAAAAGAAAAAGGAAACACTTAATAAAAGTGGGCAAAATTTAGACACTTCAAAAAAAAATACAAGTAGCCAACAAGCACATGGAAAGATGCCAATTTCATAAGTCACTTTGGAAATGCAAATTAAAACACAATGAGCTACCACTTTATACTCATTAGAATGACTAAAATTCAAAGGACTGGCAATGTTTGTTAGGAAGGATTTGGAGCAACTGGTACTTTCAGACATGGCTGGGGGGATGTGCAATAGCACAGTCACTTTAGAAAAGAGCTTAAGAATTTCTCAGAGTCAAGCACACATCTTTCTGTGACCCGGCAATACCACTTCAGGTTATTTATCCGAGAGAAATAAAAACATGTATCCAGAAAAAGATTTGAATAAGAATGGTCGCAGTATCTTTATTCAAAATAACCAGTAACGAAATACTACACAGACATCTGTCAATATGAAAGTAAAGAGTGAAAAAAAAAAAAAAAAAGAAAGTAAAGAGTGGTCCACCCGTACAGTGGAAACAGTACTCAGCTTCATCAAAAGGACAAACTCCTGATAGTATGCAATGCCGTGGCCTGGGTGAGTCCTAAAAATATTATGCTGAGTGACACAAGGTAGGAACACAAGAGTACATTGAGCGACCCTAAGTATATGAAATCAAAGGTCAGGAAAAACTAATCTTTGGGGATAGAAGTAGGAATTTTAATTGCCCCTCGGACAGAAGGAATGTCTGAGAGGGATATGAGAAAACTTTCAGAGGTGATAAAAACTGTGCTGTGTTTTGCTTGGGGTTTGAGTCACATGGGTGACTCAAATTCATTTCATTCAAATTCAATTCATTGCCAGAACTCGCTGCACTGTACACTTCCGATCTGTGCCATCACTCTCTCCTCACTGTCCCTCAGTTAAAGGACTAAAAAATTATTAGACGAGGCAACACTTAAACTTTACACATTCTTTTTACAGAACATGTCACTTTAGAAAGATTTTTCCATAATCAAATTCACAAAATAAATATTGCAAGCTCTGTGGAGTAAGAGGTAAATCTGACGGAGATCCTGTCCTCGGGGAACACAGTCTAGGAAGGCCCATTGGAAATGTGCCATGATGGGTCAGAGAGCTCCAGAGAGGGAGAGCCGGGGCAAAGGCTCAGGGGGCAGGAATGAGAAAGCATGCACATGGGGTACCCCTGGAGGGCGTGGGACAAGAAGTCACAGCAAGACAACCTACTTCAAACCTTAAGTGCGCTTTGACATCGATTTGTCCGGCTTTGTGCTTGCACAAACTGGAAATGGTGCAAGGAAGAAACAGACGGTGACTCACATCTGGTAAATGGATGTTTAGCACAGGCTCGGTTTAAAAATCCATCATTTATTCATGCATTAAGTCATTTATTCAGTAAGCATTCATTAAACTAGGGAGATATTCTAGGGCCTTGCCAAATCAAAGAAAATTACTCTTTGGGGCCAGACTGCACTTTAATTCTTTTAATTTTATGGAGACAGATGACAGGAGGGTGACCACAGACACTTGTGATGGAATGTTCTCCTAGTCCGTCCTGAGTGCAGTGACCAAATAAATCTAGACCTTTCCTGCACTGCTTTCAGCCTCCGCTGAAGGTGGGATTCTTCAGAAGGGGACCCCAGAGTTGACAAAGCTTGGGATGGTGTGAAGGCCCTGGTCCAGGCGGTCCTTGAGCCGCTGCACTCAGTGCCTGCTTGACGGGTGCTGTCCCAGTCCTCATGCGGAGGATCGTTATCTCAAACTTAAGCTATATCTGAAAACCTTAAGGTCTTAAGATCGGAGTGCCCAGAGGCTGAGAGAAGTCCAGAAAACCCTCCAAACTGATGGGGAGAAAGTTGGCTCTCAAAGCCACCATTTATCCGACGGAGGAGGCTCTGAGTCAGAATACCAGACTGTTTCCCGACATCTCCAGATGTTCCTGAGGGCTGCTGACTTCACTGTCATCCCCTCCGGTTACGTCCTGCAGAGCCCGCTGGAGGACCATCTTGAGGGTCTTCTGTCGCCGTGGCCACCGCTGTCTAAAGGAGCCAACGAAGAAGTAAATGACGGGGTTGGCACAGCTGTTGACACAGGACAGGACAAGCGCAACCAGATAAAGATGCCAGAGGATGACATGAGACCTCGTCTGAATCCAAAATAAGAGGAACCAGTGAATGCCAAAGGGCAGGCCGCAGAGGAGGAAGGCCAGTACCGTAAGGACCACGGTCACGTACAGCCTGGTCAGCGGCACCCGCTGGGAGCTGCACAGCAGTCTGGTCAGCAGGGCCAGGCTGGAGCCAGAGAGAAGCACAAATAAGAAGATGAGCCAGGTGGCGGTGATGAAGTCAAATGCCCGACACCAACCATAGTCCAAATCCAGAAACAGGAAGCCACAGTACTGCCCCTCCAGGATGCTGAGCAGCAGAGACAGGGCCCAGAGCAGGGCGCACATCACAGCTGACGTGTGTTTTGGGCGGTGGCAGCGGTACCAGATGGGACACAGGGCCGACAGGCAGCGCTCCAGGCTAATGGCACTGAGAATGCTCAGGCTCGCGATGTAGGCGAAGGTCCACACGGTGGTGAAGAAGCTGGGGATCGCGAGGGGCGTGGAGTGGAAGTTGACGAGTTGCTCCAGGGAATATACGGTCTGGAAGGAGAGGTAGAGGAAGTCGGCTCCTGCCAGGTTGAGGATGTAGACGGAGAAGGCGTTCCTCCGCATGCGGAAGCCCAGGAACCAGAGCACGATCACGTTTCCTGCCAGCCCACCTAGGGCAAATGTGAGGCTCAGCGAGGCCGTGATCACGGTCTGCACGTTGGGGGTTTGCAGAAAGGGCTGGTCACTTGCATTCTTTGGCGTGAAGGTGCTTTCCCAGGCTGGGCCCGTGGGATCGATGCTCAGAAACCCCCCACTGGTATTCCTGGGAACACAAAAGAGACTTGAGCACCGGCTGTGTGCTCACTGATTCTCAGGGCCACCCTGCTACGTGGGGGATTACCGTGTCCACGTTACAGAGGAGGGAAAAGGAGGCTTGCAGAGACTAAGATACTTGCCGAACACCACACTGCTTTGCAGTTCTGGAACCTGGAGTCAGACCTTCTACTGACATGGGGATATTCTAGGGTTCAAACACTTCTTAACCTCCCAGACCATGTCAGATCTGCAGGAGGCAGGAGGAGAAAAGTCTGGACAGGTTATGTGTGGTGACGACGGGACTCTGAGCTCTGCATTCCTTCTGCCTGGGACTGAGATTTTCCTTTTAGGGGCCAGGAAGTTGGAAGACCCAGGCCAAGACCTATGGACAATCTCAGTGACTGAAGGTGGTCCATCCACTAGAAAAGCGATCATGAGTTAGGGTTATGAAGAGAATGTGACCTTTTGCAATGACAGGTATGAGTATGGCTAACCCTCTTGGCCAGAAATGGCCCAGCAAGTCAGCTTTATGAGGACAGGAAATACTTTCCTCCTGTCCATTAGTGTGTCCCCAGTGCCCTGCTCTGTTGCAGGGGAGACACTCTAAGTCACTCTTACAATGGATTTCTTCCTAGAGCAGTCAAAAATCATAAATTTAAAATACTTATAAAATATTTGTGTACCCGACCTTTAAAAAACAAACAAAAAACCCTTCACAAAACTATGTTCCATTCTCAAGGCATGCATTTATTTATTTATTTATTTATTTATTTATTTATTTATTTATTTATTTATGAGAGAGAGAGAGAGAGAGAGGGAGCACCAGCAGAGGGGAGAGGCAGAGGGAGAAGCAGACTCCCTACTAAGCAGGGAGCCTGAAGCAGGGCTCTATCCCAGGACCCTGAGATCATGACCTGAGCAGAGGCCGACACTTACTAACTGAGCCACCCGGGCGCCCCCATTCTCAAGGCATTTATGATGATAATGAGAGATCATTCTGAAGTGACACCAGATCCATGCAGAGGGTCAAATGAACTTCCTGAGGAGTACCATGAGAAATTGATCCAAATACACAGAGAAAATCCCAGAAAATCCCAACTTTGAGGAGGGCATAAGAAGAGAGAGATTTTGGGATACCTAGGTAGCTCAGTCGATTAAGTGTCTGCCTTTGGCTCAGGCTGTGATCTTAGGGTTCTCGGTTGGAACCCCGAATAGGGCTCTCTGCTCAGCAGGGAGTCTGTTTCTCTCGACTCCTCTCTCTCTCTCTTTCTCTCTCTCTCAAATAAATAAATAAAATCTTAAAAAGAGAGAAATGGATTTTGTCCATTTCTCCATCAAATCTCATTTCCATCTTCTTACCCTCCTCTGCATCCTCACAGTCCTCATCCAGGGGCTCCCTCTCTCTCTGGCTCAGTGTTGCTTTCAGCCAAAGGAAGACACAGACCAGAGCTGGAGGGCAGGAGGAGGGTGGCTGGGGGTTTGTGGCTTTCTAGCTTTTTCTCTCTGCCAGGCTGTGAGTTAGCAGTGGAGGTGTTACTCTGCCTAAGGGCTTCACCCCGGTCTAATGGCCTTTGCTACAGCCACAGCTCCAACTACACCTACAGCCACAGCCCTCCCGAGTTCTGGTAACTTCTTCCCCTTCACCCTTCAGGCTGTGTCCCTGGGGTCTTCAGTCAGTACCCTCTACAGATTCCCCTTAGCTCTGCCCATACCTGTGTAACCAGTCCTTTCATTACTCTCCTCAATTATCCCATTAGACTGTGCCCTATAGATTCTGCTTGGACAATGTTATATACAAGGATACAAAGGGGAAAAAAACCACCTTTGGATAGCAAGCAAATTTGTGGATCCTGATATTATTAAAACAATTTAGCTTTGGAATGTCTTGTCAAGATGCCATCTTGCTCTCTAAATTAGAATTAGCAACATACATCTCTCCATAGTTGCGGATTGAAGTTTGGAGAGAAAGAGAGAGTATGCGGAGATAGGAAAGAAGCCAAGAGAGCCTGGTGGACCCTGTTTGGCTCTTCCACAGCCCAAGTTCCCAGCATCCAAAGGCTCCCATGAGGGAGCTTCGTGCCTCTTGATTTGCGGTGGGGTGGCCCTGGCTTCCTGCATGCTCTACCTTAAGATGAATTCACAAGTGTGTGGACTAAGAGGAAGGAATCAAAACTGCCTTTGAAAGAAACTCTTACCTGAGCACCATTCTTCTTGCTGGAGGTAGAGGATAGAGAAGGAAAAGCTTTCCTGAGAACTGAGGAACAGCAGAGGATGCTTCTCTACCCTCTGGAAGGCAAGGGGTCTGCAGCAGCAAGCGTGTAATCTGGTGACCGCCCGAGGCTTATCAAGATGCTGGCCAACCCCTGTGATTTCCTGTCCCCAAAATGCACTGGCACATGAGATCCTGGAGACGTGACAGACAAGAAACTTCACGAGATGTTTCTCATTTGCTGTGACTCCAGCCCCTTATCTCGGCCTCCTACGGTCTACCCCAGCCGGCCCCTGTCCTTGTGAGGAACGGCTGTCCTGGAGCCTTTTGCTGCCCTCTGTGTCTAGGCAGTAAACCAGCCACCAAGCAGCATGAGCTTCCTCCCATAGCTTCAGAATTGTTTGCTTGGCATTCAAGGCCCTGCATGGCCTGGCTCACTTGATCTTTTTAAATTTAATCACGGAAGCACTGTATGCACATTCATTTTATTTCAAATGACGCTGGGGTGTAGAAAGTGAAATGTGAAGTCTTTCCCAATCTCATTCCCCATTAGCAACCAGTGTTTCTAGTTTCCCTTCTTAGTTCTTGTACACGCTAATACCATAGCTTTGTATAATAAAACTACACCTCTGCTCTTGGCTTGTCAATAACAGCAGCAGGGAATATCGAGTGCCCTCACAAAAGATAAAAGTCAAGCTTGATCAAGCAATTTCTTGGTGGTTTATTTCTCACTAATGAGGAATACACTAAAGGTTTAGTCTTTGGAGGTCCCAACTTTTCTTGGGGGCACTTCTCTTAGATTTCTGACCTTTGCCTTGTCTTAAAACTCCATCTTCTAGAAGCCATAATAGGAAATATGAATCTCCTTCTGAGAGCAGAGGGCATTCCATTAAAGGAAGTAACTTTATCAGCTCTGTGCTTCGGGAAAGTCTCTCAGGCTGCCAAGAGGAGAATATATAGGCTATAAATGAAAATATAAATCTCCGCTCATACTTCTACAATAGAAACAACTGCACAAACACTTCGGTGTATGCACACAAAATATACAACTGTTTCTGCTTTGTAATGTGTAGTATATTTCCAATTTAATAATTATTAATTATGGAATCTCTTTGATCTCGGGTCCTCATCTGTAAAATGAGATGCCTTCCAGCTGTGATGAATCTACAGCTAAGAAATCCCTGGGGCCTGTGGAGGCCTCTCTCCTCATGTGCCCTCCTCCACCCCCCTTGGATCTGTTCTGTGCCAAGGAGAATGGAGACCTCAAACAGGGCTCTCTCCCAAGGCCAAATCTGATCCCAAAGTGACTCTCATCTATTAGGTCCTTAATGGTTCCCAGAGGCTCCCCTCTTCATCTCTGAGTGTTACACTCATCAGTCTAGGCACCCTCCACACCCCAAAATTTTGTGTTATGAACTCTTTTCAGTAGAGTTGAGCATGCAGGGCAATGTCATTTAGAAAGTCCCTGTAAAGAACGGTTTTGTTGTCTATTGTGTCTGTGTGTGTGGTGTGTGTGGAAGAGTGTGAGTACGTATGTGTAGCTGATTTCACTATGTGAACTTGCAGTTATATTTTGGGAGGGTGTGGCTCATCCCTGTATCAGAGCCTCTTCTCATTCCATCCCACGCAGGTAGCACCAGAGCTGAAAGCCAAGCACATGCAATGAAACCAAGGTGGGGGGTGTTGTGGGGAGGATGGTGGGGTGGGGGCACATCTTGATGGTATCATCTGAACTCTGAGTCCCACTATGCCTGGAGCCAGGTTGTCTTGCCACCTCTCAGTAGTTGGAACCAATAATGTCTATTTTTGCTAAAAATAATTTAATTTGGTCCTGTTCTTTGCTCACACAGCCACAAATATGCCCATATTAAAGCATTGATCACATAGTACTTTCAGCATCTGAGGACATATTTCTCTCCTATTGCACTGTGAGTGCCTTGAGAATAATGAACATGTGTTCGAGTCGCAGTGCCGGGGACAGTATCTGACTCAACACTCAGCAAAAAAAAAAAATTTAAGTGTATGCATTTGGATCTGCAAGGATGAGTGAATTCGAGACTGAACAAATGACTCGGAGAAGTGAGGATTGCAGTCACTCGAGGCGGAGAATTTTAAAGCCCAACTTTGGGGCTTTAAACACTCACCCATAGAAGAACAAAACAAGACGCAGATAAAAAAAAAATATTTGACAGGGTACAGTCCGCTTTAAAGCGTACACAACATTTAAGAAGCCCAGTTCCTGTGGGAAACAGAACTCATCTGTGGTTGACTTAGATTCACTTCTCTGTGAGGGTCCCATTTGGGAAGCGGCGTTCTGAAGGAATGGGGAGCAGGCCACTGTGACACAGAGAATCACAGGGGAGTCCAGGAACGTGGGAGCAGAATAAGCTGGAGTTGGGAGTGGGGACAGGACAGTCACCCGGTTACAGGATCCTTTTTATAAAACCCCCACTGAGGGTGGGCCTCACCAATCTCTTGCCTCGTCTCCACCAGGGCTGGAGGACTGTGACTGCAGCGTCAGAAGGATGGCGGCCTTATGGTGGCTCAGGGGTGGGGTGCCTGCTGGAGGAAACGGGTCAAGGTCAACCTGAACTGGCTGGATGGAGGACAGAACAGCCCCAAGACTTCAGAGAGGGAAGAGAAGCCATCCGGGGAGAGCAGAGGAGCCAGGAAGGAGGGGCTCCCCGGTGAGGGGGTGAGGGCGCAGTGCTTCTCTCCTCCACGTCTGGGTGTTCACAGTCCTTGCATAAGGAATCACCCGGCTTCTTAGGCCCTTGATGACACCAAATAAGGCAGCAACTTCCACAGGGCTCTCTAGCGAGAGGACCGGAAGTTCATTTTAGAGTCAGGAGCTCCAGGAAGGACTTCCTGCCTGCGGGCAGCTCTGAGCTCACTTTCTACTGGAGCAGAGGAGACACGGAAAGCAAAAGCTCTTGAATTCTTTTCTTTCCATTCCTGCGCCTCATGAGGTCAAACTGCTCTTGCTCAGACAAGGGCTAGTTCTTCAGAAGGTCAGAGGATCATGGAGATAGGAGTCCCGGGGCTTCTAGCAGCTGTGTGGTCAGGGAAGCCCGCAGCCATTTTCGTCTGACTGAGGAAAGCCAAACCTCTTTCTCTGTCTGGTTCTTCGTTCCTTCAGATCTGCTGTCAGGAAACAGGAAATATGGGCCTGGGGAAGTTTCTAGAACTAAAAAAGTTGGGACGGCCAATGCTCTCGTTTTCCTAGTTGATATTTCTTTTTCCTCTAAGGATGGCTACGTGCACTCACCAAGAGTCTATTGCGTGTCTACTTTGTGCCCAGCACGGTTGTAGGCCCTGGGAGTAAGAAGGCCTGGAACGTCAGGAAACTCAGATGGAGGGATAGGAATGCGACATTCCACGTGGCGCCACTAGGTGGTAGTCAGTGATTACTGTGGGGATCCTGTAACCCTTGGCTGGCCAGCAGGAGGCCCGGGCCCTGAAGCTGGGGAAGAGGTCCAACCTAAAATTGGAAGAGGGAAGGGGAGCCATGTTATTTCTGGATGGTTATTCACGGGGAGGGGGGCAGTGAGGGTCTATGAGACCAAGCTCTGGAATGGTCATTCCTGGTCTTAAATCCCAGTTCCAACAGGATTACTAACGACCTGAACCTTACTAACGGTTAAATTGCTTCATCTCACTAACCCTCAGTTACCTCAGTGAAATGGTGATTGATGTCTGCCCACAGAGTTGTTGTGAGGTGCTTACTCAAAGACACGAGTGAGGGCTTGGCATGTGGGAGGAGCTCTAAGACTGTCAAGAAATGCTCATCGTGGTCATCAGGATCCTCACGCTCCTTCCCCGGAATCCCACAAGGCCTCTGAAGCTTGGTCTTGACCTCCCAGTTCCCTAGACCCTCAGGGTCTGAAGCTACTCAGCACACATCAGCCAAGGCGAGCTCTGGGGGACTGGCCCAGGCCCTTCCACCTGCCTTTGTGTGACTGAGGGTGAACCCCATTTCCACTCCTGTCGCTGGCATCTCTATGAGAGTAGATACCTCATGTAAGCAGGGGCTGTGAACTAATAAAGCCCTATAAAAATGTAAAGGATCATTATGGCTACAATAACTCTCTTAACTCTCACAGGAACGTTTGTTGGGGAGCAAAACAGGGCAAGACTCGCTGCTCTTTAGCTTGCAGCAGACGCCAGCTCCTCTCTGTGTCTTTCTGGCTTCAGGGAACCCCAGTGACCTCCATGTCACCCTCTTCTTCCTGGCTGTCACCTGGTGGGGCCTGCTGGTCTAGTTTTCTCCAGCTTCGGCTGCTGGTGTTTGGCCAGGGCGGGGTGGGGAGAGGTAGTGGCATTTTGCCAGGGGGGAACAGGGAGAGGCAGTGGGCCTTGCTGCCAGGGAGTGGGGAGGGTATGTGTAAACACCCGGGTTGGGTTGGGTTGGGCAGCCAAGGAGGACAGAGGTCCAGGCCCAGACCTGGCTTTGGTTTAAACCTGCAGCTCCCTGAGGGCTGGGTTGGTCCCAGGCCTTGTTACAGTTGCTGGATGGAGAAGAACCTTGGGGCCTGGGAGTTGACGGATCTCTGTTTTATTTTATTTTTTAAAAGATTTTATTTATTCATTCACGGGAGACACAGAGAGAGGCAGAGACGCAGGCAGAGGGAGAAGCAGGTTCCCTGTAGGGAGACTAATGCGGGACTCGATCCCAGGACTCCGGGATCACGACCTAAGTTGAAGGCAGACGCTCAACCACTGAGCCACCCAGGCATCCCCAGATCTCTTTTTAAACCAGCTCCTTGTATGAGGCCAAACTTCAGAAAACCAGCGCTGGGGAGCTGGGCACATGCCCGATTTCCAGATAGCTGCACAGTTGGGAGCTACTCTTTAGGAGAACGGAAGGAAGGGGCGAGAGCGGACTATGCTGCAGGATAGAAGGATCGCACCGTCTCACATGCCTTTCAAATACTAAACTGCCCCAGCCTCTGTGTCTCTGCGTACAGGCTGCATGGTCTGTGCTCTTCCCCTCCTCTGCCTCCCGGAAGTCTCCTTAGCCTTTTGGCCCAGTCAGGTTCCCCTGTTGGAATAGATCCCAGTTCACAGGGGCAATTTCCCGGGGCTGAACCCACAACCCCTGTGGTCTGCCTTATAGGTTTGACACAGCACAGGCTGCTCTATAGGGACACTTATGAGCATGTTCTCCAGGTTGGAAACCCTCTGAGAGCAGGGACCCTGTTAGTCATTCATTGGTTCATTCATTCATTTGATCATAACCATGGAGCACCCATTGCATGGCAGGCCCTGTTTTGGGTGTCAGAATTTGCCCAGGGAGCCTGCCCTGAAATCCAGGTCCTGATTCCTGGCCCAGTGCCCTTTCCAACAGACCCTCTGCTTCCCGCCCACCTCACCTGAAGCCCAGGTTGTACTTTAGGAAGGAGTACTCAGGGCCCCTCTTCCTCTTAGAGCCCTGACAGGTGATCCCCTGTGGCATTTGTGGGCAGGTACGGGTGACTGGGAGGCACCTCCCTGTGACTTCCCTCTTCTTCCCAAAGAGTATCAATCAGGTAACAATAGAAACATGCCCTTCCCTTCACCGCCTCTGCAGCCTCACATGGTAGCCCCAGGTAGCAGGCCCAGGCTCCGTGGGTCACATCTGGTCGCCACTCCTGGCCACGTGACCTCAGGCAAGTCTTCCAACCTCTCTCAACCTTGATTTCCTCACATCTAAAAAGGAGGTAGTAAGAACACCTTCTCCCTGAGGTGTTGTGAGAATTCCCTGAGCTCCTGCACCTTCAGTAAATGGGATTCTTGTCCTTCCTACCCCACTCCTCCTACTCCTGAGGCCTGAGGGCTGAAGTCAACTCCCAATCATGGCGAGTTAGCCTCCAATTTAGCAGACTCAGAGCTAGGAAGCCCAGTCTTCCTCTTCTAGCAAGCAGCCCCAGATAGCATAAGAAGAAAAATGAAATAATAATGACAATTATAATAATAGCAATGTCTATCTTTTTTATGATTCCTACGCTGTGCCAGGTCCTGTTATACATACCCTACATTTATTAACTCATATAATCCTCACTACCACCATATGAAGTGAGTGCCATTACCACCCTTTTTTCCAGATAATGAAACTGGGACACAAAGAGGTTGAGGAATTGCCCAGGATCGCACAGTAGTAGCTGTCAGAAAGCAAGAGGTATTCTATTCTGTGCACCTGTTGTACAGCTGGGTTACCACAGTATTGGCTAAATTTAAAAGGTGAGCCTAGGATATGTGAAGTGGGGCATAAAAGATTTCCAACACACCTAGGAACCTTTCCAAGGATGCCCAGATGCCCTGCGAACCAGGCCTCTGCTGGCTCATCCTCCTACTGGGCCCACCACATACAGTCATGTTTTGTGAGGTGTGGTTTTGTTTTGTTTTGTTTGAGAGAGAGAGAGAGAGCATGTGCCAGGCAGGGAGGGGCAGAAGGAGAGGTAGAAAGAGAAAAATTTTTTTTTAAAGATTTTTTTACTTATTTATTTAGAGAGAGAGAGGGAGATGGTGGGGGCAGGGGCAGAGAGACTCTCAAGCAGGCTCCACGTGCAGCACAGAGCCCAACACAGGGCTTGATCCCAGGACCCTGAGATCACAGCCTAGGTGGAAGTCAAGAGCCCGACGCTTAACTGATTGACTGAACCACCCAGGTGCTCATGTTTTGTGTTTTTTTTTTTTTTTTTTAATATTTTTGAGAGTTAAAAAATGTTTATCTGTGGGACTTCAAGATATTACCTGGGGACGGGAGGAGGGGAGACGCATGGGGACCCTGTCTTCCTTCCCTGGGTTTAGGCCTTTGTTGGAGAGAACCTGTACTTATGTCTCTATGGACTACAACCAGAGATGGCTTATCTTCAGAAATATGGAACGTAAATTAACATCCTTGAGCATAAGTCCACCTTTGGCAATGACCCAGAGATTCCCCAATCAACTGGGTAAGAGTAAGATGTCAATTCAGTTTGAGGAAGGCTGGCAAGGGTTCACCATAATGAAGGAACAGACGGGTACTGGTTGGTCACCGATCACTGCTGAGTGGATGAGCTGTGGACAAGAACCAGCCCCGGGCCACAGTACAGGCATGGGGGCGAGGCCTGTTTTGAATTCTGGTTCTGTAGATTTCTAGCCAAATGACAGTAACCCTGAGCCCGTCTCCTCCGTCTGTGAGGACGACAGTGCTCTTGGGGACAGGAAAGGCGCTCTGTAAATGGGTATGCGGGTTGTGAAGGCAGAATGGGGGGGGATTAGGGCCGCTGCTAGAGACCCCTGCCACTCAGACTGCGGGTGCCGTCCTGAGACAGGGACTCGTGTGCATTTGGGAGGGGGAGTGTCTGGACACGTCACTTCAACAAGGAGGAGGGCCAGAAGCTGGGACCTGGAGGAGAGAGCCAGGGCACCCCAGAGAGGAGAAGTAGCACAAGATGATGAAAAATATTTTTGATAGCATTCCCCGCTGCGACACAGGGCAGACATGGGCAGCTTGCTTAGTGGCCAGGGATGGGGCGGACAAAGTTCCCAACGTTTTTCTAGTAGAAGGTGTTCTGGCTGTAATATAGGCAGATAGGGATACTGATTTATCATTAGTAGGCATTTTGATCATTTTTTTCAAAACTACCTGTTCATTTTTTACACCGTGATTCCCCCCACCCCTTATCTGTGGGGACACGTTCCAAGATCCCCAGTGGATGCCTGAAGCTGTAGATGGTACTGAACCCTATACATGCTGTGTTTTTTCCAACACATCCACCGTTTCGATGAAGTTCAGTTACAGATTGGGCCTGGTAAGAGTCACAACTACAGTAATACAGTGGAACAATCATGCCACCGCAGAGTGATAAACGTTACGTGAGTGTGGTCTCTCTCTCAAAATATTTTATTGGACCAGACCCCCCACCCCTCTTCTTGTGATGACGTGAGATGATAAAATGCCTATGTGATGGGAGGAAGCGAGGCGAACAATGGGGGCATCGTGAGGTACCGTTAGGCTGCTACTGACCTGATGTCACATGGGGGGGCAGGTTGTCTGCTTCTGGGCCTCGACTGACCCCTGGGTAACTATAACTATGCAAACCCAGACTGTGGATAAAGGGGGGTTACTGTGGTCTCGTGCTCTTTACTCACTTTTTATTCTTTTATTTCTCCAAACACATTAAATATAATTGTCTTATGTTTTGTATCCCAGTATCTGACATCTGTGAGGGCCTGACTCTAAGGTTGGCTGTTCCTGCTGCCTCCCATTCATGGCACTCTGTTGCCTTGTATGCATTGAACTTTCAATTGTGAGCCCCTATTTTTAAAGAATCTTATGAGAATTCTATATGGCCTGGTTTTGAGGTGCATTCCTGCAGGGAGGATTTTGTGATTGTTTCAGTGGGGCATCAGGACATGCTGATAACAGGCCAGGGCCCGCTTTATTCTATTTTATTTTATTTTATTTTATTTTATTTTATTTTATTTTATTTTATTATTTTTTGCTTTAGATTTAAATGATCATTTGGGGGGTTTTACGACCATGCTACCAGTGTCATTTCAGACTCTCACATCATGCAAGGGTCATCCAGTAGCTCTAAAATCTCAATGACTTTTTTTCCCCCAACTACTCCAAATCAAGGCTGACAGACACTTCTCTGTTTTTGTTTTTATTTATACTGATCACCTTTTTTTTTTTTCTCAGCGTATAGACTTTCCTGAGTTCTGCTTTATGAGGAGGGCTCTCCAGTTTGACCCCTGCCCCCTGTACAGGTACAAGAACTAGTGCTAAGCGTCACCCTCCTCTTCCTAGCAAAGTTCTATGCATAATGAGTCTAGGCCACAGAACTGTGCAAAATTTCCTAGACGATATGACCGTTTCTTTTCACATGTATCTACTTGGACTAGGGTCTGGCTTCACTTCTGGCTCCAGGTTTCCCTTCCTTCAAGTCTCTACCATTGGCTGGAAAGCATTTTTTAAAAAGGATTTTTTTTCCTGGGTGAGTCAGTGGTTGAGCATCTGCCTTTGGCTCAGGTCATGCTCCCAGGGTCCTGGGATCGAGTCCCACATCGGGCTCCCCGCAGGGAGCCTGCTTCTCCCTCTGTCTGTGTCTCTCATGAATAAATTTTGAAAATCTTAAAGAAAAAAGATTATTTTTCCCCAACATTTTGATATATTTCCTAGATAGAGAGTTTCAGAGTTCCAGCCTCACCTGGAAACTTTTCAGACACGCAGAATTTGGGGCTCCATCCAGATCCACAGAATCAGAATCTGCATGTTCGGCAGACCCCGGGTGACTTACAGGGGTTGAAAAGCATGGCTTTCCTTTATCATATTGCCTAAAACAGGAGTAGAATAGTCACTCCGTTAGAAACATTTTTTTTAAATCGGGATATAATTGACATATAACATTATAACAGTTTTAAGTGTACAACATAATGATTCAATATTTGTTTTTTTAAAATTTTTATTTATTTATGATAGTCACACACAGAGAGAGAGAGAGAGGCAGAGACATAGGCAGAGGGAGAAGCAGGCTCCATGCACCGGGAGCCCGACGTGGGATTCGATCCCGGGTCTCCAGTATCACGCCCTGGGCCAAAGGCAGGAGCCAAACCGCTGAGCCACCCAGGGATCCCATGATTCAATATTTGTATATATTTTTAAGTGATCGCCACAGTAAAGCTAGTTAGCATCCATCACCACAGATAGTTTCAAATTTGTGTGTGTGCGATGAGGAATTTTAAGATCTTCTGTCTTAGCAACTTTCAAGTATGCACCACAGGATGACTAAGTGTAGTCACCAAGCTGAACAGGACTAGGATGGACACTTTGCTCAGATGTTCTAGGATAGTGACAAAACCAAACCTATTCCTTTCTCCTCCATATGTTTCTCCGGTGGCTCAAATGGAGAGAAAGACTAGGATTTGTGGTGACATCTCTGTCAGCCGCTGCTGCCTTCCTCAGCCCCACAGAGACCCTGAAATGGCAGACTAAGCCCTGGGCAGATCCAAGCTGGGCATGACCGCCCAGAGGATGGACCCAGAGGTCTGTGCTGTCCTGCTTGCAGGCCCAAGGCCTTGCATTAACTTCATTATGTATTCAGTATCCTTGACTCTTTCAATAATGTGGCCACCTACTGAGTCCTCATACCAAACCAGGTGCTGGGCTCAGTGTTTGATATGCATCATCTCATTTAATCCCCACAACATCCCTTTGCAGATAATGAGACAGGTAAGGCTCAGGAATACCTGTGCAGGGATGAGACGATGAGCTTCACTCAGTCCATTGTCTGAGATCACAGGATTGATAAATCTGATAGATTTTGGATTAGAACCCTGGTCTTTGACACCACAAACCATTCTCTTTCTGCTCCCTTTTGGGAAGTACCCAAACAAAGTGCCTGGCACAAAGTAAGCCCTCATAAATGTCTTATGAATGAATCTTGCCATGTAAAGACTGCTGCTTGTTGAATGCCTACTATGTGTGAACACGTTGGTTCAAATCCTTATAACAGTCCAGAGAGGTATTGATAATTATCTGTTTGAAAGGTAAGAAAATAAAGTTCAGAGAGGTGAAGTAAATTTCCCAAAGTCATGCAGCTAATGAGTTGTTGGACTGGGATTTGAACGTAAGCCTTTCTTTCTGATGCTTAGAGCCACGTGTTTTTGTTTGCATCATCCCATCCCTCTAACATGGGAAATCTAGTCTTGGGAAGGGGTGTCTCAGGGATGACACGTAACTAGTGGTGTCGGAGAGGGGAATATCTGTTCCTGTGACTCCAGAGGGCAGTCTCTTGAGCAGTGAGAATTACATGGACGTAGATGGTGGCCAGAGATAGGGAACATTTAGCAAGTGTCTGACAAAGTGAAGGAGTGTGTGCCCCATCACTGGGGGTGTTAGATGACTGTCTTTCCAGAAGGCCCAAAAATCATTCTCTTGGTCAGCTCTAGAAATCCTAGAGAGGATGACTCAGAGCCATCCGTTCTGAAAGAATAGTACAGAAGAATATAATCCTGGTTATTCTAGTTTCGAGAAGATATTTGGAAAAGGTTTGATTGATGAGGAAATCATGGGGAGAATGACTCAAGGTCAGCTTCTTTCCTCTTTTGCTGGCCTTACCGAGCAGCCTTTCATAGGGGCCATGTTTCTTCTTCACACACAGAAGTAGAAAATGTGACAACAGGTTTTGATTTTGGGATTCAGGTGGGAAAAAACTTCATTCTCAAATAAATGGAACCTATTATGATTTACGATTGAATCTCAAAGGACTGGTCCCCTAAAGTGCTCTCTTTCGACCAGATAATCTGAGCTTAGTGCTATGAATGCTCTGAACTGTCTTTTGGAGACAGGCACTGAGTCAGTTTTCTTGACGTCCTCTGGCCTGGGACTTCCAACTACCTCCTTCATCTCTGTGAAAACCTTCTATATTGTGAATAATACAGTAACTATTTACATTTGTAAAGGGCTGCAACCGACAAAGTACATCTGTGTTCATGCCACTTGAGCCTCTGAAGATTCATAGATTCATCCCCATGCTACAGACCAGGACCACGAGACTCTGAAGATAGAGAAGTTAAGAAGCTTGACCAAAGGCACATGTTTTCTAAGGAGGTGAATCTAGATTTCTTGATTTTAAATTCAGTTACAGCTACTGTTTTTCTTGAGGAAGGTCATTTAACTTCTTGCATCAGTGCAGATGCTAAAAATAAATAAATATTAGATAAGGAGAAGAGTTTAGTTTTCGTAACCTTGAAAACAAAAATGCTTCAATGGATATCTTAGGTTATACCTGTTCCCTGATGTCCTCCATCACTTGTCTCCAGTATCACAGCAGAAAATCCTTTGGGGGCTCCATTGTGGTCATGACAATGGTCATGCTTCTTTTCACAAAGGTAGGCAGTTTCATTGTGGCAGACAGCATGGGTTCAATTCCTGCCCCTTCTTCAGCTACATGGCCTTGGATGACTTAGCTAACCTCTCTGATCCTCAGGTGCACACAGCTAACCTCATGGGGATATCATGGTGATTAAATGAAATAAAGTCCTGGAGAGCTTAGCCCAGTGTTCAGCACGTAATAGGGGCTCATTAAATATAGGCTGAACTTAGGTGTGTAAAGCAAGGACTGCAGGTCAAACCCTAGCAATGCCAAGATTCATTCTTGCAGTGCTCATTCAAGCAGCATTGACTGAATACATGCTCCATGCCAGGTGCTTTGGGATGCATTGCTCATTGGTTCTTCCCAGCAACCCTCTGAGGCAGGTATTATTACCCCATTTTACACATGAGGAAACTGAGGCTCACTCGCTAGGCACTGTATCAGAGCTAGGATTTTAACTCAGCTTTGTCTGACTCTTTTGCAATGCTCTACTATGCAATAGAAGGTCACCAGTACGCACAGGTTGGATAAAGTACATCATTGATTAGGAGTGGTGACAGAGGTCCCCTTCACGACCCCAACTGGGGTGTCCAGGGACTGGACTTCCAGAGCTGTGGTTGTGTTACACTTGCTGTGCCACTTTGAGCCAGTCACATCACCCCTCTGGGCCTCACTAGCTTCATCAGCAAACCAAGAAAGTTGGACAGATTATCTGAAAGATCTTTTCCAGCTCTGGACTGCTGCAATGCTCCTCCAATTTCAAAAAAAAAGATGCCAGTGCGTGATCCTGGAATGGAAGAAGCATAACAGTGGCCCTTGACATCTCAAATCTGTTTTGCCTTTTGAACCCGTGTGTTTCTGCACAGATTCAGAATCTGCCAGAAGAAAACTCTCTAATTAACCTACAGGGACTAACCTAGCTAGTAATTACCCCTATTATTTTTAATTGTATTTTATAAGGTGCCTTTCATCCAAGATCTCAAAGGGCTTCTCAAACATTCATTAGTGAAGCCCCACCCCCTCCCATGTGGATATGAAAGGCAGGGACTGATTTTAATGTCAGAAAGAAGAGGTGAGGGGCGCCTGGGTGGCTCAATTGGTTGTGTATGACTTCAGCTCAGGTCATGATCCCAGGGGCCTGGGATCCGGCCTTAATGGGGCTCCCTGCTCAGCGGGGAGTCTGCTTCTCCCTCTGGCCCTCCCCCTGCTTGTGCTCCCTCCCTCTCTCTCTCTCTCTCTCTCTCTCTCTCCCAAATAGATAAATGAAATCTTTAAAAAAAAAAAAAAAAAGAAAAAGAAGAAAGGAAGGAAGGAAGGAAGGAAGGAAGGAAGGAAGGAAGGAAGGAAGGAAAAGAAAGAAGAGATGGGGGCAGAGAGAAAGGGACTGAGATCCTGGGAGCAATTTCACCTCTGAGTTCAAAGGAGAGAAGAGACACATGCAAAAGAAATGTTCACTTTCAGACGGAATTCAAGGGCTATTTAGTGAAGAGCAGATGGATCAGGGAATGTTCCTCCTTCTTAAAAGATCACCTTCTGTCTGTGAGTGCCTAAGAGAGGGCCATTCAATTTGGCTTGGTTCAATTTGATCTGCTTCATTTCACTTTAGACTTTTTCATCAGGTGTCCTTTAGGCTGATCCCCAGCACACAGGCCTGTGCTCAGTGATGGAAGAAGCAAGGTCTCAGACTGTACCCATTGCAGGTTTGGGCACACTGGTGCAAGCAAGGGGTCCAGGAACCTCCCAGGAGAGTCCTGATTGGCTGCCTTAAATGAATGGCTGAAGCCAAAGCTAAGATGCCCCAGCATGTGGCCAGCTGCTGCCCCAACACCTCCCTGGCAGTTGGAGGAGAGGGGATGAGTCTGGGTCCATATGCTAAGTCCAGGGACCTGACTGATGAATGACATAGAAGGACTGTTTTGAGCAGTTTCCCACGAGGGCCACTCCTCTCCTTCCCTCCGCAGTCCCCTGCACCATAACCAAGCCACTGTGGTACTTGTCCCAAGTTCCTTTCATCCCCATTCCAATGAATAGATAGAAGAGATCACTGCGGATGACAAGAAGCTTCACTGTCCCAGGGTTGGGTGAGGGGCCTACAGTCTTTCCTTCTGGTCTGTGAGATCCTGGAGGGCAGAACCCTGCCTGCCTGTTCACCAGTTTCCTCAGCACATGTTCTGGGCACAGAGAAGTGGATGCTCAGCACATATTTGGTGACCAACACAGCAGATCATGAAGCTGCCACCCTGTTTCTAGCCTTGCAGGATGGTCAACAGAGGCTAGAGAAGGATGCTTTCCTTCCTCAGCTTGCGGATGGCTAGATCCAAAGGACAGCCAGGGCCACGCGACTCCAATGACTTTAGAAGCCAAAGACAGAAGACACTGTTAAGCTGGGGATAAGGGTGCCAGTGATGCAGTGGCCAAGGACCCCAGAGCGAGATGGTGTGGGAAGCAAGGCACGTGGTATGAGGCATCAAGGAGGAGGACTGACCTGGCTGCTGGGAGCATGGGAATCCTTTAGCACGAAGGTGGAGACTTACAGGGAAGGATTCAGATTTTTCACTGATGGGAGCTTCAAGGGTCCATGAAGGTACTCTCAGGATGATACAACCTGGAGGGATATGAATGACCTGAGAGAAGGAGGAGGCATGGCCTTGCTCACAAGGAGCCGGCAGTTTGTTGTAGAGATTAGATTTATACACAAGAGCTATTAGAGAACAATGCAAAGAGATTTATCACTGACTAGATTGGGAGTTTCCCACGTAGAGAGAGAGTCTTATTCATGGCCATATTTCGTGTTGGGCCTGATGAAATCCTAGGTACTTTTTACTGCTCCAGATACACTTGATGATTAGTTGTTACATTGGATGGCATGAAAGGTTACATGGCCTAGATCAGAAAAGGAAGGAACCTGGAGGCCAAGATGCCGGGGAAGGCTTCAAGAGGGAGGAGGAGCCGTGGTGGTTACTCATAAATGATGAGTGAAAAGAATAGCCGCCCACCTTGTCAAAGGGCTTTCCCATTACATGAAGCCTGTGCGGTGAGGACAATCAGGGGAGCATAGTTATCTAGTGAGAGGGCATATTCCTGGGTTTTGCCTGCCCAGTGTCCATTCCCTTCTCTTCTGGGAATGCCACCTTGTTTTCTCTCTCAGTCTGTGTGTTTCATTGGAGCTGCCATCACCTCTAGACTCAGACCCAGCGAATCAGAAAGCTGCAGCCTCCTGGCCACAGAATTTGCTCAGGGATGACTAGGTGACCCAACATCGGCCAGTGAGGACCCTCTTAAGGACTTCTTGTAGAACTCTTGGGGGAATGGCACTCTTTCCTTTGGGATTGTAAAGCTAGAAGAATATAAGCGTGAAGCTGCTGGTTGTGAAACTGGCTACCAGGTGGGGGAAAGACCATTTAAAGTTGAAGCTCAAACACAAGAAACCAGAGCTGCAAGACAAGTGGGACATTGCTACTCTTGATAATTTCTCAGATATGTAAGTCAACACATTTCTTTTAAAAAATTTCCTCTTAAACTACTTAGATTGAGTTTTCTGTCACTTGTAACTGAAAAAATTCTGGCTCATATGCCTATCTGGTGAGTAATATTGTGAACCAGATCCTGGGTCTTCTCAACCATCATCCATCAATCTATCACCCATCCATTATCCATCATCCACCCATAACCCATCCATCCATCCGTCCATCCATCCATCCATTCATCTATCATCAGTCTATCCATCCATCCATGATCCATCCATCCATCAATCCATCCAATACACATACATTTAATAAATAAAGCAGTTGCACCATGTATTTTAGATGAATTAACAGATGGCTAATTATCATGATATATTTGATGACAAAGATACATCCACCTCCCTTTAATCCTAGTGGAGATTGGTCAACAAAGTACAAACCAAGTTTTGAACTCAGAACTTGGAATTCAGTCTGGAACTCAGTCCCCCAAGGCAATGCTGAATTTCATTAGTGTCATCAGCACATGGACAGACATGACCCTTCTTTTGCTAAACAGGATTCAGTCACGCTGGTGGCACAGCCCAAACAAGAAAGTCCAGAATGTCATTGACAAGCATGTGGATTTTCCTGTTGGAGCTGTTGGAAATACTCTGAGCTCTGTGGTGATGTCATTGTGAATTGCCAAAGAGGGCTTACTAACTCTAGCCTCACTTTTGTTCCTTGTATCACAGAAGCCACATTGAATACAGAGCTGCCCAAGAACCATGGAGGCAAGTGCCAACTCTTTCAGGATGATTCTGTAACTTTCAAGAGTCAGAACACATATAAATACGTCAATCTCCTATCTTGACCTCCCGTTTTCCAAGAAAAACCAACTCAGAGAAGAAAGTGTGTGTCAAAAACACAAGGGCACATAGGGAATTACAAGGAGAGACTAGATCCAAACTCCTGACCCTCAGTCTGGTTCTTTTCCTGTGATGCCACTATCCCTTGTTGGGGCACATTCCAAAGCAGATAGAGTTTGTCTCCAGGGGCTCATTTTTCCTTTTTGATCAGTTACTGGCATTGGTAGGTCAAGAAATACTTCAGGCACTGGGCCATATTGCAAAGATTTTTTTCAATAATTGTCTCTTATTATCTGCTTGTGGGTCACATGGCACATAAGGATGCATGGACACGGTGGTCACAGAATTGGTGGAAAGGGCTCTTAGTAGTTGGGTTGTCCAACCCCCTCCTGATATTGGGACTTCCTCTATAGCCCCTGGTGATGCATCTGCTAGATGTGTAGGTGGTGGAGTTGAAGAGGTTATGCTTTTAGTCCTCTCAGAAGAGAGTCAGAAGACGACTCCAAGATGTCAATCCATCAATGGCCTCTTCTACCCTTCTCTAAAATCTTTAGTCTCTCTCCTTCACTCCTTCCTCTTGGTTAACAAATATTTTGGCTCTCTCTCCTTCTCTTTTTTCTAAAATGAAGAAGCCAATAAACAAGCAGTAAGTCTTCTTTCAATGTCACATGCATAGAGACCTTCTTACCTTTCTCTGTGCTTCCACTAAATTTCTTGACTCCTTTATGCTTGCTGTCCACACTTCATGATCCACCCACTTCTTAACTTTTGGCTGCCTGATTCTTTCAGAAGACACCAATGACATCTTAATTATGAAGTTTGGTACCTTAAAAAGAGTTTATTTATTTATTTATTTATTTATTTATTTATTTATTTATTTATTTATGAGAGAGAGAGAGAGCATGAGCAGGAGGGGCAGAGGGAGAGGGAGAGAGAATCCTTAGCAGACTTTGTGCAGAACCTGACTCGGGGCTTGATCTCACCACCTGAGATCAGACCTGAGCCAAAATCAAGAGTCAGACACCTAATCAACTGTGCAACCCAGTTGTCCGTGGTGTTTTTTTTTTTAACCTAAAATTTTATATTTCCTTTGCATTATTTGAAATGTTGGTCACCCAGTACTCAATCTCCCTTAATACAATGTTGACCTGATTCTCTTTCTTCCCTTTGCACATTATTCTGCTTTTTCTGATTATATCTCTGTTTTCACTTCCTTGGCTCATTCGTTTTAAGTTTCTCTCTGGGCAATCTTGTCCATCCATTGATAGCTCAACACATAATTGAGTGCAAGGTGCTGTGCCAGGAAATGGAGATTCAGAGATGGATTGCAATCATTCTTGGTCTCAGTGAGGCTACTTTCTATTGATGCAGACAGATAAGTTCATCTCAACACCAGGTGATGACAATTGCTGGACCAGGATTTTGGAGATCACCTTGTCAATTCTCACATTTTACAGAAGGGGAAACTGAGACATAAGGAGAGGAAATCAGTTGCTTGTGGTTCTACAGAAAACTTGCAGGACAGCTAAGGAAAGGCCTGAAGTCTCTTAAGTTATATCTTTGTCAGAGAATGGCTAAAGGTGACTTTTCTAGTGAAGTTGTAGGTATTAGGATACAGAGTGGTATTAGGAGTTTGCTCTGAAATACAAATGCATTTCACTGAGATTTTCCTACAACCCCAGACTGATCATTGGTACCTGTATCTTCTTTCAAATACTCTGGCAAGAAGCCATATGGTAGAGATCCTACAATTGGGATTTCTATATGGGAGGAAAGAAAAGCAATACTTACTGAACACTTAATATAAGTCACAAAACTAAGGTATAAAAATGACTCACATCAATCTTGAAGCAAAACCAGGATTAGAACTCAGATATCCTGTCCTCATCTACTGTTCTTTTCATGAAGCTAACAGCTATAAGTTGACTGCCTGGGCTAGAATGCTGGGTTATCACCTGCCCAGGAAAGAGAGGGAAATGACTGCCTGTGGGCCTTCTGAATGTGGGAACCACTTGCATACCCATTGCATGCATTTGGGTAAGAATTTGCCCTCATCTTTGTCTTCAGACAGAGATAACATCATGGGCATCCAACCTGTAAAGTTGCACAGGATTCTATGCTTAGAAGGGCCTCATGTTTGGTTTAGTGTTGCCACCTTGAAATTCTTAATAATTTGTAAGCAAAGGGGTCCCACATATGGGTCTCCTTCATATGTATAGTTTACTGTTCTCTCTATCTTTATCCCCATAGGAAGGGCCATTGGAAAAATTACCTGAAGGCAATCTTCTAGGCCAGCTAGGTGCTTCTCTGTATTCCCTGGATCACTTCATGGAGGGGTTTTATCTTCCCTAGATATCATGAAGCTTTGTCCTCCTGGGTCACAACAGAGTATGCATTCATCTATCCAGCTTCGCCAGATCAGAAACCAAACCATCAGCCACTTCAAACATTTCCATCTCTGGTTCAAGAGCCTTTGGCAGATACCGTCCTAGAGGAAGCCCAGCTTCTATAGCTGGCATCTCAACATGGGTCCAGCTTACTTTTGCAGGATTTTCTCTCAATGTTCACATACATAGTCTGCACTTAGACCACAGTATGTTTTTTCCCCCAGGTCCATCTTAGATACTTTGATCTCTGCGTTTCTCCTTTCCATCCTAGTGCACTGCCTTATTTTTATCATCAGTTGATTTTTCTTCTGTCCATTAAGACCTAGCTGTGGCCCCATCTCCTCTGTAAAAGGTCTTCTCTGACTGCCCATTCTGTATCCTCTTTCCCTACAAAGCTGTGTGGTTCCTGAAGTCAGAGCTGGTGTCCCACATCTGTTCTCCTCACTAAGCCACACATCTAAATGTGGTCAGTGAATTGTTGCTGGTGTCTTGTTTTCTCAGGAGAGGAGAAAATCCATTTCCAGGTAAGGTTGGGTCATGTGCTCCCAGACCCAGTTTGCCTGCTGTTGGAGGTGAGCCAGTGAGGAGCTCATTAAACCTGTTCCCCAGCTGAGGCTCTGAGCTGAGCTGGCCCCAATGCCCATGGTGACCACAGATCTCACCAGGGGATATCAGCTCAAATGTCCAAGGAAGGGAGGCAACTTTCCCTACAAGGGCAGAAGTATGTGGGGATGCCAGGGGTAGTGTCCAGGCTCCAGAAGGCAATGCTTACTGTTTTCTGGCTGACCAGACTCTATCCAGAGTGTAGATACCACATTATTAGATAAAAGGCTGGAGGTAGAAGGATTACCAGGAAGAGGAAGGGTTGAGAACCGCTGCCAAATGGGAAGCGGTTGTAAGAACTAGGCACGATTTCTCTTCTTCTAGGAGAATAGAAATCTTGATGGGTGCCTGGGTGGCTCAGTCGGTCAAATGTCTGGCTTTGGCTCAGGTCATGGTCCCAGGGGCCTGGTATCAAGGCCTGTGTCAGGCAACCTACTCAGCAGGGAATCTGCTTCTCCCTCTCTCTCTCGACCCTTCCACCCCCGCTTGTGCTCTCTTTCTCTCTCATTTTATCTTAAATAAATAAATAAATAAATAAATAAATAAATAAAATCTTTTAAAAAGGAAAGAAAAGAAAGCTTGAGAGAATGTGACCCACATCTTTAAAATGGTCAAAGGCTAACATCGACTAGTGAAGATGGACTCCTTCTGTGTGGCCCCTCAGGGCTGAAGTAGGGCCAGGACAGGAAAGTTATAGGGAAGCAGAGTCCTGCTGAAGCAGGACTGTTCAACATGGAAGAGGCTTAAGGGGGAGGGAATAATAAGTTCGCTCTCCCTGCTCGGAGTGCCTACATAAAGTTTCCTCCCCAACTGATCTTCAACTCAGCCACTTACCTCTGTTTCTCCATACAACTCTTTCCCCTCATTTCTCAGAGCAATCTTTAAAGCTTCATCTCCAGCCCTTAAGCCTCAGATCCTACTCTGATGTAAACACATGGAACATTCTCCACTGCCCCCATTCTGGTCTCATCACCTCTTCCAACAGTCTTCTAACCAATGCCTCAGTCAGCTACCTGCCTTCATGTTGTCAGAGTGTGACTTCTAAATTACAGATGTGTATCCATTACTCCCCTGTTATACTCCTCCCAGTGGATTCCTGTTATCCTCATGAAATGACTGGATCCCTTACTATGACTTGGAAAGCCCTTCGTGGTCTGACATAGCAGCTTCATCCCTTGTGCTTTCCCCCTTGCACTTTACACACTAGCAATACTGGATGCTTTGGATCCATGCCCCAGCACCCTCATTCCCACCTCTGGGCCTTTGCATGTGCTGCTCCTCCTCACTTGGAAGACTCTTCTTTATTCCTACCACTCCCCCACCCTCCCCAGGTCTAGATTAGATGTCTCTGCCACATATTACCTCTGCATCCGTCCACTAGCTTTTGGCATACAGAATTGTGTATGTATGTATAATCACCTATACTCCCCTCCTCTTCCCCACCTGAGGGAGGGAACCATATCTGTTTTTTTCACTCTGCATCTTTCTTGTCTAGTTCCTAACACATAGTAGCTGCTCTGTCCGTATATATTTGTTGAATGAAGGGTCATCCTTTCCAAGAGACTATAGAAGGGATTTCCTACTTTGGGCCCTTTCCACCTTTGGGACCATGTTTCTATAAGACACGCCCTTTCCTGTCCTTACACATAATATGTTATCATGTGCAACAGGAATTTGCAAACAGGAATGCTTACTTCCTGCTTCAAACAGAAACATGCCCCAGGCTGTGATGCAAGAGGCAGCAGGACTCTCCTCAGGGATCCAGTATGAACGGCATTTAGTTGCACAACACGGTTTCTGAAGACTCAGTGGTGAAGTGTTTGGCTGCTATAGCATCAAGCTTATTGGGGTAATTAATCTTCTGCAGGGGATTATGTTCAGATATTCCATTTCCCTGGATATCATCTTACTTCTATGACTCCAGAATCTGGTGCTGTTATCTCACTTGATAGAAACAAATAGAACATTAATAGCTGATAAAATGAACCTTGACCTACACCTCACACCTTGTACAAAATAAACTCAGAGTGGATCATAGACCTAAGTGTAAAATGTAACACCGTAACACTCTTAGAAGAGAACATAGGAGCAAAATCTTCATGAGCTGATAGGAGAAGAGGTCCAAGATGCATAGCCCATGAAAGAAAAGAATAAGTAACTGGATTTTATTAGAATTCAAACCCTTTGCTTTGTGAAAGATTTGGTTGAGACATGAGATGATAAGTATCTACTGGGAGAAAACACCTGCAAATTACTTATCTGACAAAAGACTAGTTTTCAGAATGAAGATCTTTCTCAACTCAATGGTAAGAAAATAATCCAATTAGAAAATGAACAAAGGACTTGGACCCTTCACTAGAGAAGATCTATAGATGGCTAATAAACACATGAAAAGATCTTCAACATCACTGATTATCCAGGAAATGCAAATTAAAGCCACAATAAGATTCTACTACCCATTAGAATGGCTAAAATAAAGAATATTGATAAAACAAATGCTGGCAAGGATGTGGAGAAACCAGATCTTGCCTATGTCCTTGGTGGGCATGTAAAAATGGTATAGCCACTCAGGAAGTAGGCAATTTCTTTAAAAGTTTAACATACACTTGCTATATGACCTATGATTCCCATTCCTGGACATTTATTTCAGAACCATTAGAATTTACATTCACACAAAATGTTCATCATAGTGCATTTTTTCCAGACAAACATGTTTCAGATAAAATGTTCACAGAATGTGTTCACACACAATGTCTTACCCACAAACGGTCATAGCAGCTTTATCTGCAGTAGCCACAAACTGGAAACAAGCCAGGTGGCCTTCAAGGGGGTGAAGGTTAAACACCTTGTGGTGGCACCACCACACCCTGTGGCACCTCCACACCCTGGAACCCTCCCCAGAAATAAAAAGGAATGAGTTATTGATACATGCAACCACCTGGATATATCTTAAAGGTGTTATGCTGAGTGGAAAGAGCCAATCTTAAAAGGTTAGATATTGTATAATTTCATTTATAAAACACTCTCAGATTGTGGAGAAGAGATAAGTGGGTGCCAGGGGCTTGGGATGGGAAGAGGAATATGACCATTAGGGGAAACATTAAACAGCTGTTTTGTGGCGATGGGCAGTTCTGGGTCTTGCTTTGGCGGTTGTTCTACAAATTATACAAATGCAAAGACAGACCAAAAGAAAGGTGCATTGCAGAAACTGGTGAAGCTATCATGCCAGTCACTTGGTAGTGCTTTACAGGCATGTAAAATGTCACCACAGCAGGTAGTTGGGTGATGGGTACGTGAGACCTCTCTATACTATTTTTGGAACTTCTTGTGAGTCTGTAACTATTTCAAAATAAAAAGGTGAAAAACGGACTGGGAAGGAAGAGGCAAAGGAACCTCATACTTACTAAATATCTAGCTTGTACTAAGTGGTTTTAGCTTACTCATTTATCCGACACATTCTATGTACCGATACAAAGGTAAGCACGTGGTAACTGCCTTTTCGATATTTGCCGTCTAGCTCAGGAAGATGGAGTGACTTGCCCAAGATCACACACTGGTAAGTGATGGAATTGGAATCAAAACTACGGCCACTGACTTCAAAGCCGATGTTGCCTCCAAAAATTTTTAAGTATCATGTGACCATCGTGTTTACTTTATTGGTTTTGCCACTTACCAAAAAAACTAGCTGCAAAGCAACTATATTGGGAGGTGACTATGAACCAAATCTTTAGAGGATGTTTTTACTCTATTGGAGGATTTGCCACAGGGTTTTCTCATTAAAAAGACACTGAGTTATAGAGAAATTAATTTATGTCATCCTTTCAGTTGTGCTAAGAGGAAACAGAGAGAAAGAAAGAAGTTTGAAATAAAAGTGTGGGGGGTAGTTAAACTTTCCTTTCTCCTCCCAGTAAGTACCTTTGGGGATTCTGTTCTCAGTTCTGGGCTCCTCTGACCTGGATGGTTCTGGGGAGGTGATGGCTTTTCTGTTTCAGCTCTGAGATGTAGGGGGCAGGTAGCTGGGTCCATCAGAGAGGGTAGAGGCTTTGAGCAACCAAAGTAAGAGGAGTGTTGGCCCAGCCTGGGGGAGCTGGGAATACAGGATCAGGATAACTGGAAGGCTGGGAAGCCCTCACACCCCCTCTCCCCACCTCCCTGTAGGTAGCAGGATTTTTAACAGTGAGGAGGGCTACAGGGCTGCCCAAGTACTAATCATAGGACACTATGCCCTTAGAGCCACATGAGGCCCAGTGGCCAAGAGTGCCTGAGATGGTACCAGTGCCACTAGTAAAGCCACTGCCCTGAAATGCACCACACACACACTGGCTTGGTCGTCAGCGTCTGCATGGCTGTGTGAGAATCAAGCTGCCTCCTCAGAATTCCTGGACTGTGCAAGTTCAAAATGCATGCACAGTCACAAGCAACAGGGCACAACCTTCCAAAAGGCCAAGATTCTACCTCCTGACTCTGCCAACCAGGCAGTGGGAGCTGAGCAAGAGTTAGGTTGATTCAGAAAGATTTAAAAAGTGATGCTTTTGTTTGAGTCTAACGGGTTACATTGATTTTATGTGTGTGCATAGGATAGAAAGAGGGTGCGTGCCCTTCATGCATTGGACTCAGCACTTGCTCTGCGTGTCAACTCCAGGGACATTAAGTTACATAAAATGACATATTAACTGAATTTTAGCACAAGTGCCCTCCAACACCCCCTCTATTTGAATTGGTTTTAAAAATCTGTGTTAAAGAACTCATGTGTGGTAGAGCCAGGATGTGAATCTCAGTCTGGCTCACCCCAAAGCCCATTGCTCAGCATCAGAGTGAAGTTAACTCACCTAATAGTGCCTGGAATGGGATTGCAATTGCAGCTCTCATCCCAGACTGCGAAGTGCCTGCACTCCTAAGAGCAGGCTGGAAGGGCGGGTGATCTCCACCTCCGCCCCGCTCCTCTGGGCACGGGCAGGCCTGCGCCAGTCACAGCTGGACCGCGAGCAAGGAGGACTTCAGTGTGCTTGTGTGTGACCCCTGCCTTGAGCACCCATTCCAAGAACAGCCCTGAATCTTTTCTCTTTGAGCAGCTGCTAAATTCCACCCCCCCAGAATTTCCTTGCACAATGAAGAATCCTATTGGCAAGGGCAGGACGGCAAACCTGTCAGGGTTTCTTTTTGTCTGTCCCACGGTCCGGGCCTTGCCAGCGCTGGAGCAGAGTGTATTATGCAGAGGTGTTGGAAAGAGAACACATTTTTGTTCCCATTTGATGGTGGCTGTTCTTTTAAAATGCAAGACTTTAGGGATGCCTGGGTGGCTCAAGGATTCAACTCGGGGTGTGATTCTAGGGTCCCCAGATTGAGTCCCACGTCAGGCTCCCTGCAGGGAGCCTGCTTCTCCCTCTGCCTGTGACTCTGCTTCTCTCTCTGTGTATCTCTCATAAATAAATAAAATATTTTTAATGCAAGACTTTGAAAGACTTTATTGTAATTTTGAAATCAGTTATTGATAAAACAAAACAAAACAAAATTCAACTCAGTAAACTTGAAGATCTAATTGGCTTTACTAAACAGTTCATGAACTAGAGAGCACCCCATCCAGCAAGTAGAGGGGAACTCCAAAGGGCTACCGAAAGGAGAAGGTTTTCTAAAGCAGGACAAGGACGTCGTAAACAGAAAAAGGAATATTTCAGATGAGATCATCTCCATCTGGGGTCCAATGTGTCCTCATAGGTGAGATTATCTCATCTTCATTTTGGGGATAGAGAGGGCCCATGTGACAGGTTATCGTGTTGGTGCTGGCCAGAAAATTCCTGACTGACTGGTTAAGACTACATTTCTGGAAGAGCTTAAAAGTGCAATTAAGTCTTAAGCCCCGGTTTGGTAACTTGGCCTAGGTAATGCCATTTGGGGTCCTGTGGGTTCCCTTTTAATATTAACATAGTCAGAGTTTGATTTTCAACAAATATTTCTATAAGTCAAGAATGAAGAATTAGTTAAAAGTTTCTATGGAAAGAACATAATATTTATAAAAAAAATAAAGATGAAGCTGTTGGGCTTTTTCATATATAAGGAAGTTGAGCTCATCTTTGTGCAAGGCTGCATGTTAAGCAACTTGCTGTAACCTCTGTGAATGACAGTAACTTGAGGTGCTCAGGACTGTTGCCCTCCGTTTTGCATAGTGATTCTGATCTGGCTTATTCATGTGCCCCCCACCCCCAACCTGGCTTGTGTCACCTGGGTATGTCCCATCTCTCCTCCCCAGACCTGCTCTGCTGGAGTAGTCCCTGCGCCCCCTTCCCATGGCAATTAAGTGTATTGGGATGTCCAAGTGCTGATGTCAACCTGACCCTCGGGATAGGGTGAAACCAAGGAGTCACTCATGATCACTATCATGATTTATAGCAAAATAATCCTACCAGCTCCAGTCATCAGAGGAAGACAGACGGGGGGTCTCCCCAGGGCACTCTGTCAGCATCAGCACATCATTCCCTCATCCTCATCCTCAAGTTCTTCCTTCTGTTTTCCTTTCTCCAGATAGTGATGGCTTTATGGTATTTTCTGATTTTTAAACAAGAGGTACTTTTATATTTTAAAGTGTAGAAAAGCACAGGAGTAAAAATAACCATAATCTCACTATAATCTTCCAGATATATCATTATATCCTTCCTTTTTCTAGACCTATGTACCAGAAGTCTTTTTATCTGATATTGTTGAGACATTGCTTAGTGGGTTAAGCAAAAAAGTTAGCTGAAATAATGAATGATAATTAGCCCCAAGATATATACATCCTTTAAATCTTTTATTTTAGCTTCAAATGTATCAATGTTTTAATATAGCCTTTTATGTTACTATCGCCTTTGTCTTTCTTCTATAGACACCACGATGGTTGGTGTCTCCGAATTTCTGTTTTGGCCTCTTTGAAGAAGAAAGCATTCTGAGAGCAGAATCTTGAATTTTTCTGACCCCCCCTACTCCACCCTGCCAATCCGTTGTAACTACATTACTACAAGAGTGGTTGAATTCTTCAAAGCGTTCCGTTCAGGTTTTTAAAGGATCTTTTTTCTGCTTTCACTCAGTTTTTTCAATTTACATAATATTTAACTATGAAATTCTAGTAACAAGGACATTAAAATAAAGAGGCTAGAAAACCATAAAACTGGCACTTGCTGATGATGTGAGCTGTCTAGTGGGAGCACAAGTGGGGAATAAAAAGGCACAGCCTTCCATCCAGAACCTTCAGTCAATCTGGGCATCAGTCCTAGGGCTTTTCAGGTGGAAGGGAAGGGCTGACTCAAGTGGGGAGTCAGCTAAGTGGTTGAATGCCAATCAGGAGAGATCACAATGTATATACACACACGAATATAATTTATTTACAAAAGATGAGATCACACTACCCATATGGCTTATTTTTTGGTTGGTCATATTGTTTATTTTCGTAACAATAAATATAATGCAACATTATCCCTTTGAATGATTATATAGTATTTCATTGTACAGATATGCTACCTTTGCCTAATCCCTTACTAGGACCTTTTAGACCTTGCTTTCTATTTCTTTTCTTTTCTTTCTTTTTTCTTTTTTTTTTTTTTGCATTTGTTTGTATTTTTATATACTTGTTGGATTATTTCCTCAGGATAAATTTCTAGTAGTGGAATTGCTGAATCAAAGCATATCCATATTGTTAAGATTTTGGTACATATTGCTACCACCTCTCTAGAAAACACATACCAATTTATATATCTCCAGCAATGTAACTCTCAATTTTTCAATCAGCCCCCAAACTGCTCCCCTCTTCTCTCAGGTTCCAGGTAAGCTGTAAGGACTCTCAGGAGGAAAAGATTTGCAGGGTGAGATGAGGCTCCCCCGCAGACATACTACTGACCAGTGATATCAAAGCAGTAAATCCAGTAGAGACAGAAAATGCTCAGAAAGGGGAGAAAGTGAAGCGGGTCTACCCATTTCTCTCCTGGAATCGCAGGATAGCATCATGTAGCAGAGAAAGCCAAGGGTGAGACCTCAAAAGACCTGGAGACAATGGATGGCTCTGCCACTTAAGGGTTGTGTGACCTTTAGGCAAGTCATTTAACATCTCTGAGTCTTGATTTCTTCATCTGTAAAATATCACCGTCTTCTGTTAGAACACTTACCTCTAGGAAACATCCAGGTAGACATGCTGTGGCCTCACTTTCACCAGGGGATTGCTGCCTTAGTGCTGGACTTCCACGAGTATAAACAGGGTCCTGTTTAGCTCCTAAGAACAAGTCCTTGCTTACAAGATCCAGTTGAGATCTTCACCGTGTACTTGATAACCATGTTTCACATATTCTTAATTCCTATCAGGCTGGGTCCCAGAAACACCTGGAATCTTGAGTGGAGGGTAAGGGGAATGGGAAGAGAGTTGCCAATGCCTAGGACAATTCCATCATGGGTGTCGATTGTTACCATTACAATTACTTCAACACAACCTGCCTGATCTTGAACTTCAGACTTAAGATCCCCCTTCCTAGACCTGCCTGCTCCTGCCTAGCCCCAGATGCCTCTCTTCTGCCTAACTGTATCTCTACTTTGACAACACCTATCTTCCAACTGAAGCAGTTTCTTTAAAATAACAACCCTTGCTAACATGTGTTGAACACTTATTAGATGTCAAGTACTGCGCTAGGCATTAAACAGGTATTATTCTCACTAATAGTCCTAGAAGGTAGGCATTCCCATTTCACAGGTGAAAAGAACTGGCTCATCGAGGTTTAGCAACTTTCCCAAGTTCCCACCTGGGATGTAAATATAAATGAGCTGGGATTTGAACCAGTCTGTATGCAACAAAGCCTGTCTTCTTAGTCAACCCTGAGAGGCAGGGAGGGCAGTGTTCCACACCTTTCTCATTTTATAGAAGAGCAAACTGAGTCTCAGACCTTGTCAAGATCACGTGGCTGGGCTGTAAGCAGAATAAAGCCTACAGCCAGATCCCAGGGAAGGCAGGCCAGCTAGACCTGGCATCTGAAGAGGTGACCAAAATGTTTAGAGGTAGTTTTCTTTTAAATTTTTATTTATTTATGATAGTCACACACACACAGAGAGAGAGTGGCAGAGACACAGGCAGAGGGAGAAGCAGGCCCCATGCACCGGAAGCCCAACATGGGATTCGATCCTGGGTCTCTAGGATCGCGCCCCGGGCCAAAGGCAGGCGCCAAACCGCTGCACCACCCAGGGATCCCTAGAGGTAGTTTTCTGACTCCAAAAGTGGAAAGGAAGAAGAGACACTTTGATGTTCTGGTTGGGGATTTAGGGTCTTCACTTAAAAGCTTTTTGGCAAGAGCCCATGAAACATCTATGCAGACAAGAATGAATTGTCCCTTTCTCCATCTAAGGGGACCTTAAAATGCATATGCAAAATGACAAAAATGTATGTGGAGTTGGGAGAGACCCCCTTCTGCCATATATCAGGGAAAACTTTCTGGAAGGGTACAACCCTGGAAGGGTTGATATAATTTGAAAACAGTTGGTGGTGCTGGATGCCTAGTAAGTATATAGCCCTGACTTTAGGCTGACACATACCAGACGGCTATTGTGAGCCAAGGAGACACTAGTGTAAGATTTATGTGCTTGGTGATGTTATTTTAAAGCTATCCTTACTGAATGCATAGGCTGTGTTTGCTTATGCTATTTTATTGGATGAAAAAGAAGAATGATCATCTATCTTCACTACTCTTGAACCTGACCATCATAATCTCCTTGCACTGAGAGCCCTCTACCTTTCTAGGCAAGGCTGCTTTGACACTCTCCCCATGAGTTCCTGTTGGGGACATATCTCTTTTAGTCACTTACTTTAAGCATTTATAAGTGCTTTCCCACCCATTATGTCATTTGATCCTTAGGCTGCCCTTAGAAAGTAGATGTGCAGAAAGGTACTCCCATTTTACACACGAGAAGACTGAGGGTTCAAGGTAGGGGTGACAAATAGCTTTCAATTCACTTTGACTTTCTGCAACATTGCATTGAGGGCTCTGAGTTCAGGGGTTTGGCAAAAACCAGTGCTGTGATCAGTTAGCAATGTCTGCCCTGGGGACCGAATAGGAAGGTAATGGCACTCGTGCTGGTGTGTTAAAGAACCTGTTTTCCCAGGGCACATGGTGGCTCTGTCAGTTAAGGGTCTGACTCTTGATTTCAGCTCAGGTCATGATCTCAGGGTCATGAGATTGAACCCCAGGCCGCAGGGATTCTATCCCTCTCCCTTGGCCCCTCCCCCTCCCTTTTTCTCTCCCTATCTAAAAAACAAGAACAAAACAAAAAAAACCCCAAACAAACAAACACCTAACAAACTCAGATTTCCTGACTTGCAGTCCCAGATTCTTTCCCTGCTGCATGTTCCCCTTGTGGAAGGAGATGCATGCAGGTATAGAGACACAGGTAGAAAATAGCACAGAGTAAATGCTCAGTTGGTAGGCTGCAAATGGCCAAAAGATGTCTCCTAATCCCTAGAATCTGTGAATGTTACCTTATATGGCAGAACAATAATGGGGGGATGGTCTTTGCAGATGTGATTACATTAAGGATTTCAAGGTGGGGAGATTATTCTGGATCATCCAAGTGGGCCCTAGATGCAATCACGTGTGCACTTATTCTAAAAGGGAAGCAGAGAGAGATTTTGCACACAGAGGAGAAGGTGATGTGAAAGAGCTTCAAGAGATTTGGAGATGTGTCCACAAGTCAAGGAACACTGACAGCCACCAGGGGTTGGAGGCAACAAGGCATGGATTCTTCTCTAGAGGCTCTGGAGGGCATGCAGCCCTGCCAACACCTTGATTTTGACCCAGTGACACTGATTTCGAATCTCTGGCTTTTAGGACTGGTGGAGAATACATTTCTGTTGTTTGAAGCTGCCAAGTTTGTGGTGATTTGTTATGGCAGCCCCAGGAAACTAATATACGGAGTAGATACTAATTTTCCCTCTCTTCAAAGTCCTTCTGAGCTCTAGAAAGTACACATGCACATGTATTATATAATGAATAACATGTATTTCCATATTTATTTCATTGCCAGGAAGGAAGACCTCCATTACGAGTAAATATGTTCAAGGCAAAATCTAATGCCCATTAGGACCACGTAGATGCTTCCGGCACAAGGATGTTTACAAGGATGCTAATTAGAAAGTAATCAGTCCGCTCCATTTCCTACCAGAGCAGTTATTTTTCTGAGATTTTATTCAAGGGGCCATGGACAGTAGAAGAGCATCCAGAACAAATGTGAGCTCTGTGTTAAGGGCAAGGCGTGCCTCGACCTTCTGGGCGTGCTTTGGTTTGTTTGTTTTGAAGGTATTAGGTGCTGCAGTTTTTCCTCCTGTGGGAAGAAGCTGGTCAAGAAGCAGAAGTTCAACCGGCCACAACATTCATACCAGGCGGAGCTGGTATCCAAGGCCGGCAAGGTGGAAGCAGTCAATCATGTCATCTCGGCGCCTTGCCCGTGGAGCCCACATTAGAAAAAAAAAAATCCATTGTGAGAAATGGAATTTTTAATAATGAAATCATCTTCATGATGGATGTGTGTTGGGGAGGTTATGAAATCGGACTCGGGAGAGGTTTGGAATGTTAATATCTGAGGATTCAGAAGACGGCTGTCATAGATAATCGCAATGCAAGTATTAAAATGTGAGTCACTGTGCCACTTTTTTTTTTAATTAAATATTCTGCACATGCTGCGCTCAGGAGAAAACACCTGCTGCCAGAAGACACAGAAGAGCCTTTGGGAAAATCGTTGTCAAAAGAGCCTCAGGGAAGATTTTCCACCAGGCTGGACATCCTGGTGGCCTGGTGGCCGGCCAGTAGTTCTGGGTGCTCTCCTGCGCTGAACGTATTTAATCCAGCCCCTTGTACCCCATTTCACAGATGAGGGGCCTGAGGCTTGGAGAGCCCAAGCTGAGTGGGCTACAGGGAGTTACTGTGTGGTAGAAACTGTGCTCCTAAGCCTATGCCCCTCCCTAGCGACCACGGGCGGCCCAGGGCACGCACTCTGCTTGTCCCGTGAAAGCCAAGGTGGGCCTCGGCTCCAGCCTTCCTCACACCCCTCCGGAATCGGGTTAATCTGTACAGGCGTTTGCTGGGTACGATGAAGAAACTGGCCGCTTTATATTTGAAGGCGTAGGGAAAAAAAAAATACCGTTTTGAGTGTGCTGATCTGGTTCATTAGGGGCCTGCAGTTACCTTGGGGGAATTATGTTAGGGCACCAGAAGCCCTGGGAACGAGCAGCTTCAGTAGCCTTTTAGTTAAGCCAAATCTTCTCTGGCCCAACATACCTCCAACCAGAGCTGTCTTTATATTCAGAAACCCTAAAGGAACCCCACTTGGGCTGCCCTCCTGGAGAGATCAGGGAAGCTTCCAGAAGTGCTATTTACCTGGTAGTGGCAAACAGTAGAGATAGGGAGGGTATAAGTGGGGAAACAGGGTTGAGTAGAGCTTTTAACTGTCTTGCCTAGCTCTCTGGCATATATATATATATCTATCCTATATATCTATAGGAGGTAAAGTTCAAAGAAGACAAGCACCTTTTTTTTTTTTCCTTTAAGATTGTATTTATTTACCTGAGAGAGCGAGTGAGTGAGCGAGCGAGCGTGCACTAGGTGGGGAGGGGCACAGGGAGAGGGAGAAGCAGACACCCTGCTGAGCAGGGAGCCCTATGTAGGGCTCTATCTCAATTTCAGGACACTGAAATCACAACCAGAGCCACAGACAGATGCTTAACCGACTGAGCCACCCAGATGCCCCACTTTTTTTTTTAAGACCACACAGTGAGGGGACCCCTGGGTGGCTCAGTGGTTGAGCGTCTGCCTTTGGCTCAGGTCATGATCCTGAGTCCTGCCTCGGCCTCCCTGCAGGGAGCCTGCTTCTCCCTCTGCCTGTGTCTCTGCATCTCTCTCTGTGTCTCTCATGAATAAGTAAAATATTAAAAAAAAAATCACACAGTGCTTTACCCAAGCTGGAACCTGAAACCAGATCATCTCAGTCCTTAACCAAGTCCTATGTCCCACAAAACACAAAGATAGTTTCCTAATTAAAGGAATCCCTTTTAGTTTGTCAATGGACAATGGAGAAATAATTATTCCTCCCAGGAGTCTCTGTTACCCTCTGGAAATAAAATAACATGACCTTAACAAATAGATAAAAGAAATTCCCAAGCGTTGAAGTATGTGTATAACTTGGACCCACAACCTTCTCTGAAGGGTTGCCTGGGAACCGACTGATGCATGTGTACAAAGCCCAACTCCTTTGTCTCAGGCACGGCAAAGTCTGGTGCAATGTACGCTCCAGAGCTCCCCATGACATCCGGCTGAGACCACATCCTTGTTCTGTTTCTCCTCCTCTCCCTTGCCACATTAGTCAAAATTCCTCAGAGAAACAAAACTGAGAGAGAGAGAGAGAGAGAAAGAAGGAGGGAGAGAAATATCTTAAGGTGGCTCACAATTGTTAGGGCTGGCAGGATGGAGATTTAGGTGAGTTGAGGTTGCAGTCTTGTGTCTGAGGGTTAGAATTTCTATATTTAAGTCTGGAGGCAGAGTTCCTTCTTCAGGAAAACTCCATCTTTGCTCTTAAGGCCTTCAACTGATTGGACGAGGCCCACCCATACTATATAGGATCATCTTCTTTACTTAAAGTCAACTGATTATAAATGTTAATCCCATCTAGACATATACCTTTAGAGCAACATCTAGACTAGTGTTTGACCAAACAACTGCTTACCACAGTCTAGCCAAGGTGACACATAAAATTAAGCATCACATCCTCTCACCTTATCAGGTGTTCCTGAGAGCATGCCCTTACTGAATCACTTTTATATTAATCCTCACCTCATACTCTGCTTCTAAGGAACTGTGCTAAGACCAACTGATGCTTTGGGTCCTGCTGTACTACTTCGTTTGCTTTTGGCTTGCTTTTGTATTGTCTACCCTCCCCCTCTAGAAGTAAGTTCCTGGAGAGCGGGGTGTTTTCTGTTGTGCTTACTGCTGTAACCCGAGTCCCTAGAACAAGACCTAGCACATAGCACTACTTTGTAGTGTACTTTCGCTGGTGCTTTGCCTGGTTGCTCTCAGACTCCATGTCCGCTCTGCTTTGTTCTGCTATGTATCTTAGGGAGGCTTGGACGCTGTAACCGCATTTTCCAGACTTTCTTGCCAAGAGGCTTTCAGATCGTCTCTATCAATTAGGCAACGGTGGAAGTTTGGCAGAAAGAGTTGACGGGGAGGCTCTTTTCCTGCTCTGGACTTGCGTCAGTGTCTCCCCAGCAGGCACAGAGTGCAATAGGGAATTTTTGGCACTTCCAGCACCTGCATGTGAAGCTTCTTCCTCGGAGCCCGAACATGGTTCTGGCACCAGCCTGCAGTGTAGCCCCATCGTGATCTGGCCACCTTTGGGAAATCTTATGGCTCAAAGCACCAGCCCAGCCTCCCGTCCTCCCAGGTTCTGGACTCCGCTCACACCACATCTATCTTGCTGTTGTTCCACTCTTAGGGGTGGTAGCTTCTTTCTGTGTCATTAAGCTCTGGATTAGCTCAAAGTCCCTTTTTTTTTTTTTTTTTTTTTTACCTCCTGGGCCCTTCCAACATTATAGAGTCACTTTTCTATATTAAATTCACTCTGTTTAATATATCCAGAGAGGTATATGTCTTATGACTGGATCCTCTCAACTCTGATTCAATATTTTGGTCCTCAATATATACTTGTTGAATGAATAAATTGTATTGCGAAGCTAATGTTCTTAGAGCTCATAATTCAAAAGAAAGAAACATCTTCTCCAGCATCCAATGATCAAATTAAATGGAAGGACTCTAGTTGGCCCTGGCTGGGCCACATGCCCCTCTGTGCCTTGGACCAATCTCTCTGGACAAAGGACTGGAGCACACTGATCACGGACTCAGCCCTACAGCTCATCACAGGCAGGGTATTGACATTGACTGTCCCATGTGAACCACTCGGAGTGAGGCAGACACACTCCCCCAGTGAAAGAGGGAGCTGGGCAGAAAAAACCCCAACATTTTCCCACTATGATACCTTTACAATCTTCAGAGGGAAATAGACATCTTGACAAATTATTGTCATGTGATGAGGTGAAGTATCAAGTGTTCTAGGAGCACAGGGGAGCATTTATTCTACGAAACACATTCACATACACCATGTAATTTGTTCCTCATGATGCCAGCCACCGTGAAGCAGGCATTTTCATCTTCACCTTACAATCTTCTTTGGCCTCCTGGTGACCTGCATGTTCTTTCCTTTTGGACTCAAAGCCTTGTCTGCCCAACTCCCTTTAGCCAAGTCACATCAGCCTTTGTTTTCTTTCCACTTCTAAATATCTCAGCTCCATTCCTTTTTGATGTAAAATCGTCCTCAAGGGGGGTGATCACAAGCAAGTTTTTCCTGGTCCCATAACAACCTTGGCACATACAAAGCACCCACGGCGAGGCAGACACCATGACACCATACCAGATGTTTTACACACATGCTCTCATTTACTCTTCTTCACAACCTTACAAAATAGCAGTAGTGTCCCAGAAAGATTGTGTCACTTGGCCTAGGTATGTAGCTACCTTGTGAAAGCCGGGATACAAAGCTACCTTGGTTTGGCTCCCCCAACAGCAGCATCTCCCCCGTATTGTCTTCACACTAGTGGGGGGATGGTTGAAAGAACTAGAGATGTTAACCAGTAGGACAGCACACACAGGGATGTCACTGTTCATCTAAATATCCAATGGGCTATGAGGTAGAAGAGAGAATTCACTGGAATTTTTGTGGCCCCAAGAGCCAGAAACAGCACCAACTATGTAAGTTACAGTGAGCTGAAGCTCTGCTCAATATAACCCCAAAGGTAGAAGGTGATGTGAGTGTTCAAGGAGATAGTGATGGGGCAGCTTTTGAGGGATGTGGAAGAACGAGAAAATCCTGACTCAGGGAGCAGATTGGGCAGAGGGATTTTAAAGATCCTACAGCCATGAAACCCCTCCTTGCTTTCTGCTCACCCCATTTCTTGAAGTTACAGTTTTCACGAGGCTCCCCCGAGATTCTGGGTCAACTCCAGAAGGTAAATTGATTAAAAAAATTAGGTAATTCAAATGTGTCAAAATGACACATTGGTTGTTAAAAACAAACAAACAAACAAACAAACAAACAAACAAACCACAAAACCGTATATTGGTAATATAGACACACCATGGGGACGTTTTGCAAACTTTCGTGCAATTCAAGCAATTTAGTCTGCCTGAGACATCTCCAGACTTTTTAATTTCATTTTGTCATTTAAAAAGTACTCCATGCCTATCCAGTTAAGACTAGACTGCTTGTCTGAAAATTTTTTACTAATTTTAATACTCTGCCTCAGACTCTACGTGAATTGCCTGAGAAAAGGATGCAATGGGACTGAGCGCAGAGCCTGTGTCTTGTCTGAGGGGCATCTCAGGGAGCTTCCTTCTGTGCCCCTAGGTCCATTACTCCAGTGTTGCACTAAAGGAATGATGGGGAACTATTTCTTCCTTCCCAAGGCAGGAGTCTGGCTTGTTTCACATGAAGAGAATCACCCCTAAGTGTCCACAGTCCCATGTTTGGAACTGGAATCAAACTAACTTGGCCTTGGAAATTCAGGACTCCTTTTTTGTCTGTGGCATATGACACACTATGCAGATATTTCCATGGCACATACTTCTAAGTACTGCTCAGGTGTGCTGTGGCCAAAGTTTCATTTGCAGGTCGGGAAACCCATAGAGGATTGATGTCTTGCCAGAGACCTCAGCTGATAACTGACCGCTTGAAAGCTGGCCCTTCTGACTGCTGGCCTGGCTCCTTGCACTGTCCCACACATCTCCTTCACCAGCTGCTCAGGGGCATGGCTGATGGAGGAGGAAGCCGAGCAAGGGAAGGGCCAGGCTCTTGCCTCAGGATTTCTGTGGGTCTGTGACCCAGCTCTGATCACAGCTGGAGGCCTGGGCTTTTTTTTTTTTTTTTTTTTTCCACTGTGTACAAAAGGTTTAATTTTGACAAAGGGGTTAAGAGGCTGGGCTGACCCTTCTACAACCAGTGGTTGGGAAGAGTGCTCCGGGGATACTGCCCACCCCACAGCTTCTGTCTTCAGACTCCATTCTACAATGGGGCCTGATCCTGCCCTTTGCAACTGTGCGGCGATCCCTGATGAGGACCCCCATAACTATCCCCATAAAAGGGCTCAGGCGTCCATCTTCACGAAAACCTTGGGGCGAGAAAAGATCTCGATGGCTTCCTCTACCTGTGCCAGCTTCCGGTCCAGCTCAGCACGATGGCCCTGGGCCTTCAGTGAGTCGGCCCCAGCAGGCAGCAGCACTAGCTCACGTAGCAACTGGCTCTGGCTCTGGAGCAGATTGCTCAGTGTCTCTAGCCGCTGGTTCTCCGGCATGCGAGTGTGGCCAGGGGGCATGGCAGGTCCTGTATACAAGTCACCAGTCTTGATTCTCTTTTCTGATCTGTACCCTCCCCTCCACACCTTGGGTATATTCCGGCCTTGAGAGCTCTTCCAGTCGGTGACAAGCAGGTAGCAAGTGCCGGGTCTGTAAGATCTTGTAGAGAGTCAGGGGTGGAGTCAATGTCACATATAAACAGAAGTGGTGGGAAAGCAGGAGTTCTGAGTACAGAGTACACAGAGGACCCCACTCTACAGGGAGAGATGTCCAGAGGCATAGAGACAAGAGAGAGAAACTAGTGACCATGCCTACTTTGGTTCTTTTTTTTTTTTTTTTTTTTGCCTACCTTGGTTCTTAAGGGTGCCTCACTGCTCAACTCCAAGTCTGCAAAGGACTTTGCCACAGGCAATCGGGAGCCACAGAAGGTTCAAGGGAATGGGGGGAATTTCATGTTATCATTTTATTCAGTGATCTACCTCTCCTGCCATCTCACCTACTACCCTGCTGATAAACTATTCATCTGGAACTCAGATGGGGAATGACCTCAGTGCCTTCAGCTTGGGAAATCCAGATTTTGTCTGGATTCACCATCCATCCAAAGCCCAGGGTGGAATTCTTTCATTTAGAAACTGTGATGACAGTTAACCAATTAGGCCTCCCATGGTCTCTTCTATATCCTCGAACAACTTGCACCACAGCAAGCCAGCTTGGCCCGTTACCATGGACACCACTGCCACTATAATTGGAGCCCGCTGGGCAGCAGCTAACAGCAGATTTAACTGGTTTCTTGTCTTCTAGTGAAGGCACAGCTGACGGGAATGCAGCTCTCCTCATCAACGCCAATAGTTTAGTGTGTAGGGCAGGGTGGTGATGGAAAGGGAAGAACAATTACTCCTATAAAATGTCATAAATCAACGTCCTTGTCGGAACAAGGAATAAATGTTGACCAGTGGAACTGTGGTCATTATATTTCCTGTGAAGTCATGAACATTTCAGAATTAGATCATAATCATTGGTAAGGCTGAGTTTTCCCTAAGATCTCAGCTTTTCTAGTTGTCTTAGTATCCAATGCTGACCAACATTTACAGAGCACTTATTGTATGTACATTACATACATTCTTTCATTTAATCCAGACAACTATCCTATGAAGTAGGTTCTCTTACTAGTCCCATTTTACAGATGAGAGCATGTAGGCTCGAAGTGGTAAGGTCTCTTGCTTAAGAGCACATGAAAAATGAGCCTCTAAAACCCATGTCCCACCTTGATTCCTCCAAGTAGGTGGGGAGTTTGAAGATATTTCTGAAAAAAATACCAGTGTGAAATTTGAAAGTTCCTGAACCTGTAGATGGTTCCTAGTCTCCAAACTTATTTCTTGTCAGTGTCTGTATTGCCAAGGTCACAGCCTTGTCACATGAGAGACAGCCCTGCCCCTGTCACCCGAAGCTCTTGGCCTGGGCTCTTCCACAGTCTCAAACCTGACACCCTGGGGCAATTGCTGAAGCTTCCTGAATCATAGTCTATTAAAGTGGAGTGCTAATCCCTGCTCTGCTCACTTCACAAGGATGTTATGAGTCTCAAACTAAGTAAAAGCAGACGTGTTTTGCGAACTGTATGAAGCCATAGATAGGATTCTTCAACTCAAGTCAACATTTTTTTGAGCCCTTAGCCTAGGTCAGGAAATGTGCTAGGTGCCAGGGATATAAATAAAAATTAATTAGTATAAGAAGTTATTCCACAACTGAATATTGAACTGAGTTCCCATGGGCCAGGTACCACGCTACCCACTGGAATGCATCTATGTCTGAACCAGGGCTCACAGGACTGCTCCTGGTGTGCAGAGAAGATAGATGTTCAAAATGTGAATTCAATAATGTTCCATGGGTGCTGTTAGAAAAACTGCAGGTGCTATGGGGGCATTTCCAAGGAGTGCTAACCTGATCTAGGGGTCCAGGACTCCCCGAGGAAGTGATATTTAAGTGTTCTCTATGAGCACGGAGACTAAGAAGGAAGTGGGTATATAAATCAATAAATACAGAGCTATGATAGATGGATAGAGAAGGTACGGAGGCGAATCTTGCCACACCTATATTAAAGTCAAGGTAGATTTATTACCCAATCCCAAATGTTGCTGTCACACTTTGGAAACATTCAGAAAAATTTCCATAGGAATAAATATTTAAATATGTGACTGCAAGTAGGCGACCAAGACTCAAAATAGCAACCAAGAAAAAGTAGTAGGAATACTTCCTGCTTTACCTCTTCTCTCTCTCTCTTTTTTCACACACACACACATGAATCTGGTTAATGTGGCAAGTAAAATATAAGATGTGCACCATGGTCTCCTGAGCCAGACCATATTGACTTAGAGTACCTTATTACCAAATCTTGGTGTTTTTTCCCCTTTATTTTATATAAAGGGGGAAAGTCACTTTCACTTTTTAACTGTGAAGCTTTTCATGCATAGAAGAGACCAAGCCAGACTTCTAAGCAATCCCTGCCCCATCCTGCAAGCCCCAGCCCTGAAAATCTGTGAGGTTGGTTACAGTTAGAAACTGAGGCTCCTTGAGGGCTGGTGAGATAGCCTTGAGGCGGGGTCAGAAGAGTCGCCCTAATCCTATCTTCTCCACTAACTTGTAGAATGGTCCTGGAGAAATCATTTCCCTCTCTCAGCCTCAGTTTCCCCATCTATAAATAGAGGAAGTTGGGGAAGTCTTCTTGAACTAGTTTTATGAATTTATGGAAAGAGAGGGAGAACCCTATCTCCCCAGACTAAGGTGGGTCCCTGCGTTTTATTTCCTGGTTAGCACTGATTTTTGTCTCTACTTTTTCTCTTAAAAAAAGGTGGGGGGGGGCAGCCTGAGTGGCTCAGCGGTTTAGTGCTGTCTTCAGCCCAGGGCCTGATCCTGGAGACCCGGGATCAAGTCCCACGTCAGGTCAGGCCCCTGCATAGAGCCTGCTTCTCCTTCTGCCTCTCTGCCTCTCTCTCTCTCTCTCTCTTTCTGTCTCTCATGAATAAATAAATAAAATCTTTTTTAAAAAAAGATTTATCTAGCTCTATCAGTATTTGCCCTCCCCCAAAGACTTGACCTTCAGGAGAGCAGAGACTCCGCTGTTTGCCACTGTACTCATGTGTTTTAGCCTGTACCTAGCACATAGTAGGAGGTCAATAAACATTTGTTGCCCAAATGTTCTCAGGGAGCACTCATCCCCAGCCCAGCTCTGCTGGCTTGATACCAGTGAGCACCAGGGTTTTCTAACTGGTGTCTGTGAAAAGCTCTGTGCTGACAGATGTGTGGAGGTTTGTGACATTCCAAAGGATCACTACAGTGCCTTTGAAATAATTACAAACATAAGCCCCTGTTCCAAAAAACACTTTTTTTTATGATAGTCACACACACACACACACAGAGAGAGAGGGGGGCAGAGACACAGGCAGAGGGAGAAACAGGCTCCATGCACAGGGAGCCTGACGGGGACTCGATCCCGGGTCTCCAGGATCGCGCCCTGGGCCAAAGGCAGGCTCTAAACCGCTGCGCCACCCAGGGATCCCCCCCAAAATACTTTTGTCCCTTCTAAGGTCACAGAAGAAATGAGGCCAGAGTCAGAAGTTCAGTCAGTTAGTTGCCACCCATAGTGTGACAGTGGGGATTAGCAAACCCTAATGTGGAATTTTTCTTCATCGCCAAGAATTGTTAAACATTGTGAAACCAGCACTTCTAACAGTGATTTATGAAGTGGAACCTTTGATTGCCTTTTGTAAACCGTTACTTTAGCTGTGTTCATTCATTTGTTCATTTGTTTGGACAGCACTTCTTTTCAAGCTTTTCAGTGTGCCAGGCCTTGAGGAGCCTGGTGAGGGCATAAGGATGGCTGTGCGCCAGGAATCCAGGGGCCAGTAGAGGGAAGGACATCTATCCAAGAGCTGCAGAGCTGATCAGTATCTGTGAGCCCATTTGATTAAAATCTGTGAATGCTACTGAACAGTAAGCCCCAGGAAACCAGAGACTCATTTTTTTTTTCTTTTCAGTCTTGCTCAATATTGAATGATGTGTGGTCCATAGTAAGAACTCCATCTACAGTTGCAGAATGAGTATTAGTATCATCTAAAAGAGATCCAAAAGGTGCTATGGGGAATGGAGAGGTGGTGCTTAGTCTCAGTGGGGGAAATTACATGATCAAAACTAAGAGGGACCATTGAGGTTAGTGTTTCCTGCAGCCAGGCTCAGCCTCATTTTACAAATGAGGAAACTGTCACAGAGAGAGAAAGAAAGTGATTTGCTCAGGGTCACACAGAGTTAGGGGCTGAATTTTGTCCTCCTGTCCCATTCCTATGTTGGAGTCTTAACACCCAGTAGCTGAGAATGTGACAGTATTTGAAACGGGGGTCTTTAAAGAGGCAAGTAAATTAAAAAGCAGTCATATGTGTGGGTCTTAATCTATATGACTCCTGTCCTTATAAGAAGACGGGATTAGAACACAGGTACATACAGAGGGAAGACCTTGTGAAGAAGACACAGAGAGAAGATGGCTATCTACCAGCCAAGGAGAGAGGCCTCAGGAGAAACAGTCCTGTTAGTGTAACACTGTGATCCTGGACTTTTGCCTTCTAGAATTGGGAAAAAATAAACTTCTGTTGTTTAGCCCCTTCCCCCGTCATGTGTGGTACTTTGCTATGGCAGCCCTAAGAGACCTGATACATAGTACCTGATGGCAAAGTTAGGATGAGAGGCCAAGTCTGCTGAATCTCTCTCTACCTCTCTTTTAAAGATTTTATTTATTTATTTATGAGAGACACAGAGAGAGGCAGAGACATAGGCAAAGGGAGAAGCAGGTCCCCTGTGAGGAGCCTGGTGTGGGACTTGATCCCAGGACCCCGGGATCATGACCTGGGCCGAAGGCAGACACTCAACCACTGAGCCACCCAGGTGCCCCTGGGTTTGCTTTCATTTTTTTTTTTTTTAAGATTTTATTTATTTATTTATTTATTTATTTATTTATTTATTTATTTATTTATTTGAGACACAGGCAGAGGGAGAAGCAGGCTCCATGTAGGGAGCCCGACGTGGGACTCGACTCCAGAATCACGCCCTGGGCCGAAGGCAGGCGCTAAACTGCTGAGCCACCCAGGGATCCCCCTGGGTTTGCTTTCAAATAGCCATCAGTTGTGGCTACACTAATCCCAATCTGAAGTGGTTCAGGGGAGGTATGAACCAAGTGGGCAGAGGGGAGCAGGAGCCTTACTAAAGAGTGTTAGCATTTATTTGTTCCAGAATCTTCCCATGTGTTAGGATATCGATGCAGAAGCACTGAAATAGCGGACTTCAAGAGCCCCACAAGTTCCAAAACACCTTCTAATTCACTCTTTGAAAGTGAAACCAAACCACTTCAGTGAAAGCACTTCGCTGTGAGAGACCGAGGTTTGAATCCTCTCTCGACCACTTACAGCTGCATGACTTGAGGTTGATATATTGAATGGGAACGTCAGTTTTTTCTTCTGGGAGATGGGAAAACGAACACTTCTTTCATATATTAGACACAATATATGCAAAAACACTGTCCTAGGCACCAATACATGGTGATCAATAAACACAGCTCTTAATTAGTTAAGCAAAATGACCGTACCCAAAGGCTTTCTCCTCTTTGAAGCCTTGCCTAATGTCTCCAACCTATCTGGTCCAAATTAATTGCTCACTGCTCTGGCTCTCACAGGAAGTTGTTTACACTTCTATTTGTCCTTCCTTACGTCATAGCAGTTGATGACACACTTACCATCCATCCGTCCATCAACAAAATTATACTAACCATTGTCCAACCCCATTGTCCAATCCCAACAAAATTATACTAACCATTGTCCAATCTCAGTGCTGGGCCCTGAGAGTTCAGACATGGATGCCTGGGTGCCCCCTTTTGCCCCAACTGGCCCTGGTTTAGCTCTTGTTCCCACATCCTTGCCTACTCCTTCAAAGAACTGAGGCTGTTAGTTTAGGCTGGGGGAAAGGTGGGTGGAAAGATAAATATGTGATAGCTCTCTGCAGAACCCCAAAGGACACTACTCTGTGGAGCAGATACACACCAGAAGCCAGGTGTAGTTCCAGAGAACAAAACGGGCCAGTGGGGCATATTACAGGAGATAGCAGGAGGGTGTTCCAAGAGATCAAGGTTTTTGTCCTTTTTGCCTATGAACTCAAAGAGGTTGAGCTTTGGGGGTAACTCAGGGCTGCCGGGCCCAACAGGCAGGGGATACTATAATTATAAGAGTAATAAAGATAAAATTTTTTAATAATTATATTGTATTATGGTATTTATTGTGGGAAAACCTAGCACTTTGTTGGATTTCTAGACACTTATTTTGTGATTAAAAGTATTTTTATAGAATAAGGGAGTCATAATGTTTTCTGTTCCTTTCCAGCTTAACCCCTAAAGGTCTTCATCTGGTTCGGTTTGGCAACAGATGCATTAAGGAATAATTACAAAGGCCGTGTTAAGCACTTGGCTAGAAAACTCCAGTGTTTTCTGGGGTGTGAAGTAGGAGAGCCCCATGGCCCCACTGGAGCTACCCAAGCGCAGGGAGCTGGACAGTAGATGCCAGCTCCTTCAGTGCAGTCCACAAAGGTGCTGGGGAATGCAGGTAGGGGGCTCTTGCCCAATCTTCCACCAGCCTGAGCAATGAAATTCAGTTATTTTCTCTTCTGTATGAAAAAAAACAGAGGCCCAGATGGTGAAACGGTTCACTCAAGATCACAAAAGTGGAGAGTGACAATTTTTTAAAAATATTTTATTTATTTATTTATTCTGATGCATATAGTACGTGATGGCAAAGTTAGGATGAGAGGCCAGGTCTGCGGACTCTTTCTCTTTTTAAGATTTTATTTATTTATTTATGAAAGACATAGAGAGAGGCAGAGACACAGGCAGAGGGAGAAGCAGGCTCCCTGCAGGGAGCCCGATGCGGGACTCGATCCCCGGACCCCAGGATCATGCCCTGAGCCGAAGGCAGGTGCTCAACCACTGAGCCACCCACGTGCTCCCACCTGTTTTAACAGTTCACATTTACTGACTCATTATTGCAATTCAAACATTGGCTGAGGAGCTTTACACGCTTTTCTCTCATTTAATCCTGACAATCCGCGAAGTACGTATCCTTATTTTGCCCCGTTTCACAGACGAGGAAAGGAAGAAGAGGCTTCCGCGGGCTACCCAGCCGTTGAGCAGCCAAGCCTGCATCTGCTCTCAGGAGGCGGTGGTGGCGGTGGAAGCGCAGCCTGATAGGGACCCGCGCTGGGGCCGGGGGCGCGGAGCACAGGTGCACGCCCAGCCGCGCGGGCGCCGCTGGGGGCGGGCCTGGGGGCGGGCCTGGGGGCGGGGCCTCGGCCTCGCGGGCCCCCAGCAGCCTCGGCGGCCAAGCCCCGCCCCCAGCCTCGAGGAGGGCAGGGATTGGCTCTCCCGAGGGCCCGGGGCGCGACCGCGGCGGGGGCGGGGCCGCGAGCAGGAAGCGGTAGTGGAGGCGGCGGCGGGCGCGGGCCGGCGGGCGGGCGGGCGGGCTGCTGCCTCCGCTTTCCCGGGTGGCGGCCGCCGGTGCCGAGATGGAGGGGCCGGGGCTGGGCTCGCAGGTGAGTGCGGCCGGGCGCTGGGCGGCGGGGGGCGGCGGCCGCGGGGAGAGGGGGCCGGGGCCGGGGTGGGGGAGCCTCGGGGGGCGGAGGGGCCTGGGCGGGGGAGGAGGAGGCCGGGGGCCTCCGGGAATGATGCGGGAGTTCTCCCCGCGGCGGCCGGAAGGACGGGGCGAGGGCCCCTGGGTGGGTGCCCCGCGGGCCCTCCACCTCCTCGGAGGCCGGCACCCGGGCCCGGCGGGGACCGCTCGCCCGGGGGCTCGGGAGGGCGGCGCGGCCGTTCCCGGGAGACGCGTCACGTGACGCACCTGAGTTGGACCAGCCCGTCTTGATTGACCTTGGCCTGGAACCCGTGCGGTTCCCTGGCTTGCTTGCTTGCTTTATTTTTTTATATATTTTTTTTCCCCCTCGATGGAGTTGCCTGGACACCCGGCTCCGCCCCGCCCAGGCCTGTCGGGGTTCCCGCATCCCCGGGCGTGCTCCTTCGGAGAGCCGAGCCGAGGCTGCTGGCGCGGGGGGGCGGGGGCAGGTGCGTGCCGGCCGCCGGCGGAGCCCCCGCAGGACGCCCTTCTGGGGAGGAGGCCAGGGAGGTAACAGGACGTTCCAAGGGGAAAAGGTTGCGGTCCTCTTGGCTTATGGCCCTTTTCCAGGTCCCAGAGTGGTTGTAGCTGTTCACTCCGTATGTGTCGAATGAATGAAGAATATCCAGTGAGTGCTTAGTTTATGCCAGATGCTTTTACATGCATTATTTTATTGAGGGACTGCAGCATCCTTAAGAAGATGGTATTAGGGGATCCCTGGGTGGCTCAGCGGGTTAGCACCTGCCTCCGGCCCAGGGCGTGACCCTGGAGACCCAGGATCAGTTCCCACGTCGGGCTCCCTGCAAGGAGCCTGCTTCTCCCACCGCCTGTGTCTCTGCCTCTCTCTCTGTGTCTCTCATGAATAAATAAATATAATCCTTAAAAAAAAAAAAAAAGGTGATATTATCTCCTTTTCACTGATGGGGAAACCGAAGCTGTCTCCAGTTGGACTGCGTTAGGTGGTAGATGCTCTGTCTCTAGTGGGATCCAAGCAGTTTGAGATGATTGGATGAGTCGGCCTCTTAAAAAAAAAAAAAAAAAAAAGTCTTTCCCATCCTTAGGGTGTTTCTCATGCTCCCCCCATTCCTGTCCTCCTTTCAACAATTTGATGTAGGTTCAAGAGAAAGAATAAAGTAGCGGAGAATCTGTTAAGTCATTCTTATATTAGGTATTCTTGCATTTTGACAGGGGAAAAAAAAAAAAGCTTTGCAAGCTGACTGGATTTTACAAAAGGGTGTAGAATCTTCGCGTGAAAACTCTGTCGCATTTTTTTTCCCCTCAAAGAATCTCAAGGAAAAGTTGATAACTAGCGTATCTTAATTACTGCCACTCGTTTGCAAAAGCCTTCAAGTACTTAAGGTCCACTCCCTCGTGCTGAAGGGAAGATAGCCCTGCCCCAGTTTCATGACGGAGGGAGGAAAGAGAATGATTCAGAGGTTGAAATTAATGGGGCAATGTAGAGTAGTCATTGTTAATAATAATTGTTGTTAATAATAATATCATAATAATAATTGTTTTCCAGTAGTAAAGATTTCACCTGTATATGGTGCTCTACAGTTTGCAAAATATTTCCCTCTTCTTGATCACTGTGAGGTGGGGAGAGATTGTTACTCTGGTTTTTAAAAAAATTTTTAAGATTTTATTTATTTATTCATGAGAGACACAGAGAGGCAGAGACACAGGCAGAGGGAGAAGTAGGCTCCACGCAGGGAGCCCAATGTAGGACTCGAACCCAGGACTTTGGGATCACGACCTGGGCTGAAGGCGGTGCTAAACCCCAGAGCCACCGGGGCTGCCCTGTTACTCTAGTTTTAAAGATTGGAACTGAGGCTCAAAAAATCAATCTTTTGTTAAAAGTCAAACAGCTGCTGAGTGATAGAGCCGAGATTTCATTCATTCTGCAAGGTGTTGTTACAGGTGTTAGAGAAACATTCTTGCTCTGGTTGGATTTGATTCTCCCGATTTCAGTGTTAGATATTGCTAGAATTTGCTTATGCCATCTGGCCCCCAGTTTCCTCTCTGACCTCGTTGTTTTTTTTGTTTTTAAACTACTATCTTGCTTGCTTAATCAACCCCAGCCACACTGGCCTCAAGACTCTGTACCTACCCTTCTATTCTGTCTGGAGTACTTTTCCCTCAAATACCCGCATGGCTTATTCCCCTACCACTTTAGGGCTTTGATGCAGATGTCCCCTCAGTGCCGCAACCCCTCCTCATCGTTGCCACTACTGGCAACATTCCCTAGTCTCCGTTCTTGTTTTATATTTCTCCTCAGCATTTAATACCATTTAACATACTTCTTGATTTCATTTGTTGTGTCTTTGCTTCCACCGCATGTGAGTTCTATGAGGGCAGTCATGTTTATCAGTTATGTTGACTGCTGTGTGTGCCTAGCATCTACAACGATCCCTGGCACTGGTGGGTACTCTGTAAACAATTGTCCAATGAATGAACTTGGAAACTGAGCTCTGGTACTTCTGTTGATGTCACAACAAATTTTAATAGTTATCTGTTGGATCTCTGTTTTACATGATGATCTGGCGTGACAGTGACCTTCATCAGAGTTTGCATATGATTTTTTTAGATCTTGGGCTTGTCTTCAATTAATGCCCACTTTAACAGTCCTTATTTAATATTTAGAGAAATAATATGATTCATGATATCTCCATGTGAAAAAATATATGATCCCTTATATCTTAAAATTGTTCTAGTTTTCTTTTCTTTCTTTTTTTTTTTTTTTTTTTAAAGATTGTTCTAGTTTTCTATTGCTATGTAAAAAACCACCCCAAAACATGGTGGTGTGAAACAGCCATTGTCACGTTCATGGACTGTGTGGGTCAGGAATTTGGACAGGGTATAGCAGGGATGGTTTGTTTCTGCTCCACTGTGTCTGGACCTTTTTCTAGAAAGACTCATAAGTTGAGATACTTCATAGCTGGGATTGGTGTCATCAGGTGACGTCTTCACTCACATTTCTGGCAGTTGATGTTGATTTTGAGCAGGGACACCTACACGTGGCCTGGGCCTCTGCATGTCTTGGTGGCTGGGTTCTAAGAGTGAACATCTCAAGAGACAGAGGAAGAAGCTGCCAGGTTCTAAGGCTGGGCCTGCAAACTGGTGGCACCTTACTTTTGCCGTATTTTACTAGTGAGACAGTCACAGAGCTTAGATTTGAGAGCAAGGGACACAGACCCTCTCTTCCCAATGGAAGAGTATCAAAGAATTTAGGGACTCTGTTGTAAGAACCACCACAGATGTATCCATATCTCTTTTACATAATTTTCATAATATCTTTTTCTCCCCTGTAAGGGAGGGTATTCATCTAGCTACAAGTTTCTTTCTTGAAATCTTGCCTATTGTGTTCACTGCCATATCCTTGTGTCTAGAGCAGCGCCTGGCAGAGAGGGCATTCAGTAATATCTGAGGAATGAATGGATGAACGGATTGCAGCAGGAATTGCGTCTTATTCCCTAATCATCTCCTACAGATCTTTGCCAAGTTACAAGGGGGTTATATCCAATAAACCCATCCTAAGTTGAAAATACATTTAATACACCTAACCTACTGAACATAGCCTAGCTCACCTTAAATGTGTTCAGAACACTAACCTGAGCCTGTAGCTGGGCAAAATTATCCAACACAAAGCCTATTTTATAACAAAGTGTTGAATATCTCATGTAATTTACTGAATGCAGTCTTGAAAGTGAAAGAGTGGTTGCGCTGGGTACACAGTGCTTGCAAGTGTATTGGCTATTCACTGTTGTGAGTGTGTGGCTGAGTGGGAGCTCACTTCTGACAAGCACTGCAAGTGCCATACAACATATCACTAGGCCTGGAAAAAAATCAAAATGTGAAGTACAGCTTTTACTGAATGCATATTATTTTCACACCATCATAAAGTTGAAAAATCCTAAGTTGAACTATTGTAAGTTGGGGATCATGTTGTGATTGGTATATAGCAGGTGTTTTTTTACATTTTTTCTGAACGAATGATTAATGAAAACTCTTATGAGTTTGCTAGTATCGTGAGAATTTGAGAATTTGCTTGGTCTCTTCTGTTACTTTTTTAAAAAAAGATTTATTTATTTTGGAGAGAGAGAGACACAGAGAGGACAAACATGGAGAGACGGAGAGGGACAAGGGAAGCAACATGGGGCTCAATCCCAGTGCCCTGAGATAATGACCTGAGCTGAAGTCAGATGATTAACTGACTTGAGCCACCCAGGCGCCCCTCTCACCTGTTACCTTAACATTGCAGGTAACCATGTAGCGGTTGAACTTCTACCACCATAGAGGGTTTATATGAAATCTTTGTCAGTGCACATTTAAAAAAAAATTTTTTTTTTAAGATTTATTTATTTATTTATTCATGATAGACACAGAAAGAGAGAGAGGCAGAGACACAGGCAGAGAAGAAGCAGGTCCCATGCTGGGAGCCCAACGTGGAAGTCCATCCTGGGACTCCAGGATCACTCCCTGAGCCAAAGGCAGGTGCTAAACTGCTGAGCCACCCAGGGATCCCTGTCAGTGCACATTTTAATAATGCCTGTCGTATCAGCTCCTCTTAGACCCGTACAGTCATGGAAGGAATGTGGAAGGAACATTATAGCTATATTGACCTGCTCCTTCCATTTTACAAATGTAAAAACCGAAGCCAAAAATAGAGATGATTAATCACCATCATTCAGTCAGCATGAAATCTGAGACTTTGGCCTTGTTCTCAAGGGATTTGCATTTCAACATGGTAAAAATGAAACAACTAGAGAATACTTAAAAAAAAAAAAAAAAGAAAAGAAAAGAAAAAGAAAAACACTTTTTTTTTTTTTTTTTTTTTTGTAACCAGAGACTAATTTCTAAGAAGGATTTAGTATCTTGACATAGCTTTGCTTCGGTCTTGGTGATGGGAATGTATAGTTGTTTTCCTTACACATCTTTATGTGTCTCTCTTCAAAGTTGACCTCTCCAAAAGCAGGTCATTCCTTTTCTCACCTGTAGCTTTTGTAAAGTTTTGGGAGGGTGTGATATCTAGAGCAAATTGAGATAACTTAGAGCTGTGGTCTTGAAGCTGTTTTGATCATGCAGTTCTATCAGTAAAACACTTTTGAGCTTATACTCTTAGAGTAAAACCCTACTATAATGTGAAAAGTAGGATCCTAAATTTTCATTTTTGTAAAACATCATGTATTATGAGATTAACGGAGGAATAAATGAAGCCTGCAGTGCATGCTGGCCGGGAGCTTGGCTGCAGATGCATAGTCCAAGTCATCCAGGCACTGACTGCAGTTTGTCATCACTTGTTGGCAATTGGTCACTCTAACTTATACATTGATGGGATGGTTTTTGTGTCAATGTGGTCAGCTGGGACTTAAAAAAGTTTAGCTTCCATCTGTTTGATGTACACGGGGGCTGGGGACAGGAGCCAACTGCCAAATTTGTATTGTCACAGGGCATGTTGTTATGAAGTATGGCAATGTTTCTAAATTATATTCCTTGATTGATAGCTCAATATATACTCAGTGGTTGGGATGCCCAGGTGGCTCAGCGGTCTAGTGCCTGCTTTTGGCCCAGGGTGTGATCCTGGAGACCCGGGATCTAGTCCCACATCGGGCTCCCCGCAGGGAGCCTGCTTCTCCCTCTGCCTGTGCCTCTGCCTCTCTCTCTCTCTCTCTCTCTCTGTGTCTCTCATGAATGAATACATAAAAATTTTTTAAAAAAGAAATATATATATGTGTTGTGTATATATATATTTCTTTTTTAAAAAAATTTTAAATATAAACATACGGTATATATATGTGTATATATATACACATACATACCCAGTGGTGAGGTTTTGAATTAAAGCTAATATAAACCTGTTTGAAATTAGCCTTTTTGATAATTCTGATTTTTATTTTTAAAATTTTATTTGTTTTAAAGATTTTATTTATTTATTCATGAGAGACACAGAAAGAGAAGCAGAGACACAGGCAGAGGGAGGAGAAGCAGGCTCCATGCAGGGAGCCCGATGCCAGATTCCATCCTGGGAATCCAGAATCAGGCTCTGAAGCAAAGGCAAGATGCTCAACTGCTGAGCCACCCAGGTGTACCTTGATTTTTTTTTTTTTTAATTTTTTTTAGAGGGAGGCTGGCTTTGTTAGATCACATTGGATTGTTTTTACTTCAGGTGATACTGAAGATACTATACATAGAGGTGTCAACTTTGTCATCTTGTTTGCTTGTAGTTATGCTATTATTATTGTCCCATTTTATGCTTCTCTGTAGGAATCCGTTTAAGCGGCTTGCTTATTTTGAGAGGGGTAACAGTTAAAATTAGATAATGTAACTTGAAAATAAACTTAACCTGATGTATACGGCAGTCTGCTGAAGGTCCCACCGTCAAGCCCTGGGGGTAGTAGAACTTTGACTCTGTCCCCAGGTCACCTTATAAACAGACTATAAAAGAGTGACGTGCTTGACATACAAATCACAGAAGCTGGCAGTGCTAAAATTAATAAAGCTTAAAGAACTGTATCTGTAAATTTTTGTGATGTTCCCTTTTTTTTTAAAAAAAAAAAAAAGGATAAAAGTCATAGTAACAGAAGCTTGAACATATTCTCCTGTTACCCAGTGGGTCACTGCATATGTGGCCTCGAGTGGCCTTGCCTAACTTTGGAAACCACTGACTTCCAAAACAAGCTTTGAGTTTATATAATCATTTTTTTAGGTTCTACTCTGATTTGGATTTTGGCAAAAAATGATGATGTGAATAAAGGGTACCTCCTGTCCTTTAGTCTTTACCACCCGTTTTTGCCACTTAATCACATGTTGCCTTCCATTGTCACTTTAGTCTGTTCATCTCTATTAGACTCTATTATAAACTCCTGGAGGATAGACACCTGTCTTCTGTGCCCCTAGCATAATACTTTGTACATTGTAAATACACAGTAATTAATTGCTGAAAAATGCTCTTATATTCTTTACATCAAAAGATGTAATCCTCCTCATCTTTCTACATGAAAACTGAAGCTGATGTCCTTAATGCCTTAAGGCATTATAAGAAGCAACAAATTGGTATCTGTGGAATGCATCAATTTCCTGTGGTAAAAAATCTGTATAAAAATAAGGGTTAATCTTCCTAACATACAAATGAGAAAAGATATACAATCCAATTAGAAAGACAGTAGACTGAAAAGGGAGCCCACAAAAGAAATATATGAGAGCCAGTAAACATAACAAACACTCAGATTCGTTAGCAACTAGGGGCATGCAAATGAAAAATGCCATGATGCCATTTATTAGCCATTGAATTAACAAGATTTTAAAATGATTGAGAATGTTCAGTTACGGGGAGGCTTGTAGGGAAAGAAGAGCATTTACATACTCGGTGTTTGGTGTGTGAAATGGGGAAAGTAGTTGCTCAGTATCTCTTTATGTTTAAGTGCATATATTTTCTGACCCAGCAATCCTACTTTGGGGAGTCAATGCTGTAGAATGGACAGGGTGTTGGTTGTAGGGCTCTTTATAGAGGTGAAGGCTGAATCAGCCTGCATCATTGAACAGCACCAGTTTGGGGCACTGACCCCCCCCCCCCCATGCAATAAAAGAATCCATGTGTAGCTTTTGACTCCCTAAAAACTCAACCACTAATAGCCTGCTTTTGACCAGAAGCCTTGCTGCTAACTGAACAGTTGATTAATATGTATTTTGTATGTTAGATATCATGTTCTGTATCTTAAAGTAAGCTAGAGAAAAGAAAGTGTTAAAATCATAAGGAAGAGAAAATACATTTCAGTATTATACTGTATTTATCGACAAACATCTGTGTGTATGTGGGCCTGTTTAGTTCAATCCTGTGTTGTTTTTAAGGGTCAACTACAGACACAGCGAGATTGGATACTCCAAACTGCTCATAATGGTATTTCTGGTTCAGCAAGATTGAAAGGAAAATAGTCCAGATTTGTTTACCCTTTGCTCACTTTTATATTGCTAGATCTTTAAAATGGATATGAATCATTTTATAATTAAAAAAATTAATGTTGGGGATCCCTGGGTGGCGCAGCGGTTTGGCGCCTGCCTTTGGCCCAGGGCGCGATCTTGGAGACCCGGGATCGAATCCCACATCGGGCTCTCAGTGCATGGAGCCTGCTTCTCCCTCTGCCTGTGTCTCTGCCTCTCTCTCTCTCTCTCTCTGTGACTATCATAAATAAATAAAAATTAAAAAAAAAAATGTTGATGTAAAAAAGTAGACTGGTCTGTCAATTTTAACTACATCATCTGCTATTTACTGACACTGTAACTGATTTAAGTTCAGAACTACCCAGACATTTTTTTTTTTACCCAGACATTTATTAAAAAAATAGGTTGTCCTTGATCCTCAAGGTAGAAATTTAAGAATTAAAAAAAAAAAAGTTGAAAAAGTTGAATTGTCACAAGGGGTGGGGGGGATGACTGTATATTATAGTAATTCCAAGTATAATTCAACTCTTCCTCAACAGTTCATCTTCTTCCAGTTGGATATAATTATAATTGCTGTGATATGATGAAAAGAATCCTATAGTAATGTTCTTATTTATGTTTTCGTCTACCTACCTGTATGTTTATTTTTAGCTGTGTGGGAGTATGCTCGTATGTAAAGAGTATCAAGAAGTGAGGTTGAATTCACCAGATAAGCAGAACTTATCTATTCAAAGAGCATTTGTGGTTCTGGTTCTGAGTAAAATGTAGTAAGCACACTACCACCCTGCCTGTCCCACTGAAGGCACTGGGCCGAATGTAAGTAGCAGCTATTTAAGGATTTTGAAAAGTAAGTTATTGGGGTGGGGAAGACCAGAATTCAAGAAACCACTGAACCAGGAGCTAATTTACGTGGGGATTTTTTTCCCCACTGGGCCCCCTCCACTGTTCACTGCTATGCCTGAACTTGAACCATGAGGTGAGCATCAGTGCAGACAGGGCTCTCCAGGAGCAGCTTTCTAGGTGAGGTTTCAGGAGCAAGAAGGAAGTCTCCTGGCAGCTCAGGTGCCTGAAACTCTGAGAGGAGAACTTCCTCTTTGAACAGAGGAGTTGTGGTGCCAAGACAGCTGTTCTTAGAAGGGACACCAAAAGCATGATATATATAAAAGTGAAAAATAAACCGGACTTCATCAACATTAAAAATTTTTGTATGTGGAAGAGACTTTTAAAGAATGGGAAGATAAGTTACAGACTGGGAGAAAACATTTGCCAATCTAGACACGAAGGACTTGTGTCTGGAATGTATAATGTAAAGAATGCTCAAAACTTAATGGTAAGAAAACTAATAGCCCAATTTAAAAATGGGTAAAAGATAATTCACCGAAGAAGATACATAGATGACAAATAAGCACAGGAGAAGATACTCAACTTCAGCTACTAGGGATATGCAAATTCAGACTATGATGATATATTGCTACATATCTATTATACTGACCGTAGCAGGGGCCAGTGAGCATGTAGAGTGGTTTGAACTCTCATACGTTGCTAGTGGCAATGCAAAGTGGTACAGCTGCTCTGGAGAATAGTTTAGAGATTTCTTATAAATTCTACATATACTCACCAGATGGCCAAGCAATCTCACTCTTAGAAGCAAAAACATATGTTCATCCAAAAGCTTTGTACAGGAATGCTTATAGTAGCTCTACTTAAAATTGCCAAAGCTGGAAACAACTTACATAGGTTGTTGGAACAGAAAAACTGATACATTCATATAATGGAATACTATACAACAGAGAAAGAACTATTAATAACACAAAAACCACTTGAGTGAGTCTCAGAGGCATTATGTTAAGCCAATCTTAGAATATTATATGCTGTATAATTCCATATGTGACATTCTGAGAAAGATGAAACTAGTGATGAACATATCAGAGATTGCCAGGAGTTGAGGTAGGGGGAGAGTGTGACTACAAAGCAATATCCCAGGGGAGTTTTTTGAACTTTTGGAACTGTCCTGTATCCTGATATTGGTGGTCGTTACACAACTCTATACATAATGTGTTACAACTCATAGAACTACCTACCAAAAAGTTAATTTTATTGTAAGTTAACTTAGAAAAAGCATTTGCCCCTTCACCAAATCCATTGAGGGGTTATAGACTTCCTTCAGTGAAACTATCATTTCTTAAACCATTTTTGGAATTCCTGGGGAACTGACTTAGGCACATTATTTCACATATTTTCAACTTTTCTATTCCGAATGTATATCCTTTGAGGATGGTGTTTTTGTTTTATCTGATTGTAAACAGTGAAAAATTGTTTTCAGACAGACAGGTCTGATGAACAAGGTGGGTGAAGGCTGGGTAACAGCTTCATGGTAAAGAACAAGAGGGAATGATGAAATAATTAGCTCAATTTCTAGGAATGGTTTGCTAGATATTTGATCTGAACTTCCCCCCTTGAATGTAACTAAAAATAAATGCTAGATATGGTATTTTATTATTTTTATTTTTTATTAAAAAGATTTTGAGAGCATGCATGTGTGCATGAGTCGCTGGTGGGGGGGGGAGAGAATCCTAAGCAGATTCCCCACTGAGCTTGGAGCCATATGCAGGACTTGATCTCAGGACCCTGAGATACTGACCTGAGCCAAAATCTAGAGTTAGGACACTTAACAGACTGAGATACCCAGGTACCCCCCCTGTATTTTATATTTTATATTTTTGATGCTATTATAAATTTTATCAAAGTTTTCTTAGGTTTCTTTTATGTGATCATGTTATCTGCAAATAAAGATGGACTTGGTTCTTTTCTAAATCCTATGCATTTTACTTCTTTTCCATTCCCTATTATTCTGTCTAGGACTTCAGTACAATGTTGATTAGAAGTGGGGCTCCTGGCTGGCTTGGTCAGTGGAGCATGGGACTCTTGATCTTGGGGTTGTGAGTTTGAGCCCCATGTTGGGTGTAGAGCTTACGTTAAAAAAAAAAAAAAATTTATAGCATCCTTGCTCTGTTTTCAGTCTTTAGAGTTGCAGTATGCAGTCTTTTACCACAGATTGTGTGGTAGCTAGATTTCTTACAGTTTACTCCTTTATCACTTTGAAGAAGTTCTCTTCTTTCCCTAGGCCAAGAATTTTTATCCAAGAGTTTTTATTATGCGTGAGTGTTGAATTTTGTCGACTCCTTTATTCCACTGAAATCAGTATATGATTTTTTTCCTTTATTCTGCTAATATGATTTGTTTTAGAATATTTAAGCTTGGTCATAATATATATTATTCTTTTTACGTGTTACTGGGTACAAAGTGTACCCAATATTTTGTTTAAGGATCTTTGTATCTGTGTTTATGAAGGATATTGAATCTAGAGTTACTTTTTTTTTTTTTTTTTTTTTTTTTTTTTTTTTTTTAAATTTTTATTTATTTTATGATAGTCACAGAGAGAGAGAGAGAGAGGCAGAGACACAGGCAGAGGGAGAAGCAGGCTCCATGCACCGGGAGCCTGACGTGGGATTCGATCCCGGGTCTCCAGGATCGCGCCCTGGGCCAAAGGCAGGCGCTAAACCGCTGCGCCACCCAGGGATCCCTAGAGTTACTTTTTTATGTAATACTTGTTGATTTAAGTATCAGGATAATACTGCCTTCTAAAGTGAGCTGAGAAACATTTCCTGTAATTTCTGAATGAGTTAATATCATTTCTTTCTTAATTATTTTGGTAGAGTTCACCAGTTAAAAGGTATATGGGCCTGTGGTTATTTTGTTTCTTTAACGGGAAGTTTTAAAATTATGAATTAAATCTTTTTAATAACTAGAGCATGACTCATGTCTTTTTAAGCCCATTTTGATAACCTGTGTCTTTTGAGATATTTTTGCGTTCCATCTAAGTTGAATTTATTGACATAAAGATGTTCTTGGAATTATTGCCTTATTACCCTTTTAATGTTCATAGACTCCCTTAATGATGTCCCCTTTTTAAGCCTGCTACTTATTGACTTTTTTCTTGATCAGTTTGACTAGAGGTTTATCAATTTTATTGATTTATTCTTTCCAAAGAACAAGTTTTTGGTTTCAGTGATATTCTGCATTGTTTTTCTTCTTGTATTTCATGGATTTCTACTATCTTTATTTACTGTTTTCTTCATTCTGTGTTGAGTTTAATTTTCTTTCTCTAGTTTTTTTTTTTTTTTTAAGATTTATTTATTTTCAGAGATAGAACAAACGTGCACACAAGAGGGGGGAGAGGCAGAGCAAGAGGGAGAGGAAGAGCATCTCTAGCAGACTGAACTGAGTGCGGAGCCCAAGGTGGAGCTCCATTCCAGGACCCTGAATCATGACCTGAGCCGAAATCAAAGAGTCGGATGTTTAACTGAGCCACCCAAGTGCCCCTCTTTCTCTAGATTCTTAAAATGAAAGCTTAGATTATTTATTTTAGATTTTTCTTTTTGCCTGTTGGCCATTTAAAATAAAAAATTCACTCTGAATGCTGCTTAGGCTTCATCCTACACATTTCAATATATTTTCATTCAATTCAAAATATTTTCTAATTTTTTGTTTTTTTCTATGACCTATAGGTTATTTAGAAATGTGTAGTTTCCAAATCTTTGAGACTTTTCTGCATCCCCTTTGGTTATTGATTTCTGATTTAATTTCATTGTAGTGAGAGAACATACTCCATTGGGTGGAGCTTTATGAAAATGTATTGGATCAAGCTGGTGAATAGCTTTGAAGGTCTTCTCTATCCTTTTCTCTATCCACTATGATTTTCTGTTTACTCTTTCAAGTTACTAGAAGTTTTGAAATATCCAAATGTAATTGTGAAAATTTCTATTTTTTTTAGTTCCATCAGCATTTGCTTCACAAATTTTAAAGTTCTTTATGCGTGCATACACATTGAAGATTGTTCTGTCTTCTTGATGAATTGGCTTTTAAATTTTTTAAATTTTTTTTATTTATTCATGAGAGACAGAGAAAGAGGGGCAGAGACATAGGCAGAGGGAGAAGTGTGGGACTCGATTCCAGGACCCTAGGATCACAACCTGAGCCAAAGGCAAATGCTCAAGCACTGAGCTACCCAAGTGCCCCATGAATTGGCTTCTTTAATGTTGTGAAATTACACATCTCTGGTAATATTTCTTGTTTTAGTGTCTACTTTGTCTTATATTAACATAGCCACTACTTACAAGTATACTTCTATTTCTCTACTATCATCAAGAAATTAAAAAATGAGAAAAAGTCTGTTATGTTTACCTACATAATTATACATATTTACCCATGTGGTCTGGCACTCTGTTCCTTTGTATCATTTCAGATTGCCATCTTGTATTATTTTCATTTAAGCCTGGAGGACTTTTATCATTTCTTTGAGTATGAGTTTATTTGGCAATTTTCTCATCTTTTGTTTGTCTGGAAAAGTGTATATTTCATCCCATTTTTGAAGAATAGTTTTGCTGTGGTGTTTCCAGTTTGCAGTTCATTAATCTCTTTAAAACTACTGTGTTTTGTTTTCTGGCTTGCACTTATGATAAGAAGCCTGAATTCATTCTTATCTTTGTTTTTTTGAACATAATGTGTCTTTTTCCTTAGGCTGCTCTTAAGATTATCTCTTCAACGTTGGTTTTTAGTGATTTGATTATAATATGTCTTCATGTACAGTTTTGAAGTTTATCCTGCTTGGGTTTGTTGAGCTTTTAGGAGCTGTGGGTTTATAATTTTCATCAAATTTGAAAGATTTTTGCTATTTAGTCAAATATATATATTTTTTAGATTTGATTTATTTATTCATGAGAGACACAGAGAAGCGGAAACACAGGCAGAGGGAGAAGCAGTCTCCCTGCAGGAAGCCCATTGCGAGACTCAGTCCCAGGACCCCAGGATCACAACCTTAGCCAAAGGCAGACAACCACTGAGCCACTCAGGCATCCCTCAAATAAATATTTTTATGTATTTTATATATATATATATATGTATGTATGTATTATGTATTAAATATATATATAGATATATATATATTTTTTAGAGAGAGAGAGAAGGCTTGTGCATGCAAGCTGGGTATGGGAGAGGGAAAGGGAGAGAGAGAATCTTAAGCAGGCTCCATGCTCAGCACAGAGTCCAGTATGAGGCTCTATTTCACGACCCTGAGATCATGACCTGAGCCCAAATCAAGAGTTGGATGCTTAACTAACTGAGCCACCCAGGCACACCAGTCAAATATTTAAAAATATTTCCTCCTCCTTTCTCGTGAGACTCCAGCTACACATATTCAAGAACTTGATGTATTGGGAGGTTAGGGGGTATCCATAGGCTATGTCTGCCACAACTCCCCAAAGCAGAGGCTTGGCAACCTTTCTACTGTGGCAGTAGCCATAACCTTCCACCTACTATAGATAATAAGGTCCATTTGTGCCTTTGCAGATGACGTTAGTTTTATGACAAAATATATAATTTGAAATTTTCTCATAATAAGCATCTCATCTTAGTGAATAGAATTAAGATGAAAATCTTAATATCTTATGAAAATCTTAATACGGAAGATTTTCTTCCGTAGGATATACCTTTTAAGACTGAAAGAAATTCTAATTCAATAACATGGGTACTATTGACAAGAGCAGATGCTTCATATGTAATTGAGTGTGACATTAATTCTCCTACTATGCTTTGTCAAATTACTCTTATTCTTCAGTGCAGGAATCACAGCCATGGCCTCCACCCTCCAGGATTTGGTCGACATGGAATCTGTGCATATGAAAGCAAAGAACTTGCCAAGGCGAGAGAAGCTCTTCCTCTTATAGAGGACTCTAGTAACTGTGACATCGTAAAAGCTACTCAGTAAGTCTCCCCAGTGTTTCATTTTATCCTGTGTTCTGTTGAATTATAATGTTTGTGCAGTTCATGGCACCCAAGTATATACCTTCCTTAGTTCATACTCTAGCGCTAGTGTGTTTGTCCTGCCAACGTCAGAGCACTTAATACAGTGCACCTCATTAGCTGTTTATTACCAGTCTCTCTCATTATATCATGAGCAGCTTCTTAGCAAAAGCATGTCATTTTCATCCTTGTCACCCAGTGCTTTTGCATAATTCTTGTCTTGTATCAGGTGCTGAATAAATGTTTGTTGAGTGAATGAATGATTATAAATGATACTAAAACTAGACTAGGAGTATGAAACACAAATCTGAGTTTTTAAAAATGTACTACAACCTAAATAGGTTGATGAGATGGAAAAATATCAACTTACACATTTGTGGATATTTTAAACAATTATTTATTGAGTACTTTCTATGTACCTATTGTGCTGGGTACACTGGAAGACTGTCAGTAAAGTAAAATAGGTTTTCTGACCACTTGAAACAAAAGGGTAGGTTATTTGCTTCCGCTGAAAATGAAAGTATGTTTTGAAGGTTTTCCCTTAAGATCTTCATATGTGTGTATTTGTGTTAAATTGTTTATAACATTTTCACTCTCAAGGATCTCAGTGTCCATTAACATCTACCTCACCTCTTGCATTGAACATATTTTGAAATATTTTGTCTACCACGCTACATTAATTGACCACTACATTTTCTTAGTAATCATATAAATCTGCCATCAGAGCTTCTAATCAGCATGTTAAGGAACTAATGTTATCACACTAACTTGGTATAATTTCTGTCAAAAGCAAAGATATTTGGTGATTAATTAGCCTTTTAGGCCTTAACAAAGATGATGTATTATTTATGTCAAAAAATAATCCACAGTTATTTGAGTATTCTAATTACTAATTTATATGAACTCTAGAGGCCCTTGGCACTGCTACTTTAGCTGAATATTTTTTTATATTATTTATATTCTTATTATATGATGATGACAGTATTCTTAAGGTAAATATTTGCTTTAATTAGCATAAAAGCATTTAAATGTTTCTCTGTTGCCAGTAAACATCATCTGTTATGATAGTTGTAGGAAATTAGGCTACATTCACAGGGAATAACAGTAAAAATTCACATTTTATATCTTTCGTAAAATTTCCTTCAGGTCCTGGACCTTCTTAAGTGGTTGTGGGTCTATCATTAGGTAGTATTTGGAAAGGGCAAAAGAGAGCTTAAGACATATTCATTCTCTAAATTACCAAAATCCTAATTAGTGTGTATTCTTACATTTCTCACACAAAAGGAGTATGTCTTTTTCAGTAAAATGTTAAAGTTGACGTTTAAAACATGGGGAATATAAATATGTATCATTATCTACAGTTCACTGTCTTATTATTTTCACATAACATTGTCAAATAAGTTATTGCCATCTTATAAAAAGTGCCATAAAGACAGACTGATAAGGGCACACATTTTGGTGAGGCAGAAATTATTTAATCTAACAATGTGATTTTGACCCTTAAGGACCTATTGAAACATTGAGGTCCCTCTGAATAGAAATAAGTCTCAAAGAAAGTGCTAAATGGTCTGTTGGGGACTTAGTAGTTGCTGTAAGAAAGAAATCTAATGAATGATTTTAAAATTACTATAGTATTAGAAAGAGACATTTCTCATTCTGATAGTTAATTAAATAACCTTTTAAATATTCCTCAAGTTCATTCCCTTTTTCCATCTCTTAGTTTAGGTTCTCATTGCCTCTTACCTGTATTTCCATACAAGAGTCCCTCTACTAATTAGCTTCCATACCACCACTAATGTGATCTTTCTTAAAACTCAAAGTGTGTGTGCTTTCCTCTTTAAAACCTTCAGTGGCTTCCCTTTGAGCCATGAAGTCTAAACTGCATAACATGGCATAGAAGGCTCATGTAGTCTTTGCCTCCCTCTTCTAGCCTTGTCTCTTGCCATGCCCTTTCTTTAGGCTTTATGCTTCTGCTGTGCTAACTTGCTTATATTTCTCTGAACATCATGCAGTTTCACATCTCTAATTTTTGTCTGTGCTATTTCCTCAGCCTCAAATGCCCTTCCTTTAACCTATAAAACGGCTCATACATATCATGCTTCATCTTCAAGAAGGTCTAATCTTGCTTTTCTTTGCTATAGCTATACCACGTCCACATTGTATCATTGAATTTATCCCGTTCCAAGTTTTCTATTAGTCTCTCTCCCTTATTAAGGGATAGGATTGTGGTCGGGCCAGCAGTATGCCTTCCTAGCATATAGCAGAGGATAAAATGAAATTTATTAAAGGGACCACAAATGTGAATGTTGAAGTTTAGTTAAGAAAATCAAGTTCAACTCCAAGTGGATTGATCTGATCAGTTAGTAAATAAGGTTTACTTTTGTTGTTTGGCTTAACAGTATGCCCTCGGTGTATATCTTTGTTAATTACTGTATTTCTATGTCAGCTGAAAGATTGGATAAAGACATGGTCAAAGGAAGAAATTTTGGTATTTGGAATTATTTTAATGGTATCAATTTTGCTCCTTTTTTTTTCCCCCTTATCTGAGATACGGGATTTTTGAACGTTGCAAAGAGTTGGTAGAAGCAGGATACGATGTCCGGCAACCAGACAAAGAAAATGTGTCGCTTCTTCATTGGGCTGCTATAAACAACAGGCTGGATCTTGTAAAGTAAGATGTGTATTAGTTGTGTGTTTGTTATTCTAGGCCTCTCCTCGTTTGTCTTTTTCTTCAAGTACAAGAATGAATGTTGTACCATCTGTCATTTCATATTATGAACGAATACCTGAAACGTGGTGCCACACACATCGGTTATCATAGTGTTGAAAAGAACCTTAGTTATCATTAGTCCAGGACTCTTACTGGCCCAAAAAGAAAAATTAAAGATAAAGCCATGGGAGCCCATTGTAAAGATAGAGTTCAGGCAGTGAAATGGAACATTTTTGTTTGTTTGTTTTTCTTTTCTAAGTAAGCTCTAGGCCTGATGTGGGGCTTGAACTCATAAGCTAAAGATCAGGAGTTGCATGCTCTATTGACTGAGGCAATCAGGCATCCTGAACCTTTTTTTTTTTTTTTTTTAAGGTTTATTTATTTTAGAGGGAGGAGGAGGAGCAGAGGGAGAGAGAGAGTCTCAAGCAGACTCCACACTGAGCTCAGAGCCCAACTCGGGGCTTAATCTCATAACCCTGAGGTCACAACCTGAGCGAAACCAATAGTCAGACGCTCAGCCAACTATGCCACCCAGGCACCCATGCTGAACATTTTTTGAAAAGGAAAAGCATAGCATAAACTGTCTCAGGATAGAACAGGAAGAAACATTGAAATATTTTACTTTGTAATAATCCCAGTAGTAATGGACAAATAGGGGAATGATTTAACCATATTTTTAACTACATATGGAATATATTTTTAAGTACACATGAGTTAGATTGTATAAAGTATTTCTCCTTCATAAAGCACTCCTGTCCTACCCAGGGTTTTTTTGCTTATTTTATCCCTTGGCATGTAAAATAAATGTGTGTGTGTGTATGTGTATATATTTTGTATCATATAATATTTAAAAACCTTGGAGTTTAAGAAAGTATGTACTAGCATTTAAAATAATACTAATAAAAACACTCATCCTCACAGGCAAACTCCTTTTCTGTGGAAATAAACTAGAATATTATTTAGATAATGATATATGAAGCACGACTTTAAAATAACGAGACTAATTTCATATAAACCACAGAAGAAAATAATTTTATTTGATGCAGTATATCACACCTGTGACCCTGAAATAGAAAGCCAAATATGCAAAATGTTTAACTTTCTGAAAGGGAAAGGATTTTGATTTAATTTTTTACTACTTACTTTAGAATTCAATCCCACTCAGTAACTCTAATTCTGAACTGTTAAAATTGACATAAATCTGCCTTTCTTCTTGCAAGTTAAGTAGATTATCTGTGTGATCCTAAATGTTTTGAATATAAACCATTTTAAGAGTGCTGGGTGATTAGAATATGTGAAGAATAGTTATCGTGCATTTCGTATGTTGGTTGTAATGGAATGCTCCTGACAGCAAGAGTAATTACTGATATGCTGAGAATATTTCATCGGGGATCTGCTTGATGCTATGGTGTGAATCTCAGACTTCTGTAAGTCTGAGTGCTTTTAGGGAGAGTTAATTATTATAATTTCTGTTTTCATGTATTTATTACTAAGAAAAATTAATGTTTTCTTTCTCAATATAAATTTTAAGTTTTAAATCTTATTTTCATTTATGTCTGCTTTTAATAGGTATTATATTTCAAAAGGTGCTGTAGTAGATCAGTTGGGTGGAGATTTAAATTCGACTCCTCTTCACTGGGCCATCAGGTAAAGATATCTTTGAACATTGAAATTGCTATTCAGAATCAGAGTGACTTAGGTTCATTTTCTGAATCTCGTAGACTAGCATTTTCTTAAAGAATTTTTTTGTAATGATGCATATGTTCTGTTTTCTGTTCTCCAATGTGGTGGCCAGTAGCCACATGTGAAATGTGGCTAATGCAACTAAGGAAATGAAATTTTAATTTTATTTAATTTTAACTAATTTGAATTTAAATAGCCACATGTGGCTAGTAACTACCATATTGGAAATTGCTGTTTTAGACCATTTGAAAGACTTCTTTTTCCTTTTTTCCCCTTCATTTAAAAAATATATATATTTATACATCTGGTATAAACTATACATACATACATACATATACTGTCTACATATGTAGTAAGGAGTTGGGAGTTTCCAGAGACAGTGTTTTTTTTTTTTTTTTTTAAGTTAGGGTTCCATTATGATGTTAAAATTCAAATATGTGTATTACGCCTTCTTATAATCACAATAAGTATTTTTTATATCTGATCACATGGATGAAGCAATAGTTCAATGAACTGTAAACTCAGTTCCTTTTTTTTCACATTTTTGTTTAAATTCTAGTTAGCTAACATACAGTACAATATTGGTTTCAGGAGTATAATTCAGTAATTCTTTACTTATATATAACACCCAGTGCACATTATAACAAGTGCCTTCCTTAATACCCATCTCAGTGAGTTCTTTTCTCTGGTATATATTGGCCATTTGAAGCTGAAGTTAATAACCTGTCTGTCCTGATACTTAACTGTTTCTTCATATGTCATTTTAACCCCAGTCTCTGGTTGGTGGGGTTGGCATGAACCCAAAACTAAAATGAATAATGGTTCATTTAAAAAAAAGGAGTGGAAACTTTTCCATAGCCAAGAATTTTGAAGAATCTAAGGTTAACTCATCCCTTTTAAGCTAGCAAGGTAAATGCTTTACATGGAAAATGAGCCATATTCAAGTGTAAAAGTGTGCAGTTCCTAAGAATAATAATACCACGGCATACCTGTAGTCTGTGAATGTTGTACTTTAGTGTATCTGGCTCATGATTATTTCTTGTTTTTAAAAGAGCAAGAGTGAAGTCTAAGTGGTTTTAAAGTTTTCATTTTGGGCATTAGTTATGTAAAATTATTATTTATACATGGTAGCAACATCGGGTTTATAGTAGATTGAGAGGTTATTAAGTGTATTACCAGCACTCAAGAAGGACTTTCCAGATAGCTCTAAGTTTGGAGCATCAAAGTGAAATATGTTGAGAGAATCTCCAGTGTTTTGAAAGTCTATTAGGAAATACTCTTTATATTGAACCAAAATCTCTCATGTCTTAAGGATATCAGTTTCTCCCTGAAGGTTTTCTTTTTCTGCATGCTACAAAAAACAGTATAATTTTTTATCCTCTATTTACAGACAAGGGCATTTGCCTATGGTCATATTATTACTACAGTATGGAGCAGACCCCACTCTCATTGATGGGGAAGGCTTCAGCAGCATCCACCTGGCAGTATTATTTCAACACATGCCCATCATAGCATATCTCATCTCAAAAGGACAGGTATGTTTTGAAACCTATTTTAGACTCAGCTATTATGAATCAGAGATGGGAGGATGATGAGTAATAGTATGTCCTCATTTTTAACATAGAAGTTACAGATGCCAAAATATTCAAATATTAGCCTCAGTAAGTCTAGCTATTGAATGCTGCTTTTCTAGCTTCATTGGAGCAAAAAGGACAGGTCATTTAGTACAGTAACATATAATATTTTTGAAATTTGTAAGCCTGTAATAGTTTTCCTTATGATCCTAGTAATTTGCAGAGTTTTTCAAAAACATGACTTCAAAAGCCTGTATTTTTCTTCTGGTTGAATGTAGAAATGGTAGTCAGATCACTAAATTAACCCATCATTTGGTTTCATTATTTGAGTCCAAATGGGAGACCAATTTGAATGTGTGCTTCTTATTCTCTAAAGTAATTCCATGAAAAATGACTTGCCTTAAGAGACATCCATTTATGGCACAGGTTAAATTATAGGGTGTTGGGGGTGGGAGTTTCACTGTCAGCTGTACTTGTCTGGGATTTGCTTTCTGGTAACAAAGTAGTTTATATATCAGCAGACTCTCCAGGCGTGGAAACATGTTTGCACAAATGCTCTCAGAATGATTGTGTTCTTTTTAAATAAGCACTTTCTCTCACTTAGCCAACTGAAGTAGAATAATTATAACCTCTTGGGTCTCATTTTGGGAAGACATTTGAGGAGGAGCCTTGTCTGCCTCTCTTTGGGGTTTTTTCCCAAGTTATATTCCTCCAAGTCCAAAAGACTTCCTCAGTAACTGAAATTCTTTCTTTGACTTGGATGGAACCATTATTGTGTGCCTCTAACCTGGGCCCATTTTAAAAAAGGAGTGTATCCTTGTGGAGATACAGTTTCCTTTTTTCTCCCTATATTCTAGAAAATAGAAAAGAATTTTTCATTTTTCACTCTTTGAGGTATAAATCCAAAAATCCAGTGAGTTGCCTCAGAAAAGATAGACATTTCACTGTCACTTGAAGTGTTTATGTAAAGATTGGGTGCCTTTGTGTAAGACAAGATAGTTTGAATTACTGTGTCATTTAAGGTGTAAACTGGATGATTCCTAGGGTCTCTGGAGTCTCTTATATTTGATGGACATTATCAGTGTTTTTCCCTTTCCCTTAGCGCTCTTCCATTCACATCATACATTTTAAACCATATATTCAGATTTTCCCTTCAAGAATATTTTGTAGAAAAAAGAATATTTTGTGGAAATCAATAGATTTTTACCCTGTGGACGTGAAGTAGAACATTCTTTTGTTCAAATGATATTTGAACCCTTCTCGTAAACACAATGGTAATGTTGAATGTATTAGAGAGTTACTTCTATGGAGAGAAGAGAGAATTTTGATTATGTTTACAGTAAGTCTAGTTGACTCTTCTTTTTGAACAGAGTGTCAATATGACAGATTTAAATGGACAGACGCCTCTTATGTTATCAGCTCACAAAGTACTTGGGTAAGTCTGTTTAACTGAATTGCCTCATTTTGATTCTTAGTTCTAATTTTTGTGTGCATTATTTTAAGTATCTTAGTCTATGTTGAAATGATACTATGTTCTGAAGAAGAAAGGAAGATTTTCCACCCTGTGATTGATAGGGACTTTTAATGTAGTTGTGGTTAGAAAGGCACCACTGAAATAAATTTTCTCTTTCCTGATAACTTTGGGGAAAAAAGTTTGAAAGCTACTAATAAGAAAGAATTTTCCTTACAGAACAAGTAGAGACTCCGTAGCATATACTTGTTAATGTGACTTATATTTCTCAGTTTGCATTTTAAAAAAAATGGCTCCAAGTGTAACTGTTTTCATAATTTGAAATCTAGATGATAGAATCTTTTCAGAAAACAGTACATTTTGATGTTCTCTGACAATGTTGACTGCCCTGAAAATATTAATTATATTTATGAATATAGTCTCTTTATATGTTTATATCAAGTTTTTCTTTAAGTTTTTCTGTGTATTGTATAAACAAACGTGATTAATGACCAGCATATAGTCCCAATTTCTGGTATTCTTTCTTCTCAGATACCTTTATGGATTTGTTTCCAATGTTGTACTTAATTTCTGACTCTGCTTTTACTTAGGACCTCTCTGCTAGGAACTAAGTTAGTTGTGATGCCATTTCCTTTTTGTTTATGGAGTGCTGGGGCTGGGGGCTGAATTTGTTAAAAAGCATTTCATCTTTTTTGTTGACAACTCTGAAGTCAGATAATAGCGTTTAAAGATGTTGATAGAATAAGTAAAGTAGAATACTGCTTTATTAAAAGAGTCTTTGAAAGTCACGAAGGAAGGGAAGGTATTGACGGTAAAGTAAAAATAATTGAATTCTGCCTTCTAGTCCATAGGTTTCTAAGATAAATACTTTAGGACATTATTTATACCTGCTTTATTTAATAATTGGTTAAAGGGAACATGGAAAGTCAGCTTTGGTTTATCTCCTCAAATATAATGTTCATTTAGTGTTTAATTAGGTAAATAACATAGCATTGACCAAAGTTAAATTCATAATTTAAAAAATATATATTAACCGATAGAACAACAACGTGGAAGTAAAAGTTTGAAAAACAAAAGGCAGTTTTTCCACTCTATTGACGTTGAAATTATATTATCTGTGTAACAGCCTGTCAATTAATAGATGTCTTTTTTGGGGGTGCATCTCTCCTGTTACCCCTGGACTAGAACTCTGCACAAAGATTTCTCGGTTTTCAGTTTGCTTAACTGATTGGTCAATTTATACATTTGCTTAAGAGATTCATTATTTTGCATTTACCCTTGAAATCATTCATCTCTCTAATACTCCATGGTACTTTATTGTTTTGAGACAGGCCAGAACCAACTGGATTTCTTTTAAAGTTTAATCCATCTCTCAATGTGGTTGATAAAACACACCAAAACACTCCACTCCACTGGGCAGTTGCAGCCGGAAATGTTAATGCAGTCGATAAACTTCTGGAAGCTGGTTCTAGACTGGATATCCGAAATGTTAAGGTATGACCAGGTATTTATCTCCCTTAGTTTATTATGTCTTCAGTTAGAAAACTAGAACATCAATATAAACATAAGCTATATATACATTTTCAATTACGATGAGAAATAACCATCCACAATAGCTGGCTGCTCTCAGGATGAATACATTGAGTCTATGATTCTGCTGATTTCTTTCTTTTTTTTTTTTAAGATTTTGTATTATTTATTCATGAGAGATGCAGAGAGAGGGGCAGAGATACAGGCAGAGGGAGAAGCAGGCTCCATGCAGGGAGCCCGATGTGGGACTCGATCCCAGGACTCTTGGGCTGAAGGCAGGCGCCAAACCACTGAGCCACCCAGGGATCCCCCTGCTGATTTCTTATAAAATGTTTAGCATTTTCCCATACTCTATGGGAAATATAATTGAACTTTCTCTTTCTCTCTCCTTTTTTTAAGGGTGAAACACCTCTTGATATGGCTCTACAAAATAAAAATCGGCTCATTATTCACATGCTAAAAACAGAAGCCAAAATGAGAGCCAACGAAAAGTTCAGACTTTGGAGGTGGCTGCAGAAATGCGAGGTATTTTCATATGGGTCCTGTTCTGCAGGCTCTAAGAATTGTTTTATTCGTTTGTGTTTGTTTTTTAAGGCAAATCGGGGAGGAAGCCAGGGCAAAACCAGGAAGTTGGCGTAGTGCTGCATTACATCTGCTAATCACATCTTTCCTCGCACAACCCATAGCCCAGAGTTGGAAATTTGGCGCGTTCATTAGCAATTTACAATTGGTCCTCAGCTAGATGGCTCTAAAGCTACATGTTATCTTGTGAATCTCCTAGCATACCTCCACACTTAATGAATGAATGAATTGAAAACGGTTGGTTTAGATTCATAAAGAAGCAAAAGGGAAAACACATTGTTGCAAGGAAATTTGGTTTTCTTTAAGAACTTATTTTTATTGAAATTTTTTTCAAGAGGAAAATGGTAACATTCAACATGGAGGAGTTAGACTTTAAAAATAACAATGTTGCAGACTTTCAGCATGTGATGGCTCTCCACAAAATGAAAACTAGAATTTCAAGAGATGTACCCCAAGTTTATTCTTTAACCTGACAGTTCTTCTGAGTGATGTTCTCTGAACTTAAAAGTGAATTAGTAGATAAAGGTAGGAAGTTCAGCTGAAGGCCAAAAAAATCAAAGTCGTACTAGTGAATATGATTTCAGGTTGTTAAAATGAGGTATTGAGTTGATTCTACTATTTTTAATGTTTTCACATATGACAGATGGCATCATCTTGTCTAATCAAACTTAGTAATTATATCCTCAGCATGACTCTAGATTCACAGACACCAGATTTCTATGCAGAGGGTCATCACAAATATTGCACCTATTTTGCACGAATGGGCTGTTACTCCTCAATATTCTTTGCCAGCTCCTCTGCTTCTCCTCTACCCCTTATTGGTAGGGCGCCCCAGGATTTTGTTCTTGATCTCCTCCTTTTTTTTTTTTTTTTTTAAGATTTTATTTATTCATGAGAGACAGAAAGGCAGAGACTCATACAGAGGGAGAAGCAGGCTCCTTATAGGGAGCCCGATGTGGGACTCGATTCCCCAGACCCAGGATCATACCCTGAGCCAAAGGCAGATGCTCAACTGCTGAGCCACCCGGGCGTCCCTCTTGACCTCTTTTTTAACCCTTGGTGATTTTATGTACTTCTATGTTTTTTTTTTTGGTTTTGTTTTTGTTTTTTTTAAGATTTTGTTTGAGAGAGCGCGCGCAAAAGCAGGGGGAGGGGCAGAGAGTAAGGGAGAAGCAGACTCCCCGCTGAGCAGGCGGCCCAATGTGGGGCTCAATCCCAGGACCCCAGGATCATGACCTGAGCTGAAGGCAGACGTTTAACTGACCAAGTCACTCAGGCACCCCTAGACACTTCATTCTTACTTTGCCAGAATAAACCTGAATTATTAGCATCCTGAGGATTTATTTCAGTCATTGGCCTCTGGGTGATATTTGACAACTGAGAACTACTCCTTTTTTGAAACTCTTTTCTGGCTCCACTGGGACCTTTCTTTCTCTTGGTTCTCATCCTGCCTTTCTGCTTACACTGATCATTCTTTCTTAGTTACCCTTGATAACTTAGCTTTTTTCCCCTTAAATGTTTGTGTTGGCCAAGATTCTTCCCCTTTCTACATACATAGTCCTTGAGATATTGTTCATTCATGGCTTTCCAGCCTATATACTGATGAATACAAAGTTTTCTGAGTGGTAGACCTGCTTTTCTGATTGCCTCTTGGGTATCTCCTAGATACCCATAGGTATCTGAAATTTCACATGCCCTAAACTGTCATCTTTTCTGTAAACTTGTTCTCTCTGACCTTCTTTATTAGGGGATGGCACCATCTGGTGTCCAGACTGGAACTCCTGTACTCTCCTCATTGAGTCTTGAGTGCATTGATTTTTCTGTGGTTCTTTTGTTTTGCTTTATACTTTCTGACCTATAGTTACTGTTTGAAAGAAAGTATTTTTAAAAACATCAGCTCTCATTAGCACTTTTCTAAAAGACCACCATTTCTTGGAGGGGAAGAAAGCAAAACCAAAAACAACAACAACAAAAAGACCCCGAAACATGTGTAAGCAATATTTTTTAAAATCTAAAGCTTTAAAAATATTGTTTCCAAGATTGTGATTTCTCAAACTTCAAATTTATTGATCATTAATTTCTAAGAAAAACTGTATTCTGCTGTTGTGTTAATTGTTACAAATTTAGGAAATAGTTCTTTTGTTGTACTAATCATTGTTAGAAACATAGGATGTAAAATCCATAAGGTTCTAAAATTCTCAATCTCTTAATAGCTCTTCCTGCTGCTGATGCTTTCTGTGATTACCATGTGGGCTGTTGGATACATACTGGACTTCAATTCAGATTCTTGGCTTTTAAAAGGATGTCTTCTATTAACATTGTTTTTTCTGACATCTTTGCTTCCAAGGTGTGTATATTAGTCTTTGCAAGGCTAGTTACCGCATTTCCATTTGATTGCCTATTTCTATTGTTGATTAGCTGGAATCATAGATTTTTTTATTGAGCTATGAATGTTACTTACCACATAAAAACCTCTTCAGGGGTAGTGGGAGGGAACAGCTTTGGTAGCATATGATTTAGCTAAAAGCAAATTGGTCAACCCAGTAATTTGAATTGATAATTGGTGGAAAATAAAGTTTCTAGCTCACTGTCTGAGTTGTTGATTTTGTAAATAATGAGAAGATTTTTGTAACTGTTTTGTTTCTTAAGGCATTTTTGCCCATTTTTCAGAAATTTTATTTTTTCCTTAATCTCATTTTAGGCTCATTATATTTGCTCCTAATGCTTTTTAGTTGAAACAATCTAATTAAATTATAGGAAATTATAAAATAGTGGCTGAGGTACAGTTTTATGTTTAGGAAAATATTACACATGATTATATATAGTCATGGTTGAGAGTCAGGTTGGTGGGTTCTAGTCAGGCTTTACCACATGGCAGTCTGACCTTGAACAGATTGCTTTAGCTCTCTGGGCCTCACTTTGTTTATCTGTAAAATGATGATAATAATTGTGACAGTGTCTGCTTCATGGTTAATACATATACAATGGTCAGAATCATGGACAACACACAGTACTCAATAAGCATGTTACACCACAATCTCTTCTCGCTTCCCTTTTTCAGTAAAATGGCATCCAGTTCCCTGTGTGAGTTATGAGTATCATCGTTGGGTTACTATCATCCTCGATTCTTTCCTTCCTACATCCAGCTCATCATCAAATCCTTCCTGCTTTTTGTCTAATCCGCTCTCTCCATCTCCATGGCCAGTGCCCTAGACCAGGGTTCCTAACTGCTCTCCTGACTTCAGCTCTTCAGCTTTTCTCTCTTCATAGTTCAGCCCTGCTTAGCAATTAGTATGGTCTTTTAAAGAGGCAAATAAATCAGTTTCTGTCTTTTCTCCCTACTTAAAGCCCTCCAGTGCCTTTTCTGTGTCTTCAAAATAAAATCCAAACTCCTTGCCTGTGAGGTATTATGTGATTCGATCTCCTCTTTGATTTCATCTCTTTCCTCTCTTCCCTTCTCTGCTCTCCTACCTTCTGTTTCTAGAACACATCGAGCTCATTCCCCACACCCCCAGGGCCTTGGCTCTTGCTTCTGTCTTTGTCAGAAGTGTTCCAATACCATATCGTTGTATAGCAGGAGACATAACCAATCAGTCCTCGGGTCCAGTGTCACCTCCTTAGACCGTCCCTGACCCACTCTCTGTGTCACCTATTCGTTTTTCTTCATAGCATTTAATTACCATTTCCTGGAGTGTTAGGGCCCATACAAGCAGGAAACTTGTTTCTCCTGTTCATTATTTTCATTTACTGAATGAAAGAAAAATGTAATGATGATGATCCATAGGAAAAGATCTATAAGGAAATATAGTATCGCTCTCTTCAGGGTGTGATGTTGAGTATTCCTATGCACACCCCCCCCCCTTTTTTTTTGCTTGCCAGCATTTTCTGGAATAAGTAAACATGACTGCTTAAGCTGCTTGAGTCATAAGAAAAAACAAAGTATTAGAGGAGTCTTATCTCTTGGTCATTCAAGAGCAGGACGGTTGGAAATGAATTAGAATATAAATGTAAAGTAAAAACTTATATTTTTGAAAAATAGCAAAATGCCTAAAATTGTCTGCTATTCAGAAAACTTGTAACTTAGAGATTTTTACTCATTTTCCATTAATTTGATTGACTCTGTTGCCAAAGAAATTTTAAGCCAAATCACCAGGAATCTCAATCATCACTTTGGGGTTTTGGCTTTTGCTTTTGTGTTTTCAGAAGGAAAGCAAGGGCTGGCAATATCTACCCACCTAGGATAGGAGCATTTGAGATTTTGTTTATTTTAGTAGGAACCCACATTATAAAAAAGTTACATGAAACTTTTGTTTTTGCTGACAGTGAGTTGCGGGCTTTGTTTGCTAGGCTTGGCATATGGACACAATTCAAATGGGAGACAAATGCATATGGCAGCTTTATCCATACTGCTTTTATTTCTCTCATAACTTTCTGTAGAAACTCGGTTTCATGGAGCGAGGCAGCTGCAAACTTCCACTGTTATTTAGGCTCCAGAGGCAGTTGCTTATTGATCCAGGCTGTTGTCTGATGCCTGTTAGAAGTAGACAGGTCATGGTAGCAGGCACTTACAAATTAGGTAGTTCACTGCAAACTACTTAATTAGGCCAAACACATTGGTGCTGCAAAATCTCAAAACAAGTCATGCTGTGGAGGTTACATGGGCTCCATTTGGCCTGCTCTGGCAGCATTTTATATGCCTGAAGTTTGGGATCTTTAGTTTTTCTGAAATATTTTATCATATGCATAATTATAAAAGCTTATCAGTGAGTTGATAGCTTTTTAAAAAATCCTTTTCCTACCTCTCATCAACCATTGTTTTTTTCCTGGCATACATTTTAAAATAGATCCAGGTAAACTCTATTCATGCACAGATTTTCTATATTGATTATTTAACATGAAAGAAATTTTTTTTTTCCTTTTTGAAACTACAGTATTAACATTTGAGTAAATTGTATATGGACTTCCATATTGCTTGTTACCCAAGCAAGAGGGTTAGAGTTCTGACGACTTTACCACTTTTAGGCCTTATATATCTTTTTATATCCCGTGTCAGCTTCTCAGGCTGATTGTGGGATGAAACTACTTAAGGTTGTGTACATCTGTTTTGTTTTAGAAATACGCTGCTAGTCCCTGGAAGGAAGTTTGTTAGACGTGGAGGTCAATCTCCCATGTATTTAAAATTTTTGCATTTTAGAATATTTGAAACATGATATGCCAAAAAGAGAAATACAAATGTGATACATCTCAATAGAAATAAAGATTCATTGCAAATAGAAAGTTATGGAGAATGAAATAATGTAGAAGTTAGTTACAAGAACTAGAACATGCATCTCTGAGTGCTTTACTTTTCTCATATGTCAAATGGGGCAAGGCGGTGGCGAACTCTTGATTATACCACTTGGAAAGAGGCACATAGGAAGCACTCAGTACCGAAAACCATTGTTGTTACTTGGGGGTGGGTGGGAGTGTTATTATTAATGTTATTATTTAAGGGTGTTTAGAACTAAAGTTAATATGGACCATACTTGTTTTCGCTAAAACCATATGTTTATCCTTTTTCCTTCTAGGTTCTTGGTCGGGTATAAGAGCCTTATATACTTACCAACAGTCTTCCTGCTGAGTTCCATTTTTTGGATATTTGTGACTTGGTTCATCTTATTCTTTCCTCATATCCTTCAAGCTGAAATTTAAACACGTATCTCATTTTGCCTTTAAACAGTAGTAGTGCCAGTATTAGAAATTTAGATATTAGGAGAGATCCAAGGAATACAACTCATATTTGTATTCATTTTAATTATTCTGGTTGCCGATGTTTAGTGTTGGAAATCTTTTCAATTCTGAAAATAATCTCAGAGCACACCATGGAAGTGGTAGTGTCTAGTATTACTCACAGGAAAGAAACAGTAGAATGAATTATTGTTTACTTGGATCCATAAAAATTTGTTGTATTGCCTTGAGATACTCTCTTCAAGGTCAGATGGTTCTTTTAACTTGGTTGGCAGTTACAGTTGATTAATAAATCTTCTGGGTACCAAGATGGCCTGTATGGGAGGGATATTGGGGGAAATATGTCCTCCTCAGCAGTGGTCAGCGCAGTGCTGCCGTCCACAGCAGTGAGTCTCAATCCACAGTAAAAAAACATTTACACTGCCACCCAAAACACGTGAAACAAGACAGTACTCCTGCTGTATGCTTTATTCTGAAATTGTGTTACTCTATCCTATTCTCTTTTCCTTTTTAAAAAATGCTAGTCACAGCCCACTTAATTCTTATATGGCTTACTAATGGATGGCAGCCCATAGTTTTAAACAAAAAAAAACTCCTCTAAGAAATAGGTTTATCACTTGAGGAGCCGGGCTTAGGCCAAGGCCAGTGTAAGGGTGTGTTGTGCTCTTAGGGTTGACCAAACCTCATCACCAGAAGTGGGGATAGGGGATACTTCTTGGTTTTATAGCTATTTATAGCTCCCATTAGGAGGGAGGCCTTTTTATCTTCCTACCTCTTTTCAGGTTCCTTTCTGGAGATTCTAGAAAGCCATTATAACCTTATTTTCTTTACAGGGTAGAAGGAATGTGATGGAGAGAAATGGACCTGCAACAATTCCTTTAACTTCTGTGTTGTGTCCCTTTTTGGTAATGGCAATTTTGAAAAGAAAGTAGTGTTTGTAGGAGAGATGCATACACTTAATGCAGAAATATTTTTTTCGTGGGAATCAGTGTAAAGTGAGAGGGGCATATGAATTCTCAGAGTGCATACATTTCGTTATAGCATGTTTATACTTCAATGATGCTTTTTGTTTCTGAGCATTATTTCTAATATTTTTCAGTTTCCTGTAGTGTAAATGAATGGTGCAGCATATCATGGAGTTCATTTGACTTCTTTCACAGATGTTATTATGTATAGCCTTTGTCTTATGATTACTGATTTGGGAGCAGCTTTTTAAGCACTAGTCTTACAACCACTACTTAATGAAGGTTTGGATGATATGTGATATAAAAATACTTTATAAGTAACCACGACTGTATAAAACAACAGCACAATATACAACACAAACCACTCGCAGAAATCTCAAGGCTGGTAAATTCTAGGATAACTGACATGATTCTAAGGGATGGCTCATATTTTTGTTTACCAACCCATGTGGTAGTGGAGTAAACACAGTTTTAAAATTGTTCCTTGATGAACTTTTAAATTTTGAGAAATTCACATTATTTCGCTTTTTGCACAAAAAGTGAGATACTTTTTATATTGCATTATTTCAACATTGCAGAAGCAGTATCAACAGGAATGTAGCTCCACTGTAGTCTGAGAGCCTCAGCTACAGAACTTAGCGTTCAAGTGAGTTTCATCGCAGGCAGGTCACCCATTTGTGAAGATGCCATTACATCAGAAGAATTGATTTCCAAAGCTAGACAGATTCTTACGATGTCAGAGTGGACAGGATGGGGTATTTTACTTGCAGGTACAGCAGAAAACCCTTTGATCTGGGCACCCATATGAACCTGCTACTGGCAAGCGCATGTCAGTCAGTAGGTGGCACACTTTGCCTTCAGATCAGTGTTTTTGGAGCCTGAATGTTAAATGCTGTTAGAATGGCCCTGGGTTGTGCTACCCTGTAAAGACCCATCCTGAGTATTTAGACTAATCTTAAAATTTTTTTTTTATAAATTTTTATTTATTTATGATAGTCACACAGAGAGAGAGAGGCAGAGACACAGGCAGAGGGAGAAGCAGGCTCCATGCACTGGGAGCCCGATGTGGGATTCGATCCCGGGTCTTCAGGATCGTGCCCTGGGCCAAAGGCAGGCACCAAACCGCTGCGCCACCCAGGGATCCCTATTTAGACTAATCTTGTCTCAGGTTGCCAATCCTGGATCGTGTGGGAGCTTCCCCTCTCACAGTCTGTTAAGAGATGAGTGTCTGGGGCACTGTGGAAAGACTACCATCTTCGAAATCAGACAAAATGAGTTTGAGTTTGGCTCTTTTTCTTACTCGTCAGGTACCATTGGGTACGTTATTTAATTTCACTGAGTCTCAGTTTTGCTATTAAAAAAACCCCCAAACCTGAGGGATAACCATACAAGTTCACAGGATGGCTGCAAGGATTATTATGTTATGATGTCTGTAAAATGCTGACCCCATTGCCTAATTGGCATTTTATAAATAATAGCTATTTCATTGTTAGTTACTCTTATGGATAAAATCTGTGTGAAAGGCTGCATGTTGAAATTAATTTTAAGGGAAGCTCTAGATTGGTTCCTCAGAAGATCACTTCTTTTTGGTGTCTTTTATATGTTAGGCAATTAATATATTTGGCTTTTATGAAGCAGGATCAAATAGAAAAGGTATGACCTTCCTGATGTGTCTGGAGGGAAGATTAAAACTCAGAAATGGTGAAGCACAGAAATTATGTCTGTGGTTCTGGCCTGCTGCAGAGGGAGTAACACAGTTTCAGATCAAGTTCAAGAGTAAGCTCTTTGGCCAATAGCCTCAGGGAGGGAGTGACACAGCTGCCAAGGAAGCCACTGTACTCCCCACAAGGGATACAAGGATTTGAATGTCCATGTGAGGGACAGCAGCAGTCACACTGTCTCTGGCACTGGTCAGGACCACCCTGTGGTATGCTTGCTGTGTTTTGAATTCTGTTCTTTTGAGAGAGGCATTGACCAAACAGGAGCATAAAGGAACTGTGCTGTATAAGGAACAAAGTTGCTGCTTATCCTGGAGGTGTGAGCACTGCCTTCCAATGTCAAGGGTTTGGAAGTCTATCATTTGGAAGTCAGTGTACTGTACGGAATGGACCTTCAATAAAACTATTGAACAGATGAGAAATAGGATTCTGTAAGGTAGATCTAAGGACAGCTGTAGTGTAGATTTTCAGTGTAGAGCCAAAACCACCTAGAGGATGAAAAACAGTCCAGGTTACAGAAAGGCAAACTTCAGCTCCATATTGAGAGACTTGAACTGCAGAGAGTCACAGTTAACTGGGGAGGCTGAGGTGTGTATAAGGTCCAAGTACCACAGAACAGGCATTTTTAGATTCAGGGAAGGGAAAGAATTCTCTATAGGGAGTCAGGAAAGATCTTTGGGGCACCTGGGTAGCTCAGTTAACCATCTGCCTTTGGCTCAGGTCATGAGGTCCTGGGATCAAGCCCCACATCAGCCTCCCTGCTCAGTGGGGAGTCTGCTTCTCCCTCTGCCCCTTTGTCCTCCACCTTCAACTCATGCTTGCGCGCTCTCTCTCTCTCTCTCTCTCAGATGAGAAAAGAAAGAAAGAAAGAAAAAGAGGAAAGAAAAGAGACTTCAAGGGGAAGGAGAATATAAGTTAGGTCTTGGACAGCCCGGGTGGCTCAGCGGTTTAGCACCGTCTTCAGCCCAGGGCGTGATCCTGGAGTCCCTGGATGGTGTCCTACGTCGGGCAACCTACATGGAGCCTGCTTCTCCCTCTGCCTGTGTCTCTGCCTCTCTCTTTCTCTTCTGTGTCTCATGAATAAGTAAATTTAAAAAAAATATTCATTCATGACACACACACACAGAGGCACAGGCAGAGGGAGAAGCAGGCTCCATGTAGGGAGCCTGACGTGGGACTCGATCCCAGGTCTCCGGGATCAGGCCCTGGGCTGAAGGCAGGTGCTAAACCGCTAAGCCACCCAGGCTTCCCAAGTTAGGTCTTAAAAGGTAGTTAGGGCTTGGACATCCTCAAAGTGTAGATGGGGGCAGTGGGGAGCATTTGAGTTACGACACTAAGCAAGGGCATGGAAGCAAGGAATGTTTGACTTTTATGTGAGGGCATAGAATGCATTCATTTTACTCAGGGAAGCTCCAGGGAACCTCCTGGGATTTCTTTGGAAAGTTATTCAGAACAGAAGCTCACAGTTCTGTTCAGTTCAGTATGTGGAATCATGATTCAACTGAATATATTTTTGAGGATGTGTCATGTGTGTTGATCAAGATTCTGGAAATCTTCAAGATTTCTACGGAAGAAAGGATGTGTTTCTTTAAAGGTCTTGACTTATGTACTCTGTAACAGTATTCTTAATCCATTCTAAGTAAGCTTTATTTGTTGGAATTGAATGCCACACAACTCTTCTAGATCCTATCTTAAAGCCAGACCTTTCTGCAGGCCAACTGATACATTTAACCAGCATTTAACCTACCTGAGCCAGATGTGGTTGTTGGCTGGTTTTTCTGGGGTCAGATCAGTGCTTCTCGAACTGTATTATGTGCATGGATCCCCTAAGGATCTAGAGTTTGGTTCTACAGATCTGGAGTGAGGTCTGAAGTTCTGCCTTTCTCATAAGCTACCAGGTAAAGCCATTGCTGTGGTTCCATGGACCATACTTTGAATAGCAGGGGTTTAGAGTCTATTTCATGGCCACCTGTTCCAGTCCAGAGTTTGGCTTAAGACCATTCTACAGGCACCTGGGTGGCTCAGTTGGTTGAGTGCCTACCTTCAGTTCAGGTCATGATCTCAGGGTCCTGGGATCAAGTCCCTCATCAGGCTTCCTGCTCACCTGCTCACCGGGAAGCCTGCTTCTCCCTCTCCCTCTGCCCTCCACCCCCTCCCTGCTTGTGCTCATGCTCGAGCTCTCTCTTTCTTCCTCCAAATAAATAAATAAAATATTTTTTTTAAAGATTTATTTTTATTTATTTATGATAGACACAGAGAGAGAGGCAGAGATACAGGCAGAGGGAGAAGCAGGCTCCATGCAGGGAGCCCGACGTGGGACTCGATCCCGGGTCTCCAGGATCGTGCCCTGGGCCAAAGGCAGGCGCGAAACCGCTGAGCCACCCAGAGATCCCCTCTTTTTTTTTTTTTTTTTTAAAGACAGCTTGATAAGTCCTTGGAAGGCAGATAGTTACTGTGTTGATAATGATTTAAATTGGGCAAGGAGAATTGGTTTACTACTGGTGCATTGGCTTATTGCTCAGTGCACCTTCATTCTTTCCCTGGAGCAAAATTTTACATTTTATACAACGAATTTGTACCATTTCAAAATGGGTAATATTTATCCTTGAAATACTTTTTATCTTAATGTGCCCGTAATGTATTCTTTTCCCCAAACAGAATTTGATTTGTAATTACTTTGCAAAAAGCAATTTTTTGTGTGTATTTCTAAATTAATGCAGCCTAAAAGATGACAGGGATTCATTATTAAACTTTCTATTAGGAAATTTTTGCAAGCATTAATCTAATGTGTAAAGAAATATTTTTAGTTGGAATCTGAATCAAGTGGTTTGTTTCTTCGAATTATTTTGTTAAAATGATAAAATATTCTTTTAGATGCTTACAGGAGAGTCATAGTTACACCGTCAGAGATTACTTTATTTGGATCTAGAATGGTTTTAAGCCCTCAGGATGTACCTCATAGATTGCAACTATCCCTATCAATATTTCATGAGTTTCAGCTAATCAGGAGGGATTAATTATTAGCAACTATGAGCAAATTCCTGGAGGTTTAGAACATAGGATGGGGCCAGGTTTGGGGGCAGGGATGTGTATAGATAATGGAAAGTGAGGATAGAATGCAGAGAGATTCTTAGGCACCAGTGATGAAATTTGCTTATGTCATAATTATACTGTTCTTAATGGAAGCTGATATATTCCTTAACGAGGCTTTCACATCTAGCAGGCACTCCTTTCTATTTTGCTTTCCTTCTCAGCATAATAGGCTTCCTCTACTTTTTCTACAAGACTTGGGCAACTGATCCAGGCTTCACCAAAGCTTCAGAAGAAGAAAGGAAAACGGTGAGCTTTCTTTGTAATGTTACTTTTTTTTTTAAATTAGTAACGTTCATGTTTGCCATGGCTGCCTCTCTAGTGCCCAGCATGTAATAGATGCAACATATATCAACAAAGTTGAGATGTGTCCACTGTTAGTTACGCTTTCATTTATTTATGTGAAAGTTTTAAGACATTTTTATTTTCTCTTAAAGTCATACCCACCAAGACTTCTTCAAATGTAATTTGTTAGTGAACCTGATCTAAATTTCTTTTTAGTAACACACTTAGATAATGATCATTTCAGTTCCTCAGCAAAATACATGGAGAGTAACCAAGCAGGGGCAAGAGGGCACCTCATTGACCTTCCTCTTCCTCAGATGTGAAGGTATCAGTTGACTATTATCCTTTGCTTGCAAAGGTTTAGAAATTGGGGAGAGCATTGTTGTCTGTGTTCCTCTAGCCAGTGTTCCTGAAAGGAGTCCATGGTGCTTATAACCATCAGTTCTGATGTATACTGATGGGTTTTGTTTCTTTTTTATGGGTATATATGTGTGTGTTTATTTTTCCCTAGCAGATTATAACTGGAAAGTGCTTGCCATTCATGGAGAGAAGGGGAGGTATAATTTTTGTGCATTCTAATTTATTGGCTATGGTTGAAAATGCAGCCTTGAAAAGTCACATTATTTTCAGGTACAGAATGATTTGGTGGCAAGTATTCCAAATTGCTTTTCTGGCTGCTTCAGTTTGGAGAGAGAGCTGTGAGAATGGTATATAACCATGCATTATGTATTTCTTAGCAAACGAAATCATAAGGTCAAATTTCATGCCTTTCAGAATATCATCACCCTTGCAGAGACTGGCTGTCTGGACTTCAGAACATTTTGTACATCATGTCTTGTGAGTCTTTTTTTAAATAATTTTTTCCTATAGTAAGAAAGCAAATTCTTGGTAGCATTTGTCATGTAAGCCTTTGTTAAATCTTCATGGTATATTTGTACACCTTTGTTTCTACCAGCTTCTAATTTTGTATTACTATCAGGATAGTTTTCTGCCTTAAGCATATTGAGGGAATGATGTTCATAGTTTTTTAAAGTTGCCTATGGTTAAATCTGTGAATGATCCGTAGTGTGTTTTGATTGCTTTTTCCTGCCATAAAGCATATATTAAAACTAACTTCAAGTCAGAGGCTCACAATGACCCTAGAAACCACATACTGAAACCTGTCATTTTGCAATTGATGAATCAAGGCCTAGAGGGAGGAATTAACTTCCCCCAGATTATTGGCAGAGCTGGAATTGTAACTGGGTGTCCTTTTTCCTTTTTCTTAATCCAGTGCTCATTCTGCTGCCTGGTACTGCCTCACTTCCCCTTCATCAGTGTGAATAGGTTCTGGAAGTCCAATCCCTTCTAATGATGGCCTAATCAAAATCAGATACATGGAAGTGTAAATATTAATAAGGCATGCCAGAGCCTCTGCGTGAACTGATGATCTATTTAGGATTATTTGTGCCCATGTCTTTATGACTTAGGAGTAAGATTTTGCTTGTGATTTGTCACCACTTTAAGACACTGATTTTTGCTTGGACCTGTCTTAATTGCCCACTTAGATAAGGAAGCCATTAAGGTCACTTCATTGCCACGTGTGTAACTCCTGTGTCGCTCGATATGATCAGCATTGTCTGTGGACTGGACGGTGCATAGGTGAGAGATTGAATTTTTTCAGTTAACACTATGAAGTTAAGTGTATATTTAGCTATGTCTATGATTCATAGAAAAAAATGGAAGGGCATCTAAGGGGGGTGCATTTTGTAGCTCTTCCTTGTCAGAGAATCTTCATGGTATAACACTTTTAGAAAGCTGTCAATGTTGATAATAATAATGTCATTTGTATAGTATTTTAGAATTTATAAAGCACTTTTGAATATAGTATCCTATTTGATCATCAGGGCACAACCTGTGTGGTTGGTATTACTATCTGCATTTTAGAGGTGAAAAAATAGAAAAGGTAAATTATTTGCTTGAGGTTATTTTAGTAATGTCAGTCTTCTATACCAAATTACCAGGTTCTTACCATGTCTTGTGACTTGTCTCTCTCATTTACTTCTCCACTTGTCTCCTTCAAAGCTCAGGTAGGAGCCAGAACCAGAGATAATAGGGAGTATTCCTTGTCGTGGTCTGTAGCCCCAAGTTTCCTCTGAGTGGTCACTGTAAAAACCAGGGGTTTATTATGAGGAACTTCAGAGGAACTGTGGTCATTGTCTTCAACAGAGGATATTCTTTTATAATCTTGAACAAAAGGTGGCTTTACTCAGGTTTCTTTGGTGCATTTGATGCTCTATTCTAGAGCTCCAAGCTTCGTGGACCTCATCCCACCGTAAAGATGGGATGGTTAGCATTATAGCAGCTTGGAATGGACATGGAAAAAGCAACAGTGTTGAGCCCATGTATTTTTATTACGCTACGTTTAACTTAGTGGTCTCACATGCATCCTCTTATTTGGTTGCCATAGGCCTATGAAGCAGGCAGAAGAGATCTTATCCCCAGATTAAAAACAAGAACACTGGATCAGAGAAGTTAAGGCATTAACTTAAATACTTAACACAACTACTCCTCTTTGAACCTAGGTCTTCCCATTGCAGTGGGCATTGTTCCTTCTGCTAGGCATTGCTGCCATAGAAAGTGGGGACATGGTGGTACTTCTGTGTCATTAGCATCGAAGTGCTCTCAACTCCAGCGTCTAGAGAGCCACATACACAACAGTGAGACTTGGTTGCTTGGCACCCTCGCCCGTACTTCACTTCTGTACACCTTAGCCTGCAGGTTGACCCGTTTTTCCTGTGTTTAGTCTTCTGCAGCATATCTTTTTGCTGCTCTTACATTCATTTTTTCTATTACCCTTATCAAGTGGATCCTTGATTTACAGAAATTATACTTCTTAAACTTGTTACATGGAAGGAAGGAAGAGATAGGGTATGATTTGCCCAAAGTCCTTCCTTCTCCCCTTCCTCCAATGCAGTATAGACCATCCTAGAACTACACGTGTTTAGTAAATCTTGTTCTGTTCAAGAAAGATGTCTTTTCGGTAAACAACAAATAAATATTAGTTCAGTTATCATGGACAGTTGACCATGATGTAACAGAGCTATTTGGTTTTGGTTTAATATTATTTAAAAGCAAAGCATAAGCTTATTTACTTTTAATTTGGTGAAGGCTTTTGACAGGAAAGTGATTAAAAAGGCTTGATCTGGAAAATCATTGTAAGAAAGTATTAAATGTGTTTTTTCTTTTTGATATAGGTTTTGGCAATCATCGCTATTACATATTCTTCTTATTTTTTCTTTCCATCGTTTGTGATTGGATTATGTACGAGTCTTTCATCTGTAAGTATAATATTTTCATATAGCAAACTCATAAACACGTACCCACACGAATTTTTCTTGGTAAATTTTTGTATATTCACATTCTGACTGGGTGACTATAAAACATACTCCTGATAAAAGTAAGATGGCTGCCTCTGAGACTCAGCAATGGGAAGCTGCAAGAAATGCTTGAAAGAGGTTAGTTGTCAGCCCTTGGGAAAAGATTGTACCTCACCTAAAGTGATAAATTGAGAAGTGGTCAGCAATACAAATTCATTTGAGGCAAAGTATAGATTTATCACCTAGTGAAGTGAGGAAAAATTAGCTGTTCAGGAACAGAGCAAGGGAAGTGATAAGTAAATAAAATAGGAAAAAGAACAGATTGGCAGTGGAGAGGTTGAAGTTGGGAGGAAGTGGTCATGGAGAGAAGGAACAAAACCCTAAATGTCTGTGCCATTTGGTAAATGTCCAATCACAGCTTAGAGCTTATGGGCCAACTAATAGTCACTGGAAGTTTGGAAATAATGACTTGGAAGAAAACCGTAGACCATTTATTTATTCTGCATCCCTAAGAAGGGAAAATAACTTCTCAGTAGCAGCGTGAACAGGCATGTAGGGGGCTCATGTAGGGAGTGACATCCGACTATCCCAAGGTGATTAACCCAGAAGAGCAAGGTTTAAATTGAAGCAAGAAGGGTTTTAGCTTAGCTCTGAGCAATTACATGGCTATGCTTTGCAAATCTTGAAGTGGGTTACCTATCTGGGAAAACCTATGGTGCTGGTAGTTTATTTTGGCCTTAGCTGTTGATCATTTATTTATTTATTTATTTTGAAGGCTTTGGGAGAATTTGGCCTCACTATGAATCTGCTGACCACTTCTTATAATCCATGTTACATTGATGTTCTGGTCTTAGGTTTTGCCAGTAGAATACTGTTTTAGTTCCTGAACTAAACCTGGGATGATTCAGGAAGATGTTAGAAATGTTCTCTCTACTTTATTTTCTCTTTCCCTTAGCATCCTAAGTACCACCGCTTCTTACCTTCCCCATTTCTTTGTTTGAACTTCTGTTTAGTGTTTGAAAAATAAATCCTCCTACTCTGCCCGTAAGCCTCCCAGTTCCCTTCCCCAGAAACCTCCAGTATTAACAAGTTTTGTTTTGTTCGGGGTTTCATATTTAGAGATTCTTAATATCTATGTGAAATGGTTTCTTTTTGCCCTGCCACAGGCATGGAGAGGGCTTCAGTTACCTTGCTAGCTCCTTTCCCTGTCTGGCACTTTGGGCGTCTGTGATCAGTAGGGAATGCTTTTGTAGCTCAGTGTTACCATCACCATCTCAAATGGATCTGGTTGTCAGAGATCTAACTGATCCTGATCTCTTTTCTCGTCAAAGGCCATCTGTAATCCTGAGCTCTGGAATTCAGAAACCTCTTAAATTACATCCTGTGGGGTAAGGAATAAAAGATTTCTTGATGGTGCATCTTTCTGATGAAAGAGCTGCCCTTTTAAGGCCTCACAATAAAAGGTATTCCTGGAAAACCTTTTTAAGCTGGCCCATGGACCAGCTTGTCCCTTGGACTTGATCCTCAAGGAGAGGAGCCAGATTTTACACTCTTGTCTCTCCCGCTTCTCTCTTCACTAAAAATAGTCACCTTTGTTTGATGGCTGTGTCCAGTGTAAGACTGTATTATTGAAAAGGATAAAAGGAATTTTCCATCACTTTCATTCTTTCCAAGTTGCTTTCTTATTACATGCATCGGTTCTTCCCTCTTCTTTCTCTCTATTCTCTGGCTCTGATCCAATTTTATATTTTGTTTCTTAGGAAATGGCCCCACTTTATATTCGCGTGCAACCATGTAGACTGGCTGAACATGTTTTGTTACCTTTATCCCATTTGTCTCCTGACAATATTTCTTTACACTCAATGAGTACATTGTGTCATTTATCATTATTTCACAGTTGGAAAAAAAATGAACTTGTGCTTCATTTTTCTAAGGAGGTCTCACTGCCATCCCACCCTCTTTGTTTACCACTCACATTGCTGTTGCCAAAGCCTTGATGTGCACACTCTTCCCTCATGTGAGCCAGCTGCAGCTACTTCCAGCTCTGGGCAGCCTCCATCCATTTCATCATTTGTGAGGTCTACTTTCAGGGTGTGGACACCCAGAAAGTGTCAGCATCCTACAAGGTACAGGGAGAAAGATTTTAGATCAGTGTTTAGAAAGATCACATCGTAACTGTCAGATCTATCTGAAGATGAGAACGGTCAGCTTGGAATAGTACGAGTCCCCTATCATTAGCCAATGACCACCAGACCAGAACGTGTTATTTTTACATATTACAGTTTTACATTGCATAAGATTAACATACGTGGCCATTTGTAGCCAAATCTTGACATTAAATCTGAAATCACTCCTATGAAAATTTCACTTTGAGGTCATGCTGTATTATCACAAAGATTCCCAGAAGAGAGCAGTAGAAATATAAGCTGGGAGCAAATAGGTATTCTTTACCATGCAGCAGCTGTTTCCTCTGCCTGCTGTTGGGAATTATATTCTTTTTTTTTTTGTCACATCAGGTGCATGGGATGCATCTTTGTCTGCTCTCCTAATGAGAAGCTCTAAAGAAAGCATAATTTGCCTTAACTTGTTGCCTTGATTGTTACTCGTGATGATTGCCCTTAGTATGTTTCTGACATACAGTCATGAAAGATGGTTAGGAACCAAATGAGACTCAAGGGGAAAGCATAGATTTTTAAGACTAAAATGGACAGACAGGTGATAGTAAAAGTCAGGGACTCATTTTCTTTCTGTCCTAGGAGCTCTTAAAGTGCTGCTTTGGGAAAATGTCTGAAATTACTTATCAAATTGTCAGAGGCATATATGAAACCTCAAGGTGCAAATTTACAGAATTCTTATTTCAAAAATAATTCACCCTTTGTAAATGGTCATGGTGCCCACAAAAGTCATTGGCTTTACAAAACCTTGAAGATTGACTTAGGGGTCATGAAGGCCATAGGGAAGTCCTCTGTTTGAATTGACATATGGGTTTTCTAGGGAGAAACTGACCATATGCATCTTGGTCTTTATTCTTTTCCTAGGATGTCTCATGATTCCCTTACCTGGACTTTTTCTCTCTACAGTGTAAATCATGGTGCCAACGCAGAAATGTACTCAGTAACCTTATGCCGTCAGGTTGTGTTCTGATGATATCTGGGTGCTTAGAGGATTTCTTGTGCCTACAGCAATGGCCTGTTAATAGGAACCCTTAAGAGTTTATTCAGTGCTATAACAGACTCCTGTCTTGCTGTGTATCCTGGATAAGATGATGAATTTTCTAAGATATTTATTAAATATAGCTATTCTCTGTTATCAAGTCCTTGAAGAGTTAACTTTGGAGAGTTTATTTTATGCTGATTATGATGGTTTTAGTGGTGGTCTTATGGACCATTTTTGCTTTTATTCCTTTATTGCCCACCCCACCAGTGCAGTGCTGTCATAGCCCTTATGAGCAGTGAGGTACTGTTTGTTTACTTTGTTGGTTAAGCTGGCATTTGGAAGATAAATTCTTAAAATTTGGGTTCTAGTATGTGTTGTCATGTCTTATTTTCTCCCTGAATAGAAATGCAGTGATTTTATCTTCTTGAAGAATGATCATGAGTTTGCTGCCTTTTTAAATAATGAGTTCCTTTTTTTTTTTTTTTTTTTTTTGAATTCACAGATTGGTCAAATCATTGTACCACAACATTCAGAGAAGATGGACTATGGACCTACCTCAATCAGATTGTGGCCTGTTCCCCTTGGGTTTTATATATCTTCATGCTAGCAGCTTTCCACTTCTCATGGTCAACATTTTTATTATTAAATCAACTCTTTCAGGTATTTATTTGTCTTCCTATAATGCCTTTGAGTAAAATTTTCAGTAGCCTGTAATAGACTTGAATTTTAAGTCGGAAGGCTTTTGGGTCTTAGTTCCACCTCTGTCACTTACTCTTTTGGGTGTAGGCATGTCATTTGACCCTTGAATTTCAGTTTCCTTGTCTGTAAAATGGAGTTGATAATGCTACTCACAGAATAGTTTAAAGGTTAGCATAAGTTGTTAGCATGTCCCTAGGAACGATCTAATCTCACCTTTTTATTTTACGGATAGAGTTGCAGAGAGGTGAATTGGATTGCTCATGGTCACTCAGTGAGTAGTGAAATCAGAACTGGAAGGCTTTTTTCCAAGGCTTTTTTCATCATATACTTATATGGTGTGTGAAAACGTGATATAAAATATAAAAAGCATTGTGAGATGCTTTTAAAAACGTTTGTGAGGTGATTATCTTCCCTCTTTTTTTCCAACCCTGTGTGTTATCCTGTTTATTATGAGTGCTTAAGTGGGTAGAAGGGGAGGGAGAACGCAAAATCCATCACCAATTAGTGGACATGGTAATTATATTTCCAGAGAGGGTCATGGCCATTAGAAGGTTCATGCTCCAGGGCAGTAACCACGTTCAGCTTCCCATGAAGCTGCTGTCCTTTCCCTGTTGCCTTCCTTTCCCTGTGAGCATAACCCAATTCTAGGTGTTGCCATAGCCTGCCCTCATGGTCTAGAGAGGTGTGATCAGTCTGAGCCAATCACCATGACCTCAGATAATTAGAATGTTACTCATTGAAAGCAAAATGCATTCCACTTTTATAGGGAAGTAACCAATTCTACAATAATAATAATAATAGTAAATAAAGATGGACAAAGGAAAAAAATTCTAAAGAAAGGAATGAAGCTGGTAATACTAACGCATTGAGGCTTCCGAATGTTCATCTTCAACTATTGCCCCTCTGGTATCTATGAATTCAGGCAGGAAGAATAAGTATTAGCACCACTGATGGTTATTAATATCTTATAATGCCTAATAGTTACATATGCGTTACCTACTCCAAAGCACTTTGCTGACAAACATTTGAGGTACAGACTGTGCCAAAGCAGCATCTCCATTTTGTAGATGAGAAAACTAAATCTGTGAGAGGTTGAGTGCCTTGTTTTGGCCATAGGGTGGGTGAGAGGTGAAATTAGAAGTAGAGCTGAAGATTTGAGACATCAGGTCTAATTCTCTTTCTACTCTTCTGGACTCTTAGAACAAGTACAGATGTATGTGAGACTATAGCTCAATTTTTTAAAGAAAGCTTAGTGTTTTTTATACTTTCTAAGGTAGGAAAATGAACTCAGAGTTTTGGATAGTTTTCAGATACAGGAATTCAGAGTAAAGTTGCTTTCTTAGTAAAACAGTTCAGTTTGAAGCCTTTCATTTGCTGACTGTTCTAGTGAGTCATGGGTTTGACTATGTACAGCAAGTCAAACTGAGCAAAGACTGTGGTAAGGACCATGAACTTGATTCTCACACTGACTGAGGTGTCCATCTCAGTTCTGCTACTTTCAAAGCTATGTGACCTTGGACCAGTTACTTCAACTCTAGAAGCCTCTCCACTGGGTATTTTAAATATATTATGTCAGATCCCTCAACAATCTGATGAAGGAGGATGGTGTCGTAATCTCTGTTTTATGAATAAGGAACTTGATGTTTGAGTTGTTTTGAGGATTAAATGGAGTAACGCAGTGAATAGTAAGGTTTTAATGATTTGGGAGTTTTTAAGTTACCTTAACTTTTACCCTTCCCCAGAGGATTTAAACGTCCTTCACTTCAGATTAACCTTTTCATTTGGCCCTTTCCAAAGAGATGAGAAGCAGCATGTACAAGTTGAGATAATTGCAGTAATACTGACCTTATATAGTTGTATTCATCTAAAACTTACATGCTGAATGTGTTGAGAATCTAAATAGGCTTGTCAGCCATGGCTTGAATTGCCAAAGCAATTATTTCAGGACTGCTTTGTTGAAGGATAATTAAAAACAGACAATCAAAAAAATAAGTGCTCGGGGCACCTGGCTGGCTCAGTTGGAAGAGCGTGGGACTCTTAATCTTGGGGTTGTGAGTTCCAGCCCCATGTTGGGTGTAGAGATTACTGAAAAATAAATGAACTTTTTAAAAAAAATGCTCAACTACTAGATTTACTTAGTCTCATTTGGAGTTGCTGAGTCATTGTCCTCACTGTGGTCCTGGGCTAGAAGGCTAGGTCATACTGTATTTTACTGCTGTCCTGTGATGCACTAATTGTGACAGACCCTCAGCAGAATGGGATTTTTCATGTACCTTCCAACCTTGTTTTGCAGATTGCTTTTCTGGGCCTGACCTCCCACGAGAGAACCAGCCTGCTGAAGCAGAGCCGACATATGAAACAGACATTGTCCCTCAGGAGGACCCCATACAAGTAAGTCAGAGGTATTTTGGCCACTGTGTCCTATGGAGGATGCTAGCCTAGCCATTGGTTTCCCAGCCTCCTGCCAGCACCCAGGCAGTGTTGCTCTCTGACCTGCCGTCTGGTGGAGTCTTGGAAGCCTCGGTGACAGGAGGTGAGAGGCAAGGTCATGAGCCCCGAGGTGGTGGGAATTTAAGACTTAGTCTCCTGGGCTCAGCACAAATAGTTAAATGACTTTGAAGTTTTGCCAAGATGGGGAATCTCTCAAGTCCAGCCACATGGTCACAAGATTGCATGTTGCTGGCACAAAGTCAGTGTGAGATAATCAAACACGTGGCTGAGAATTCCAGCCACAGGGCCCTCTGCAGAAAGCATTAGATTGTGAGCTCTGCCAAGATTTTCAACCTGCCTTTCTATCGCCATAATTCTTTCAGCCCTGTGCTTAATGTGCCCACCTGTGTCAGGGAGAAGCTAGTGTTTCAGGTTTGGGGTGTGTTTTCTCCAGAGTACTGGTTGTATAAAACCTGTCCTCCGTTGAAAATGAGAATGTTTGTAGGAAGGCTGTCATCTTACGATATGAATGATCGGGCTTTGAAGCTTATCTCCCTGTCATGTATATCGGGGTCTTGGAGGCTGGGAGTGCTGCAGAGGTGACCCTGAGCCCTCCGGGGATTTAACGCTCACTTGCATATCTCACGAGCAGTCTATTTTAAAGCACACCGGTGGTACAAGATGAAACTGTTAGGCTGTTAGACGAGGAAATCAGAGCCTGGGATATGACTGTGATCTGTGTTTAGAGAGGAGAGGAATTGACTTAAATGGGAAGAGATGACTAAGGTGATGGAGGGTGACCAGTGGTGCTAAGCTTGTGACGATTGTTTCAGATTGGCAATGATAATAAAGTCCCTTTTTCCCTAGTTTAACCAGAGGGATAAATATTTACTCCATTAAAGGATGAAAGCCTTTGTTACTGAGTTGGAATTTTCAGCTGAGCCCTGAAAGATGTGGGGTCGGGCTTGATGGAGAGGGACTGGAGGGTATTTCAGGCCCTAAAGAGGGAACTAAGAGCCTGAGATGAGAGAGCTGGGCATGTTGGAACTAAGAGCCTGAGATGAGAGAGCTGGGGATTACTGAGTAATGGCAGCGCAAGCTGGGGGAGCAAATGGGAAAGCTTTAGAGCTTCTTCGCATCTAGCTTCCAAAAACCTACCCAAGTTGAAGATTTGTCTTGTCTCTCTTACCCTAAGTTACTCTTACTCATACAGTAGCTCTGGAGCCGCTCTTCTAGGAGTGGTGATGATACTTTCCTGATGACTCTCACAGCAGCAGCCATGGCATAATCATCCTCGTGCACAGTTATGTTTTAATGTGTACAGCGGGGGTGGGTTTTGATAAGGGGTTGGGTTTGGGTTTTAGAGGACCAGACAGTGTCCTATAGGTAAGATTAATTGGAAGGAGCTCCTTCCTTTTGGCTGGAATCACCATCTTCCAGTAATTCGCCAGCACCGCAGAAAAGAAGAGAGGCACCCACCATATGTTCTCTAGGCCTTTCAGAAAACATGGAGTTGTTTCTTTGGCCACATACATGTGAATCTACAAGAAAGGTGATAACATAGACATCAAGGGAAGGGGCGCTGTTCAGAATGCAGCGCCCCATGAATGTTACCAGGGCAGAACCATGAGAGTCTACGGTGTCACCCAGCATGCTGTTGGCATTGTCGTAAACACACAAGGACAAGATTCCTGCCAAGAAAACTAACGTACTTAGTGAGCATATCAAGCACTCTAGGAGCTGAGATAGCTTCCTGAAGCATGTGAAGGAAAATGATCAGAAAAAGAAGGAAGCCAAGGGGAAAGGTACTCGGCTTCAACTGAAGCGCCAGCCTGCTCCACCCAGAGAAGTGCTGCACTTTGTGAGAGCCAATAGAAAGGACCCTGAGCTGCTGGAACCCATTCCCTCTGAATTCATGGTATGATGGGTCTGAAAAAAAGACAAAAGACCTGTATTATTAAAAAATAATAATAATTGGAAGGAATTAAGACACAGCCATGTTTTACTTAGGAAGTTTAGGAAAGGGCAGCCCGGGTGGCTCAGCAGTTTAGCACCGCCTTCAGGGCATGATCCTGGAGACCCGGGATCGAGTCCCACATCAGGCTCCCTGCATGGAGCCTGCTTCTGTTTCTGCCTCTATCTCTCTCTTTCTCTCTCTCTGCCTCATGAATAAATAAATAAAATCTTTAAAAAAAAGTTTAGGAAAAAACCCATTTTGTTGACTATAATGTTTCTGGCCTATCTGGCCTTTGAGATTATCAAAATCTGAATCAGGGCAGTGGGAATGGAAAGAAGGACACTTATTGATGCCAGCCACTGTTGCAGTGAGTGGGGGACTCAGAAGGAAATTAAGTTGCTGGGCAGAAGCCAGGGAATCTCAAAATAGGGATTCAGGTCCAGAAATGGAACTGGGCTTCAGTTTTAATGGCCTGTAAGCTGGGGAACTCTCTGATTCATCTATGGATTCCTGCTACAGGATCTTCAAAGGACGTTGTATATTCTAAACTCTCAGTGAATGTTTCTGGTTTGAATGAATGTTTGTCAAAAGGTAAACAGGAAATGTAGTAAGATGTGTTCTCTTCCTTCCTTGGCAGCCTTGGGTTCACACAGAACCTCGCAGATTTCTTTCAGTGTGGCTGCTTTGGCTTGGTGAAGCCCTGTGCAGTAGATTGGACATCACAATACACCATGGTCTTCCACCCGGCAAAGGAGAAGGTCCTTCGATCAGTATGAAGAAAAGCAACCCCAAACTCTCACTCTGACTTGACTGTGTTTATGTTGATGCCCTGTGGTCTGCAAGTGAAGTGAAGATTCAGAGTTCACCTAAGCCCAAAGGAAAACGCAAGTGGTTTTTAAAGCCATTTGGTAAAAGCAGAAGTTCTCAATAAAGGCATTACACTTTTAGATTTAGCAAGATGGACTGTTCCTGAACAATCTTGCCAGACATCTAAAAAAAACATATATTTTTCACAAGAAAATACAAGTTACATTTTTTTGGAGATAATATTAACTAATTATGGATAAAATGTGGTATTTTCAAATACTTTTATTGGTTGTTTCAAAATAGTACTATTCTTTAAACTTGTAATTTTTGATAAGTTATTTGTGTTTGTTTTATCTATAAATATGTAAAAAAATATTTAAATAGATGTACCTGTTTTGCTTTCACACTTAATAAATTTTTTTTTGTAGTTGAGATTTCATTTCTGACACTAACACTTTTAGAATCTTAAATTGAGAAAAGGTGTATATAGGTCGTAAAGAAACTGACTCACGATTCCAGGAATGAGTTGAGCTCACTGTTAACACCAGTAAGCAAGATTTAATTTAGTTTTCCATCTTACTCAGGAAATTAAACAGAGGAAGTCTTAAAGATTACTGTTTTTACTTAGTACTCTCAAAATATTGGGCTGATGCGATGGTAATTACTAATTTCCCTTATTCTGGAGGAAAAACTAATTCAGCTTTAACTCGTGATATTGTATTTAAATACCCCTGGGCATGGTACCTTCCTGCTGAAAACCCTTCCTTAAGGTTCCATTGCTCTTAGGTAAAGGCTACAATCCTCATCATGACCTCCAAGGCCTTGAATACTATATCCTTATTTTGTTTACCAGTCTCATTCTGGACCACGCTTTGTACTCTAACCACACTGACCTTTCAGTTTTTCAAGGATCTGTCCTTTCCTTTACAGAGCCTTTGCAAATAAGGAGACTAAAGCCTAAAGAAGTTCATATCTTCTTTTCCAAAGTCACTTAGATACTAAATGGGGTAGCCATTCTAGAATGCCAAGTTACCTTGGATACAGCCTGATACATTGTGTGTTCAATAAACACTTAAATTTGTTGAATGAATGAATGAATGGTTTTTAAGCAGGATGTGATGCGATCATAATCGTTTAAAGACTGATTTCTCAATTGGATGACAGAAGGACTTTCTCAAGCTATATCCTTTCCCTTTCTCTCTCTTCAAACCCTGCGAAGTATATATTCTCAAATTGTGGTCCGTACACCATTTAATCAGAATTACAGGGATGTGGCAGGGGCTCACTTGTTTAAAATTCAAATACCTCACTTCACACCTTCCAAACTATTACATTCCAGTACTTCTAACTGATATGTGACAAGAAAAAGCACGTTTCATTAATTTAAATTATTCCACAGGTATTTATTGAGCACCATGATAGGTCTTTTAGGCCATAAAACATTTAATTGGGCATACTAATCACCGAGCTTGCAGTCTAGAGGGAAAGCTAAGATAAATGAACGTACAGCATAATGTAGAGAATATTAAAAGCCATAAAAGCAGTACAAATAAAATATTGTTAGAGGATGGAGAGGGCCTCAGTAGATGTGATCAAGTAAGTATTTATGGACAATAAGGCATTAAAAGGGTCTCTCAATATTGAGTTTGGAAATACAGAATTGGAAGTCAATGACTCTACAAGGAAGACAATGGGGAAGTCTGAAGTATAGTTGGAACCATGAGTCTATAGGGCGTTTAAAGTGGGGAGCTTGGTTCGTAAATTAGACTTGTTGATTGGGACTAGATCTCCAGGGGCCTTGAATGTTAAGCTAAGTATTTGAGCTGTATTTAAGTGAGCAGTGAGGCGCGATTTCTTTACTCACTTGTCAGTAAAAAGTCCTTGAAGACATTATGTATAGTCACTATCTCCAATTCCTCTCCTCCCATCTTTTACGTCCACCACAGTCAGGTTTTCAGCCCTGCACTCCAGGGAAACTGCTCAGCAGCATTTGACAGTGGCCACTCCCTCTTCCCAAATACACTGTCCTCACTCTGCCTCCAGGAGACAGCACCCCTGAGTTTCCTTTTAATCCCACAGGTTGCTCATGAGAAGTCTCCTTTGCTCTTTTTCCTCTCCTACCATTTAATGTGGGGATGTCCCAGTGTCTAGTGCTTAGCCTTCTTGTTCTTTATCTAAACTTCCTTTCTCTTCCTTGATAATCTCCTCCAATTGTGTGATTGGATATAAGGTCTATATGCCAAAACACCCCAGATTTTTAACTCCAGTTCAGACTTCCATCTCAGACTCTGCAGACTGTGTTCCTGACCTATCCACTTAACTGTCTAACAGACATCTTAAACTTAACATGTCCAAGATTGAAACTTCAGATTTCCACCTTACCCTCAATTATGAATTAAGTAAAACATGTAATAAATTTAAAGATAAATAAAAAGTAAACAACCCTATTCCCTACCATCAGTCTTCCTCATACTCATTTAGAATCTTTTCATGATGACTTTCTCTCCTCACACACCAGATTCAGATTTCTTTGAGAAATCCCATGGCTCTATCTTGAAGATACATCCAGAATTGAATGCTTCTGGCCACCATGGCCCCTGTAGTTCTGAGTTACTGCCTCTTGCCTGGATTACTAAAGCCTTCTTGTTTGGTCTCCCTGCTTCCACCATCACCCTGCTACAAACACCCAGAGTGATCCTTAGACAAATTGGATCATGTTGTTGTTCTGCTTAGGACCCTCGAGTGGCTCTTCAGTTCACCAGAGGAAGAACCAAAGCCCCGATAGTGGCCTGCAAGGCCCTACAGGATCTGACCACTTCTGCTTTACCTCTCAGGAATGCCTCCACGCTAGGCGTGCTTCTGTCTCAAGCCTCTCCCTGCTCCTCTCTGCCTGGAATGCTCTTCCACCAGATACCCACAGGGTGAAGTGCCTTTCCCCTGAGTTTTTTTTTTTCCCCAAATGCTAACTTCTCAAATGCAGCCTGTGCTCACCAACTTCTGGAAAGTTATCCTTCCCTTGCACTATTCCTCCTCTTTGCTACCCTGCATTTTCCCCTAGCACTTAGCTGCTTTTTAACATACTATATAATTTAGCTCGTCTGCTGCATACCGTCTCCCTCCCCAACCCATAGGATATAAGGTCCCTGAGGCATCGCTGATTTGTTCACTGATGTATCCCAAGAACCCAGAATATTGCCTAGCACATACTATGTGTTCAGTAAATATCTAAATTAATCTGTTGCATGAGCTTGTTGAATGAACTGAAGGGATTTGAGGCAGGGCATGATGTGATCAGAATTGTGTTTGAGGACTGATTCTCAACTGAGCAACAGAAAGACTTTTTCAAGTTCTATCCTCTGCTCTCATCAACCCCTGCCAAGTAATTATTCTCAAACTGGGGTCCGTTGACCATTTACATCAGAATAACTGACGTGGGGTGGTGATGGGGCTGATGTCTGGGGACCACTTGTTTAAAATTCAAATTCCTCTTCTCAGAACTTCCAGATCATTCTCTGCGGAGTGAGTCTCAGAATCTCCCCAAATGATTCTTACATTTACGTGATACAGTTTAAGGATCATTTACATAAAGACTCTTACTTCCACCATTTTACTGAGGCTTTTTCCTCAGGTACACATTGGTGTGAAAGTTTCAAAAAAAAAAAAATATTGAGAGCAAGTGTTTTATAGCTAGGCACCCTGGGTCTGAATCCTGGATTTGCCGATTATCATAAGTGCCTTTTACCTCTGAACAAGTGACTTAACCTTTATAATGCCCCAGTTTTCTCATTTGTATCATGTGGATAATACTAGTAATACCTCTAAATGTTGTGATGAGGATTAAATGTATTAATCATATATAAAGTGCTTAGAATTATACTAGGCACATAATAAATGCTCAATAAATGCTGTAAATTCAGAGCTCTTTGGAAAATTGACTAGAGGTAAGGCAGTGTGCCATATTCACCCTTCCATACTCTGTGTTTGGGGGCTAGGATTCTCAAAACTACAGTTTTCCTTGTTGGCTGATTTTCCATCAAATTCTGCCAGTAGACAAGGAGGAGGGGCGAAGAGACTTAACTACACTCCTCTTGCCAGCTTTCCTCTCCGTGTTGTTCCCACAGTGGCCCTTCACCCTGTTGCTGGGAGCTGGAATCACTGTCCATAGCTTTCCTCCCACATTCCCCAGACCACCTCCATTGCCCTCCCTTAGAAGCCCCAGCAGGAAGCAGGCAGGGCTCTCGGCTCTGAGGCCTGACTCCTTGCCCTGGAGGCATCTAAATGAGGGTGCTCCCATCTCTTCTCTTCGTTTTTCCAGCCCCAGGCGTTTCCTGCGTTTACCACCTCTGTGCCAAGTCAGTATGCTCCTCTTTACTTTTTGAAAAATATTAGCACCCGCTTAGTCAATTCCCTCTATTATTTTCTCTCTGTTAAAAAACAAAAACAAACCCAAAAAACCTAGTGTGGTTTCTGTTTTTCTGGCTGGACCCTGATGGATATAGAATGTTACAGATAAGCATTTAATAATGGCCTAGGCAAGAAGTAATGAAGGCCCAGACTACTGATCGAATGTGCAGAAGAGAAGGGAGAGTCAAAGACGACTCTGAACCCAGTGAATGAGAGGGTGGCAGTGCTCCTCTGAGAAGTAAAGAAAACTATGGGGAGACCAGGTGATGAGTTTGGTGGTTGGGGGCTACCGAGTTTGAGATATTGCAGGCTGTACAGTGGAAAAGTCTGGGAGGCAGCTGTAAAGAGACCAGGATGTAGATGGGAGTCATGAGCACAGATGGATGAGGTTGTCACAGGACAGAGGTGGAAAAATGAGATGAAAAAGAGAAGGGGAGTTGCCCACCTGAAATGGGACAATCAATTCTAGAAAGAGACCAAAGATGACAACCCATGCAAACAAAGAAAATGTGAGGGGGGTGGGGAACAGGAACAGAATTTGGATTAGGGAGCTGGAGAAGAGTGGGAGGGCCCAGGGAGGAGGCTGGATGAGAGGATACTCATGAGAGTACAGTAGCATAGAATTCAAGAATTCTTGTGTTTGGGCTTTGTTTTGTTTGTCAGGGCCCCAGGGAAAGTGAGTCTTCTGCGGTGATGCCAGAACTTCATTCCTTTCCCCGAATATCTGTGTAGTCTCATCAGAGACCGTGCATTTGAATCCCTTCCACAGCTGTTAGGCAAAATCCTGAGGATGCTCCCTGTGACTTAGCAGACTGGCTGGACACTGAACAGTGAGAAGGGGAATATCTTGGCTATAGCACATCCAGTATTGCAGCTGGGAGTATTTCAGCCCAAGCAGTTAAGGCAGTAATCACCGCCCCCCAAATCTCACTGGCTTAACACAACATAAGGCTTATTTCCCCCCTCTTGTTCCAGTCTGTTCAGCTGTTTGTAGACAGTCTCCCCCACAGGGATCCAAGCTACCTCCCTCCTGGCTGGTGCTTCCTCCATTTCCTAGAGCCTGGGTGCCCAGTGGCCCTTCTGCATCCACAGATGGGTAAAGAGAATGGAGACCGTCTTGGAGGTGTTGGGGGCCAGGGCTCCATTGGCCAGTCTCAGCCCTGTGTCCCAGTCAGTGACAGGTGAGCCTGGAAAATGGAGATAATGTTGTCCAGGAAGTCGGGAAATGCAGAGACTGCTAAAACAACAATAGGCTTCTTTCTTTGTTTTTTGTTTTTTTTATTTCCAAACTCCTCCACTCCATGTATAATAATCTCTTCTTTTACATTCTTGCAGAATTTGCTTTTAATACAGCCTACACTCTCTCCCACATCACTCACTCAACAAATGTTTACAAAGTGCCCACCTGTTCCTAGACACTATGAATACACATATGTTACATTCTAACAAGGAAGCAGATGGGAATTCAGAATTTTAAGGTAAAGAGAGCAGTACTATGTCATTTATATAATGGCAATGGAAACATGGAGGTGGATTAATTCTGCTCTGGAAGTTCAGGAAAGATTTTGCAGAGGAGATGGCATTTGACCCATGACTTGATTACAGGAGTTCGCCAGGCAGAGAAGTTGGGTTAGGTGCTGAAGACGGAGTGGGGGGCTTCATCTTCTAGATGCTTTAGGCAAAAAGCAATTTCAGCAAAAGCATGATGGGTGAGGATACTTGGCCTGTTTGGAAAGCTTCAAGTCTGTGTGTGTAGCTGCAGCTCTCCTGAAGGGATGGTCTAAAGCTAAGTTGAAGGCTAAGTCCAAGATCAACTTGTGAAAGTCCTTATATGACATACTATTATGGACCAAATTCTGTCCCTCCCCTTGGCCCCACATCTCTGTGTTGAAGTCCTAACCCCCAGAACCTCAGAATGTGATGTATTTGAAGATAGGATCTTAACAGAGGTTATTAAGTTAAAATAAGTCCCTGATGCAATGAGACTAGTGTCCTTATAGGAAGAGGAAATTAGGACACAGACACACAGAGAGAAGGCCATGGGTTGCCACAGGGAGAAGAAGGTGGCCATCTACGAGTTGAGGAGAGAGGTCCTCAGAAGAACCAACTCTGCCGACACCTTAATCTCAGACTTCTAGCCACTGGAAGTGTGCCAAAGTAATTTCTGTTGTTTGAGCCACCCAGTCCGTGATCCTTCGTTGTGGAAGCCCTAGCTGACTAATACATATGCCAAGGGGGAGGAATGGAAGGGGTGTATTCTAGAGACATGTTGGAGTCAGAATCAAGGAGGCTCGGGGAGTGAGGCAAGGGAGGGTAAGGGACAGGGTAAAGCTAAGGATGACTCAGGTTTTTAGCTGAGTCTCCTGGGTGGATGGATGGTGGGGCTGGTAACTGGGAAATGTGGTAGAGCAGGAGAAGGTTGTACTGTCCAGTGATAATTTTTCATGTGTGTATCTTTTTTTTAAGATTTTATTTATTCGAGAGAGAGAGAGAGAGAGAGAGAGGCAGAGACACAGGTAGAGGGAAAAACAAGTTCTCTGCGGGGAGCCCAATGCAGAACTCAGTCCTGGGACTCCAGGATCACAACCTGAGCCAAAGGCAGACGCTCAACCACTGAGCCACCCAGGCGTCCCGTCACGTGTGTATCCTACCCCTCTGCAAGCCTGGAAGTCTCTAGGGTAGGGGACTTCCTAGTGAAGGCCAAGGTACTATGTTGCTTTTAAAATCCGTGCAGGTTAAAGGGGACTCGATTGACTTAATTCAGTTATCACTGGTGTTATTAATTGTTTGATTGACATTGATGGAATCCCATACAGCTGTGGCCAAAAGCCTACAAATTGAAAATAACTGCCCTATGCCACCTTCCCCAGGGAATGCAAGATGTACAGTATTTCGACCCTCAGGTCATTTTGGTGGAGCTCTGTGGCTCAATTACTCCGGCAGTGGTCCCCGGACAAATAAAGCACACTTCTCCGTTGTCTCTTGGAAAGTGGAACAGGCCACAACCTCTGAAGCTCTTTGTTTTCCTCTGAGCCATTCTACTAATGCCCATCAAGTTGAAAAAATGATAAAATGTAATTGCATTTTGAGCATCAAAAAACTAGTAGATAAACATAATAAAGGCAGTGTGGGGCCTTGTCCCTGACAGCACGTGTAAGCAACCCCGAATAAGCGCTCGTTTTAAAGAAACCCTTTTTGAGACGCGGAGCATAGAAGAGCCCGGGGTTTGGTCTCGAGAGTCGCTTGCTTTCATCGCCTCCAATAATTCAGGATTGCGTGGGGGCGGGAGAGATGCGGCGGTTGTTAAAAGCGGAGCCCCAAGAAAATCCGCACGCCTGGGCTGCTGAGAACTTGCTGAGGAGGCAGCGAGACACCCTTAATTGGCTGCATTTCATCGGTGAGGCTGGCAATTTGACGTAGGAGAGGTTTTAAGAAAATTGCTAAACCCTAGGGAATTTTCCCAGAATAAAAGAAAATCATCCTCCCGTTGTTCCCAGCACAGAAGCAAACTCCGCATTTTGTTGCCGTTTCTGGGTTTTCATGAAATGTGTGAAGATTGCAAAGCCCCTCATAGGACAAAAGGACTGAGTCTTCAGCAGTTTCATTAGTTTTGATTTTCCTTCCAGAATTTGCTCTCCTGTTGTCTGCTTCCTCCAGAACCCCGTTTCCTTCCCCGTTAGTAACGAGAAGGAAGCTCAGCGGACAGGTCCTGGGAGCCTGCTTTCCCCTGCCTCCCCCAGGCCACACCAAGATCCACCACCTCCTCTGCAGTGAGTTTCTCGAAACATCTCTCTAGTTTTTAAAAAATTCCCTCTAAAGAAAAGATCTGGAGATGCACCAGGTGCCGCTAAAACATTTATTTATTAAATGCCTCTTCCGCCCCAGGGATCAAAAATCCTGACGCATTTGTTACAGGCTGAACTTTTAATACTTTTCTTCCAAAAGCGTTTTTCTAACTTTGGGTAAAGACTATGAGCACTTCTGAAGAGAAATAGTGCCCGACCGCCCCACGAGAGGATGTTCGGGCAAGGGTTTCCGTCTGGCAGGATGACGTGGCCAATGCTTGAGGCTGGTGGAAGTGTGGCACGGTCTTCACTCTTTCTTCTCCACTTGTTGTGTTAGGCCTCCAAACCCAATACCTGTAGGGCCAAAATTTTTGGCGTAGCAAACTGTGAACGAGAGGGGGGGAAGGGGGAGAGAGAATGGGTTGGTTAGACGGTGATTGCACTTCCTTGCCTCTGGACACCCGTGGGAGGCATCCTTGCGATAAATGTACTCCTAAGTTAACTTTTAAGTATATTGAACTTCATTGACTTGGGATCTGCTGATAAGAATTGTTCATACTTCTGGCCACTTAGCAGTAAGTGTTCACAGGCATTTTCTTGTTTGAGTCAGCATCATCTGGCCCCTGCGTGCCTGCCCAGCCTCGTCCCCTGCTGCCTCTCTGCCTCCTTCCCCGACACTCCGGGCATGTGGAGCTACTCTCAGTCCCTGGAATGAACCACGATGGCCTGGCTTTGGTGCCGTGGCACGCACTGCTCCCCGTTCCCGGAATGTCCCCCACCAAAGCCCGCAGTCACCCTTCCAGACCCAGACAAGGCTTGTCTTCTAAGAAGACTTCCCTAATACCCCAAGTTGGTCACTTGCCCCTTCGTGTGCTAGGGCACTGTGTACTGCGGAGCTTTCCCCCCTTGGCATTAGTTACTTGTCTTCATGTTGATCTCTCTGCTGGCTGCAGCGACAGTTTAGGGGTGTTGGCCCTGTGAATGCTGAGGACCCTGTCTCCTCCACTGTCGGGAGGATGCACCTCCTGTTGGGTCATGTGCTTATTCACATTCTGTCTCACCGTGGGCACAGCTTTGGCGTTTCCCCCTTCCCATCCCTCTTCTCACTCCATACCAACACACACACGTGGAGGCCTGGAGACACCATCATTGCGTGGAAAGGTGGGAGGACCCCAATGAGAAACTATAGGCCCAGGAGATGCTCTCAGGTTGAGGACAGTGATCTTGGCCCTAATGCATCCCTTCCTTTTTGTAACATCAGAAAGGAGCTAAGCTCTACTGCTTCTCCACAAGACAGGGGGTTGTGGAGGCATCTGGGGGTAGAGCTGTGAGGACCAGAAGGAAAACCTGTTACTCAGTTGTGTCCCTGCGATCACTAAGTGATATGTAGCATGAGAGACAGAAATGTCGGGATGGAAGGAGGGAGAGAGGAGGGATGGGAGCAAGGATATAGATATGTCTTGGTAAACCAAAGAGAGGTCGTCCTCCCCCAGTCACCCCTACCACTCAGGCAGACAGAGGGTATTTGGGCTTCCAGAAGGCGACGTGATGCTGTTTATCAAGGCTTGTGACCTCTTCCAGGACTGGTGCAGGACACTGCTTCCTCCTCACCCTCTCTCCGCCCAGGGTGCCCAGCTGCCCTGAGCCACTGAGCATCTGCAAGCATCCAGTCCCCCCACCCCACATGCTCCAACAGAGAGGGCCAGAGCTGGGTTGGGGAGAATTCTTTCCCTTTGGCAGTTTTTCTTTCCATCCTGAGAGCCCGAACTGTGCTCAGGCCGGGCAGTCATGCCTCCTGGCAAACACAAGCCTCTTGGCTGGACACAGCTTACCCTCCAAGGCTCCTCCTGGGGAAGACCTCTCAAGAGGGTCCCCAGAACCACTCACCTTTGCAGTAAAGTTCCCCATCTTTGTCAGTGACGTTCGTGGACTCTAGACTCTTCCCGCAGATGGCGCAGCGGAAACAGGTCTTGTGCCAAGGCTGGGGGGCGCAGGAGAGCAGGAGAGTTACCTTAGGGCCGCCGGCAGCATAGTCTGTTTCCATGTTAAATCTCACCAGCCGCGTATACAGGAGTGCCAGTGTCTTACCCATGCACATATCTAATTGACCCCAGAGTAAGTTTTCCAGGGGTTTGGAGAAAATGAGATGCTACGGATTCGGCCCCCAATTCTCAGAACCCCTAAAAATGAATTTATCAAAGTAATCACCAAATGTATTCCTTCAGAATGGACTAGATAGAAAAGGGCTTCCCCCTTCTAGAAGATCAAGGAATAAATAGAAAGGAACTCAGATGCGGGGCAGTGAATACATTCATTTACATTGGATATAAAGTTAAGAGAAGAAGTAAAGAAAGAGGGCGATTAGCCAGGTAATTCAGCTTTGCTTGAACTGTGTGTCCTTCTCACAGAGGAGAGTTGTGAGGCTTGGGTCATCAGAAGATGGCCTCTTCTGCGCACCTGCAGGTCCACCAGGCAGGCCTAGGGGTTCTCATCCACCTTCAAGTAGCTGGTCTCGGGTGGCGGCCGCCGTCATATTGGAAGTCCGACACTCTCCATGACCCTTATTTCCACCCGCCCCCACTCCACTGGGGCATAATCAGGTTTTTCTTTTCCTTCGTTGGGCCCAAACCCTTTGGTGAGTACCCTGGAACCAGAGCTTGTAGAGCAAGTGTGCCGTGCTGTCTCCGGCACTGGATGACTCCCCCCGATTGCCAAGCCTTGTGAGCAAGGATGCTTCTCCCTGCTGTGAGGTGTCTGCTCTGTCCATCAGTGGTGATGCCAGCTACAGATCGAGCTATGCAGTGGTGATGGGCTCACAGGGCTGATACCTTTCTGGAAGGATTATGGACCTTTGTATCTCCAGAGCTCCCAGCTGGGTACCTTCCCCCTAGCGGACTAAGACTTGTTGCATCGAATTGTACCAGTTCTAGTTTCCAAGGGCTCTGCAGAGTGACAGTCACAGCCCAGGAAAGTGGACGAGGATGGGTGGCTCTAATGTGGCTCCTGGGAGCAAAGGAGAATCAAGGGCCTGGCTCCCACCTGCCCACACTTCCTCATTTCCTCTCTCATTCCTCCCGACTGATCCTGTGCAGATGAGCAAGTCCCATCTGGCCCGCACAGCAGTCCTTACCTTACCGCCTCCCATCACCTTCTCGGCGGCATAGACTGACTTTCCGCATCGGGGGCACTTCTCCGACTCTCCAAACTTCGCAGTGAACTTGGAAGGGTTGCTGGTGGTGGCTGAGCGTGCAGGCTTTGGGGACCTGGTGGGAACAGACCAATGAATGAAACCTACAGACCTTGCTGGCAAAGAGTACTTAGCTGTGTGACCTGGAGCGAGTTACTTAACTTCTCTGTGCTTCAGACTCCTCATCTGGAAAATGGGGCTAATCATGGTGCCTTCCTCAACAGGGTTGATGAGGGGACGTGAGTAAAGCACTTAGAAGTCTGACCGTCACCTGGCACGTAGTAAGGGTTGGCAAACCTATCCCTAATTGGCTTAAACCTTTCCTTTCTGTCCTAAAGCATTCAGCAAGTGTTCCGTGTGTGTTAGCTTGTGTTGTTGTCGTGTTATTATTGCTGCTGGTGTTTAGATTTTTCTGTACCATCTTGAAGCTCACTGGTCTGCTTCATGGGGTGAGTTGTGAAGATATAGTGCAAGATGGGATCTTGATGGTAAAAAAGCCACAGTCCAATAAACTGATGCATTCCTTGTCACAGTTCAGGTTGTCATCCTGCACGGAGAGGTCACCTGTCCCCCTGTGAGCTACGTCCACGATAGAGGTCAGGAAAGCACCCCATTACCTCCATACCTTTTGGTGTTTCCGTGCATGCTTATCACTGGCATCACATCATCACCTCTAAGATAGGCAGGGCTGGGTGGAGGGGAGCAAGGGTTGAGGGGTAACTGCCCAAGGTCGGGCAACTGCCCAAGGTCCTAAGTGGTGGAGCTGGGACGAAACCCAGGTCTGTGGACTCTTGTTCCTCTCTGGGCGGCATCACCAGAAGGCCCTGGGTAATGCGTGGCTCTGGGTAATGCGTGGCTGAGAACACGATTGCTTTCATCCTTCTTCGCTAAACAGTGTCTGGTTGGGATGGAGTAACGAGAAGAATCCAAATGGCTAATCGTACCTCCGTGCACTATTTGCCCAGCGCCGGCCATGGGCCGCTCTCTCTGCAAGGGGCCAGGTGACGCCTCGGCTGGCCTAACTGCGGCTCCCTGGGGGAGGCCTTCCCTGGGCCACCGTGGCAGGTGGCAGCCCCACCGCAGAGCTGAGCCCGGATCCCAGCTGGCCACACAGCAGCTGCGGCCTGTGAGCTCAGGGCCGGCCTGGAGGTCCGCGTGACCACGTCGGCCCGGGAGGTGGCAGGGCCTGGCCCGCTTCCCTCCACAAGGCGGGGCCCGCGGCGTGGCAGGCAGCTCGGGAGTGGCATTGATTGCTTACTCCCGACCCCGGCCTCCCGCAGCCCTGTCCCCGGTGATGGGGACATCCGTCCTCTTACAGCCTGAGGGAGGACTCCTTGCGTGACCAGCCCACAGAGAACGGCCGTCGCTTCCCTGCCACGGTTGCGTGATTTACACAGAAACGCTCAAAGGGGAAGGAAAGGGACTCCGTGCAGTTTAGCAGAGGTCAACAATGGGAAAATCTGTACTTTCTGGGTCTTCTCTTGACATGCAAACCAAGAGCCGTGGCCTGAAAGTAATTGCCCTTTAGAAAGGGGGGTCATTTGAAGAGAGTCTCCCGAGAGATGGCACATTGTTCGACCTTGGTCAGACTGCGCGGCCGCATTGTTGGCAAGGAACAGTGGAGTCCGTTCTCCCACTTCCAGAAAACGTTGCTATGGGGACGGGATGACCTGTCCTGATAGCCGGGGCTCTAGGGGCGGGAGGAGCGGGGAGTGACTCACTGTTGGAACTGGAGGCCCAGATGCTCGCCTGTGTCCGTGCTGAGGCAGCCGGCGCCTTGGCCGTACCCGATCCCCTTGGGGCCGTACCTGCGCCCGTAGCACACCTTACAGTAGATCTCCGACTCGTGCGCGGCAACCGTGGTGCTGTCCAGAGCCTTCCTGCAGGCCACTGCCAAGGAAGGGGGCCGGGGGGTCAGGGGGCTGGGGCCACGGTCCCTCCCCCTTCCCTGCAGCCTTGATGCCACCCATGCTCAGGGCCAGGAGACCCAGGAGGGGCCGTTGGCCAAGAGCACAGGTTCGATTCCTGGCCAGAGCACCCTGAGCCGTGATTCCACGGCACCCCTGATTTCATGGGTGAGGAAACCGGGGAGCAGAAAAGGGACATAATGTGCTCTGTGGAGCCCGGCTAGAAAGAGCGGGAGGCCAGGATGAGAACCGGCTAAGAATATTGGCCCCGAATCCGAACAACCTGCATCCCTGAGCGGCCCCGGTGACATCAGGAGAGTGTGTGTCCGCGCGTGTGGGGCTGTGTAGGGGATAAGGTGCTGGGGCTGGGGATGAGTTTATTTATCCTTAATCATATCAGAATCAGGGCCGAGCAGTTTCTCTACTCACCGTGGCCTCCGAAGAGCACTACGACCCGCAAGAAGACAGTTACCACTGAGGCTACTTTGGTCCAGTTCTGGAAGCGGGAGGTGGTGAAGGGGTGGACCTGTCTCGTTGACCTTAGGCTTATATTGGCTTAAGCCCCCCAGTCACTGTATACTACCCAATAGAAAGTGTCCCCCATTATATCAAGTATATAAGACAAGCCTCCATTTTCCAAAAAGAAGATATAAAGGAAAGGGTTGTTTTTTGTTGTTTGGGTTTTTTTTTTTTAGTAGAATCGTGGACAAGTCACTGACCATCATTCAGTACAATAAACTTTTACAGATGTAAATGAAAGTGTATTTAACACTTATATTATTTAATTTAATAATATAGATCAATAATATATTGATTTGGAGAGTTTCCTTTTTCTAACCTGACACAAATTCAGGAAATGCGTGTATCCAAGTCCTTCATCTGCATCTTCACCGTCAGCATCTCCCTATCACTGGTGTCTTTTTGAGGCAGCGGACTCAGCTGTCCTGCTCCTCACTTCTATCTGTCTCTTTGAGGGTCGGCCCTGTTTGTACCTGAGCAGGAGGCTGTCACCTGGATTTTGTATCTCTACCAGAAGCTCCTGTTAGCATAACATTTGGGCAGCTTTAAAAAATACATAGTGGGGGGGCTCCTGCATGGTTCAGTCGGTTAAACTCCTTGACTATCGATTTCGGCTCAGGTCATGATCTCAGGTGGGATTGAGCCCTGGATTGGGCTCCATGCTTGGCATGCAGTCCGCTTGAGATACTCTCTCTCCCTCTGCCCCTATCCTTGCTCATGTGCTTTCCCTCAAAATAAACAAATAAAATATTTTTTAAAATATGAAGGATTTCCATAACTTAATAATTTGCTAAATTGCTTTTTAGCAGGGATCCTCAAAAGTTGTTTATGGCGGTACTCACTGCTTATAACAGTGAGGTCGTGGCCCCAAAAACGAGTAATGCGCGTGCACTCAGTTTATTTGCTTCCTTTTTTGTTTTTAACCAGTTCAGGTGATCTTTATAAGCAATCTAGCATTGAAGTTGTTGCAGGGTAATATGCCTTCCTGAAATAGTATTTTATCTAAAAACATAAAGTAATTGAATATGATAGTGGGGGGAAGACAAGGTTGTGGATGAGGGGTTGGTGGTTGTGCGGATGGGGAAGGGAGTGTATGGAAATTCATTAAACAATTATGTCAGCATTGTATGTGTTAAAAAAAATTCTCTGTAAAAAAAAAATTCAGAGATTGTCCTCTAGCATGAGATACTTCATAAGGCTTTAAACACAAGCCAAACCCTTTTTGTGAGGAATACTTTTGAGAGAAAAATGCCTTACATTTGAGCATGTAACGTATACACCTATCTCCACCTTTCTTGTTACTTTTGCTTCCAGAAAAACATCTCAAATGTTCATTGATATTCTAGACTCTGGGTTCCTTGAGGGCAACACTTGTATTTTAATATCCTCAGAACATAGCATGGGGCCTGGCCCAGAGTTAGTCCTCTGTAAACGTTTGTTGAATGAAGGAATGAGTAAGTAGTTGAATGCATGCATGCACATGGGAATGATGGATGGTCAGTGACTTGTCCAGGATTCTACAGCAGTAAGTTGCAGAGCCATGACTGGCCTCAGGTCCCCTGACCCCTGCTCCAGTCCATTGCTCTGGGACTGTGCATGCCCTATCCTGCCTGGGCCCTTTCTATAGCCACCCCCTGGCTCCTGACCAGCTTTCATACACAAGCGTGGTAGCAGTGTGCTGGCCACCTCCGTAGTGTATGTGATGTGGATAATTTCTTTATACCGTTCTCTTTTTGGCATTTATTTATTTATTTTAAATTCAAATTCAGTTAATTATCCTATAATATATTATTGGTTTCAGAGGTAGAGGTCAGTGATTCATCAGTCTTATATAACACCCAGTGCTCATTACATAACCTTTCTAAAAATATGCCAAGTAGAAAAGTTAAATTTATATATGTGGCTTACATTATATTTCTTTTGGACAGCACTGGTAAGGAGGATTAAGATTTGTCTACAAGTTTGGGAACACTGGCCAGGGACAAACTAAGGTAGGCTGTGCCTTCCTAAAGCCCATTTAGGACAACTACTGGTTGGCCTGTAGACAGGCAGGTCCTGGGGTGATAAGAAAGAAAAGCATGCTCCTCTCCATGATCCTTCTGTTCCCTGCCACAGAAATGTGTACTGCTCAGATCCTCATCCCACCCACAAGTTCTAAGGAAAATATGAAAGTGTTAAAAGAGATGTACCAGCAAATGCTCATATCCTTTCTACCATGGCTCCGTTGAACAGGGCATCTTCCTGCTACCTGGGGAAAACGAGACACCCCTGACCATGGAGAGCTTCCCTGCCACATCCTGTTCTCAGATATTAAAGTTGATCAGAGGGGGGCACTTGATGGGATGAGCACTGGGTGTTATTCTGTATGTTGGCAAATTGAACACCAATAAAAAATAAATTTATTATTAAAAAATAATAATAAAGTTGATCAGAGGAGAATTAGAGGCCTGATCCAGAACCCCAGTTTTCATCTTGTGACCAGCTGTGTGGTGGCTACTGTCATTTCCAGTTTACAGATGGGATAATGGAGGCTCATGATGGTGAAATCACTTGCCCAAGGTCACACCATTATTACATGGCAGGGTCTAGATTCAAACCTAGTCATTTGTACTTTAATTCCAGTGGTTTTTCCGTTATTCCTCATGCCTAGTCTTTTTAAAGAGCATTAGCTGTTTTGAGACAAAAGCCAGAAGGTTACAGAAGGGACCCTTGAGCAATGCTTCTAGATAATTGTAATAATAATGATGAACCTGATTGGATGTGTATGAGGACTTAAAGTAATTACCCATTGGGGCATCAGGCTAGCTTAGTTGATTAAGTATCCAACCCCTGATTTCGGCTCAGGGCATGATCTCAGGGTTGTAGGATTGAGCCCCACATCAAGCTCCATGCCCAGCTTAGGATTCAGTCTCTCCCTCTGCCTCCCCTTAAAAAAAAATTACCCGTAATTAGAACCCAAGGCTTTAGTAAATTGCCAACCCAGTCACTCAGAGCCATGCTTCCTCCTGCTGTTCGGTGAGAATTCTGTTTACCATGGAAGGTAAGAGATCATGGAAACTCCTGCAGCAGGTAAACCGTTACTATTTCTGGTGGCTTAAGGACAAAGTGCCTCCATGCTTTAACAGATGGAGTCCAATCCTTGAAGTTCTGTTTGAAACTGGGGCGATGCGATGCCTTGTAGCCACTGGGCAAAATCATGAGGGTGGTATGGGGAGCAGGGCTGCCAAATGTCCAGCAAAGCTAGCCCTTAAGCCACATTTACTGGAGCAAAACAGGGAAGGTAAGTGGCCAAAAAAAGAGACTGCTCTCCTAGAACTGGACTGGCCATGGGAAACTCTAGAATGAAGTCATGTTGAAAGGACTGGACTGAGGGTCTGAAGGTACAAGTTCTACTGCTGGCCCTGCTGCAGGTGCTTAGAAATGAGAAATGATTTGTCCAAAGTCATGGGTCAGACAAAGCTAGGCTTCCAGGTGGACCCCAAGGTTTGTATTCCCCCCCAGTTTCAATGTTTGTGCATCTATGTCCAGCAAGTGGTGGTAAAGATTCCCTTCATCAGGCTACTGGTGCCCAGGCCCCAAACTCTTCCCTTTTCAGCTGTTACAGAATTGGCATCCATTGCCCCTCGCCTGACACAGGTTCTTTTGAAAAGACCAGTCTCAGCTGGCTTCGGTAACATTGGCCAGTGGGAACACCATAGAGCCAAATCCATCCTGGCTCCAGATAAGCGATGGCTTCCTTTCTCTGCCAAGTCACGCTTTGTAAATGTTGCCACTGGGTCAAGGTTTTCACCACGATGGCAGCCGCAGGTCAGCTTGTTGTGACTTTGAGTGGCGGGGAAATGGCCTTTGAGCTGAGCATGTGGTTGGCTAGAGGGTTACTCAGGAGAATACCATCCTTTCATGTGGGACCCCGAAGTGTTATTTCTAGTTTTTTTTAAAGTAGGCCCCAAGCCCCAAGCCCAATGTGGGGCTTGAACTCATGATCCTGAAATCAAGACCTGAGCTGAGATCAAGAGTCAGATGCTTAACTGACTGAGCCACCCAGGCACCCCCAAAGTGCTATTTCTAAGTTCCCAGGTGATGCTGGTGCTGCTGGTCCCAGGACCAGACCCCGAGGACCACCGATATACAGTATCTGCAGCTAAATGTGAACTTGAAAATGCCCCCTGGATGCTGCGGGGCTCTCATGGTGTTCACCCAACTCACTGCAGTGGAAGCAGGTCTTGTGGAAACTCCTTCCATTGCACTGGATTTCTTCTGCGTGGTAGACTGTCTTTTCACAGGCGCCACATTTCGCTCCTCCGCCCCAGTTTGGCATCTTGAAGACCTTCTGACCAAGGTCAAGTCTAACAGGATATAAAACAAATACCCTAAATGTAGGCAACTTCAGGAGTGAACCAATGCCTAGTAATACTGTGGTCTTAAGACCGGAATCCAGGGGCAGCCCGGGTGGTTCAGCGGTTTAGCACCACTTTCAGCCCAGGGAGTGATCCTGGAGACCCCGGTTCGAGTCCTGCATGGGGCTCTCTGCATGAAGCCTGTGTCTCCTCCCTCTGCCTGTGTCTCTGTCTCTCTCTTTCTTTCTGTGTCTCTCATGAATAAATTAAAAAAAAAAACACACCAGGATCCAGTGCCAGTGCATTTGATAGTTCATTCATTCATTCATTCATTCATCCATTCATTCAGCAAATAGTTACTGCAAGCACCATCATTGAATAGGCTCGCACACTCAGATGGCTCTGAGCAAGTCACTTCACAATGTAGGACTCAGTTTCCTCTTCTGTTAAATTTCAGTAACACCTGTCCCTGTGTACCTCACAAAGTTCTCGGAAGGAAGAGATGAGCTAATTTTCCGTATATAAAATTATATGCAAATATTAAATATAATTTTTTGTATCTAAGGTTTTAAACATTCCATCAGAAGTGGAAATAATCTGTGAAAACGGCATATCTTTTTATCTAGCTCAGTGCTTCTCAAATCACATCAGTTCTTGCTGCTATGCAGATGCTGGTTTGGTAGATGTGGAAGAGACAGGAAATTCTGCATTTCTAACAGTTTCCGGGCAATGCTGAAGCTACTAGTTGGGGACCACCCTTTGGGTCGCGAAACCTTAGTCAATCTTGCTGATAAAAATCTATGATATATAAAATCTCCTATTCAGATTTATTCCTCCAATTCCTTAGACCCAAGCAATAAGCTATCATGGACCTACAGTAGCTGAGTAGTCTGGAAACCTGCCTTCTGCCTTCAGGGCTACCGCCCCTTGCCGTGCGCAGTGAGATGAGCTGCAGGGCTTCTCCTACGTCTCTCTTCCCGCCTGTACTATGAAGAGAGTCATTCTTTCCCTTGCCGCCCCACAGTGTTGTATAGAGGACTAACTGACACGACGTGCAGGAAGGTACTTGGCGGAGTGCACAGTGCCAGGTGTGATCACAGGAGCCAGGTGATGAGGCTGCGTGCCCTCCCACACCCTTCCAGGACATTCCACTGCAAACAGCGGCTGATAGTCACAGCGCCACGCCATTGCCATCGTTGTCTCCTCACCAGAACATTTGTGAAAGAGATACCAGACAAGCAGGGCCATCAAAAAACAACTTTCCCTTTCTTTCTGCGTCTGTGCGTATGAATCCAGTTGTCCGTTTTCCCAGAGCAGAACTAAAATCAGCCATCGATACTCCGTGAAATTCCTGAAATCCTGCCCGCCCCAGAGGGCCAAATTTTCTCTGAGATCCTTTGGTTTCTAAGAAGCCTGGTATGTCATCTTGTCATTGACACCAACCACTGTCAGGCCATTCCAAGTGGCTGCTTCTGACCTTCTCTTTCCCTTCTGGGAAGCCAGTCACCTTCTTATAATAGTTGGCGATTAACATTAAGCCCTTCTGGGTCAACTGGTCTGGATTGTGCTTCCAGCCTCATAACAAAGACAGGTTTTGCTAAGAAACAGAAGGTAAATAGCAAACAGACCACTGAACCTGATACCAAGACCAAAGGGAACATCCCTACCTAAATGTTCCTGTGAAGAGCTTTCCCCTTTACAAAAACAGTGTGAGATTAGCCAGGAACATCTTATCCTTCCTCTCAAAGAAGCAGGCTCTTCTTTTTCAATAAAATTTTAGAAAATACAATTTTAACTTTTTTTATAAAGGAAACATTTAGTCCTTCTATTTCTATGGTTCAGGTTGTTTAGTATAGAGGGAAATATAGTGGATTTTGAAATGAAAGCCTTGGGAACAAGGCTACATCATTCATTTACCATACATTTACTACCTACCTATCATGTGTCAGTCACTGTACTAAGGACTTGGTGACAGATCAAGGGGAGGAAAACTTATAACAATAAGTAATTTATGTGACCTAGAATGAGAAGTCCACATTCTAATGAGGAAGAGGCAGGAACCAGAATACTCTGTAGCAAAGACCAGCTTTATGAGTATCATGGAAACTCAAAGGAGAGTATGGCTACCCACATTTAGACTGGAGGTGAAAGCAGTGAGCTGTTGCAGGGTTACAGATGTCACATCCAAATAGGGTTTTTGCATGGTGAATAGGAGTATACCAGAGAGATAAACAGGGGAAGGACATTCCAGGCAGAGAAAAGATCATACAGAAAGGAATATCTTACTATCTCCTAACAGAGCCCAAATTGTTTATTTTTGATTCCATTAAAATTTTTAGGTCTCTACAGTTGGAACAGATTTTCAAGATTGACCAACCCCCTCATTTATGAACAATTAAGGCAAAAGAAGTAAACATTTGGGAGTATTTTCTTAGCTAATTTTCTTTTTCTAAGATTCACCCTTCTTTGATTAAAGATGATACATTCTCTGGAAAAGGGTAGAATCACATTATTTTGTTCATGTTCGTTTGGATCCTGGATTTTAATATAATATAAAATAGATGAGAAATGTAATATATACCTGGGAATAAGACAGTGACACTTGTGAAATTAATGAGATGGAAATTTTCAATGAAAACAAGCCTAGGTCAAATTTCTTATCTCAAGTCTTTGGCGGAGACCTCATTGGCATGTCCTGCAAGTTAATGGTAGATAGAGACGGCCCTGGGGAGGATTGTGTGTGTGTGTGTGTGTGTGTGTGTGTGTGTGCATTCAGCAATTGCCTACACATGATACTTTTCAAAGTGAGGATAAGATTACAGATAACACCTTCTTCACAAAGTAATGGATCCTAGCACAGGTTATTTTTTAAGTGATCATAAAATATCCGACATACATATATTAGGCCTGGAAACCCAGAATAGAAATCCATAAGCATTTTATCAAACAGGTGCTGAGTCCCATTTTTAAAGTTGGAGATGTAGCTGCGGAGGCTAAACACAGAAGGCATCTCTGATTTCTTCTTCCAATGCTCAAAGCCCAAAAGGCAGAGGGTGATCTAAAGCATCCTGAATTGGAAGACACGGGTTCTTATCTTGTCCTTGTGACCTTGCCCTTCGGGTGAAATATGACGGAATGTAAAGCAGTATTGAGGAGCTAGTCAAAGGCAAGTCATCGTTCGTTACCCACTTTCCTTCAGGTTATTCAAGTAGCACCAATCTGCCAATTAAGTCACTGTGATTTGAAAGCGCATTTAAGTCCTGGCTCGCGTACATAACCTCTTCAGCCTCCCGCATTGCTTTGGAATTCCTGGCCCAGAATGGGAGTTTATGCTGGCGAGATACCAGCGGATGGGCCATTTGTTTATCGGCGTTGCCTGGCACAGGCAAAGGTCATTGAAGGTAGGATGCCAAATATAGGCTTGCCCGTCACTCAGCCCCATCTGCCACCTGGTCACAATCTCCATCACATCACCTGGCATTACTCCCTGGGGCCGGTCCCGGAGATGGCCGTGTTGTCACTGATGAAGTTGAGGCTCAGGACTGAAACGGAGGACAGTTTGGGGTTCCTGAAGATGAGCTAGATTGCAAGCTCCGCAACATCAGCTGGGAGGAGAGTGGACCCCACACTTCTGGATACCCAGATCCCAAAGAGAGATGGTCTGTATCAATTTTCTTCACGAGTAATGCTGTAGAAACGATTATATTGGGGATGTGCCATAGTGAGCACTGGGGAAAGCTCTGGATCAGATGCAGGAGGCCCGAGTTCTAGTTCCGTCTCGCCTCCTCAGAGCTGTGTGATCTGGGAAAACCGGCAAAGCTCTCTGAACTTCAGGAAACAGTCTCTAAAATGGGCTTAAGAGTCTCATCTGTTCCACTACAGCTGGGAGGCTTGTAACACTTCAAGTACATCAAATCACTTTGTAAACGGTTGAGTATTATAAAATGTGAGAGCTAATCAGATCTGCAATAACCATGAACTGTCACATATCGATCTGAACTTTTAAAAGAATAACCGTGCTGTGCATCTTGCCACCATCTTCCTATGCCAGCACTCACTGTTTTTTTTTGTTGCTTATCAACTGTGGAGCTGAGAGGTGACACCTTAGGGCAAAAGTGGGTGGGGGGAGATAAAATGGGCACTTAGTGACTCAGTTTCTTCTTTGTAGGGCTCATTAAAGAATGTGGCCTTGACCTTAGGTCGTCAAGACGTTGTGCAGAGACTATTAGTGACAATGCCATTTTCAACTCAGTGTTGGTTCGTGTGGTCATCCTATTAGATGCCTGCTTCTACACAGCGAGTTGAATTGTCTACACTGGCCAAGGCCAAGATTTTGTATCATAACAGCATATATCTGGAATGCAAGGTATAGTCATTACCAATCTAATAATGTTATTATCGGAGCTGAAGCATGTGGAGTCCCTCGGGCCAGGCACTGAGCTTTATCTCATTCCATCTTCACAGACCTTGAGGGTAGGCACTATCACAAACATTGCCTTTTGTTAACTTTTGGGGAAATGGAGTCTTGGGGAAATTATGTTGCCCACGCTCACGTGGCTAGATTGGATTTTAGGTCTTTGACTCCAAAGCTGTGTTCTTATATTAAGATTAGGTACTATTTATCTATTTATGGTTTACTATGTGTTAGTTGCTTTGTACGTACCATCTGTAATACAACAGCCCCACAGAGCAAAGCTTGTCATCTCCATTTTGCAGATGAGAAAACTGAGACTCAGAGGACTTGAGCGACTTGCCTGAGATCACACAGCTAGTAAGTGGCAGAGCCGCAATTCAGACCCAAGTGAAGCTGGGTCTGTATTCCACGTCCCCATTTATAACATGCCAGGGAGGGGAGGAGAGTCAGCACCTCCATTAGCCAAACTTCCTAGTTGATGAGAACTGGGATCTGACTGACCCCGTTGTCTCTCCATGGGACAGAGAGTACTCATGGGCGGGAGTATCAGGGAGCCTGAATTTAATTCAGTAAAATAAGAGCCTCTGTAAGAATCATTGCCATTTAGACACGCAAAGAGCTCCTTTGAGGCTGGAGAGTTCCCTTTCACTCTTGACTTGAGCTCAGCTGGGGATGGTTGTCCATGTGACTGCAACGTTGTGAAGGCCCTTCAAGGATCCTTTGAGCCCGGAGACAGATGTCGGTGTCTGAACAGTGACTGGAGCCTCACCTTGCAGAAATGCTTTCCGGGGGCAATCCCCTCTCAAGCACTGCCTTTTCTCTACTCTCTTAATCCAGGTAGAAGAGATAGTGTGGGATCCTGGAACAGTGCGGGCTATGGAAAGAACCAGGCCAGGCTCTTTTGGACCTTGGGCAAAATGCTCAAAATGTCTGAGCCCCGCGTCCTGTCCTCATGCACAGGAGGACAGATGAGAAGGCCTGCCTTCAAAGGTTGTTTCCAGGTTAGATAAGATAATCATAATAGCTAAGGCACTGTATACACAAATGCATAATACATGGCAGGGTGTCTAATAATCTTGTTGCTTTCCTTATTACTATTATTATTTTACCTTCAGCTTTTAAATCCATTTTCTTAAAACAAGCAAAGCTTTCCTTGCTTCTTCTCTGTGGCCCTCCTGGCTCAGACGGTGAACCAACTCTGTTTCTCAGTCTTTGGCGTGTGCTGCACGGAGGAGCAGAGGCAGCAGGGAGCCAGGCCAGGGAGAGAGCTCCCCCGGGGGTGGGGGCCAGAGGTGACATGTCAGGCAAAGTCCTAAGCCTGTGCCCCAGGACAGCTGCTTCCTCGCTTTGGCAGCCCTGGTGCCTAACACCCGCTGACCTCGCTGGCGATGGGGACGGAGGAGGGAAGCAGCAAACCTGAGCAGAGTCCTCATGGCCCAGGGGGACCATGTCCTTCAGCTCCTCCATGTAGGATACTCAAGGTCAGTCAGTGGCTTTGCCCTAAACTTCTGAACAGATGTGTGAAGTCCCCTATCTATCTGGAGGCCCTTTCCCAAAGTCCGGGAAGCCTAGGCTGCTTATTCCCAGCACAGTACTAAGCCCGAGTATTGACCCCATCCCCCTTTAAGACTCAGGGTAGAGACACCTGCCCATTGCACTATAGCTGTGATACACGGATTAAATCACACCATTTCTGAAATTATCTCTACAGTGTGGCCGAGTTTTACTTGGTTCTCTTTTGGCCCTTGCAACGTGTTTCTGAAGACCATGTTGCACCCCGATTTATCACCTGGCTCTACCATGTGACCCTGGGTAATTCCTTTGCTTCCTTGGACTTTTGCTTCTTCCTCTGAAGAGTGACCTCACAGGACTTTTTGTGGCAGTCAAATAAGTGACTACTGCTCCGCGCCTGCAAGGGCAGTAAACAACCCACAAACCACGCTCAATCCTTTCCCACGACGAGGTGCACGCTGAGGCTCAGAAAAGGCTTCACAGCCGGTGGCCCTCGTGACCGTCCCTGCTCCCCTCCTGCTTTGCCTTCGCTGTGACGAATAACTACAGCTTTTCACCCCTGAAGCCATCACATTTCTCTTCAGGCCTGAGGCCCAACCCTGGCTCCCGTGTTCCCAGACGTCTGAGCAGCAGGCCTATCACTGGAAGTCGGCCAGCCGCGGGAGTTGTGTTTCCTCGGTGTTGGATTCCCTGTCTCGGTCTTTCCTCCTGTGAAGCAACTTAATCACCTTCTAACTCCTGGGCACCTTGTTATCCACTCTGACCTCTGGGCTTCCTTCATCACACTGGTACTTAGCAGGAAACCCTCCCGCCGGCCGCAGGGCCGGGCCCCGGGGGTCTTTTCTGGAAGGCCCCCCACACTGGTACACTTTTAGGTGGCTTCACAGAGTACTTCCTATATTTTATCTCATCTGATGCTAACAGATCCCTTTGGGACGGGGGCCTTAGCCTCATTTCATTGTTCAGAGAATGGAAGCTCAGAGAAGTTCAGCGACGTCCAAAGTGGGGTTTTGAACCTTCTCAATGACAGATGCCTTTCCTTGTATTTCCTTCTTCAGATCCCCAGGATTTCTGAGTGTGTGTTCTTTCAAGATTCTGTCTCCACCTCTTTCAAGAGGATTTTGGCTATTTGCTGGCTGAGTGATCCTGCTCGCTCTTGCCTTCTCTTGCTCCCTATCTCTGCCTCCTTGTCTGTCTCCCCTTCCCCTGCACCCCCGGCCCCCCACTCCCTGCCAATACTTGGGCTCATTCTAATGATTGACTTGTTCAGAAAGGAACGGAAGCTGGAACCAAAGCTGGTAGAAGGAATCCTTTACATTCTCTGGGTAGTAAAGCAATTTTATGTACTTTGTAATGAGTTGGATGTAAGCAGCATTGAGATTTAGGTCCCAAAAGTAACTGAGGACACGGGATCTCCCTGTTTCCCCCTTCCCTGCATTAGTGCTGCCTCGCCCCCCATCCCACCGCAGCCCCAGCACAGACGATGGTCAACACACGCTCACTCAGTTGCGCTGAATTGTGCTGCAGAGAGGCAGAGTTCCTCAGGCCTGTCACCCAGCTGCTCCTCCTCGGGGATGTCACCGGCCCAGGGACGGCAACAGAAATTAGAGGTGGCGGCTCTGATCTTGGGGCGGCATCTCCACTCAGACCAGTGCTTAAAACCACTTCTCATTCTCCATCACACTCATGCCTGTCATTCAAATGCTGGGCTAAAACTCAGAGGAAACTCTGGAAATCACCCCTCACCCTCCGCGGAGAATTTTCCTCCCCTTGAGGAGAGCTTTTAATGGATTTTTCAGTGTCACTGTGTCTTTTTTGGGTCCCTTTTTGAGGGTTTTGATCAATTTTAAATTATTAGAAGCAAGCCTGTTGCTGAACATTCTTGGGATATGAAATCTATTTTATTTTATTTTTATTTATTTATTTTTTTTGAAATCTATTTTAAACCAGCAAATTGCACTGAGCATTTCCCACGTGCGAGACCGTGTGGCGAACTACAGAAATCTCCGTCCTTCACCCACACCTTTTGGAGAGCACAGTTCCTTGTGCTTTGAGCATGGGAAAGCTGGCTTCAGCTGTAGCGTATCTCTAACAACCTCTTTGTAACTGTGCCGTACTTTATAGTTTGGAAAAAAATATATATCCCGGCTTCCATCCTGAGCCTCCCAGAGGAGACCCGAGGGCAGGAAGTTTGCCGAAGTCACACATCCAGTCATTATGTGGTGGCTCTAGGACTGGTGTCACGTCTTTGGGAAACACTCCAACATGGGAATAGTCTTAGGTCCAACATAATCCCTTAGTCGTTTCTCTGTGAGGTTCCCTCAAACCCACAAATGCGAATCCCACCCTTAAGAGTTTTTTAAGCAACTAGGTCCACACCAGAATCGCACACAACTGGAGCCTCTTCACACAGAACCAGAGTGGCCACTGGCACCTGGGACATGACGCACACCCTTCCTCAATGGGACCCTTCAGAGTCCCAACTGGCCACCGAGCCAGCCCACCTCCCACGCCTACCCCGGCCCCCCCACCCCAATGTCTGCTTCGCTCCACGTACCTGCCTGTGTGGTCTCTGTCGGCTCAACTGAGTACGGGGGCTCTCATCCTCTTTAAATACATGGAGGCCGTCCCCAGCACTGGCCTGTGGAGGGCAGGGCGGGAGGGAGGCCGAGGGGAGAGGGTGAATGAGACATGAGTAACACAACTGCTATCAGAGGCTGAAAATAGCCTGTGACCAAAGCCCTGAGTTTTGTTCCCCCCTACGCCAGCTGTGAGGCCCTGAGAGAACGATATTGCTTGGGTTCTGTTTTAATTGCCAATTGCCCATGGCCTTGGGGATCGATTGGTGGAGCATGAACTTCTGATCAAGTGGTTGAAACACCAACAAGAGTGAAGAGGGATTTTTACATCTAAAATCATTTTTCCAGGCTCCTACTCCCCTGACCTTCCTGGAAATCAATGCAAGTTACCTGCAAATGAATCATGAGCCATATCTGGGAGCCCTCTGGAACTCTGAGACACAGGTCACAACACCCGTGAAGAGAACTCAGAGCTAAAAATAAGAGTGATGGGTGTCTGAAATGATACTTAGATAATCTCTTCAAAGAAACTTGGGGAAAGAAAGGTCAGCTAATCATCAGGGTCCTGGCACTTCATGGCCCGCCATCCTATGAAGAAAAGTCTTGAATTACTATGTTCATCCTCTTTTTCTACTTAAGAATTTAACATGGCAGCATGTCATATTTATGACAAATCTTGATAAGTCTCTCTGAAACCATGTTTTCTTTGGAGGCCTAATTTCCCTTTGCCTGATATGTACATATTTTTGGCTTTGATCAAACATCAAGGACACATGTGAATTATAGAATGTGATAGGTGACAAGAAGTTCGGGATTTCATAGACCAATTTTTCATATTGCCACCGAGGAAACTGAGGCACCTACCTTGCTCGGGCCAGGTTCCAGGCAGATTGGCAGGTTCTGGATCGAAATTCAGGTCATCCATCTCTCCAGCAAAGACACTTAACCACCCGCGTTGACCTGAATGTTGAGGTTAAGTGTAAGTAGTACCCAACCAAGAGGTCTATGAAATGCAGCCATATTAGCCTTTCATTACATGCCCACAAAAGCAATTGGTTGAGTAATTGAATATTTCACTGTAAAGAAGGTTGGGGTAATTTCGTAAATATGGACACAGCACAACCTCATATAGGATGTCCTTGATCTACATTTACCTGCAAAAGTATTTGTCATAGAAATGGGTAAAGGGCAAGTGCTCTAGAATGTTAAAGTTAGAGGGGACTTTAGAAGTTTTCTAAGAGAGGAGCTTGCAAACATTTGTGGGTTGGGTTTTTTTTTAGAAGAATAATACCTTTTTTCTATAGATAATCTTAAATGGAGCATCAATAATAAAGCAGATAAAAGAGAAACTTCACTGCTTGAATTAAGTAGGTGGTCTCAGGGTCACATTCACCTAGCCTTTTCCTGAATCCCCTAAAGTGGCTTCTCAACTACTTCTTTGTGGGATGCCTGGCTGGCTTAGTCTGTAGAGCATGAGATTCTTGATCTTGGAGTTGTGAGTTTGAGACCTACATTGGGTGTAGAGATTACTTAAAAATAAGATAAGTAAATAAACAAATACAAATAAAATACTTCTTTGGGCAAGGTTTAAAAGTCACAGGTGTAGCCCACCACTTTCATTTTATAAATATAGATATTAAGGTCCAAAGAAGGGATATCACTTGTTCAAAGGGATATTGCAAATTATTTACAGAGCCAGAAAATCTGGGGTTGAGTCTAATACTTCTGACCTTAAATAAAATATTTTTTAATTAGATAAATAACACTGGAATGCATTTTTACTGTGAAAGACTAAACAAGAAGGATGTATTTAGGGTAAAATGTAAAAGTGCCTTCCAATAATCCCACTCTTTTTCCTAGAGTTAATAACTGACAGTATTTTGAGTTTTACCTAATTTGAGTCATCTTTTAAAAGGAGATTTTAGCCCATTCACATTTATTGTGACTGTGGATATATATAGACTTATCCCCTTCATCTTATTTTATGTTTTATTTTATTTTCAGATTTTATTTATTTATTTGAGAGAGACAGAGATAGCAAGAGAGAGCATGGGTGGGAAGGAGAGGGAGAAGCAGGCTGCCTGTTCACAGAACTCAATCCCAGGACCCTAGGATCATGACCTTAGCCGAAGGCAGATGCTTAACTGACTGAGCCACCCAGGTGCCCCATATTTTATGTTTTATTTTTATAATATTTCTTTCTTCTGGCCTTTTATTGAATTTAATAGTTTTCTTTGTGCCATGTTTTTCTCTTATAATTTAGAAATGATAGTCTCCCTCTAATTTAAAAAACTAATGCCACGATAAATATATATATTTTATTGACATCTAGATTTATTTGGTATCTCTATTCTGTTTTTTCCATGAGATGGGAAACTTATAAGAACCTCAGCACACTCTCATTATCACCACCTCACCCTCTCCCTTCACATTGGCCTTGTACTTAGACACCTGCCCACCACATCCCGCTTGTAAATCATTTGGGATTTTGCTTCCAGGTTGTGATCAGCTTTGTTCATTATGTATCACTAGTTGTTTAAGCCTAATTATAAATATGACTGCTTTTTTCATTCAATACTGTTTCTTGTATATTTTTATATCTTCCATTTTTAATTCTGTGAGTGTATGTGGGATAGAATGTGTTCTTGACGAATTCATTGAGGAAATCTATTGTAAATGAAGTGAATTCTCACATAATTGAAAAGCCCTTTCTAGTAGACTTGATAGACTGCTTTAACAAGTACCCTACACTGGATGGCTTATACAATAGAAATTTATTTTTTCATAGTTCCGGAGGCTTGAAGTCCAAGATTAAGGTGTCAGCAGGGTTTCTTTCTTCTGAAGTCTCTCTTTGGGTTGTAGATAGTCATCTTCTCCACATGTACCCATAGTCCCCCTGTGTGTGTCTGTGTCCTAATCTCATCTTCTTGTAAGGACACCAGTCATATTCGACTAGGGCCCACTCATATAATCTCTTTCTACTTTTAAAGACTCTACCTTCGGGGATCCCTGGGTGGCTCAGTGGTTTAGTGCCTGCCTTTGGCTCAGGGCTGGAGACCTGGGATCAAGTCCCACATTGGGTTCCTGGCATGGAGCTTGTTTCTGTCTCTGCCTCACTCACTCTCTCTCTCTCTCTCTCTGTCTCTCATGAACAAATAAATAAAATCTTTAAATAAATAAATAAATAAATAAATAAATAAATATTAAAAAAGACATAAAAACTCTACCTTCAAATACAGCTACATTCTGTGATACTGGAGATTGGGAACATATGAATTTGGAGGGGACACAGTTCATCCCATAACAATCTTAATTTTGCCTTATACTTGAATGCTAGTTCAGAGTTGTACTGTACAATATAGTAGCCCATGGTCACATGTGGCTATTTAAATTGAAATTATTTAAAATGAAATTAGCAGTTGAGTTGTTCCTTAGTCACAGTCACCATGTGCCGAGTGTTCAATATCCATATGTGGCTGGTGCCTATACGTTGACACTATAGATATAGCATGTTTCCATCATTGAAGGAGTTCTATTGGATAGCAGTGCTCTAGAGTTTTCTTCATCTGAAAAATGAAGCACTCTTCTATTGGATTCTGTGAAGATTAGATAATATTAAGCATGTGTTGGACTCATAGCAGGGGGCTCAGTCAAAACTAGCTGAATGTTAGCTCAGCAGTAAACGAATGGTAGTATTAGGACTAAGATCCACTGTTCTCACCCGATTGTTGCCCCAGAATAACCATAAATGAGCACACCATTGTGAAACATAGGACATGAAGAACACTGGGCAGGACAGTGAGGTGGGACAATGGGGGCAATCTTAAACCCATGCCTTAAAACACTACCTTTATACCCCAAATCGGAATAAACGTTATTGTATTTAATACTCTCAATAACTTTGTAAAGAAGGTATTATTTTACCCATTGTCTGAATAAGGAATGAAGTAAATGCAGCTCATGAAAGCTAAGTAACTCCTCCAAGGCCACACAGTTGTGTCAACAGTGAGTCAATGGCAATGTCAGGACTAGAATCTACTGCTTCCTACTCATCTTTAGTCTAAAATAACTAAAACCTGGTAAGCCTTGGGTAAACACAGGTCACTAGGATGACAGGGAAATTTAAATCCAGATCTAACTCCAAAATCCTTCTACAATAGCGGTTCCCAAATTTATTTGATCACGGTCCCTCAGTAAACATGTTTGAGCAACACACACACACACACACACACACACATGCACATACACACTTGTAAGTAAATAAGTGTATGTGTGTATATGTATATATTTATAAATTATTAACTATATTAGTCTAATAATTTCTACTTATGAAACATATCCCAAACCGCACACTAAAAAAGATAATAAATAATACACATAATAAAAGTTCTGATTCTTTTTTTCATGCTCCAGTATTATTTCACGTGTTCCCTGGCCCGTCTTCTACTTTGGGGGCCACTGCTCTGAACCATGCCACACAGAGCGAATGCGCTGTGGAAGAAATTATAGGCCTGGGAGTCTCAGCTTTCATCTGCTCATCCAAACTACTTTGAAAAGAAACATAATTGGACCATAATGTATTCAATGTCAGCCACATTCTTTGAGTAACTAGGGCTTTTCACTATTTCTATGCACCAGTGGTCTGACATTTGTCATTGACTCTTATTTCAAAGAGAGAATTAATTTTAAACTACCATTCAAAGGCTGCTCCTGGCCATGTGTCCCATCATGAAAGGCAAAGAAATGGGCAAAGCAACACTTGAGCACATCAAGATGTTTCTTTTTTTCCCAAGAGAGAGAGAAAAAACCCAAATATTATCATTGTCACTGAAATGAAGTGAGACTTGGTGAAACAAACACTTGATTTACTTGCATCATCCAGATTTTTTTATTGGTCTTCTTGTTTTTATAGCCATTTATCACTTGCTGATTATAGTAGTAACAGTGTTCCCTACATAATGTTTTTCAGCTTAAAAGCATTGCCATATGTTTGATTCTCTTGGGTGTGATATCTTTCCTCTTTCTTTCTCTCTTTCTGTTCCTCTCTCTCTCTGTTTCTGTGTCTCTCACAAGCAGTGGGAAGATATAGGTATTATTATTATTTTTTAGATATAGGTATTATTATCCCACTTTCTAGATGAAGGGTCCAGCTTGAGGGGTTAAGTCACACAGATAGTATATGGCAAAGTCAGGATCTGAACCAGGTTCTCTATGCTAGAGCCAGTGCTCTGTGGGAAATTTTAACTAAGCCGATTGGCTCTATATAGTTGGAAGAGAGGATACTGTAGGTCTGAGAATCACCCCAGGTCTGAGAACCTCCATAGCCCAACTACCAACTCAACTTCATCCTGCACTGAGAGATCAGGAGGGCTTTCCATCAACGGTCCCTTGGGTTTAGTAGATGCTGTCCTACACTTGTTACTTAGCAAGTACAAAGCCAGAAGCAGTACAAGCTCCTGAAGGGAATCACAGGGCCAGCAAATGGACAAGTGCAAATCAACTCGCAGAGGTTCAGAAGTGGATCAGCGGGACTCTCTTCTTAGGAGATATTTCCATGGGTTGAGTAGAGTCTATGACTGCTCATCTGTGTCAGCAACAGATATTTAAACAACCCTTTTGAATCCAGCCCTTCTATTTATCCCTGCTCCTCTTACTGCCCGGGTTCTGATGTCCTGCCTAGACTTTTTCAGAAGCCTCTATCTCTCCACCTTTTTTCCACCTCTCACACTGTTACCACATCTGATGATGGCACCTTTAGCCTCAAGGCTGCCGTTAGCCTCCCGTTACTATGAGATCATGTTAAACAATTTCGACGTGGCGTTCAGGTTTCTTCATCTTGCCCCAATTAACTTCCACTTTTTTCTCCCACCACCTCACTTCCCTTTATCCTATCTTCCAGCCTTTCCAATCTAATCACTGGTCTCCAAAAATAGCCAGCACTTTCATGCCTCTCTGCTTTGCTCATGTTCTGTCCTGTGCCTGGAATGTCCTCCGCCTCCTTAACCTGCCCCCTCTGGTGGGATCTTCCTTCTCCTTTCAAAAGCAGATCAAATGCTGTCTCTTCAGTGCCGACCTCCACACCCACCCCTTTCCACTCTCTGTGCTGGGCTCCCCCCAAACACTTCATGCTTCTTATTACAAGGAACTTGGGCTGGTTGTTCACGTGTCCTTTTGGCTCATTAGGTAGTGGACTCCTTAGGGGAACAGAGAGCATCTTATTTATGTTTGTGTCCTCAGTGTTGGCACCTAGTAGGCATTTGAAGTTTTTGGTTGAATTTATTTATATAGCTGAGCAGTTTTGAGAGATCTCACACGGGCTATATTTCTATCAGATCTGGAATAAGCAGCAAAAGACAAAGCACAAATTCAGCAAGAAGAAATTACTTATTTAAGCAATAGCCACGCCATCTAAAATTTAAAAATAAGGATTGGAGGCATTTTTAGAATAGCTGGAAGCTTTTTATTGACTTCCCCAAAACATTCACGCTGTGCCTAAAGTGGAAATAGCAATGGGTTGTAATGGACACATACGAAGTTTCTTTCTAGCCTCAGCTCTGCTCTTAACTGCTGTGTGCCCTTTGACAAGTCAGTTCCCCTTTCTGATGTCTTTATCTGTCAAATGTTCATGCTGAACAAAATGACTTTCAAGCTATCTTCTAATTCTAAAAGTTGATGATTCTTATTTTCTAGTTCGGAAAACCAAGTCTTTATTTCCCTTTGACTGTGATGGTCCCTTAACAGTAAGAGGAGACATTCTATATTGTCATAAAAACACTTAACTGTACCATGGCCCAATTACATAAAATTGGGATATTAGAAATAATTCAAGGGGTGCCAGGGTGGCTCAGTGGTGGAGCATCTGCCTTTGGCTCAGGGCATGATCCCGGGGTCCTGGGATCCAGTCTGATATCGTGCCCTGCGGGGAGCCTGCTTCTCCCTCTGCCTATGTCTCTGCCTCTCGCTGTGTGTCTCTCATGAATAAATAAATAAAATCTTTTTTTTTTTTTAAGAAATAATTCAAAATAGGGACACCTGGATGACTCAATTGGTCAAGCCTCCATGCTCAGCAGGGTGTCTGCTTGAAGATTCTCTCCCCTGCCCCTCCTCCCACTTACACACTCCCTGTCTCCCAAATAAATAAATAAATCTTAAAAGAAAAAAAAAGCAAAAACAACAAATAAAATACTCCTTGCTGCTAAAGCATCAGGGCTCTGCCCCTTTAAATTTGAAAGACTAGGCATCAGGCTAAAAGACCTCAGAAGAGGAGTTGATCTAATCTTAGGTTCATAAAGATAGAGGAGAGAATAGTGGTCAAGTCATACATGAAAATGGTTTGCAGAGGAAGGGAAAGGTACTTGGATGTTGAGTTTTAAACTCAGGTCTTCAGGGAAAGCATTCTATAATATGTCACAGGTACAAAGCGAATGGGAAGGCTTCAAGCTAGTGAGTGCAGCTGTGTCGCTGGTTCCTGCTAGATGCTGTGACAATTTCCCTTTGTATAACCTGAAGTCCCCCAATATTTTGAAATGCTGTTCTACCCATTTTTAAAAATAAGCTTTATTTTTTAAAAATCAATTTTAGGTTCACAGAAAAATTGAGCAGAAGGTAAAGAGTTCCCATACACCCCTGCCTCTACACATGCACAGCCTCCCCCAATATCAATATCCTGCACCAGAGGCTTACATTTGTTAAAATCAAACCTACACTGACACATCATTATCACCCAAATTCCAGAGTTTACATCAGGGTTCACTGTTGGTGTTTTACATTCTCCGAGCTTTGGCAGATGTATAATGACTTGTATCATCATCAAAGTATCACACAGAATAGGTTCAGTGCCCTAAAAATTCTCTGTGCTCTGCCTATATTCATCTCCTTTTGTCCCCTAACCTCTGGAAGCCACTGATCTTTTTATCGTCTTCATAGTTTGTTTTTAGATTTTATTTATTTATTTGAGAGAGAAAGAGAAAGAAGATGAGCAGAGGGAGGGGCAGAGGGACAAGCAGACTTTTCCCACTGGGCAGGGTGCTATCCCAGGATCCTGAGATGAGCTGAGCCAAAATCAGTTGTTTAACTGACTGAACCATCCAGGTACCCTCTTACTGTCTTCATGGTTTTGCCTTTTCCGGAAAGTCATATAGTTGGAATCATATGTAGCCTTTCATGATTAGCATCTTTCACTGAGTAAGATACAGTTAGGTTTCCTCCATTTCTTTTCATAGCCTGATAGCTCATTCCTTTGAACACCTAACAATATTAATTGGATTATTCATTTTCTTATTGATTCATGAGTTCTTTTTATATTTTGGATAACAGTGTCTTGCAAATATTTTCTCCCAGTCTGTGGTTTGTCTTCTCATTCTCTTATCAGTGTCTTTCACAAAGCTGTTATTCTCATTGCTCATAGACGCACTCAAACAAAATTCTACATTTAAGTTGTTTTAGCAGAAATATCGCTTAACTAGAAATTTCTTTCTAGCCTATGGAAATAGGCTTTGTTTTACTTATATTTCCTTGACTTAGAAATTAATAGAAATAGAATTTAGAAAAACCATCTGTGGTCAAATTTGCAATATGTGTTTCAAACATCCATTGAGGGATGTCTTGGGGTTAGCTGACTTCAACACAATTTCTTAAACCAGTTTTTTTTCGCTTCTGGGATCATTAACCAAAAGATTTCAACTAACGTTCTATAAACCCACAGGAGATAACATTTCTTACTGACTATACATACTGTTATAGCAATGTCTGTCCCCTGAAAGTAGAGGGTGAGATGCCTTGTAAGTGAGAAACAATTTCCTGAGATTTGCTGGAGAATAAGAAAGGTCTCCTATTTCCTGGAAGATGGGAGGACTTGGCCTCGTGAGTATTTGAGAGAATGTGGTCAGGGCAATAAAGACCTCTAGTCACAGAATGACATAGTGCTGGAGGGGGCTAAGTATATGGTGTGACAACTGTGGATCTTTTTATAGATGTGGATCCTTTTATAGATGCTGAGATATGGTGCTGGTGGTTGTGTTGTAGTTATTGTTGACTTGTTTGGTGATATTTTAAGTCTATGAGTTCCTTCTATTAGGTTGTCCCCAAACTAGAATTTGAAAGTGCTCCAAGAACTCTCAGAGGATATAGAGGCAGTTCAGTTAGACCACAGAACTTGAGGAGCATGAGACCCTGTAATATTTTCAGTCTTCAAAGAAAGATTGCATTATATATTCTCTGTTGGATGTGTGAAGGCAGAAATCATGGGACCATTTTCAATAAAATTTTTTTCTTTGTAGATCCTATGAAAGCTGAAAATTAAATATCATGGTCTATTCTGGAGACTGGGAAGAAATATTGAACATAAAGATCATGTTTCAGGGGACATGAATTTTAAAACATCTGCCATGTGAGGAGCAGCTCAAAGAACCTGACACATTTACTCAGAGAAGAGTTGGTGATAGTGGGAATATGAAAATGAACAGCAAATCTTCAAGTGTATGATAAATTGTCACATATATAAGGAAGGAATAAATTTGTCCCAAGAAAGAGAAAAACTAGGACCAATAAGGGTACACCTTGAAGAGAGGCTGATATTGTTTCAAAGCATAAGAAAATCTGAATTATCTAATAACATAGTGGATCCTTTTTCATTTTATGGAAATAATAGAAAATGGAAGAATTTTACGGCCCACTGTGGATGGATAAGAGTAGTCCAATGACTCCTACATGGCTGAGGACTGAGATATTTAATGTCTTAGTAACCCATTCACAGCATAGTGATTAGGAGGCTCTGTAATGATAGCATCAATGGTCTCTGAAAAGAGTAAATTCCCCATCACAGGAAATCTTCAAGTAGAGTTAGGAAACAACTCAGATGGAGTGTTGTAATGGCAATTTTTAAAAATTCTTTAAAATTCATAGACTTTTTATTGTATGGTTTTATGAATTCTGAAAAATGCATAGACTCACATAACAATAATAATACTGAATAATTCCGCCCCCCACCCAATTCTTTTGTACTTCCCCTTTATAGTCAAATCCACCTCCATCCCTAACCACTGGCAACCACTTGTCTGTTCTCTATCTCTATAGTTTTGCCTTTTTGAGTATGTTATATAAATGGAATTACATAGTATGCAGCTTTTTAAGTTGAGTTTCTTTCACTTTGAAGACTGTATTTGAGATTTATCCATGTTGTTAACTTATCCATGGTTTTTTCTTTTTTATTCCTGAATAATATTCCATTGTATAGATCTACCATCATGTCCATCCATTCACCAGTTGAAGAATATTTGAGGGACTTCTGGTTTCTAGTACAGAATGTAAGGAGTTTAGAAGTCGTCAGCAAGTAAAAAGCTTAACAAACTGAAAATCAACAACTTTTCTTAGATCCGTTAGAGAATGCAGATCACGGGACAAACTGCTGCCCCCCAAACTGGAGAGGAAGTCAGGTGGATACAGAGAATCACAATTTACTAGAAGGGAAACATCCATGTAGGGGCACCTGGGTGGTTCGATGTTTGAGTGTCTGCCTTCAGCTCAGGTCATGATCCTAGGGTCCTGGGATTGAGTCCCACATCAGGTTCCCCACAGGGAGTCTGCTTCTCCCTCTGCCTATGTCTCTACCTCTTTCTCTGTGTCTCTCAGGAATAAATTTAAAAAATCTTAAAAAAAAAGAAACATCCATGTAAACAAGTACGAGGTTTCCTTTACCCGTTATATCATGTCCAACTCTTAACAACAATTAGAAGATGTATCAATAGGCAAAAAAGAGAGTTTGAAGGGTCAGATATGGTAAAGGTGTTGCAATTATCTGTCCAGAAATTTGAAATAACTATGGTAAATAAGAGCTTTAATGGAAAAAGTAAACAATGTGCAAGAACAGATAGGTAATGTAAGAAGAGAGATAAAAAATTTTTTCACTTTTTAAATTTAAATTTAATTAATTAACATATAGAATATTAGTTTCAGGGATCCCTGGGTGGCGCAGCGGTTTGGTGCCTGCCTTTGGCCCAGGGTGCGATCCTGGAGACCCGGGATCAAATCCCACGTCGGGCTCCCAGTGCATGGAGCCTGCTTTTCCCTCTGCCTATGTCTCTGCCTCTCTCTCTCTCTCTCTCTGTGTGACTATCATAAAAAAAAAAAAGAATATTAGTTTCAGAGGTAGAGTTCAGTGATTTATCAGTCTTATGTAACGCCCAGTGCTTGTCACATCACGTGTAATATCCTTAGTATCCTCCTCCTTAATATTCAACACCCAGTTACCCCATCCCCCACCCTCAGCAACCCTCAGTTTGTTCCTGTGATTAAGAGTCTCTTATGGTTTGTCTCCCACCCTGATTTCATCTTATTTTATTTTTTCCTCCCTTCTCCTATGCTCCTCTGTTTTGTTTCTTAAATTCCACATATGAGTAAACTCATATGGTAATTATCTTTCTCTGATTGACTTATTTTGCTTAGCCTAATACCCTCTAGTTCTATCCATGTTGTTGCAAATGGTGAATTGTTGGTTTTTTTTTGATAACTGAGTAATATATAGATATAGATATATACCACATCTTCTTTATCTACTTATCTGTCAAAGGACATCTGGGCTCTTTCCATAGATTGGCTCTTGTGGACATTGCTGCTATAAACATTGGGGTACAGGTGCCCCTTGGGATCACTGCATTTGTATCTTTGGGGTAAACATAAAATAGTGTAATCTCTGGGTCTTAGGGTAGCTCTATTTTCAACTCTTTGAGGAACTTCCATACTGTTTTCTAGAGTGGCTGTACCAGCTTGCATTCCCACCAACAGAGTAAAAAGGTTTCCCTTGAGAGATGGAAATTCTAAGAAAGAATGAAGAAATGCTAGAAATCCAAAATACTGTAAAGAATGAATAACTTTGGTGGGTTCATTAGTAAACTGGACACAACTGAGGAAAGAATCAATGAGCATGAGGATATGTCAATAGAAGTTTCCAAAATTGAAAAGCAAAGGAGGAAACAACTGAAGAAAGTGGAACAGAATACTCAAGAGCCGTGGGACAACTACAAAAACTGTAGCATATGCATGATGAGAATGTGTGGAGAAGAGAGAAAGGAACAGAAGAAATACGTGAAAGGATTAAAACAGAATTTCCCTCAAATTAATGTCAGACACCAAACCACAGATCTAGGTAGCCCAGAGAACACCACAAAGGATAAATGCCAAGAATATATGGGTTGTTTATTTTTTATTTTTTGAGTGAATAGGAATAAATATGCTACAAACATTTAATATAAAGGTTTTGTGTGAACATAAATCTTCATTTTTTAAAGTAAATACCTCAGACTGTAAATTGTGAGTCATAAGGTAAGTCCATGTTTAACTTTATAAGAAACTATCACTTCATTTTCCAAAGCATGTGTATCATTTTGCATTCCCATCAGCAATGAATGAGAGTTCCAGTTGCTCTGCATTCGCATCAGCCTTTGGCATGATCAACTTTTTGTTTTTAGTATTTTTTTAAATTTTATTTATTTATTCATGAGAGAGAGAGAGAGAGAGAGAGAGAGAGGCAGAGACACAGGCAGAGGGAGAAGCAGGCTCCATGCAGGGAGCCCGACGTGGGACTCCATGCCGAGTCTCCAGGATCACGCCTTGGGCGGAAGGCGGTGCTAAACCACCGAGCCACCCAGGGATCTCCTGTTTTTAGTATTTGAACCATTCTAATAGTGGTATTTTAATGTAGTTTAAATTTGCATTTCTTCAATGAACAATGATGTAGAGAATCTTCTTGTGTGCCATCCATCTATTTTCTATAGCAAGCCGACATTTCAAATCTTTCGCTTACTTAAAAAATCAGATCATTCTGGGGTGCCCACTGGCTCAGTCAGTGTAACATGCAATTCTTGATCTCAGGATCATGAGTTTAACCCCCATGTTGGGTGCAGAGATTACTTTAAAAAAGAAATAAACACTTAAAAGAAGCTAAAAAAAAAAAAAAAAGAACCAAATTGTATCATTGATTTTTGAGAATTCCTTTTATATCTAGCATACAAGTGCTTTGTCAGGTAATTTGCAAATATTTTTGCCAAGCCTGTGACTGGTCTTTTCATTTAAAAAATATTTTTAAAGCTTTTCTTTGGGTACACATTTTTCTTTTTGATAGTCCTATTTAATAATTTGTCCTTTGGGGCACCTGGTTAGCTCAGTTGGTGGAGCATGTGAATGTGACTCTTGATCTTGGGTTTGTGAGTTTGAGCCCTATGCTGGGTGTAGAGATTACTTTAAAAAAATGAATAAAAATGTATCTTTCATGAATCATGCTTTCAGGGTTATATCCATGAACTTTTTGCCTAACTGAAAGCAACACAGGTTTTCTCCTATGTTTTCTTTTAAATGTTTGATAGGTTTATATTTTACATTCAGGCATACTGTCCATGTTGAGTTTATTTTTGTATAAGGTATGAAGTGTATGATGATGTTTACTTTTTTGTGGGTATGGGTGTCCAACTATGTTGACACTATTTGTTGAAATAACTATTCTTTTTCCATTTAAGTCCCTTTGCACTTTGTTAAAAAAAATCAATTGACTGTATTTGCATAGGTCTATTTCTGGACTCTATTGATTCTCAGTCTTGCTAAAATCTCTGGAGAAAAACAAAATCTCTGGAGAATGTTCATTTTTGTTGGTACTATTGAGTCCATCCAATGAATTTCTTTTTATTTCAGAAATAGTATTTTTAAGATCTAAAGTTTCCACTTTGTTCTTTTTTTACAGTTTCTATTTTTCTAATCAGAACATCTCTATTTCTGTTCAGTTCAAGAGCATCTGTGTACTGCATGGAGCATGGTTACAATAGCCACTCTAAAATCTTTGTGATTCTAATACCCAGATCATCTTGGGTTTCAGGTCTGTCAATTGTCTTTTCCTTTGAAAACTGAGCAGATTTTTCTCTTTTCTGTGTTTCTTTGTAAGTCAAGTAATTTTGAATTGTATCCTGGAATTTTGAATATTATGTTGTGAGACTCTGGGTCCTATTATAAAATCCTCTGGAGGACATTAATTTTTACATGGTTTATTTTAGCGGGCAGTATACCTGGTTTGGTTCATAGCTCGAATTGTGTCTTGCCTTCTGAGAGCGGTGGTCCCAAAGTCAGTTTAGTTTTCAAAATTTTTGCTGTGCTGTGTGTGTCTGCCCAACATATACCCCATTCAGGAGTTAATCTGTTAGTTGGGTAGTGATTGCTATCATTTGGTTCTCAAAGCCTTCCCTATTCTTGTTTGGGTCTGTTCTGTGCATGCATAATTTAGGGGTGAATCTAAGACTAGTGGCAGTTCATATACAAAATTAAGGGATTTTCTTCTCTAACTTTCTCATCCTTGGAATTTCCCTGACACTCTGACTCTCAGGGGTCCTGTTTCCTAGCCTTCTGACTAGAAAGCCAGTATTTCTCTCAGATTTTAGCCTATGCACTTGGACACAAATTCTGAGCACCAGGGGTGCCTCAGGGCAACCTGAAGAGAAAGAAGAGAAGAAAGTAATTGGAATCCCATACTCTCTGGACCCTTGAGATTCCTTTTTCCAGTCCCTGGGCACTGAGGGATGGTTGTCTTAGAGTTTTAGGGACCCATGCCAGTGCTGCTGCTGCCGCCATGACAGTGCCACTTCCGGGCTAGGAGGACCCCGAAGGAGGAAAAGAAAAGAAAAGAATAAAAATAGGAAAATTAAAGCGATTCTCTCCATCTTTTGCTTAAAGGGCCCCTTTTCCTGATCCTCCGGCTAGAACAGGGGGTTCCCTTGGGATTTTTTGCTGTCATACTGTGGCTCAGCTCCAGGCCTCTGCCCACCGTCTAACTAAAGCCAAGAACTAAAGAAGGAAAGAAAAACCAGGTTAAGTTCACTGCCATAGCAGCTGTTCTCCAAGTTTTGACTTCCCCTTTCAATCTATTTGCTACTGTTTACTTTTCAGAGTCCTCAGCTAATTGCTTTTGTATTCTGTCCAGAGGTTTTACTTATAATCAATGGGAGAGATAGGTTGTAATGGACTTACTCTGCCTTGAATAGGACCAGAGGTTCTATAATGACAATTTAAATACCAGATGAAGGTTCCTCCAGACTGTTATTCTCAAACCTAGCAACCACTTTGAATTAATCGGGGAAACTTACAAAAAACCCCAACGATTCCAGGGCCCTACCTCAGACTCATCTCTGAGGATAGGAACCCAAGAATCTGTAGAAAATGCTTCCGGGTTTCTGATATAGCCAGCTTGGCACTGGTTTCAAGGGCCCAATGTGGGGGTCCATACTGGAAATTTGGAAACCCCTGGATGAGATGATCTCCAAATTTCTATCCAACGCTGAGGTGCCCAAGCTCTACATTCAGAATATGCATTCATAAAGCTTCTTAAGTGAGTTGCCAGTCCACTCACTTCCCTCAAGCTGTAGATGACACAGGACATCTCAAATAACGTCACAGAGCAGGAAAAAAAATAGAACTAATAGACAAAGTCAAGATATTAAAACCAATAAACCAAATGGACTCCCAACCTGTAAGATTAGTTTTGTGGAAATTACAACTTCTTGGAATAATAGCAGCAATAAATTCGAAGTCTGCTTTATTTAGTGTTAGCCAGGAGGAATATGGGTTATACTAAAGTCTGAGGATTAGTGGTTTCATTTGGAGCCTCCTTTCCTCCCTAGGACTAATCCTTTCCCATATATTTGACGAAATTCTTTTGGCTGAGGGTTATATCTTCCTATGTGCTAGGAATCACCGGTGAGTTTAAATTTGCTTTTCATGAAAATTTATTTCTAAGGGATCTCAGAAGGTATTTCCTTGAGCTCATGTCTATGGAAAAAGAAACCAGACCTGAGAAGTGAAGTGTTTTGTTTGGGGGGTCAGAGCTGGGACTCGAAGCCTAACTTTGGCTTCTCAGCCATGCACTTTCTGTCTGAGCTGAGTGAGTCAGGTGAGTCTTTGGATGCAGAGTGTCCTGGCATCATAACTGAGCTGAGTCAGACAGCTGCGCTGGGCAGTGGCTGAGTTCCATGCAATGCATTTGTAAAGGGCACTATGACCTAAAAATGCTTTAGCGCCTAGATTTGTGGTGGGGAAAATATTGGCAACCAAAACGATCCACCACTTGTAAAGTGCCGACTTGCCGGCATAGCCTATTCTCTGGGCACTGGGAAGGAGCCAGCCCCTGACCACCTCTGGAACATCCCCCATCCCATGTCCTCCCCAGAGTGCCGCATGCATGGTCAGAGTTTAATCAGGGAAGCAGAACCATGATGAGTTATGATAGAAGGGCTGTCTTATAGGAACTAGACCACGCACAATTGTAGGAAGAGCTGGGGAAGTAAAGTCCTAAAAGAGAGGGTTGGAGAATCGGAGCAGTCACCAACCACTCAATCTGAAAAACCAAGCATTCCTCTGTGGGCCCACTCAAAAGCACAACCATAATAACATGAAGGGGTTTTTGCGGAGTGTTGTTCTGGCTTACATAACTCCGTGCGGTATAAATCATTACGGGTGGAACACTGAAAATCAGAGACACCTCAGGAGTAATGCTCTTGGAGCTCTGTTCTCATTTTCCAGTGAAAAATCTGGAACCAGCCTGTCTTACTACAATCTGGAAATGTGTGACGGCTTTAGCACGGTGGCACTCGGGAGTGTGGTATTCTGGAATCGATGCGGTGTTGTTGCCAGGCAGACCTGGACGTCATGCTGGCTCTGCCTCCTTAGGTGGTGACTGGGACCTTCTTCCAGCTTTCTGAGATTAGCTTCCTCATTTGTAAAACGGGGCCAGTAGTAACCACCTTATAACATTGTTCTGAAGTTGGTTTAATAATAGACACTCAATAAAAATGATTCCTTTTAACTCTTGAGTACACTCTTTCCCCCAGTACACCTAGGACATGTCCTATTTCATAGAATATCTTCATATGGAAAAGCCCTTATTGCCTAAGTGATGGATTTTGATAATGAATATAGGTATATAATTTATATTTTATGTTCCTGGCCTTCAACCACGGTCCCAGATTCTCAGTACGAACAAGTTTGGATTCATGTGGACACTGTGAAAGACCATGGATTGGCAAGGGGAACACCTGAGATGAAGCTCATGGCCTTCACCACCCCCCAACCCCAAAGGGAAAGATAGAACATTCCCTAAGTAGTTTGAAATCTATCAACTTGGAATGCTTCATAAAAGCAAGTGTGGTGACCTCAGTTCCTTGGAATCCTCCGGTTTTTCTGGGTTAGAAGAGAGGTTCTTTCATGAGGGTAGAGCAGAAGAGGCAAGCGGAAGCTGCTATCAACGTTGGAAACAAAGACCATAAAAATAGAGCTTGAAAGGCATAGTACTCTGGAGCCAGTTATTTTAGGAGCATACAGACCTACATGTCAAATAGCCCCCAAGGGTATTACTGTATCATAGATGGTCTCCATTGTTGGTTGACTTTGAAATTAAAACAATAGTGCTCATGAGTTTCTGGCACATGAAGAAAAATTTGATTCCAAGTACTCTACTTAGGAATCTGGGGGTTTGAGATGCCTGGGTGGCTCAGCAGTTGGGTGTCTGCCTTTGGCTCAGGGTGTGAACCTGGAGACCCGGGATCGAGTCCCACATCAGGCTCCCTGCATGGAGCCCGCTTCTCCCTCTGCCTGTGTCTCTGCCTCTCTCTCTCTGTGTGTCTCTCATGAATAAATAAATAAAAATCTTTAAAAAAGATAAATTAAAAATGAAATAATCTGGGGGCTATATTATTATTTTAGAAAGATTTTAGTCATTAGTAACTAGAAATCTTGCGGGTATTTTTTTTTTTTTTTTTAGATTTTTAATTTACTTATTCATGAAAGACACAAGAGGCAGAGACATAGGCAGAGGGAGAAGCAGGCTCCGTGCAAGGAGTCCGATGTGGGACACGATCCCGGATCCTGGTATCACATTAGGAGCCAAAGGCCGATGCTCAACCACTGAGCCACACAGGTGCCCCAGTAACTGGAAGTTTTTATTCAGGATAAACTTCTAGAAGATTTGCACACAAAGGATCTCTTCTTATCCAAAGTAGGACAATAGGCCCTATCTTGCATAACACAGTGCTAAGCAAGTGGTAAAAGCTAAAAAAAAAAAAAAAAAAAAAAGAGTTTTTTAAGTAAAATTCGGTTTATACAGGGCAAATCAGACTGAGCCTTACTCATGGAATATGGAAGATTCTCTTGCAGCCTATCAAAACTGCAATTTATCACTTGACTGTCAGGGGACACTGATAATATACTCCTTACCTGTATTTTCCTACAAAATGTTGGCCCTTATGACACATCCTCATTTAGTTACTGATCCGATCCAGCAAATAATTGACCTGAATGTACTCAAATAGGACACTGAGGTGTAAAATCACTTCTTTAAAAGTTGATTTAAAAATTGATAGTTTTTTTTTTAAACAAAAACAAAAACAAAATGATGACACTTTTCCTTCCAACTTATCTCTTATTTTAGGCCCTCAAGATTTGAAAACTACCAGTTGGTGATACACACTGTAGGGATTCTGCAGTCACCCCACACTCTTCTATATAATTAATAGGATTGCTCAGACAGCTTATCTGCTTAAGTTCTGAAAATCTCTTTATCCTTTATCTGCAGGAACACTAATCGCTTGAAAAGGACAGGGCTAAGGGAAGTTGTTTTAAAGCCAAGACTAAAAGAATTTTCTTGTATCAAATTCTATCGGTTTCCTGGGGTCCCTGCATCTCTTCTTTCAGGTGTTTTAAATGGCACTTGGCGTTCATTTGAACTTAGGTGAGTTGCTTGCATTGCTGGTGAGATAAGCATTCCCTAAGACCTTATCTATTCGATCCTTGGCTGGATTCCATCAGGTCCAGGGAACAGGGAATGATCTGCCCAGGGAATTGGGAGGCCTTGGCTATGGGGTTCCCTCCATGGTTTGGTAAGAGCCCTTTAGTTACCAAGAGTGGAAATGATTGGCAACTTTAAGCCAAGGAAACTTATTGGAAGGACGCCAAAGCCTCGCAGAGTCAGTGGATGGCTGAAAATTAGGCTTGCACAGGAGGAGGTACCATGGCCTTTCTAGAAGCTGGGATGCAGGATCCCCAGCCTGGCAGCCAGAATGGCATGCAGTGAGAGTCCCTGCTAGGGTGAAATGGAACATCAAATCCCAGGGAGGTTGACTGAGGCTGGGTGATATGCCTACTCTTACTAGATGTGGGTAGGGCCCCCAGTTACAGTCTGTGGGCTCCACCTAGTAATTCCCTAAGAGGAAATTAGGAAGCAGCTTAGGAAGAGAAATGGCACTCTGGACAGATAACTTTGTCCGCTACTATGCTGTTGCTTGCATCTTTAAAGTTGATTCCTGCTTTTTTTTTTTTTTTTAAAGATTTATTTATTTTATTCAGAGAGAGAGACTGAGAGGCAGAGACACAGGCAGAGGGAGAAGCAGGCTTCACGCAGGGAGCCCGACATGGGACTCGATCCCGGGTCTCCAGGATCACACCCCAGGCTGCAGGCGGCGCCAAACCGCTGCGCCACCGGGGCTGCCCTGATTCCTGCTTTAAAATGATTGGACACTGCTTCTCCCATGAAAGCCTTCCAGGTTACCATGTCCCAGTGCTCTGTGCTCCTATGAATGTCTATAAAACCAACGAACCATAAGACAAACTGGAAGATGACAATTAGGAGAACCGATGGGTTACCAGTTGTCCCACTGCCGATGAATTCATCGCTGTGTAATAGTGGTTGTATCAGTTATCGGTTGCTGCACAGCATATTACCACAAACTTGGCATCTTAAAACAGCACAGCTTTACCACGCCACAGTTTATGTGGGTCGGGAGCCCGGGAGCAGCTTGTCTGGGTTCTCTGCCTGGGGTCTCCCAGGGCTGCGATCAAAGTGTCATTCTTGAGTTGCAGTCTCATCTGAGGCCCGACTGGGGAAAGATCCATTTGCAAGCTCATCTTGCAACCTAAGTTAAGCTTACATTAAGTTAAATGAACTTAAGCAGGTAAACTGAGCAGTTTGTGAGCTCACTCAGGTGGCTAGAAGAATTCAGTGCCTTGTGGTTCTAGGTTAGGATGGAGGATTTTGGTTCCTTGTTAGGTGTTAGCTGCAGGCTCCCCTCAGCTCCAAGGCTGTGCCGGGCTTCCCTAATTGGGTGACACTACAATCTTACGTAATGTAAGCTCATAACCACGTACATGTAATCATGCACGCTCCATCCCCTTTGCCGTATCCTATTAGTTTGAAGGAAGACATAGGGCTCACCCACACTCAATGGGAGAGGATCCCATGAAGGCATGCACACCAGGAAGTGGGGCTTGGGGGCAAACTTATGAATGTCCAGTGGAAGAACTGAGTGGGACGATCTCGAGCTGTCTTGGAGTCGAACACAGCTCCTTCTTTCTGTGCATCTGATTTCCCCAAACCTGCATCCTGGGAAGGAACCAGTAAGGGGGCAGAACAAAGTCTCGGCCTCGTCTCTCAAACCCAGCTTTAGGGGAGGGCGAGGGGATGCAAGGGGCTTCAGCGCCTCAGAGCTACCACGACCGGGTGGGTTTCTCAGTGGTCTGCGTGTAGTTGAATCTAGTGGCCTCCACTGACTGGCATCCTTTGCTTGTCTTTACCATTTGGCAAGTTACCACCTCTTTCCTGCATGGAAATGCTTCTCCACTTATTCACACATACATCCTGTCTTCCTCAACTGTAAGTACCTTAAAGGCAGGAGCCATTTGTTCTATCAGGAACCGTTCACAGGACCCCGAGGTAGCGTAACAGCAAAGGCAGAGAGGTCCTTTGGAATTAATAGCTCAGATTGGTTCTCTAGCGTGAAGGAAGGGGAGTCTGCAGATCAGTGTGAAAATCTGCTCTTCGCTGTACTCGGCTGTGCAAACAAAACACGTATATTTGAAAGGGATGACCTTACCAATGCTCCCATTACCCTGAGTGTGCCTGGCTCCTACCGCAGCAGCTGGGCTCACGTGTTAGTGGATGGGGAACAGATAGAGACCGGTACCCGTGAGTCATTACGTATTCTAGCAGAGTGAATCTGGGCTTCTCGCTTTAATCCCAGTGAGCCTCAGTGACCTCATCCTTTTAGCTTCTGGAGCTAATGCTTTAAAAATGTATAGCACAGTACCTACTAGCATGTAGTAAATATACAGGAAATAGCTATCATGATGATCCTTTAAGACCCTGACCGGGGAAAGCCCGGGTCATTGTGAAAGTGCAGTTCATCCCATAACACGGGGGTCAAGGAAATGCATGCTTAACCCCCGTGCAGCTCGTTCCTTCTCTTGGAGCTCATGGGACTTTATTGCGGTAGCTCCTTGAGCAAATTAGAATCCTTACTGCTACTTTCCTATCCCCTGCTTGGAAGTGTGGTGGGAGGACTGGAGCCTGCAGACGGCAGGAGACGGGGCCGGAGCTGGAAGTGCCAGGCCAGTGTAGGGAGCAGCACCCTTACACCTTTCATTTTCTAATCTCCCAGGGCATGGTGGAAAGCATGGGAGACTCTGCTGGGTGTCTGTAGCCACACAACAGCCTCTCCAAAGCCATTTTCACCGCTGAAAAGTCAAGCCACAGGGAAGATGGTAGGAACATTTCATAAACGTGGCACATCTAAAGGAACCCCGAAGGCACTGTCCTTACCAAGCATCCGCCTCCCCGGTTAGTGAGCGTTTCCTTTTCTCCCAGCAGCGCTCTAACCGGCCAAATGAAAATGTGAAATACATTTAGAAAAGTTTTAATTTGAACAACTTATGATTAAAAATACACTTTATAAATAATTTTTCCATAGACTTGATTGAGGATCATTGCAAACTTTACAAAAGGACACACGGCAACAAGAACAGATTAAAGGAATTACAAAAAACAGAGCTACAGCCATCCCATTTAAAAATACAACATTCCACATCACAGCGTTTCCATTGTGCAAAGGTGATGAGAATGCGGCACCGCGCATGTCACATATTCAGTCAGAGGGAAGTAAACTTTAATACGGTTACTTGGCATAATAGCATAGGCACAGCTCAGAGAATAAATCCTTTCTCCCAGAAAGTTAATACACCTTAGTTCAACATTTTGCTTTTATCTGGTAGGTCTGATAGTTGAAATTAGCTTAGTACAAACATATATATATATAGATAGATGTGTGTGTGTGTGTGTGTGTATAAGAAGGAAAACAAGTATCTGCTTTGAAATTAAGTAAAGTCCCAACATATTTACAGTATTTTCAGAGACTGTGTTCTCCAAATCAGTCTGATTACTTTTTCTCTATTAAACAACTTTTTAGAAAATTAAATGAAGCCCAATTTGTCAATTAATGGACATCCTCTGTTGAGACTTCCAGTTTTCTCTGTGGGACAAAGAGAGCTCCTACAGAGGTTTTCTTAGCACCATCGAAATCCATGCAGGATGGGCCTGTCGGCTTCACTGGTCCACCCGGGGTCCGGAAGAAACTTTCGGCCACTGACTGTGACCCTTTGGGTGTCATCGGAACCGGCTAATGGGAAAGAGAACAGGAAAGACAAGTCAAACCTGCACAGGGAGGCATGGCTTTGATAGCCTCACAGGGCCGGGCCGGAAGGGTGTGGCACACGGTGGGAGCCCAGCAGATTTTACAAATGGCTCGGTGGACTCCTTGGGTACTCTTGCTGGGTTTGGAAGGCAGCTAGGCCTTCAGTCTCCCCCTCCCATCCTTTCCTTCTTCAAGGAAGGGAAGCAAAAGTGAGTCTTCTGTGATACTGATGATAGTTGGGCCTCAGTGACCCAAAGGAAAAAAAAAAAAACCCGTTGGATGGAAATGCTCTCACCTGTTGTGAACCCGTCACAGCAACTGATTGTCCATTTGGTTGGTTCTGGCCTGGCACTGGCGAGTCGTACCTGGTGGCCCTTCCTTGCTGAGTGCCTGCACTTTCCGGCACGACACTAATGCCCTCTAGTCTTGGAGACACGGGAACAGCTCCAGGGCTGGCGGACACCTGCATACTGGGGGAGAGGAGTCCCAAGTGCTGCAGTGTGAAGTTTACAATGGCTGAGCTTGGGGTCTGACCGGGAACAGGGTGGCTCGCAGCGAGAGCCGGGCTGTTCCCGACAGGCACGGCTGCCACCGAAGTTGGTGAGACCATTAACTTCAAAGGTGTTACATGAAAAGAGGGAAAATTAACAGCAGTGAGTTCGGATGACGTCACTGGAATAACACCTGGAAAGACAAGGGGGGAAAATATCTTAAAAGCACAGGCATTTGTCGGAGAGGCTTATAAGGCTTAAGTGAACTTGGGCCTGACCCACGTTTGCATAGTGTTTTAGAGACACTCACCTGTGATGGGGGAGCTGTAGATCCTGTGGTTTGGGGAAAGTGTACTGGAGTTTTCTTTACTAGACAGAATGGACTCTGCCCCCAGGGACGAGCACTGGGTGAGAGGGATTAGGTATCCTGATGGAAACAGGGTCTAGAAAACAAGGAGGATTTATTTTACATATGAATATGGAAGGAAAATGGACAGGTACCTGTGCCAGGACTCATATCCCTTAGCGGTTGTTTGTCTTATCAGACCAAAGCATCCAGTGGTATGGGCTACGGGCAGGCCACCTATGCAGCTACTGGAAGACGATTTCGCTCCCTCCCATTCCAATACCCGTCCTGTTAAAAGCCATGTGTTTCTCCATTGCTGTCTGTGGTCTCCGGAAGGGTCCTAAAGCTAGCAGTGAGCCTGCTTAGAGGTAGGATGTGCCCAACACACCCCCTCACACTGACATCCTAAGTCCCGCTATCAGACTTTTTGGTATGAAGTGGCGCTAAATGTCAGAATTACATTTAATGCAGCGGGGCACCATGGTGGTGCTGCTGTATTTGTTATAGGATTGTTCTTGAATTATGCAGGACGGTCATTTCCCAGAGAGTGTTCTAGGGAACCCTGGTTCCATGGGATGCAAGTTAGCCCTACTTGAATCATGGTCGAATGGGTCTTGGAAATACTGGGTTGAACAAAGGAAAAAAAAATGGTGACTTTATTAGAGAATTTCTGAGGGGCTGTAATGATGGAACGCATTATAAATCTCCAGGGGGGCATCCAGCATATAGCATTTCCTGGGCAACTTGGCAGCTACATTTTTGGTAGTGTTGGTATTCAAGGGAAACATTTTAAGAAATGGTGATTTAGAGAAGGGGGCTGGCTGCCAAAATCATAGGCCAAAATGCGGCTTCTGGGCTACTTTTAGAAATAAAGTTTTACTAGAACACAGCTACGTCCATTTATTTATGCTCTGGCTATAGCTGCTTTCTTACATTTCTAATAACAGCAGAAGTGCATAGGCAGCACCGAGACCATATGGCCTGCAAAGCCAAAAATCTTTAGTAGCTGGCCCTTCCCAGAAAAAATGTGCTGACCCCTCATTAAGAACTAAGTAGTTATACAACTGTGGGTTTTTCCCCAGGACCTTAGGTCCCAGCGGATACCAAGCAAATGCTCTTGATAACGTACAACTACAGGGCAGGGCCCCAGAGTTCAGAACCTACAGATAACAAGAAAAAGAGAACTGGATGGTTCATACTGGAGACCCACAAGTCACAGAGCAAAAGCTTTAGGCAATTAAGTCACATTCTAAACAGAAATGGCCAGTGTTGGGCTGTGTGTATCCCCTCAGCAAGCCTGCTTGGTCGCTGCACTTCTCCAAACAGCCTGCCTGCCTGGGGGGCTACTGCCTGAGACGTCTGTTTCCGCCTTACCATGAGCGGGCCTGGCAAAAGCTAAAAGCAGCTCTTGTAACCTGGGGGGCCCTCCTTTTATCTTCCTCCAGATATTTCTTCTCGCCATTGTCAAAACAACACCCTGCACTTTGATCTAGCTGTTAATAGGTCCCATCTTTTCCTTGGGAACCAGTGAATGCAGAGCCTGCAATCCTCGCTCACAGTGCCCCCAAGACACTGTTGTTTCTTTATCAATTTTGCTTCTTAAATGTCTGGTACCGTTCCACAGCTTTACTGGCTGGTTCCTCGAAAGCTGCAGGAATAGAAACTTTTAATGGGGTGGATTTAGGCATTTTACAAATAGCTGTTCTTTGCCACCGTTAATCATACTCTCTCAAAGTACAAGTTACTCTGGTTGCTGGTTTAATTCTTTCAAATCTTCAGCAAAACCTCTACTAATAATTATTTTTCAATTTTCTACAAGCTGCATTCTTCAAAAAAAATCTTTTAACCTATATAATGTCAATTCCTTTTCTTTTTTTTTTTTTTTTTAAACCAGAGCTATTAATTAATTAGCAGGATGAATGAATTTGGTATATTTCAGCTTGCATGTTTGTCATCTAGGCTACATCAGCCCTCTTTCCCCTTTCTCCTGTTCCATCAACCTGTTTTATTTTTTTACTATTTCTTGTCATTCACTACCTAACATATTTCTGTTTATTTGTACACTGTCTTCTCTCCACCCGTAGAAGTGTACAGATTCTCAGTAATGTTTGCTGAATGAATTAACACAGGAATCTCTGATTTTCTTTGTTCCGCTCAGTCCATGCTGAAAAGAAATGGTCAACATGAAGTCACAGAGACGAAAAAAGAAGCAAAGGGACGTGGAAAATCTATCTACTGAGAATCCTAATCCTGAATGACTAAGTGGGCAACAGGGGACCATTATTAAATCATATCCATTGGCCCAAAGAGATTATGGACCTCCCAGAAAATTGAATCAAGCCAGAGCCTTGTGATTTTCCCCTTCGCATGTACATTAAATGCAAAATGATACTAGAGAAGATAATAGATGTTTTGAATGGTTACCATGAGGCCATCCTCGGGGAAGATTTGACAAACTCTAAAGCCTCTTTAATAACAACAGTTAGGGATAATACCCTTTAGCTTATACAGCGCCTTAAAAGGATCACAGGCCCCTTTATGTATATTATCATGTAATAAATTCACTTAACCTCACAAAAACTGCAACATGGCCCTGGGGCAAGTATTCAAAAGCAACAGTCACCAAAGGCAGGTGCTGGGTCTGATTTGCTCCAGACCACAGTGCTTTTATACCCAGGCGATGATCAGGAAAACACTGGTAGGATAAATTCTTCACGGATGTGCAAAAAAAAGATGTAGAGAAGTAAAATAAGTTAATAACAGGGACAAAATGAGGGACTAACTTCTGCCTCTGTTTATTTGGTGATAACATCCTTCCATATATAATTGTCTTGAGGGAGAAAAAAGGAGATGAGGTGTATAAGAGTGCCTACTGGTAGGCAGCTAACAAATGTCCATTCCTTCCTAAACTTAACCCCACCCAGGAAAAAAATGATCTGGAACACGGAAATCCCTGGGAGCCGGCGCATCGAATCTACCTACCATCGGCCAAGATAAGCTTGACTATTCTATTACACAAAACAGAAATTTTGGTTTAAATTTTGAGGTGGGAAGGAAAAACAGAGGGTACAGTTTGTCTGCCAGGCGACAGATGCCAGGTAAGTGACATCAAACAAACATTAGGTAATGACTCAGAAAGCAGGAGTTAGAGGAACCCTATGCATCCAATCCATTCATCTGGGGTTACGTCTGCTTGTAAATTATTTAAGACTTTCATGACAGGTGTTTGCATTCCAGTATGTGACAGAGAAATGGACTTAAGGACAACCACCCGTGGTGCTTTAAAAAGCGAACAAATAATCCCTTCCTCCAAAGGTTAAAAATGTCCCTGTCGTCATCCCCGTCAGGGGATTAGCTGTCTGGGGCTTTGTTTGGATTATGGGATGCTAAGGAACGGTTCCTCATCTTCTGAGAAACTGCCCTTTGCTCTGATAAATTTCACGAGCTACTGAATTCTCCTCTGACCAACTGCGGAGTTTCTAAAGCCTGACACAGTTCAAGGCTGTACTTACCGCGGAGACATTTTCAAGTCCTTTTAGGTCCTCTTTAAATTTCTTTTTGGAACCACCGTCCTCAAGCGTGCTTGCCCTCTTTGAGCCTCTTTCTCCAGCCGGCTCCTTGTCTCGGGTCTTGGCACCTGGTCTCTCCGGCACTGGCAGCAAGCTTCCGGGCCTGGTGGACGCACTGGCCTTGGCGGCATCACTCGCTGCCTTCTCGGTGGTGGCATCTGTGGCATCTTTTGATCGTGTAGCTTTAGAAGAGGGAGTGGGGCAGACTGTGGGGCTCAGGCCTTGGGGTGACGTCATGGTCTGGGCTTGGGCAGGCTGCAGGTAGATGGCATAGGACGGGCCTGAAGGGGCCTGAGGTAGGATCACCGGCACCGCAGGTGACAAGGGGCTGGGGAGGAGGGGGACCACCCCCAGGGGCTGGATGAGGGACGGTGCCGTCAGTTCCAGCTCAGCATTTGCTGGGGTGTCCAGAGGGGCCACAGGTTTGCAGTGCCCAGATCTTGCCAGCTGGACTTTCACTTTCTTTCTGGGTTCACTAAAAGACAAGATTTCCAACATGACACACTGGAAACACTTTTTCTCTAGAATGTTCCACCACTTTAGATTGGCCTAGATTGAAGCCATGCATTCATGAAACTAGCAGCTCGCGTCTGTAATGACTGCCTAAGAGTTATAGAAAAGATTATCTCACCAGTTTCCCAGGCTAGCAAGGAGTTTTATATAAAATAAGTAATCCTAATGATGCGACGTAAAACTAATTCATCCTGCCACTAAAGAGTATTACCACCTACCTTGATTGCTCTTCTAACTGCATTTTGCAAATAGCTGCGAGTTGAGCCATTTTACTTGGGAAAGGTGCTGAATTCTGAGAACTCTCAGCTGGTAAAACAGAAAAGGGTGGGGGAAGAGCGTTGGTCAAAGCAAAAAACTGAATGCTCACACAGATGAAACGTCACTGAAGACAAAGGAACAGAAAACCTGCACCTCCCCCCCAAATCACACAGCAATTAAACGATAAAGCCCACCAATTCCTTTTGATCCTTTCATTCATACAGGAGTTAGGCTTCAAGTGGGTCTGGGTAGAAGGGTATTGAAAACAGTTCTCTAACGAGTACCGTAGGGATCAACTAAGCTAAAGAAGCCGATAAAAAGGAATTCTTCTGAGCGGAGCCCAAAACCTTAATGAAAACATACCTTTGTTGGTCTTGATGGGGCTGCTGGGGGCAGAATTGATCTTTCTCCGGTCACTTTCGATGCTCTTTACCAGTTTAATAAGAGATGGGTGTCGAGTGAAGTTCGGTTTCCCACGCGTGGAGAAGAGGTTTTTGGCACAGTTGTCTTTCGAAGGATGCTTCGCCTCCAGATCGGAGCAGGGGAGAGGGAGGACTGGGCCCCGGCCTGAAAGAGAGAAGGGCAGGAGGTCAAAACCCGGCTGGCTCGGCCTCCCCGTGGAAGATGAAGTCCAAGTGTAGTCCGAGATCGATGTTAGGAATGAAAGCATCCACAGGTATAAAGCACTGACCTGGGGCCAGACCCTGTCTGATGTGCCTTATGCACAGACCTTGTTCATCTTATTTTAACTGAATTCTGAGGTAAGATTTCAAGCTTTAACATCTCTGAAACCCACTGCATCCTACAACCAACCAGTAGTGTAGTAGAGTGTAATCATTAGTGGTTTCTCTTTCTTACGGATACAGACACAAAATTGTGCATCTTCTAATCCGTAGAGTCCTAACCCGATGACAGATGGCAAACCTCACTGCCGTGGGCTGAATATTTGGGCCCCTCAAGTTCACAGGTTGAGATCCTAACCCCCAAGGCGATGGTGTTAGGAGGTGGGGCCTTGGGAGGTGCTTAGGTCAGGAGGGCGGAGCCCTCCTGAACAGGATTCAGGCTCCTATAAAAGAGGCCCCACCGTGCTCTCTACTCCCTTCTGCCTTGTGAGGTCATGACAAAAAGACGGCCGTCTACAAAGCAGGCTCTGGATATGTTGGTGCCACAATCTCGGACTTCCCGGCCTCCAGAACCGTGAGAAATAAACTTCTGTTGCTTGTAAGCCACCCAGTCTAAGGTATTTGGTTACAGCAGCCTGAACCAGACTAAGACACTGTCAACAACTCCATGAGGTAGGTAATTCTTGGGAAATGCAGCCCCACCTCAGAGACACTCAGCCACTCACCTTGGTCTCTCAGCTAGTAGAACGTGAGTCTGGGATATGAACCAGCCAGTCTGGCCCTAGAGCCTACACTCTGCATCCCTGCACCAAAGGACCTCTCTCTGAGGTCCCAGCCCACTCTTGAACTGTAGAAGTCCACGTATACACAGATTTTTTTTTTTTTTCACTGCAGTACTGTAAATGTGTTTTCTTTTCCTCATGATTTCTTAGTAACATTTTCTAGCTTACTTCATTGTAAGAATATAGTATAGGATACATATAACATACAAAGTATGTGTTGACTTTATGGTATTGCTAAGTCTTCTGGTCAATGCTATAGGCTATTTTAGTAGTTAAGTTTTGGGGGATTCTAAAGTCATATGCAGGTTTTTGATTACACCCCTAATGCCTGTGTTGTTCAAGAGTCAACATATATTGAAAATCACAATAACCTTGGAAACAAACCACTGTTCTTCCCATTGCACGGGGAGGAAACAGCCTTGGACCTATCACTTGCTCCAGGCCACACAGCTAATGAGCTTCCCTCCACCTCCGTGGCCTTGTGTTCTTGCCACCAAACACCTCGGCTTGGGATCTTTGGTGGAATGCAAAATGTCAGAACCCCAGAATTGAGATGGAGACCAGAGTATCGATACTGGAATGAATTCATTTCATATTCTCAGTGTGTGTGGGCTCCTTTATGGTCGCTGAACAGGATAATCATTAAGCAATAGTTTCTTATGGATTTTCTGAGATTTTCAACTTTTTCAGATCCTTTCACACAGGCTCTGCCTGTTGGGTACAGGGTAAGAGGCGTTTTGGATCTTGGGGTCGCTGATGGAACCAGCCGCCGCGCTTTCCATATTGGCGCTCGTCTCTGTCTCTCCAGCAACTTACAGTCTTGCCACGTGGGAGTGTGGGTGGGGAGAGAAAGGGAGACTATCTCCCAATGTGCATTAATTCAGAACAATGAAGCGAAGAATGAAGGGAAGCAAATACATACCACTGGGACTTGGACTGATCTCTGGGCCTGTCCATTTAAAAGCTGGTTTTCGGCCTCTTTCTTCTGTAACATGAACTTTCTTGATAAGATTCAGGCTACTCAGAACATTAGCTATATCATACAACCTCCTAATTTTTGCTGGAAAATAAAAGGTATATATACCACTTAATGGAATAACGAAAGATCAAAGGACTCTGCTTCCTAAGGACGTCACGTATATTCAAAGAGCTATCCTAGCCATCAACGTCAAACAGAGGAAAATGGGACCCTTTCAAGTTATTCTGGTGCTACTGCTTTAACTCACACAAAAAAACAGGTTTAAATATTGAAAAGACTTCAGTTGCTGCGGGTACCGAATTTTGAAATGACAAAGGTTGAAAAAGGAAAAAATGACTTCATGAGATCACCCTATTGGGAACTACGTTACAGATTTTTGAATACAAAGTTCCCACTGCTGGGAATCTTCTAATGAGGATTCAGAAGAGTTCTAGGAATCGAAATAAAGCACTGATGATAAATGTATCGCTTTCCCACTTGGGAGAGTTTATAACAATGAGACTTATTCACTACCATAAGCATAGAGGATTCTATACCCCATCAAAATTTGTATAGTTTTATCATTGTCCTTACGTGAGAGGCAATGCAGAGATTAGTTAATTCTACAAATTTTACATATCTTAAAAAAGTTTGTTACAAGAAGCCTGCCTTTACTTCCAGCTTGATAGTACAAAATTAGAAATTGGGCCCCTTCTTCACAGCCATGCCAGAAAGTTCTGAATTCCCTGGGGATTCAGCAAGTTATACATCTGCAGTTCCTGGAATGGTTTCCAGCGCTGTGACTAACCAGTGAAATGGAGGGCTGAAAACTGTCTGGGGAGTCAGAAAAAACAGGCAGCCCATCAAGAGTCCCGGGACGTGTTTTCTGAAATCCCATCGTCTCCCAAGGCAATTGCCAGTATTATTGCCTTTACCCTCGACTTAATTTTGTCTTATAGAGACACTATCAACCTGGAGATATCTGAATTTACTTTCTCAGGACTAGGGTGGTTTACAGGGATGGGAAAGGAGTCTGGGTGACAACTCCTGGCCCCCCCTCCCTGCAGCGGGTCCCCTGTTGAGGCTAGCCTCGTGCCTTGTGGGGAGAGGTAGGCATGCAGCAGGTCCTTCCCATCTGCTAAGTACTTCTTTCTGCATGCATCTCTTCCTGGAGCCTCCTGCAAAGCCTGTCACTGAGGTGCGGGCTGAGCTCTGCGTCAGGAACCCAGTGCAGGCCCCTTTCCTACTTTGAGCAGGCCTGGCTAAGACCATTGTTTTCAAAATGGCCAACCAACTGTGCTGCAGGTAGGTCACTTCTAGGAACAATCTTAGAAGAGTTACTTATTTCTACCCATATATATGAGAGCAGAGATCTGGGTTCCAGACCCACTTTACAATTTACTGCTCATTTAGACTTCAGGCACCCACAGGGCCCACGTGTGCAAAATGGGGACGGTGTTACAGTATCGAAGGAGGTAACTTTTAAGGAACTGTTTATAAGCCAAAGTGCTGGACAAATAAGACTCGTTATATATGTATCTTTGAATCCTGCATGTTAGCAAAAACCGGTATAATCAGTATAATCGTGGCTTCTGGGGAAAAGTGAAGGTACAAAAGCATAATTAGAGAAGATGTCAGGCTAGGAAATGTATTTGGAAATCAGTTGAGAAGTAAGATTTTACAGTCTAAGATGAGGTCCAAAAGCCCATGACAGTCACCACACTTACTTTTAAACTTGCTTCTATCCAGATCTTCCACGTGGTCTTCCCCAATTAAAATCTTGGCAGCAATTTCTAGGCTTACTATCTGAGGCGTTGACACCAAAAACAGCATCACAAATTTCTGGCTCATCACTCTTAAAGACTTATCTTTGCGGCTGTTTACAGAAGCTTTGGAGAAGGATGAGGATTAGAGAATTAAAATTCATGAAGGGACAAGTGACTTCTAAAGTAACAAGGCTAAAAATACCACAACCTCATCAGACAGTTGACAACTGCAGCATTTTAACATGTTGAAAGGCAGCAGCAGCTTTAGAACAGTGTTCTGTAAGGAACCTTTTCCCTTAGGCCTCTGAGAAGCGCTATGTAGCCCGGCTCTTCGAACCACTGCTCACCTGCCCGAAATTCCACTCCAGGGAGTTCGACAAAACACATGTCTGGGTGTCCATTCTGGCCAGTGTTTGATTTGATGATATGATCCTCTATACTGTAAGTCTTACTAAAGTCAAACTCTTGTTCATATTCTTTCTTTTTGATCATCATAATCTGCTCCGCATACTTGTTCTCCTCCCCGACGCTTTTCAGAGTCCCCAGGGTTTTGTTGAGGTTATGTCGCCCATGCCAGGTGTACCTGTTTTTGGCGAGGCGGCTCACCATGTGTAAGCTCTCTAGGACGTTCACAATATCGTAAATGCGTCGCCGCTCAACATCTGCAAAGAACGAGCAATTGTACGTACTAGGATCAGATTTTGTAATGTGTATAGAACGGAGTAACTTTTTCGACCCTGATCTATTGACCAGCGGGGTCTGGATGATATAACTTTATTTACACTCAATAGAGAGTGTGAAGGTGAGAAAGACATGTTTCTGCTCTCATAGTGTACAAAGAATATGAATTAGACAGGTAACCTTCATTAAGGGCCTACTGTGTGCCATACAGCTTTAGGAAACGTTTACAATAAACTGGTGAGGCGGGTGTTACTATTCACATTTTACTGACGAGGAAATAGAAGCTTAGGCTGGAGACGCAGCTCACCCCAAGGTACAGAGCCAGTAAGTGGCAAACACAAGTCTTTAATGCTCTAAATTCCACATATCATGACCTGTTTTTTCTATTACTCTTCAAAGCTTGCGTGGGCATGTGGGCATGCATGCACATGTGTGTGTCACACAGACACACACAGCTGTCAGATGATAGGTATAAAACACTGTGATTTCTTGCTGTTCCTGGACCCTGCCAGATATGCCCCTGTCTGAAGGCCTTTGTAGTAGGCTACTCTGCCTGGAATTCCTGTTCCAGATGCCTTCATTGCTCCCCACCTCCACTCTTTCAAGTTCTTGCCTAGATGTTACCTTCTCAATGAGGCCTGACCTGACCACCTAATTTAAGCACACACCCAGCACTCCTGGTTCCCCTTTACCCTGTTCTACATTTTATTTTTCCCACAGCATGTGCTACCTTCTAACATACATTATTACCACTTGCTTACTATGTGCTTCGTATAATACCTATCATTAGCTCTCCTTACTATCTGTCCTTTGTGTACCTCTCTATTGGACCCCACTAGAAAGTAGGTTCCAGAGGAGGAAAGATTTTATTCTTTTCATTCACTGATGTCATCTGAAGCTCCTACAACATTGCCTGGCACACAGTAGGTGGTCAACAGCTACCTGCTGAATTAAAGGTATAGCCTACATGGAAATGATAAAGCATATGTCAACTGATGAATCTAAATGGCATATTCTTTTTTTTTTTTTAAAGATTTTATTCACTCATGAGAGACAGAGAGACAGAGAGAGAGAGAGAGAGAGGCAGAGACACAGGTAGAGGGAGAAGCAGACTCCATGCAGGGAGCCCGATGTGGGACTCGATCCCGGGTCCCCAGGATCATGCCCTGGGCCGAAGGTGGCACTAAACCACTGAGCCACCCGGGCTGCCCAAAATGGCATATTCTTAAAATGTGAAATCAAGTTGATATTTATAAACATGTATCTGGAAAGTAAAACTTTCTTCGTGGAATGATAGCTATATATTAAAATCTCCTGCACTGGGGCTCCTGGGTGGCTCAGCTGGTTAGGCATTTGCCTTCAGCTCAGGTCATGATCTCGGGGTCCTGGGATGGAGCCCTGTGTCAGGCTCCCTGCCTAGTGGGGAGCCTGCTTCTCCCTCTCTTCCCTGCGTCTGCTTTCTCTTACTGTCTCTGTATCTCTCTCTCTCGCTCGCTCTCAAAGGAATAAAGCCTTTAAAAAAAAATCTCCTGCATCATCTCTTTAGTGCCAGATTATAGTATTGTCACAACTCCAAAGATATCCCACATTTGACACAGACCCCTTTTTAGCTGTAACTAGATTCAGGGAGTAAAGGGGTAGGAGGAACACAGTAACTTTTACCAAACACAGAAATGTACTGGTCCTCAGGAGAGCAGAGTGCAGGGAGCGCTAAAGCCCTGCTTCCACTCACAGCAGCACATCCTCATCATAAACTGTGAAGAGACCGTTCCTCAGCCCAGCTCTTCAGGGCGAGAACCGAGACAGAAGTTCAAAGTTGCAGCTGTTTATGAAACAAGTCATAAAACAATGTTGCTTTCCCTTACAGCCTCAGAGCTTTCGAAATGCAATCAGAAGCAATCTCCATTGTGATTTTTTTACTTCTGTTTGAAGACTTACTCAAAGTGGAAACTCTATGCCTTTATTCTTAGATTGACAGGGCTTTAGAGATTTATCATTCCTACGTGGCATCGCTGCGTCATGACAAACACTGGCTAGATGAGCATGGGTCTGAAGGAGCAAGTCCATGAAGTCACTTTTAATTATTAACCGTCTCAGTGAGCTCTCTGCACACTTACTAAGTTCCTCGGCGACTTCGTCAAGGCAGATGTCATTATTCACAGCGGGGTTGGGATAGTTAGGATATCGTGCTAAGAACTTATGACACAACAATCCTAAACTCTTCTCTTTTCGACTTGGTTGGGATTTCTCATATTCATCTCCGGATAAGTGTTCCTACAAAAGAAGAGGTCAGTAATGTCTGAACCAGAAATAAAGCTTGACAGGTTTATTAAGGTCGCCTGCACTCGATGGCTAACACGCTTAGCTGCAAAATTTTGGAGTGGGGGGAGGTGTGAGCCAAGATAAACTGCTTGACAGATCTAAAAAGGAAGCTTGAACTGAAAATAAGTCAAAGGCTCAAAATTTCTAGTGTTGTATTTGAGGGAGTCAAAACGTTTCCTGTGCTCTGAAGGCAGCTAGTAACAGTCTGTAGGTGGAGATGCTTAAATTGCTGGTACTTTTGTAATAGCACCTCCTTCCTCCCCTACACACACACACACACACACACACCCACGGGCCTGTCGGTGCCCACCAGTCTCCACCCAGTTTTCTGCAAACCTACGTGTAAACAATCTTTGGCCTCAGGTAATCCATTTCTGCTGTCAAACAACCCCCTTTTCTGATCTCTGTTTCGTATCTCGGGGCTCACGGCACTGATGAGCATTTTCAGGTTGGCTGTTGGTGTCCACGGTTCTCCCTGGGAGATTTCCTTGGGTTTGGTGGGTGTGGTCAAAGGGCCCAAGTCGGGCTGGATGTCTGGCAACACTATATTTGCTGCAGTGGATTCTTTCAGGGGTGTTTTCATTAGTCCTCTTTTATGTGGCTCAAAAAAGAGATTTTCCTGGTTTAAAACAAGTTAAAAATTAAATCCACTATAAAACAGGATCAGATAGCTTTTGAGTTTAGAAATTGTACAATAAATAGAATATTGCTAAGGAAAAAATTGCCTAATGAGGTTGGAGAGTCACTTAAATTAGTAACTGTATTCCAATGATCACTTGACGCTTATGGTCTTTTTGCTAGCTAAACTGCCATTTTAATCTTGCAGTAAAGCACAGACTTAAATTTTTCTTATGTTCCAAGAATCAAAAAACGAAAAACCCTTCAAAGCCTAATTTTACAGCCTTTTTGACATAATTTTTGATTTAGAAGAGTGTTGCAGGTAGTATAGAGTGTTCCTATATACCCTTCACTCAGCTTTCCCTAATAGGACTGATGATTGTAAGCGACCCAAACCTCCTAGGAGTGACTTTTACACAGGACACTGCAATAAGTCAAGGCCTACACGGCAGAAACCGTGTCCCATTCCTCTGTGTGTCCATCTGACACAGTGGCTACATGCACCGAAGGCTAAAGAGGTAAAATGCCATTGATGTGGAAGAGGCAGAAAGCCAAGGGGACAAGGGTGAGGTCACACCATGGTCATACTGGTAGGCAAAACCTAGTAGGGAGCAAAATCCAGAGCAAAGAAAAGTCTGCTCTTTGAATATTTACCCCTCTCACTTTATAAAAGGAAAAATGGGGCCCAGAGAAATAAAATTAGTTATTCAAAGTCACAAAGCTAGTTCCTAGCAGAGGTAGGACTGCCACTGAAGCATGAGGGTAAATTAATAGCAGTTTACAAATAGGATGAATGGAGATTATGTTTCTTTTACTTTCCGCCACTGGGGACTCCATACATTCTTACTATCTGTGGCTATTTTAGAGAAAATGCTTGGAATGGCAATACATGAAAGAACACAGAGACTCTGGTTCCTCAGTGACTTTAGGAACAAAGATTAATGAGGCTGTTTAACACGTCTCTGACTCCTTGGGATTTGTCAAGAGCTTTTCCATTTGTATTTTCACCAAATCCTGTAGTCCCATTCTGCAGAAGAGGAGACCCTGGCTGAGAGAGGTTGCACAGGCTTTAAACCGGAATATCCTCAATCCAACTATAGTGTTCTTACAAGGAAATCAGCCTGATGGGCACAACGGAGGACCCTCCCAAGCATGTGCACCCAAGAGGTGCTAACCTAGAATGGCGTTTCTCTAAAGGCATTTCTCTAAAGTTCTCTGCCTCAGACTATCAGAAACTATAGCAATTCTCTTACTTGAGGAACTTGCTTTTTTTTTTTCATTTTTTTAATCTATCAGTAGTTGGACACCAGTCAAGATACCCTTACTGAAAAACCTGTTGTTATTTTGCAAAATGTCTACCTCAAGTTTAAGAAGCTGCCGATTTGGTAGGAAATTACCTTAAAAGAAATCCGATCTCAAATCTTGTCAAATGCCCTCTCTGAATTCTAACTGTCCAAGAATTCTGAGAAATATCACAATGCAGCCAACCAATTTTATTATTCTTAAAAATGCCTTTTCTCTCTGCTTATCTCTGGGACTTCCGTTTGGAATCAAACCGTTAAAAACTTTGGATTACTTTACCTCTGGCCAAACTCTTCCCCTCTTTAAAAATTAAATTTCCCTTCCTTCGGGGTTTTTACAGAAGCTAACTAAAAAGGGATGTGGCATTAATACGATATTGGATGTGGAAAAATGATGGGGTGAAATCAGGGTGATATCGCATTTCAAACTGCAAGGAGGAATACTAAAGTTAGAAAGGTACCTTTTCATTCTCCATTCTGTAAATTTCTCATACATTTAGAGTCTCTTTAAAAATGAAAAATCTGGAGTTTCTCCCAACACCCTGAGATGGTTTAAGTAGTCCAATCAATTCTATTAAAAAGTTTATTTTCCTTAAAAAGAAAAGGAAACAGATACAGTTAAAAGAAAAATAAAACCAGGAGCTCCGTTGAATATTCCTTCATGGACACCGCTAGGCCACTTAAACAAAGACTAACGAAAAATGACAAATTACATGTACATTTTATTCCGTCCCAGAGCTTAAGCCCCGCCGGGCCGAGAACCTCCATCAAACGCCTGTAAACTCCAGCAAACCGATCCGCTGTCGTGAGACTTAAAGCAAACCACAAAGCTCCCAGTGACAGTGGTCTCCCACCTTCACAGAAGGCGCGCCATTCCCGGCCCTCACCGCGGGGACCGCAGCTAGCACGAGCACCCACCTGTTCCCAGGTCAGCGCCCCGGCCCCGAGCCCGCCTCCGGCTGAGCGGACACGACCCCAAGCATCTGGATCAACGTCTGCATCTAGATGCCTGAATTTTTGCCCTTGACACACACACGTGCACAGGGTCAGCTGCAAAGTCTTGGGAAACAGCTTGATAGGGAGCTTCCAAATTCAGTCCTTCAAGCTCCAAAAAGTCCTCCGGGTATTTAAAGAGCGCCGGATGCTTAAGACTTTCTCTCTCTCTTTTTTTTAAGACATCCTTAAAGATGCAAAGCGCCGTGTGCTCAGTGTCGGGTGCTGGATCCCCCCGCCCCCCTCCCCGAGGACGCGTCGGTGCAGCAAAGCCACCAGGTAGGCGCCCCGCGGCCGGCCCGCGCCCCGCGCACTTCCCCCTCCGCCCCGCCGCCTGCCCCTCCCCCCGCGCGGCCCGCGCGCCGCCGGCCCTGCAGTTCCCGGACGGCTTCGCCGCCGTTACCAGGCAACGACTCCCGACCAATCAGGGAGCGGGGCGCCGGGCTGTGATTGGCGGCGGCCGCCGGGGGCGGGGCCGGACCTTGCGCCTTCGATTTAAAAATTTGGCGCGGAAAGCCGGGCCGTGGCCGGCGCCGCCCCTCGGCTGCGCGGGGCCTGAGCGCGGGCAAACCCGCGCCCGGAACCACGGTGTCCCCGCCCCTCCCCCTCGCCCGCCCCCTCCCCTCTGCGCGGGAGCTCAGCTCCTCCCTCCACGGCCCCCGGCGGAGCGAGAGGCGGGAAACGGCCGTCGCGGCCGCGGCCCTGCCGAGCCCGCTCCCGGGGCCGGGCCGGCTGGGCGCCGCGTCCCGGTGCGTCCCGCTGACCTGTCAGTTCACCTCACGGTTGGAGCTGGCGGGGGGGGGGCTGAGCGAGCGGGGACCCCCCCGGCGCCCCTTCCCCTCCCGGGTCCGGGAGCCCGCGCGTCCGGCCGTCAGTCGGTCCTCTCGCCGCGCCGAGGTGGGTGCCGCGGAGGGCAACGCCGGGACCGGGACTGGGGGGCCGGCGGGCGGGCGGAGGGAGCGTGACCGTCCCGGAGCAGCCGAGCCCCCGATTTGAAATTAACCCGCTCCCGGCGCGAGGCGATCCCGCGGGCTGGGAGGGCCGCTCCCCTCCCCCACGCCGCCCGTCCCGGCCCCGGCCCCGCGCGCCAATCGGAGCCTCCAGGCCCGAGCCGCCGGCGAATCAGGCTGCAGGCACCGCCCTCGGGGCCCGCCTCCGCCGCGGAGTTGGGGGAAAAGTTCAGCAACTTTTTTTTTTTTCCTTCCCCCCCCCCCCCGGCCCCGAACACCCCCTCCCCTGGCTGCAGTTGGGGAATGAGGTTTGGCCCTCCCGGGGCACGCGGGCTGAGACCCGGGCGCCTGCGCTGCCGCCCGGCTCGGATGCACTCACCTGCCCCGGGGACCCGGGCCGGGACCACTGCCCCTTGCATCTCCCGCGTGCACTACCGCGCTGCCCACCACCTGCCCCACGGCTCCCAGAAACTGGTGTGTAGAGGGCGACGCTTGACCACTGGTGCGCACGCTCGATGGGCGCGGGGGTCCTGGCCGAGACGCGAGAGCTCAGGTGTGGGGAGGAGGAGGAGGAGGAGGAAGGTCGAAAACCCGCCAAGCCTGTGCCGGGCGCCCTCCGGCCGGCTTCCCTCTCGTGGTCTCCCACCCGCTCCTCCCTTTCCTCCGCCTTGTCGTCTTTCCTCTCTTTCCCCTCTTTTTCCGGTCTCCGAGCCTCGGACAGCTTGGGCGTGGAATATCGGGGAGTTCTAGACGGCCAGCAGGATTGGGAGGCGCTCTGGTGCAAAGCCCTCGTTTGCGCAGACGGGGAAACCGAGGCCCGGGGCGGCCGGGCTGCCTGGCGGGTGCCCGGGCCGTGCGCGCGCGTGTCCGCCTGCCGCGCCGCCCCCGCCGCGGAGCGTTTCCCCTTTTCTCGGGGGGACCCGCGCGGGAGCCGCGGCGCGGCCCGTGTTGCCCAAGCGCGGAGCTCAGGGCGCCCATCTACCGACGGTTTGGCTGGAGCCCTTCCCCCTGCAGTCTCGCGTCTCTAAGCTCCAGCAAGGCCCCCGTCCACGATCTCCCAGGCCACTCACGTGCCCGCGAATCTCCAGTGCAGCCCTGCAGCGCGGGACGCGCTCACAGTCCCCACCGCAGAGCAGGGCGGGGCTGCAGCGACCCACCCAGGGCCGGGGCTCCCTTCCCCGCGGAGAGCGACCCTGGGCTGCGCGGGGTGGCCGTCCCGACGGTTAGGGCCGCGGCACCCGCGTCCTCCCCTCCCACATCGACCCGAGGCAGATGCTGCCGGGGCCCTTCCACCTGGGAGCCCGCCTTCTGGGGTGCTGTGCAGAAGGTCTCCGATTTAAACCAAAGCGGGGGTCACCGGGCAGAGCTCTCACCCCCGACGGCACTAAGCAGCTGGTTCTTACTGAGCCCGGGTCCACCTTTTCCGGAGCAAGGTGTGCTTTTACATCAGGAAAAGGGGGCCAGGTGGTGTTTCTGCTTTGGCCACGGTTTCACAGATTGTCCCCCCCCCATTGCTCCCTCATCCCCAGCACTGATAGTGCTCCTGCTCCCCTGTGTTCAGAGGCAGTAACTAATGGGTTCCTATCTGACCTACCTGGCCATCGATGCCACAGGTGTCTGAGTGCCAAGGACCTATAAGGCAAACAGTGCAAGGAGCAGCCCCCTCTGGTGACACTGCACAGGGGGCATGTCATGTAATGCTCCGCCCCAGTGTTAAGCATGGGCTGGGAAAGCGAAGTAGAGCGTTTTTCGGTAACCGGCCCTAAGGGACAGGGCTGGGATTTGAAGCCTAGTCTGTTACTGCTAAGGGCTTTCCACGGGAAGCCGTGATCTCCGCTGGGCTGGTGGCACCCTCACTTACTCCACGGGACAGTTGTGGCCCGCGTCACAGAACAGGGGTAGGTGAGTGGCTGCAGGTTAGCTGTCGAGTCAGAACTGGGATCCAGGGCTGCTTGCTCCCAGTTCATATATCCAGTTTCACTGCCTCCGAAAAGTTCCTGTGAAAACAACGTCCGCGGCACCTGAGACCCGTCTTTAAGCACCTGTCCCTCCCCGTGCCCCCAGCGCAACAAAATAATAATTTGTGTTAGTAAATCTTGTTTTAATGACAATTGTCTCCTACTGAAGCATGTGAAATTAAAATCCAAGTCACTGACTGATGAGAAGTAGGTCTAGTAAGAGTGAAATGAGATAGTTTTAAAGTCTTACCAGGTCTTTTCTGTGAAGGTAATGAAAAAAAAAAAAAAAAGCTGAAGCATTTCCCCTCAACCCCATATCGTGTGCCGATGTGAAGCTCAGCAAGAATGCGAAGGGAAGCGGCAGGACTGCTGAAGACTTCCACGGTCACTGCAGAGCCGAGAAGGAAGGCGGAGGAGAAGGACAGGCTGAAATCTTTTTTTTTTTTGTGACTTTCCCACCAGATGTGTTTTCCGTTCATTAGTTTATCAAATCCAAGGGAATATTTGTTCATTTGTTTCTGGTCTTTCGCTCACCATGTTGTGTAATGTGTGTCTCACTGAAGTTAGACCAGTTTTTCCACTCTCTGCTGCTACCCTTATGGTTTGCACAACTCGGAGGGAGACGTGTTGTGTAATGTGTCAAGCACTCAAAAAGGAGAAAAGACGTAAAGGGGGAAAGATGAGTGTCACCCGACGTGTCTAGATTCCAAGGTAACGCTCAGGATTTGGGAATTAGGGTGTTTCCATCATCACCAGAGCCTCATCCAGGTGGCGGGTGGCGGGAGGTGAGAAGAGCAGCACCCCACCCCCAGCCAGGCAGGCCCAGGGCTAGCAAGGGAGGTGCTCTAACTGGGGGGCTCCCAGACTTTTTTGTCTTGCTGCCACACCTCCCACGTTTGGCCCCGTGGGGCAACTCAGGGTTGTGCTATTTCGGCAGCTTGGGTTGGCACGGCCGCCACAAAACAGCTGCCTAGAGCTTTAAATGGCACAGATCCCCGTGTGCTGGGTTAGATCACAGCTGCTCATGACCAGATCCCACTCCCCCCCGGGGTTCTTTTAACTAGTTACTCTGTCCCCAAAAGAATTGTGGTGGGTCCAACCTGGGCAAGGTTTAAAGCGGGTGGATATAAGGGACGCAGGAGGTGGGACAGCCTGGGGCTGGCTTGTGCCCACCGCGGAGCTAGGTTTGGTCGGAGCCGCTGGCAGCGGCAGGCAGCTGAGCTGTGTAAGAGGACGTCCCCCTCAGCTCTCCTTGACCTCCTTTGGGGAGACCTCTCAACTGATGAGCCCTGGATGGATGCTTGCAGCCCCGGACTCAGCTGCAGCAGCAACAGTTGCTGCCACATATCGAGCAATTACCACATCTAAATTTTTTAAATGCTTTGGGGGATGATTGAACACAAAATACTGATGACCCTTCTACAGAATTGGAGTCTGAGTTCTGCCCTCATTGTATTATTGTATCATCTGATCTTAAAATCGTCACGGAGCTGAGGATCATGTAGTCTTAATGCTTATTTGTAGGTTGGAGGAACCCACTTTTTTCCAGGTTCTAGAGCATTAAAATGTATATATACCTGTACACACACACACACACACACACACACACAGATTCCTGGGAGTGGGGGGCGGGCAGGAATTTATCACATGAAAATGTCCCAATTGGGCTCAGCGGTTTAGCTCCACCTTTGGCCCAGGGCCTGATCCGGGAGACCCCGGATCGAGTCCCACGTCAGGCTCCCTGCAGGGAGCCTGCTTCTCCCTCTGCCTGTGTCTCTGCCTCTCTCTTTCTCTGTGTGTGTTTCTCATGAGTAAATAAATAAAATCTTAAAAAAAAAGAAAATGTCCCAATCAGTGGAGGAATCCCATAACCTTCCTGACCAGCAATTATAACCCTTTGTTTGAAGTCTGGTGAGGAAGGGTGACTGTCGTGATCCCCTTGAGACAGGTTCCTCTCTCCCTGTCTTGATCACAGCCCTGTACATCCATCTCTGTTACAGACACCCCTCCTATTACCACTGTGGGCTCCTGCAGGGCAGGGAGAGGGACTTCCTTATCTCTCTCTCCCCCCAGTGCCCAGCTGGGTGCCTGGCCCAGAGCAGGGGCTTGATAAATGTTGGTTCATTGAATAATGCTCTAGTTTTTTTTTTTTTTTTTTAAGATTTTATTTATTTATTCATGAGAGACACACACAGAGAGAGGCAGACACAGGCAGTGGGAAAAGCAGGCTCCATGCAGGGAGCCCGACTTGGGACTCGATCCTGGGACTCTAGGATCACACCTTTTGCCCTGGGGCCAAAGGCAGGCGTTGAACCGCTGAGCCACCCAGGGATCCCCCTAATAACGCTCTAGTTTTGAGTGCCATCTCACCAAGCCCAGAAGATACCCTGTCTTCTAACCTCTTTATGATCAGCGCCAAGTTCAATGTCTCACACCTGCTTGGTTCTCAGTGTTGGAGAAAATGAACTTGTAATTACCATCCATTTAAATTTTTTTTTCACTTTAGCTAAATACTATTTCCACTCCCCTCCCATACTCACAACTCTGTTTTATCTATTCATTTACTTGAGCATAGTAACCTGAATGCCTACTGTGTTGCCAGATCAAGCAGTAGAACAGCAAGTGGTAACTACTATTATTATCATTATTATTTTGCTTTTTTTAAAAAAGATTTTGTTTATTTATTCCTGAGAGAGACACACAGAGGCAGAGACACAGGCAGAGGGAGAAGCAGGCTCCATGCTGGGAGCCCCATGTGGGACTCCATCCTGGGACTCCAGGATCACACCTTGGGCTGAAGGCAGGCGCTAAACCGCTGAGCCACCCAGGCATCCCATTATTTTGCTTTTCTTCTGCAAATGTGAGACCTGTTTGTCACTCCTCAATTTAGCAAACGTGACTTTTTAAAAGTTTTTATTTATTCATGAGAGATGCAGAGAAAGAGAGGTAGAGACATAGGCAGAGGGAGAAGTAGGCTCCCTTTGGGGAGCCTCATGTGGGACTCAATCCTAAGACCCTGGGATCAGGACCTGAGCCGAAGTCAGAGGCTCAACTACTGAGCCACCCAGGTGCCCCTAACATGACATTTTTTCCATGTTCTTCCTCTATTGTAGTTACTTATTTAATTTTCTGTGGGTATTTTTCTTCCCTAGGAACCCAAGTTCTCTTCTTTCCTCCTTTCAGCCACATGCATGTGTCACTTGCTCTGAGCCTAGGGACTGTGCTGGCACCAGCCACAGGGCACAGTGGCTGCCCTGGGATTATGGCAACAAAGCCAACTTTTCACTTACCACTCTTCTTTCTCTCTTTCTTTTCCAGGGACATGGCCTTCATTTGGAGAAATCGTTTGCTTTCCTTCTGAGCCTTTTCAAACCACTGCTTTCAGAGCCCCTGAAAGAGGCCTGGTTTCTCCTGGAATGATCACTGAAGTCAGCCTACATGAGTTAGTTAAACCTTGGCCGGCTCGCAGTTGTGTCCTGGAGTGGGGAGCCAGGAAGACAGAACAGGTTCCTGGTCAGCCAAGGTAGGCTGGGGGGCATCCCCCCACAGTGTTACAAGCTGTCACCGAGCCCTCCGACACCCCCCTTCTTCCTCCGGCAGGCGTCTTCTCCCGCCTTGGCACTGGTGAGTTCCCCATAAATTCATGGTTTCCAGGATCTAGTCTGACCTAATATATCTCAACAATACCCAGATATAATTTGGTAGAAATCAGCTGTTCGCTGTGCTGCTTTATCATATGGAACAGAAATTGACCAGGACCTACATAATTCATTTTGTTGGCAAAACACTCAGGATCCTCGGAAAAGAAGCAGATAGCTTCCCTCTCAGCTTTAACTGCAAATGCTCAATAAAAACTCTCAGCATTTGGCAGTATAGAAATCGGTTGCGGTAATTGCATTCGGATCTGCCCACAAAATGGAGACTTTTACATGTGCTTTTTAAAATTTTTTTTTTTTGTAAATTTTTATTTATTTATGATAGTCACACACACACACACGCACACACGCACACAGAGAGAGAGAGAGAGAGAGAGAGAGAGAGAGAGAGAGGCAGAGACATAGGCAGAGGGAGAAGCAGGCTCCATGCACCGGGAGCCCGACGTGGGATTCGATCCCGGGTCTCCAGGATCGCGCCCTGGGCCAAAGGCAGGCGCTAAACCGCTGTGCCACCCAGGGATCCCTACATGTGCTTTTTAAATAGTGCTAAGCTTTGTTCCAAGTTCCGTCTTTGAAGTAAGAATCTAGAATTGTTTTTAAGTTGGTTTGAATAATACAAAATGATACTTTTTAAAATTATTATTAAAAAAGGGAAAGATGCTGGTTAACCAAAATTTTTAGATGCTCACTGTCTTGGCGTCATTGTGATAATGTCCTATCTGTGTCATGTCCTAGATGGTCCCCTCTTAGGAAAACTCAGGGTTTAGAGAAGGGAGAGGCATCTAGTACGATCACTTCTTTGCACGAGGTTAGGATGTGGATACAAGTCAGGACTTTGGAGGGAAATAGAACTTGGTTCAAAGTCCCCTCATCATTACATCTGTGTGACCTTAGGTAAATTACTTAACCTCTCTGAGCCCTACATTCTCCTCCTCAGTGTAAATGGGGATCAAAGTACCCACCTTGTAGGGTTGCCCTGGGGGTGAGATGGGATAATGGGCGTAAAGGACTTAGCACAACATTGGCACGTTAGGGTAAGCAGCAAGTAATAGTTATCGTACACTATTATAATCAGACAAATCAGTATTTGCTTTTGTTTTTATTTTTTTCTGGTTGTAATCACTCTGGGGAAAGAGGTTCCCAGGAGCCAGACTGTTTGGCCAGGAAATTATTCCTCCTGACCAACTGCATCCTCTGCCTTCTTGTGCTACCTCCCTCCATCCCTGCGACGGTACAGCTGTGCTCAGTGCTCCGCTGTGGGCCAGGCCTTTGGAAACCTACCACTAGCTTTATCATTTTTTTTGGTGGGGGGGACACTTAATTTACAGAAATGCTTGAGAAAGATACATTGAACAAGAAAAAATGCTCTAAAATAACATACTCTTATCTCCTAGTAGAATTAGTAAGTGCATCATAATTTAAGGTTTCTCATCTAATTTGTGGGCTCTATTCGTACATATGGCCTCTTCTGCTCTCTGCTCTTCTGTATCTCTTTTCCCAGCACATAAACAACCTAATTACTCTAGGCACGGCCCGGGGCATCGAATTGGATTTGGTTAGTACTGGCCAACCGGCTTAGAAGCCAAGGACTCTGGCTCTAGCCCTGGCTGTGGTACCCGCTAGCTAGCTCTGTGGCCTAGGGTAAGCCATGTACCTCTCTGAACCTCAGATTCCTTTTCTGTGAAAGGGGCTGGAAATGTCAGTGATGTAAAGACTTCATTGATGATGGGGACCAACTGAGGCAACAAATGTTAAAAAAAAAAAAAAAGAGTGTTTGAAAACATTAATCGTCATTTGATTATAAGGAAATCATCTTTTTAATATGATCCAATAGCTTATTGATTTCCACCACGGGAACGGCCACGCGCTGTGTGATCTTAGACACGCCGCCCAGCTCCTGAGCTGCAGACACTTCTCCTGCGATATGGAGGGGAGCAGACTCATTGCCCGAATCTTCTAACAGTATATGATTGATTTCAATGCTGATGGTGAGTTCCCCTTGAAAACTGGGAAAGGCACAGGCTTTGAAGTCTGGCAGACTGATGGGCTGCTTCATAGCTTGCTTTTTGTTTTTTTGGACCCTTAGAGGATTGTCTCAGAGGGTTCCGGGTATTTTTGAAAACTTCACAGCAGTTTGGCTCAAGGGCGGTGTTGCCTGCAACAGGACATCAGCTGTGAGCCGAGCTCTGCAGTAACAGAAAATGGATTAGACCATGATTTAGGTCTGTAATTTCCAAACTCTGGAGGCCCATTGGATAGAACCAGTTTGCTTTGGCACGTTGAATTTTTGTGGCCTAGATAACAGTGCTCCTTCCAAGAACTGGGATGGTTTATTGGTCCCTTTGCCATTTTGCTGCTCTCAAGGTGTGGCTCAAGCATTGCAGACAGGCCTGCCCCCCTGGCCCCTGGCCAGTGGCCTGCAGCTGTGTCAATAGGCCTTTGAAGTTCACACTCCCCAGCTGACTGGTCGGCATCATCTTCACCACGTTTGTCACAGGAAATCAGGAAAAGGTATGTGGAAGCCGGTGTTGCCCAAGAGGCGCGAAGAGGAAAATGATGGGGTCTTTGATGAGAATACGGGAGGAATTTACCCGAATTCACAGTCCACTTCCATTAGCAGGGATTGTTCCTCACTGCTCTTTCTCCTTCTGTCTCTAAAGCCCTACAGTGAGCCGGTTTATTTTTAACCTGAATCGAGTATGTGCTAACCAGTGCTTTTTTGGGGCTTTCACATAGTGACAGTATGTTGTGATGTTGGTGGTTCTGCAAGATCTGGAAGGAGCTTATGAATCATCAAAGTGTGAATATCTGTTCAGGAGAATTTGAGTGCAGTGTATCATTAAGTATTTTTGTATCGTCTATTTGGGGTATACAAAATACCTGGTATTTTTTTGTTGGGCATGTACTTCACGCTCTCTTTGGGCAGGTACTTTGCAAGTGCTTTACATTATCATCACATTATTATCTTAGTCTTCACATCCTTAAGAAGTATGTTGTTTTTATTCCTATTTTGCAAATGAGAAAAGCTCTGGGAGGTTAAAACTGGCTGAGAGTGATGCAGCTAGCAAATAGCATAGCAGGTAATCCCTAACTGTTCCACCCTCAAGCCCCTGTTCAGAACTTCTACTCTATGCCACTGGGAATCAGAATCTTTCGCTGACCATCAAGCCTCCTTTTCTGTCCGTGTTACTCACATTCAGAACCATACAGTTGCCTCTTTCTCCTCTTTATCCTTGCTTAGCACATCTTCTTGGTCATTGAGTCCTGCCAGTTTGCCCTCCTCAGTGTCCCTGACATTTCATTCTTACCCCTGTGACTTCATGCTTGGACTGCTGCAGTATCCTCCTAGCTCCCGTTGTCACCAGTCTTCTCCTTTTCTATCCTTCCTGCTCACCCTGCCAGATTCATCTTCCTTTACCACTGCTTTGTCCTAAAATGTGTCATTTAAAATGTTCCAGGGACTTTCTGTGGCTCACAGGATAAAGTTAATACTCACGGCTTGAAATTGAGACCACCTCCCACCCCAGATCCCCACTCCCAGCCACAGAGGACCTCAAAGTTGCTTTCTGGCCTCACCCATCACTTCTGGCAATAACTTGATGTTGCCTTGGATCTTTTTTTTTCCTTGAATGTTATCTTTTTTATTTTTGAGATTTATTTATGTTAGAGAGAGAGAGCATGAGTGGGAGAGGCAGAGGGAGAGGGAGAGGGAATCCTAAGTAGACCCTGTGCTGAGTGTGAAACCGATGCAAGGCTCGATCTCATGACCCTGAGATCACGATGTGAGCCGAAACCAAGAGTCCGGCAGCTAGCCCACTACACCACCCAGGCGCCGCCTGCCTTGGGTCTTCTGACTCAGCATCTTTACCTGTGCTGCTGCACCTTCTGCCTAGAATGTTACACATCCTTCTACTCAGTCTCCTCTCTTAAAATCTCATCCTGGCCTGTCTTCCGTGAATCCTTTTCCGGTGGCTTTGCAGAAATGACGCCCCCGGCGCATTTTGTAACACGTAAATAGTACACGTCACACGTAACTTCACTGCACTTACCTGTGTGCCAGTGCTTCCTCTCTAATCCCAGTGTGACGATGGAACCCCTATATGTGTGCGTGCATGCATGCACAGGTCCCTGCTATGCTCATTGTCATTAGCGTGGTGCCTTGTACATAGTGGGCCCTTACTTGGTTGAACAAATGAGCTGATGAAGAGGGGAAACTAAATGGGAAGAAATAATCTACTTTTTGGGCGTTCACTACATGCCAGACAGTGTTCTTAGTACTTTCTCAGCTAATAATTCCTTTAACCCTTGTATCTACCCCACAAGATAGGTGATACTATTGTCCCCAGGACAGAAGTGAGGAAACCAGGGTACCACGAGTTGACCTAAGTTATCAAAGAATCAATGATGGACCCAGGATTCAAATTCACATGGGCTGTCTCCAGAAGCTAGGTTGTCACTATGGCTACCTCTCCACGGATGGTCCTGAGCCTGATAGGTTCACTCACATAAGAGCTGCTTCCTGGGCTGAAAGATTTATCATTCGTTTTTTTTGTTTGTTTGTTTTTGTTTTCTTAAGATTTATTTATTTATTCAGAGAGAGAGAGAGAGAGGGAGGCAGAGACACAGGCAGAGGGAGAAGCAGGCTCCATGTAGGGAGCCTGACATGGGACTCGATCCTGGGTCTCCAGGATCACACTCCGGGCTGCAGGCGGCACTAAACCACTGCGCCACTGGGGCTGCCCAAGATTTATCATTCATAACAGGTTCAGGAGAGCCTGAGAACGGTGAGGATCCAGGCTTTCTTGTCTATGTCAGTACGCGAAGCCTTGCCTGCCTCAGCAGCGTGCACTGGGTGGGTTGGTGAGCCAATATAACCAGTCCCAGGCGCTGGAGTTCCCCAGGTGACGAAGTGCAGTGTAAAAGTGAAGGGTGTGTTTCGTGTTCTAGGAAACATGGTGACTTTGCAGTCAGACTACGGGCCTGGGGCTCCTAGAACACTCCACGTTAGGTGCGAGGTGATGACTTGGTTAATAATCCTAATCGGCCTAGCGCACATACCCTGTGTTTATCGCTCCTGTCTCGTAATCAGCTTCTATATTTTCCTTAACTTTACAGCTCAATCTGTGTGCCAGAGTGACTGCAAACCCGTATTTATCTAATTTAACAAACATGTGCATGTGCTGCAATTAGGCTCACATGTTGTGTGATCAACATCCTTTGCTAATTGCATAATTCCTTTTGCATTTCATCGTCAGATGGCATCCTTTTTGCGTACGTGTGTGTGTGTGTATGTGTGTGCGTGTGTGTCTCCCTGGCTTGCTGCTGGTTGCGAGCCGCATGTGGAATCACAGGCTGAGGCTCCCACCACGGTAGAACCACAGCACTGGAGAGTTGGGAGGAACAGCCTTTCTTGTTTACAGGTGAGGAAACAAAGCCCGAGAAAATGAAGGGACTCCTATTCAGATGGCTCAGTCCGGAGAAGTGCTGAAGGCCTGTAAGGATGAATACATCTGCAAAGAGTATCCCCCAAACCATTCCCGTGTAGAAATCCCATGAATAATTCAAGCCAGTCTTGACAATTAGCATGGAACTTGAGTCTGGACGAGATGAGGCCAGGCCTAAAAGAAATCGAGTTTCTGGTGAGGAGGAATCTTAGGCGATCCTGAAGTTATAGCCCTCAGCAGTTGGTCCTCAGCGTCAGGGGGGCTCACTGCCAGCATGTGCTGCATTGGAAGGGAGGCTGGCTAACCTCTTTTCCCTTCCTTCTGCCTCTTTTTTGTAAGATTTTTTTTATTCCTCTATAAAGTTAGACCAGAAGAGGGTGGAAGATCCATCCAGGAATTAGGGATTAGCATAGAAGGAGTCAGAATATTAGAGCTGAATGGGGACCCGAAGATCTGGTCTAGAGCTTGCTCTGCAGGTGGTATCTACAGGCACAGCATTGGTTGGTGGCAGACCTGGGACTCAAGCCTGTGTCTCTTTACTCAGAATTTGGGCTTTTCTCATCACAGCATTCTTCTAAGGAAGGGACACAGAGGACAAGGCATGTCGACATCTCACACTTTCCTCCCTCCCTCAGCACCTTTACGTCATGCCTGGGAGTGCTAAGCCAGGGCTATAGGGATGCTGAGGCTCAGATCTTCATTTGGGCTGAGATGAAAGGGCTAGGGGAGAGGGTCCCCCCAGTGGAGAAGGCACCTGCTCCCCATTGTGGAGATTCTGGACTCAGGATTTAAGAGGACGCAGTGGAGCCCAATACAGCAGGAATTCTGCTGATATTTGCAGAAAGAGTGTGTGCACTGGCCAGGGGATGAGGATGGGAGGAAGTAGAAAGGTAAGAGGAGGCTAGCTATTGCTACCTGCAGTTTCTTGGCTTGGAAGGTGGAGGAAATCATGAGAGGCTTGTCACAATGGACTTTATCTCTTCACCTGCCCAGGAAGAAAGACCTGGTCATTAATATGGAAACACCAAGAATCATCAGGGCTGGAAAATATAGTTGAGGGTGTGCTCAGAAAGAAGAGGAGAACGGCCTCTGACCACTGCCAAATCTTCTGAACTGGAAAACCTTCCCACTGCTGCTGGCAGCAAAAGGAATGCCCTGCTCTCTGAGCCTCTAGCAGCCACGGCACTGTGACCACTGCTATGGCACTTGCCACCCTCTATCAGATAGATCCTCTGTATCTCCTGACTCCTATCACTGTCTAGGCAACGGGAGGTGCTCAGCAAATGCATTGAATGAACGATTGCATGGATTGTACACTGTTGAAATGGGGGGCTGTCATCAAGTTGGCAGGGAGAGAGAGCATACGGAATTGCCAAAGTAATTAAAATTAAAAATTTTAATAGCCTCTATAGAGGGCCAGAGCAATAAGATTAACTTTACCTAGTGCAAATGTAACACAAAGTCTACATGTAGTTTCAAAAGGTCGATTGCCCAAAGAAAGAGTGGTTTTGGGGGCGCAGCCCATATTTTAAGAAGCCAGCAGGAGGTGGGGCTTGGTGGGCCATAAGCTCCATGTGAATAAGATGGTGATATAGCTGCTAAAATGGGATTCGATTCCATAAGTAAAAGCTGGGTCCAGGCCAACGCAGGCGACACTCCCTGTAGTTTTGGAGCTCACTCAGGTCACATCTGGGGTCTAATGTTCATTTGGGGTTTTGTTAACAGCTACACCTTAACCGAGGTCTAGTGCTTTGGTTCACATAGTGTTTTCCCAAGCATTATCTCATTACACCGTCCTAATGAGATGGTTTGTATACCAGCAAGGGCAAGCTGACTTGCTCAAGGTCACCTAGCTAGTGAGCCCAGCCTTCCCGACCCCTTGTCCGCACTCTTTCCGCTGCATCGCACCGCCTTTATGCAGGCCAGAGCCCCACTGTGCAGCATCTAAAAGCAAGACCAGCGTGACGCTCGTCAACTGCTGTCAACAGTGGACACGCTCAGATGGGCACCTCGCTATCAGACAGCCCGACAGCGATGTCTCAGAAACCACCTTCCCTAACTCAGGAGGGCTTTGACAGGCCAGCTCACACCAGCAGGCGCGGTGACCCTGGCCTCTTCAGAACTGGTACCAAACATCGAACATCACCCCACCTCTGAGTGGGCCCAGGAAAGGACACATCTCTGTGTCTAGCTTGCCGGGGCCTGTGGAAAGGACTTGTGAGCTGGACCGCAAAGGAGGAAGAGGAAAGGGAAAAGATGCCTATTAAGTGTCTGGCTCAAGACGTATCACATATATTTCTTTCCTGTTTTTAACGCACTGCCTGTTTCTGCAGCCTCGCTGCTCACCCTGGTCACTGTTTGACTCCTCTACCCTCTGCTGTTGGGTTGTCATCATAATCCCTCACATTCGTCTGGTCTCCCCCATGGGTTATCTGCTTTCCCGAAAAAAGCCCATGAAGAAAGAAGAAAACCCTGCATGCTCACTTAAATGTGGAATGTGCAGAAGTCAAATATATAGAAGCAGCATTGTTGAACCATGGTTAACAGGGGCGGGGAGGTGGGGGAAATGTTGGTCAAAGAGCACAGAGTTGCAGTAATGCAGGATGACTATGGGCAGCATGATGGCTCTCCTTAATAGGACTGTTAAATACTGGAAATATGTTCACAGTAGAACGTAAGTGCTCTCACCACAAAACGGTAACTACGTGAAGAGATATATTAGTTTGGCCAGTAATCATCTCTAGTACATATGTGTATATCAAATCATCATTTTGGTTAGAAACAAAGAGGGGACGCCTGGCTGGCTCAGCGGTTGAGCATCTGCCTTTGGCTCAGGGCGTGATCCAGGAGTCCCAGGATCAAGTCCTACATCGGGCTCCCTGCAGGCAGCCTGCTTCTTCCTCTGCCTGTGTCTCTGCCTCTCTCTCTGTGTCTTTCATGAATAAATAAAATCTTTTTAAAAAATAAAAATAAAAACAAAGAGATGAGTAGGGCAGAGATTACTTCCTTGTTTCATAGTGATGCACAAGAATGCCCCTCTGTCCTTTGGTCTGTCCATCCTTCATCGATCCTTTCATTCATTCTTTAACAAATATTTATTAATATTTATTTAGGAACTGTGCAGTACATGAGGGAAGCATCGAGACTTCTGGGAGAGACACAAACGTATATGCGAAGAAAGGAGGTATCACATTTGGGGCCTGTAAGTGGGGAGGCCCTGCTTTACCTGATGGGGCGGCGGGGTGTCATTGAGGACCGGGACCAGCAGGTGGCACTCTGGGTCCCAGGAGGCCCCCGGAGCTCTTTTCAGCCTTCACGCTTTCATTTTATATTCATTACTGTACTTAAAATCAAATTCTAAGTCGTATCATTGAAAGATTGTGTTCAATTTGATTTTAATTCCATTTATTTGATGTTAATTGTTCCATGCTCTTCTAAAAATGGTCAAATTAAATCTAGTTGTGTCAGGGCTTTCTGGGTAAGTGAAAGACTTGCCCAGAAATTTAGATTCCTAAATAAATTAGTATGTCTAGTGATTGGTACTAGCTCCCGAAGTCCTTTCGTAGGAAATGCTCATGAAAGTTAATGCTGCTGGGGAAAATATCTGGAAGGATACACTGTAGGATGTTGCTTGTGCAGTCTCCCAGGCGTGAGAACACAGACTTCTTATTTTCTTTTACATTTGTCTGTACTTCATTCGTTTTCAACGGTGGGCGTGTATTATTATTATTATTTTAGTTTTTCATCGAAGTATAATCTACAAAGAAAAGTGTGCAAATCTCAACCAAACAGCTTGGATTGGGACGCCTGGGTGGCTCAGCAGTTGCGCATCTGCCTTAGGCTCAAGGTGTGATCACGGGGTCAGACTCCCTGCAAGGAGCCTGCTTCTTCTCCCTCTGCCTGTGTCTCTGCCTCTTTCTCTGTGTGTCTCTCATGGATAAATAAATAAAATCTTTTTAAAAAAAACAGCTTGGATTTATTTATTTATATACGTATGTAACCTTCAGCCAAATTAAGATATACATTATCAAAACCCCAAAAAGTTCCCTCACCTTCCCTTTGTAGTCAGACTACTCCATCCCCCCAGGAATCATTTTTCACTATTTTGGAACTTCATATACATGGAATTGTACAGGACCTCCTCTTTTGTATCTGGAATCTGGTTCAATATCATTTCTCTAAGTTGATGTGTATAAATACACAAAAACTCACTAATCTGGTTGTTGTGTGTAGCAGAAACCTGTCCCTTTTCACAGATGTGTAGTATTCCATCATAATGAAGGTTTTGCAGGTACACATTTCTATAATCAGAAAAGATTTTAAAAAGTAATTAAATATAGACATGAAAACAACTTTTTTGCTGGAGGTAAAGGAGATATTTGAACTGCAAGATAATCCTCAGAGTACATGGATGGAGACAGCAGGAATTGGCTTGGGCCCAGAAGCAGAGTTTTTGAGAGAGAATGAGGAGTTAGCTAATTTTGGATAGGCTGGTGGGGGCTCTCCCATGGATTGGGTGCCCTCGGGGCAAGCCTTCTAAGTCAGCTTGCTTTCACTAAGCCCCTGACTCCTTTTCTGTCAAAATGTAGCATTACCAGATTGAAAAGACAAAAAAGAAAAAACAAAACAAAACCCAGAACATCTAGTTAAATTTGAATTTCAGATAACAATGAAATATTTCTTAGTATTTCCTGAGGATTGCATGGGACACACTTATCCTAAAGAATTGCTCATTGTTCATTTGCAATTCAAGCATCACTGTATTTCAACTGGCAACCCTAAAAAAGGGATGTAGTAATAATCCCTGCTTACGAGATAACACAGTTGTTTGTGAGAAAGTGCTCATCGTTGGCAGAAGAGTATGTACAGATGAAAGAAACCAGAAAGAGCCAGAAAGGCAGAAAGGAGGACTCCTAGGTTTGGAACTGCGTCTGTCCGCCCCAGCAGGACAGGGAGCTTGCTTCTCTTGCCCACCCCCATCCCAGGGCCCAGCTTGATGCCCAACTCTGAGAAGGAGACACATAAACATTGTCTGGAGAATCACCGAATGGGTTTGATTTCCAGGTCCTGCACTTACTTATTTTGACCTTAGGTACGCCGTATTTTACCGCTCTGCGGTTCTGTGTCCTTACTGAATTCATTCAACAAATCCTTCAGGGAGCCTCGCTCTGCCTGTACCATGGAGAAACCCCATGAGCTGAGAGGTTTCTGCCCTTTTGAACTTTGTCTTATAAAAAAGGAAGAGAGAAAATAGGCCGGTAAACAAATAGACAATTTCTGATGGTGATGGAGTGAAACAGGGCATGGTGACGGGAAGGGTCAGAGGTGCTCTCTGGAGGAGGCGGTTGGGGAAGACTACTCCAAGGACGTGATGCCGAGCAGAGACCCCAAGGCCGATGAAGAGTCAACCTGGGAAGGGGTGTCCTGGCCAGAGGGAAAAAAGCAAGGTTTCTTATCTGAGGACAGGGTAGGGGTGTGGGGGGAGAAAACCCAGAACTGTAAGGTGTCAAATGAAGGAAAGTTCATTTGTGAAATTATCAAGTTCCCTGCAGGTAAAAGAGATTCTGAACTTTTCTCATGGAGCTTCAACCCCAGTCCCAGACCACCTGGAAACTCAAGAATATCCAATTCAGAAGAATTGGTAGTACAGAGCTACTCAAGAATCCAGTCTGGACCAAAGTGTTTCTACTACGCTGTGTGACGTAGAGTACAGACACTACTGGTGTTTAAAAAAAATGATATTGTCATGACATCCAATCACATAATGGTATTTAAAATTTTTTTTCCCCATTTCACTTTTATCGCCCAACCGGTCCTTCACCAGGTAGCTTAAGAAGCATTGGCACAGAAGCTTTAGAATCAGGAAAATCTGTGATTTATTGTAGCTCAATCTTTCTAGCTGATTGTCTTTAATTAAATTGTATAATCTCCCTGTGTCTTGGTGTCTTCACCAATAAAATGGGCATAACACACCATCTTTATCCATTCATCTGCCAATGGACATCTGGGTTTCTTCCATATTTTGGGTGTTATGGACATTGCTGCTATAAACATTGGGGTGCAGGTGCCCCTTCAAATCACTGTTTTTTATCCTTTGGATGAACATAGGAGTGCAATTGATGGGTCATAGGGTGGCTCTATTTTTAACTTTTTGAGGAGGCTCTATACTGTTTTCCAGAGTGGCTGCACCAGTTTGCATTCCCACCAATGGTGCAGGAGGGTTCCCCTTTCTCTGCATCCTCACCAATGTCTGTTGTTTCTGAGTTGCTAATTTTAGCCGTTCAGGCCTGGTGAGCTGGCATCTTATTGTGGTTTTGATTTGTATTTCTCTGATGCTGAGTGATGTTGAGCATATTCTCGTATGTCTATTAGCCATTTGTAGATCTTCTTTGGAGAAATGTCTGTTCATGTCCTCTGCTCATTTCATGACTGGATTGTTCTTTGGGTGTTGAGTTTGATAAGTTCTTTAGAGATTTTGGATACTAGCCCTTTATCTGGTATGTCATTTGCGAATATTTTCTCCCATTCTGTAGGTTGCCTTTTAGTTTTGTTGACTGTTTTCTTTGCTGTGCAAAAGCTTTTTATCCTGATGAAGCCCCAATAGTTCGTTTTTGCTTGTTTCCCTTGCCTTTGGAGATGTATCTAGCAAGAAGTTCTTGTGACTGAGGTCAAAGAGGTTGCTTTACTCAACCATCAAACAGAATGAAACCTTGCCACTTGCAATGACGTAGATGGAACTAGAGACTATTATGCTAAGCAAGTCAGTCAGAGAAAGACAAATGCCACATGATTTCACTCAAGTGGAATTTAAGAAACAAAACAGATAAACATAGGGGAAGGGAAGGAAAAATAAAATAAATAAAAACAGAGAGGGAGGCAAGCCATAAGAGATTCTTAACTATGGGGGACAACCAGGGTTGCTGGAGGGGGGTGGTTGGGGGGATGGGGTAATTAAGTGATGGGCATTAAGGAGGGCACTTGTAATGAGCATTGGGTATTATATGCAACTGATGAATCACTAAATTCTACCCCTGAAACTAAAAATACACTATATGTTATCTAAATTAAATTTAAATAAACATTTTTTAAAATGGGGCACCTGCATGGCACAGTTGATTAAACATCTGACTCTTGGTTTGACTCAGGTCATGATTTCAGGGGTGTGACATCGAGCCTTGTGTAGGGTTCCTCCCGCCACTGGGAGTCTGCTTGAGATTCTCTCTCCCTCTGCCCCTCCCCACTGTGCTCACGTGCTCTCTCTCTCTCTTTAAAATAAATATAAATCTAAAAAGAAAAGAATGAGTAAAGTCTTTATGTATTTAACTGGTAAAATCACCAAACTCTATTAAGAAAAAAGTAAATGCAAAGTTCAGTATAGAGGTCAGCAAACTCTTTCTGGAAAGGTAATATTATTTCCATAAATATTATTTTCCATAGGTAAATATTTTAGGTTTTGCAGACCATATATACCCTCTGTGGAAGGGTCTCGTTTCTACCATTGTAGATACAAAGTGGCCATAAAAACAATGAATGGCAAGTTTGGATGAGGCATGGGGTCAGTCAAATTTATTTACAAAAATGGGCAGCAGGCTGCAGTTTGAGTATAACATGTGTTACAAATTGTGTGCAGGATGGAGGCTAGGGAAATGTGGAGGCACACACAGCAGAGAATCTCTCTGGAAGACCTCCCAAGAACCCATGTACCAGGGACCCTCCCGGGTAGGGAATGGGAGAAGGGAATATGTGCTGAGGAGACTTTTTACTATTACATTCTTTAGTATCTTCTGAGTTTAGAACTCTGTAACTGTATAATCTATCCGAAAAAAATAAATCAAGGAAAAAATAATAAAATAAGATGGGCATAGGGCCACCTGAGTGGCTCAGTAGGTTAAGCATCTGCCTTTGGCTCAGGTCATGATCCCGAGGTGCTGGGAGCAAGCCCCTAGTCAGGCTCCCTGCTCAGTGGAGAGCCTACTTCTCCCTTTGTCCCTTTCCCTGCTTGTTCTCTCTTTCTCTCAAATAAATAAAACCAATCTTAAAAAAAAAGGCATAACATGGCCCACCTGTTAAGATTTTGCACCATCAATGACGTAACATATATAAAGCACCCAGTACAGTGAGTGAGTGGTGGAAAAATATTAACTCCCATCGTACTACTAATGGTATCTTACATATATTCAGTTGATCAACAGGTATTTAGTTAGTGCCTAGTATGTGGTAGGCCTGCTAGGAATGGGGGATTAAAATAAAAAAGATAAAAAATCCCTTCCTCCTAGATGTTGTGGGGAGAGAGAACCATAAATGAACAAGTTAAAGGAATGGCTATGGAGACAAAACAGGGGAGAGGAGAGGAGGAATGGATAGCGACAGGCAGAGACGCCTCACTGAGCTGAATGGAAAGAGGTAAGGGAGAGGGGCAACTAAGTATCTGGAGACAGAGAGTCTTAATCTGTACAGACAGCACGTGCAAAGGCCCTGAGGTGGGGGTCATCCCCTGCCTGGTATGTTCAAGGGACAGCAAAGAGGCCAGTGTGACAGAAACAATTTAGAGAAGGGGCGGGGCGGGGAGGGGGCAGGAGATAAGCCAGAACAGGAGAAGGGGCTTTGACCTCTGAGCCATTGGCAGAACTACAGGTTCAGCACACACTTGAGAAGAGCTTGATCCTTGGTGGGCAGTTGCTCCACGAGGATAGAGCTTTGAGTCTGTGAGGAGCAGGGGAGCCTGTGCTTGGCTTTACGATGCTCCCTGCCCTCAAATCCAACAGGCGGACCTTTAACTCTCCTTGCTGCAGTGCGCAGCGTGGGATGCACAGCGGCTTTTTCCACCCCAGCCCCTCAGATGGATCTTTTTCACCTGAAATAGGACCAGGGCAAAGGACATTGGTGAAATAGGTTTGGATCTGTGTTACCTATTCCCTTTCAACATGGGTGAACTTTTTAGGTTCTTTTTTTTTTTTTTTAAGATTTTATTTATTTATTCATGAGAGACACAGAGAGAGAGAGGCAGAGACACAGGCAGAGGGAGAAGCGGGCTCCATGCAGGGAGCCCGACGTGGGACTCGATCCCGGCTCTCCAGGATCACACCCTGGGCCGAAGGCGGCGCAAAACCACTGAACCACCTGGGCTGCCCACCTTTTTAGGTTCTTAACAGATATAGTCAGTCCTTATTCTATTCTATATTTGCGGACTCACCTACTTGCTGAAATTAATTGTAACTTCCAAATCACTACTCGCTGGGCTTTCACGGTCACTCGCTAACAGGCACAGTGGAGAAGTTTGAGGTGCGCATCACGTGTATTCCCAGTGTCGTGGAGCAAAGTGACGCTCTGTTTTGCTGTTTCAGGTATGCAGTAAACAATTAGCCTTTTGCAGTCTACTTATGGCTCTGCTTTTTTCGTTTTTGTGCTTTTTTGTTGGTGATTTTGCTGCTTAAAATGTGTCTTCAATAAATGGTGTCGGGAAAACTGGACAGCCACATGCAAAAGAATGAAACTAGACCCCTTTCTTTCACCTACACGAAAATGAACTCAAAATGGATAAAGACCTGAATATGAGATGTGAAACCATAAAACTCCTTGAACAAAATATAGGTGGTAACCTCATTGACATTGGTCTTGGTGAAGATTTTTTGAATCTGACACCAAAAGGAGAAGCACCAAATGCATAAATAAATCACTGGAACTGTGTCATACTAAAAAGCTTCTACACAGTACAGGAAACCATCCACCAAATGAAAAAGCAACCTCCTAAATGGGAAAAGATATTTGAAAATCATATATCTGGTAAGGGGCAAATATTCAAAATAGATAAAGAACTCCAACTCAATGGCAAAGAAACCCCAAAACAATCTCATTAAAAAATGGACAGAGGATCTGAATAGACATCTTTCCAAAGAAGACATGCAGATGGCCAACAGGTACGTGAAGAGATGATCGACACCACCAATCATCAGGAAAATGCAAATTGGGCATCACCTCACCTGCCAGATGGGTAGCATCAAAAAGACAAGAAATAACAAGTGCTGGCGAGGATGTGGAGAAAAGGTAAGTAACCCTTGAGCCCTGTTGGTGGGAACGTAAACTGGTGCAGCCACTGGGGGAAACAGTATGGAAGTTCCTCAAAATAAAAATACATCTACCCTCTGATGCAGAAATTCCACTTCTGGGTATTTATTCAAAGAAAATGAAAACACCAAAAAATATATGTGTACCCCCACGTTTATTGCAGCATTATTTACAATAGCCAAGATATGAAGACAAACTGTCTATCTATGGATGAATAGATAAAGAAATTGTGTATATGTACACAGTGTATCACTCAACCGTAAAAAGAATGAAATCTTGCCATTTGCAGCAATGTGCATGGACCTCGAGGGCTCTAGGCTAAGGGAATCAATCAGACAGAAGGAGACGAATGCCATATGATCCCTTATATGTGGAATCTGAAACAAAACAAAACAAAAACAAAAACCCAGCAACTCCCAAACCAGGCTCATAGACACAGAGAACAGACTGTGGTTGCCAGAGTGGGTGGGAAAAGGGGGTCAGAAGGTGGAAAGAAAACAAAAATTGTATCTCTTTTACATAATATAATTAGAGAACAGAGACTACCTTATATTGAAACAGCAGTTCTTCAAAAAGATGCAAATATTAAAAATTGATTTCTCAACCATCAGTCTTCTCTCACTAATCCTTCCTTTGTGATTTCTGAGTTATATTTCTAAGGGATAAATATGATCAAATTATTGACTCAGTTTAAAATCCTTCATTTATTTCCTGAAGTTTTAAAGTTGAAGGTTCTGTTGAGCCAACGAATCCGGTCTACTAATCTCAGCAGCTTAATCCCCCTGGCCCCCCTCACCTTGTGCTTTTTCAGAAACCAAGGACTACTGCAGAGGGTAGACCCTGAAAAGTGCCCATAGCCTTATCCCCATTACACTGAAAACCCTTTGAGGATGGGCCTTACAAAAGCATAGCAGTGGGTGGGAAGAAAAGTAGAGATGCAACCAATACAAAATGTTGAAGCATTTCTCATTTTCCTAATGTATTTTTTTTTAAATTAGAGTTAACAAGAGAAATAGTTTTCAAATAGTATAAAAAAAATAGAAAGTATCATAGTTTCTGTGTTAAAACCACCCTCATGGTGACTATAGGTAGGAATACCGTGTTGTATATTTGAAAGTTGCTAAGACAGTATCTTAAAAGTTCTCGTCAAGAGAAAAAAAATTGTAGCGATGTGTGCTGATGGTTGTTAATTTGACTTCTCACTTCGCAGTGTGTACCACGGTGACCATTTTGCAGTGTACACAAATTTTGGAACGTGCACACCAGAAACCAATACGTTGTTATATGTTGATGATATTTCAATAAAATATATATATTTTTTTAGGTTCTAGAGAAAAACGAGAAGCCTCCCCAAATCTTCCACTGATGTCAATCAAAGTGAGCAGTACTGAAAATATGTCTTCTGGCGAGCACAGGAGGGCCAAGCAACACAACAGCAGCACAACATGTGCCCCAAGCATAGTACTGAAGTGCTGGCTAGTGTTTCTAAGCTCAGGAACGCTGTGATGTGCCTTACGGAGAAAATACCCGTGTTTGATAAGCTTTGCTCATGCCCGGGGTGTCGTGCTGTTGGCTGCGAGTCCAATGTCAACGGATCAACAATATACAGTCTATTCGGTAGAGTGGCTTTAAACAAACACATGTAAAACGAGGTACGTGTGTATTGATGGGTGGACGAAACTGCTGGGAGAGAGGCTCACCGTAGTCTAACCTTGTCCTTCCCTCTAGGGACAGTGGTTCAGGACCTGCTAATTCACTTTTTGTGGTGACTTTACAAAATATAACTTTCCGGAGAAGTACAATCGATGTGCTCTGCTACTAGCAGGGTGTAAGAATGCGTGCTTTACTCCTCATCTGGCAGCATTAGAGTCTATCATTAAAAAAAAAAAAAAATCTTAAAAAAAAATTCTTTTCCGGAGTGCCCAGGTGGCTCAGTGGGTTAAGCATCTGCTTTTGACTCAGGTCATGATCCTGGGACCCTGGGATTGAGTCCTGCATTGGCTTCCCTGCTTAGCGGGGAGCTTGCTTCCCTCCCTCTCTCTCTGACCCTCCTCCTGCTTGTGCTCTCTCTGTCAAATGAATAAATAAAAATCTTAAAAAAAAAACTTTTCTAATTTGATGGGTGAAAAGAGCACCTAAATCTATTTTTATTTATTTATTTATTTACTTATTTATTTACTTACTTACTTATTTATTTATTTTACTCTCAGTAAGGTTGAAGGTTTCTCCCTACTTGCTAACATCCCTTTGTGACTGTCACATTTCAGTACAAATCTCCTCGTGTCATTTGTGAGAGGAAGGAAGGAGGGAGGCACCTCCCGGACATCCCGGTAGCAGGAAGCCAGCACCAGGGTGGCACATGGCTAATATTTTATCACAAGATTTTCTTCAGGTCAAGGGAAAGCACAACTGATGGTGTCCCTGGCATGCACAAACGCTGTGCCAGGCTTCCCCAGGGGACACAGCCAACTCTGTGTGACACCAGTGCTTCTGCTCCTAGTCAGACTGCCTTGGTGAGTCAGGAAATCTCACCAACCTACTGGCTGGGTGATCTCGGGCTGGTTTCTTAACCTGTGTGCAGCTTCCTCCTCTGTAATGCTGGAGATGACGAGAATACTTCACCTCATCGATCTGATGTGTGGATAAGATGAGTTAGGGCAGGAAAATCACTTAGGCTAAAGCCTAACGCACTGTAATGACTCCGCACGTGTTGGCTGCTGTTGCTAAGTATCGAGAACCATGTAGAGCCCATAATCCTCGTGGCAGGGAAACTTACCGAGGGGACAGGCTGTGGACCCATGAAATAATCACAAGGCCTTTACGTGTTGGTAGGCATGGCTTAGGAGAAAGAGCACCGAGTGCGAAGTCAGGCGTTAAAAAGAACGTCACAGGCCTAACGTGGTATCGCTTAGGCCAAGCTGCAAAGCCAGGACTTAATGCTTAACCTCATTGTAGTTTCAGTTTCCGCCCTGAAATGTAGTTTTAGCTGGTCAGTCAGGAATTTTCTGATGAGCATCAATGAGGTCATCTGTCCCAATGGGCCCTCTCCATCCTCCAAGAAAAGATGATGTAATCCACCTAATAAGACCCCATAAGGGAAGGTGAACTTGCCTGAAAAAGATCCTTGCTTTTCTTTTACGAGTAACTCCTTGCTCTACCCTCATTCCTGTAAACAAACAAACAAACAAACAAACAAAACCCAAAGAAACCAAACCAAACCCCCCATTGTCTACGGCTCTTTCCGAGCTCCTCCTACTTGCTAGATGGGAAGATGATACCCGGTTTATGAACCGCTTCATAGAGCCAGATCTTCAAATTTACCTAAGTTGAATTTCTGTTCTTTTTTATTTTTTATTTATTTTTAAAGATTCTATTTATTTATTCATGAGAGCCACACAGAGAGGCAGAGACACAGGTAGAGGGAGAAGCGGGCTCCCTGCAGGGGCCCCGACGTGGGACTCGATCCGGGGACCCCGGGGTCACACCCCGAGCCCCCCAGGTGCCCCGAGTTGCTGTCCTTTAGCACAGGAATTGTAGTTTTGCTTCCCATCTGCTGATTTCTTGGGCTTCAAGGTCCTCACTTCGGGGACCCCCAGCGCCCTCACCTGTTGGAAATACGGGAAGACGCCTGCGCTGTCCAGGCGACCTCGCATCTGCTGTGTGGGCGTCGCAGCACCCAGGGGCCATGCCTGGACGTCCCACTGCAGCTTCCAGCCGAGGACTCGCAGCGCGGTGCTTCTCCTAAAGAGGCGTGTGCCCCGGGGCCCCCCTGCCTCCCTGCCTCGTGGGCGCGCGGGGTGGGCGCGAGATGGGCGCGGGGCGGGCGCGGGGGGCGCGTGGGGTGGGGGTGCGGGGTGGGGGTGCGGGGTGGGGGCGCCGGATGGGCGCGTGGGGTGGGGGTGCGGGGTAGGGGCGCGCGGGGTAGGGGCGCGGGATGGGCGCGGGGCGGGCGCGTGGGGTGGGGGTGCGGGGTGGGGGCGCGGGATGGGCGCAGGGCGGGCGCGGAGGGCGCGTGGGGTGGGGGTGCGGGGTAGGGGCGCCGGATGGGCGCGGGGCGGGCGCGGGGGTCGCGCGGGGTGGGGGCGCGGGGCGGGCGCGTGGGGTGGGGGGCGGGTGGGAGCGCGGGGGGCGCGCGGGGTGGGGGCGCCGGATGGGCGCGGGGCGGGCGCGTGAGGTGGGGGCGCGGGGCGGGCGCAGGGGGCGCGCGGGGTGGGAGCGCGGGATGGGCGCGGGGCGGGGGCGCGGGGCGGGCTCGGGGCGGGCGCGGGGGGAGCGTGGGGTGGGGGGTGCGGGGTAGGGGCGCGTGGGGGGCGCGCGGGATGGGCGCGGGGCGGGCTCGGAGGGCGCGTGGGGAGGGGGCGAGGGATGGGCGCGGGGCGGGCGCGGGGGGGCGCGGGGGGCGCGCGGGGTGGGAGCGCGGGATGGGCGCGAGGTGGGCGGGCGCGTGGGGTGGGGGCGCGGGGCGGGCGCGGGATGGGTGCGGGGTGGGCGGGTGTGCGGGGTGGGGGCGCAGGATGGGCGAGGGGCGGGATGGGTTTGCGGGCTGTGCGGGGTGGGCGCGCGGGGCGGGCGCGGGGCGGGTGCGGGGCGGACACGGGGTGGCGGGCTGAAGGCCCCGGTCCTGACTCCGCGGCCGGACGCCTGGGCCTCGCGCAGTGCCCCTGCCGTGGTTTCCCGGGCGCGGGTGACGGTGGGCGCCCGGTGCTCGCGCCCCGCGGGAGCCCCTCCCGGCTCCAGGGCTTTGCGCCGCCCGTGTGCGCTCCTCCCCGCGGCCGCGGCCCTCCTGGGGAGCCGGGCTGCCCTGCCCTGCCCTGCCCTGCCCTGCCCGGCCGCGCGGGCCTCCACCAGCGGGTCTGCCTGGAGGACCAGGAGCGCCCCCCACGCCCCCCGCCCTCGCACCCCGGGCACGCCAGCCCCCGGGCCCCTTGTTCTCCCGACGTGACCCGCCCCCATGCGCGGGGCCCCCCTGGTTTGCGGCTGGGCCCTGCTGCCGGAGGCCTGGTGACCTCGCTGGAAGCGGTCAGGGCGCCTCCGGGTGTAGACCGCTCTCCCTCCAGGCCCCGGCTGCTGGGAGGTGACCGGTATCGGCCCCCCTGCTGCCATGGCGAGTGCGGTGGGCGCGGCCTCCTTGCTGGGGGGCTGTCACCTTAGCCCCTCCCAGGGCTTCGGCTTGTCCGGGGAGGAAGGATCCTGTGAGGACCAACAATCCTTTTTTGCCTTTTATTTTTCACCGTTTACTGCTTGATGCTCTTGCCCCCAGGCTGGTGCCAACCTTCTCAAGCTGCCTATTTCCTGCAAATTTAGTGCAGAAGTGAATGTGTGTGTGGGTGGGAGGGTGGGGGGTGATGGTAGGGAACCTGAACCCCTCTAAAAAGCAGAGCGACTTGGAAAGCCTCAGCAACCACCTCTCTTTGTCAGGTAGCTCCTTCCTTTGCAGATGCGCTGCCGCGGTGGAACATTTGAGCAGCGGCCTGTCCCTGAGCAGTCCACCGGTTTCCTCTTCCACCATCAGTGGAAATTGTCTTCCTTATCCTTTTTATTTTTATTATTTTTATTTTTTAAAGACTTTATTTATTTATTCATGAGAGACAGAGACCGAGAGAGAGGCAGAGACACAGGCGGAGGCAGAAGGAGGCTCCCACCCGCAATGAGGGACTCAATCCGGGGTCTCCAGGATCACGCCCTAGGCCAAAGGCAGGCGCTAAACCACTGAGCCACTGAGGGATCCCCGTTTTTAATTATTTTTAAAAATATTTTATTTATTTATTTGACGGAGAGTGCAGGAGCACAAGCCAGGGAGCGGCAGGCAGGGGGAGAGGAAGAGGCAGCCTCCTGGCTGAGCAGGGAGCCAGAGTGTGGGGCTCAATCCCAGGATCATGACCTGAGCTGAAGGCCGAGGCTTAACCGACTGAGCCACACAGGCGCCCCTTCTCTGTCCCTTATACTCGGTTCCTCTTAATGTCTACTTTGAACAATGCTTTGTTCACTCTTTGACTGGAATACCTCCTACCTATTACTCACTTAACAAATACATGCCATGCATTGTCTAGGTGCTGGGGGGTAGCAGGAAACAAGACCCTGCCTTCTCGGTGCTGATGTTCTAGTGGGGTGTGTGTGTGTGTGTGTGTGTGCACTTGTGCAGAAATGAACACATCCATGAACGTAAATATACATCAGAATGCGGTAAATGTCACGTAGCTGGTGAACTACTCATCTTCCAAGGTCCAGCCCAGGGGCCACCTTATCCCGGAAGGCTCACCTGGCCCACACTCCTGCTTTGAGTCTCTGTCCTTGTCCTGTTCTGTGTTCTGTGCTACAGACCATAGCTCTTGACACGCTGCATTGTAATATAGTTCTCTATGAGCCTGTTTCTCGCCTCACTGTGAGCTTCTTGAGATCAGGGGCTAAGTGCTATCTTTATTTTCCCAGCATTGTGGAGAGGGCCTGGCACAGGAGGAGTTTAATACATGTTTGTTGAATGAATGTATGAGTGATTGAGTGAATAGAGCAGTGGGTGGATGCTCCATCTGCCTGGGTAAGCCGCTATGCCAGCGTGTTCTAGTAGGGACAGCCAAGGCTGTGTGTCGTCTCTCAAATGGATTCCGACTTGCAAACGTGCTGGAAAAGCACAGCATGTGAACGTCACTTGCTCAGCCAGACCCCGTTACAAGGGGCCGGGGGACCCAGATGCAACAGACTCTAAACCCCAACGGGGGCAAACAGCCCTCCTGCTTGGAACCCAAAGTGAACCCCAACTATCTGCCATCTCTTGGAATTTCCAAAGTTGTTCCCTCCTGCCTAAGCCAATTTTACTTGGAATGCTAGATGCAATGAGAACCAAACCTTTATTTCATTCTAGGACAAAATAAGGAGTCTGAAAATATTTTCAACCCTGCTTAAGTCAAGACTTCGTTTCGTTAGCATCCTGCCCTCCTGAGAGGCTGGCTGTCTAATGGGTTACATGATGCCTCATTGGACAAATTGCTATAGCCACAGAGGTGGGTAGGACCGTGCCCTCATTTTCAGAGGGCAAATCTGAAACCAGCTTGCCCCCGGCACCAGGTGTGGTGTCACCGGGTGATGGTGGTTAACATCTCACCATGTCATACTCCCCCATGCGCAGGGGGTTTCACTGCTTGCACGACACATTCAGAGCCACCTCTCATCTGTCCCAACAATGTCTCCTTGAGCTGGACAGGCCCCCGGATGTTATCCCCGTCTTAAAGATGAGGTGGCAGCCAAAAGAGAATAAATGACTTGCCCAAGTTCACAGTCGCGCTTGCCAGAGTGGTAGAGACAGGATTCAACCTCGGGGGGTGTGTGTGTGGGGGGGGTTTACAATCTCTGTGTTTCCTCTCTCTGTGAATCAGCTGTGCGCACTGAGTGGTAGCTAGCTGGGCACTGTGGCAGCCAGCCGGCTGGGCGTTGGCATTTGCGGGGTTTGGTTCCCCTCAGTGCTAAGTGAATTTATACTCCCAAGAAAGAGGTGTGATTAATGCCTGTTACCCTGCAAATCCCTGTCCTGCAGGGGTCCTGGCAGCGAGGCCTGCACCCCTGCCCCGAACCCCCGCCCCCTGCCCCTGCACCTGCAGTTTCAGCCCCGTGAACCCAGGGCAATGGAAACTGTCTATTACTCTGGCAGGAGGTTGAACACACCTCCAGTGGGTTGTCTTTCGAGAAAGCAAAGCACAAAGGGAACCTCAGCGGGGGCCTTGCTAGCCCCCGTGTGGGCGCTTTACCCTCAAGGGAGGAGGTAGATGAGTCATCGAAGCCCCAGGCTGGCAGCCGCCGAATCCTCTGGAAGCCCCCACAGTGTGCGTGGCTGAGCGGCAATCTCGTGGGCAGGAGAGGAGGGCCATAGAGGTATAAGGCTGTCTGCCCCCCAGGCTCCTGCCCCGGGAAGCCCGCAGGTGCCTGGAAGTGACAGAAAGTCACAGTTAATGGGCCTGGAAAGGCCATCAGCATGTCCCCTCCAGGGGAGGGGTCCCCTGAGTGTCCCCCTGTGGTCTGAGAGATGATCTTAGGAGCCGCACGGAGAGATACTGAGTTTTAGATTTAATAGTTATGCATTTTAATGTGTCTGTTCTATTTATGACACGTCACATAGCTTTCCACTAGATGGACATGATATACAAGCCTTTGAAAAAGAAATCGGCATTAAAAAGTGAATTGGCTGAAAGAAAAATATTGAGAGCCGTAGCGTACCGTAGCGGTGAAGGGAACGAGCTCCGATGCCATCTCGCCTGAGTGGCCTTCCCACTCCACGGTCACGAGCTGTGGGAGGACGGCAGGTACTTTGCTGTGCTCCAGTTTCCTTGTCTGTAAAACAGGAGCCGCTTCATAGAGGTGTTCAGACAGTTAAGTGGCCACACATAAAGCTCGTACATTTCCCAGCTCATGCTAAGGGCTGTCTCAGTAAGTGTTAAATAAAGATGAGTGAACTGGAGGTGGCAGGGGTGTACGGGACAGCTGTCAGAAGGGTTCCAGGACCCCTGAGGTCTTGGCTGCTGTAGCTCTTCCTGGGACAGAGAGCAGAAGGGACGTGTCAGAGGCCTGATGGAGCCAGAATGGAATCCCCGGTCACTGCCGGGCTGCAGGGGTGGCCGCTCTTGTGGAGAAGCTCCGGTGCCATGCATGGCTCCGCCAGATGGTGAGCGTGGTTTTTGGAGAGGTGACAGACATGTCCCCGGAGGAGCCCAAGCCCATCCTGAGCCACCCTGAGCCCTCGGATGGGTGCAGTCCCCCCCCGCCCCCCGATCCCTGGGTGCTGGTAAACTGACCATAGCTTTGGCTGAGCTCCCCTCAGGCCCGGGTCAGGCCCGCCTAGCTCACTGTGAGGCCTCTGGGCCTAGCACGGAGCCTGGACCAGAGAAGCCTCTAAACACGGGTTTGATGCCTGCCTGCCCGACTGCCTGACTGAATAAATGAACAAACAAAGGATCTCCCATCCTCCCCGACAGGAGTGTGATCAAGGGCCCTCTTGGCGTGTGTGTGTGTGTGTGTGTGTGTGTGTGTGTGTATGCGCACATGTCTGTCTATGCGTAAGGCTGCTAGGTAGGCAGCTGGAGGAGAGCCCAGCCCAGCCCTGCACGCGTCATACGTGTTTTCTGTGCCCTTCGAGATCTCAAGAGTCAGTGTTTCTGAGTGTCGAGAAGCGGTGACTCATATTAGTTTGAAGGAAGGAGTGGAGATGAGATGGCTCTGGGGCCTGGGACCCAGGGAGGTCAGGAAGGATGGTGCTGGAAGGCCATTCAGGCATGAGGGCCAGAGCGAAGAGGCAGGCTCAGGTTTTGGCGGTTAGAATCCGGTTGCAGACACTTTACCTGAGGCACTGTCACTCTGGGTCCTCACCACCACAGGAGGTTAGCAGAGCAGTTGTTACAATTGCCACTTACGGACAAAGACGGCCAGAGAGGTTAAGCGACGTGTGCAAGGTCACCCAGCTGTTAAATGGCAAAGCTGGACTAGAACCAACGGCTCTGATCCCATGTCGGGGACTGTCTATCAAACCAGGCTGTCTTCTGGGGACAACCGACCCTGGTATGGCGTGGTGCTCAGCACATGGTGGCCATCGTCCACCTTCAGGATTGTTTGCTGACGAGTCAGTGACCAAAATGAGTACTGCGAATGAGAGACGACAAAAGATCTGGGGGGGGGAGGGGCAGGTGGTAAGAAGGGTGTCAGGTGGGGCTGGAGGGTATAGGAGGAATAAGAGGCTAGAATGAGTTCCTTGAAGACAGGAATCCTTTTGAACAGCTATGCAGTTGGCCAGGCCAGGCCTTGGCTTGAGCATCCCCTTACTTTCGATTTATCAGAAAATTTTTAATTAGTTTCTTAAATACTTAGAATAAATCCAGAGTCCTCACAATTGTCATCTCAGTGCCACGCGAAGTGACTGCCCATTATCCTCCCTCCTGTCGGTCTGCAACACCTCCAGGTCTTACTGTATTGACCTTCTTTGCCATCTCTGAAACATTCCAGCATGCTTAGGCCTCAGGGCCTTTGCACTTCCCTCTGCCTGAAATGCCTTTCTCCTAGATGATACGCAATCAAATGTCACCTCCTCAAAGAGACCCTTTCTGCCACCTTATCCCATTCTCCTGTTTTATTTTTCTTCGTAACATTGATCACTCTCTGGAATTCTATCATACATATTTGTATCTGTTTGCTAAAAATTAAGCATCCTGGGGGCAGGGACTTTTGCCTGTTTGCTCATGGCTGTCTGCTCAGCACCTTGCACAGTGACTGGTATATATTAGGTACACGTTGAATCTATTTCTTGAAGGAATTAATACGTTTTGAAGCTTTTGCCACTGTACAACTGCTATGAGCCACGTCATAAGAACCCTCGTCCTGGCCTACCTTGCCGATACCTACAAGGCATCAGGACTTGTACTTTGTTAGGTTCATTGGTCCCTTGGACAGAGGAGGCATGTTTGGCAAGAAGCAGCCCCAGCCCCAGAGACCTCCACCCAAACCGTCGTGTTCCAGTCTGGGAAGCAGTGGGGGAAGCATCCTGAGGCTGGACATGGACCCAGGGCCAGGTGAGGGTGGGCAGGGCCTGGAAAGGCTGGGGTCGGGATCAGGACAGCAGGAGTCAGAGAGCAGGTCTTGTGTGTAGGTCGGGAGGGGAAGCAGGCTGTGGGGGGGGCCAACTGGCAAGGCTGCATGGTGGCCATGTCTGGAATGATAATGGGGGTGTCAGCGTTGATCCCTTAGGGCTTCCCAGCTGGCCCTGGCTGAGCCCAAAAGGTCCATTTCCTTTTTTGGCAGGAATGAGGACAACAACAAAAATATTGAAATATGCGAAGAGCTTTTATATCTATTGTCCCATCAACTATTCATTCGTGTAGTCAACAAACACTATGGATCCTTCACCAAGAGCCGCTCATTGCCCTTGTCCCCGTGGTCACGTACAGCAAATCTCTACACTTACGGGGTAACATTTCTTCAATGAAATTGATTGTTTAAAAAATGTATCAGGTGCTTTATCATCAGTGCTAAGAACAGTGCTTGTCACATAGTAGATGCTCAATATTTTTGAATTATTGGGCTAATATATAGGTTCATCAGTTTCTCCATTTAATAAACAAGGAGCGATTCTAGGAAAATCAGGTATGGAAGTCTGGTCCCAGGATGGTCTCACTCTTGGGGCCAGAAGGCTCTGGTCTAAAGCAAAGGTTATAAGAGTTTGGGGTTTCACAGACTGACACAATTCTTTTTTTTTTTTTTAAAGATTTTATTTAGGGGATCCCTGGGTGGTGCAGTGGTTTGGCGCCTCCTTTGGCCCAGGGCGTGATCCTGGACACCTGGGATCGAATCCCACGTTGGGCTCCCGGTGCATGGAGCCTGCTTCTCCCTCTGCCTGTGTCTCTGCCCTCCCCCCTCCGTGTGACTATCATAAATAAATAAAAATTTTTAAAAAAAGATTTTATTTATTCATGAGAGACACAGAGAGAGAGGCAGAGACATAGGCAGAGGGAGAAGCAGGGCTCCGTGAGGAGTCCAATGTGGGACTCAATCCTGGGACCCCAAGATCACGCCCTGAGGCAGAGCCACGCAGCCATCCCAGACTGGCACATTTCTTAATTAAAAATGCCAAAACACACCGGAGGAAAGAGGCCAAAAGTTGCCAGCTTTTCATTTTTCCAAGTAAGGAGATAGAGAGCGACATTACTAATGATCCTTATTTCACAAAAGGACATTTTTTAATACTCCAGTTGGGTGAGGGATGATCCCAGAATTAAAAAGAAAAATTGGGGACGTTTTGACTCTGGAAAAGCCATTGCATGGTTTTTATTGTTCTCATTTCACTGAGGATGGTTGAAAACACCTCTGGTTGGCACTGAAGGGACAGATTGGGGCTCTGATGGGCATCTGGGAGCCTCTGGCCTGGAGTCACTCAAGGTCCTGCCTCTCTCTCTCTCCTTCTCCAGGTCTTCTCTCTTCTCCTTTCTCACCTCTTATATACAGACACGCAGAGGCACATTTCAAAGCTCCAAAGAGAAGTGTGCCAAGTATCCGAAATGGCTCTCAGATGAGTAAGGAAGGCAATCTCTATTCCAAATACCGAATCCCTAACTCTGCAAAGGGAGAAGGAGTGAGAGCAGGGAATGGAGACTCTTCCCCACCTCCCCACTGACCTCCTTTATTATACTCTCAGTATTTGCTTATGATTCCTATTAATCACATGTAATAACCCTCCCAATTATTAAATTACAGAGACATGCATTCCCTCAGCCAAACAGAATAATTATTTACTAAAATGAATTAACATATAGAAAAGCCTCAGTTCTATGGAGGTTGAAACTTAGCATAATGAATTTATCAGGCTTAAAAGAAGCCCAGACAGGCTTTTTTTCGGTGAAATAAATACACTGATTACAGCGAAGCTCATTCGTGCTGGCATCGTGCCACTTGCTATTTCTTTAATAAACACAGCTTGAGTTGTTTATCTGTTTTCAATATAATTTATTGAGGCTCCCCTTCTCAATTAACAGCCATAGTAGGGGTGGGGTGGGGGTGGGGAGAACATGTTCTCACCAGCCTCTTCCTGCGGGTCCCCAAAGTTGCTTATTTGGGGCCTCCTTTGTGATTTGATAGGCCTGCCAATCAGCGGGCCTAGTGCACGGATCTGCTCTGCGTTGACAATATACTTGTCACTTGGAAAGGCATCTCCAGGACATTAGCCTTAGCAGGGAGGGGAGCCAGTCAGGGGGAAACAATTATGCAAATTTAAATTCTCTGGAGCCTCTGCCATGACCTGGCAAGAGGATAAAGGTCTGCCTCCCATCCTATTCCCTAGAGGCAGCAGGCCTTCTTGCCACATGGCTTCTGGGGGCTCCCTAACTTATCTACGCATCTTCAAAATGGCCTCATGGAACGCACGGTTTGGAAAGAGGACATCATGGGTAATTAGGCCTGAAAGCTCCTTTTTTTTTTTTTTTTTTTTTTTTTTTTACGGTACCTACTAAGCCACTCAGTCTCCTAAATTTATTTTTTAATAGTGATTTAGGGACTGTGTCAAGTGTTTACTAAGGGATATTTAGCTTATTCATCCACTCATTCATTCATTCCCTGATTCATTCAATAAGCGTGTATTCCGCAGTGCAGCACTCAGAGCTCACGGAGCTTGCGGTTTACCTTGTTCATTCATTTAAAAATATACATTGAAAAACCATTAAAATAAAATAAAAATATACATTGAACATCTATGTTTCAGGTGCTGGCATAGGGAGACGAAAACGGTGGGTGCGTGAGGTTCCTGCTCTCATGGAACTTTGGGAGGCCTGGGTGAAGCCATGACTTTTGGAAAAAAGCTCTGCCTAATTCCCAACTCTTGAGTGTAGGCTGGACCCAGTGATTTACTTCTAAGAAATAGAGTATAGCCACAGTCATGGGGTGACCCTTCGGATTAGATTACAAAGATTGTGACTTTCATCTCATTAGTGCCCTCTCTCTCTCCCTCTCTCTCTCTCTCCTCTCCCTCTGCCCCCCATCTCCCTCCCTTTGTCGCAGCAAGCTGCCATGCTGTGAGATGCTCCATGGAGAGACCTATCTGGCAAAGAACCAAAGGTGGCCTCCTCTGACTAATAGCTCCTGAGAAACTGAGGCCTCAGTCCAACACCACAAGGAACTGAATCTTGTCAATGAGTACGTGAGTGAGCCAGGAAGCCCTCCCCCCAGCTCAGCCTTGAGGGGCCTGTGGGCCACTCAACACCATGACGGAGTGTGAAACCCAAAGCCAGAGGACCCAGCCACCCTGGATTCCTGACCCACAGTAACTGTGAGATAGTAAAGGTTGTAGGCCACTAAACTGTGGGACAATTCGATATGTCATCAATGATAATAGTAGGGGGAGGGGATTATAAACTATAAATACAGATGAATAGAATAGGACGGATGTAAATGCAGAAGGAAACTATCACCTAGGGACAGGGCAGTGCCGAGCATTAACACAGGGCAGCATTCTGAAGATGGCAGGGTGGCTGGTGACAGTTGGGGTCTCGGGATGGGCCAGACTCTAAAATTCCTGGGTTCCAGTGCTTCAGGTGAAGAGCCTGGTGCTCTGCATGTCTAGTTCTTTTCTTTTCTTTTTTTTTTAATACTTATTTATTTATTTATTCATTAGAGAGAGAGAGAGAGAGAGAGGCAGAGACACAGGCAGAGGGAGAAACAGGCTCCATGCAGGGAGCCCGATGTGGGACTCGATCCCGGGTCTCCAGGATCAGGCCCTGGGCTGAAGGCGTCACTTAAACCGCTGAGCCACCCGGGCTGCCCTCTGCATGTCTAGTTCAAGGGCATCCTGCCTTGGGCCAAATTCCCCTACTGATGGGAGGTACACATCTTCCCAATTACTCTGGCCCATCTTTGGGTGCGAAAAATATTTGCTGCTGAGCTGGAATCTGCATCCCTGTGGTTTCATCTCCCTGGTCCTGTTCCTCTTGCGGCCACATGCCCGCTCTGGTGTTTTGAGCCCCTCTCCCTGACCGTTGTCCAGCCCTTTCTTGTTTGCTCTCTATTCCCTGAGCAGCCTCCCCTTTCTTCCAGACTCCTGGCCTCATTTGTTTTGATATCACTTTGAGCTTTATGGTTTGATGCTTTTGAACTCTCCTTCCTCTACCTCTTGGATCTCACACAGATTGGACAGAGACCTAAGAGGTAGAGGAAGGAGAGCTCGATGCCCTGCTGCTTTAGGTAGAAGTTCTGAAATCCTAGGGTTGGCCGACTGCCCCTTCCCTAGATGCCTCCTGCCAGGACCCCTCACTCACATGAAAGTCCTTCTGCGACCTCAAGGTGGTTCATCTCCTCCCTAAACAAGCCCCCCTTGGCACCCCACTCTGTCCCCAGTGACTTCCTTCCCTCCTCGATTCTCCACCAGCCTCAAATAATGCTTCTGCAGATGACTCCCTAGAAGTTCGCCCTTGTCTGGCCAGCCACCCGAGGACATGTTCTGGTGACATCCTTCCAGGCTCTAGAGCTCAGCCTGCTCTCCTTCCTGTCCTCCACCAACTCTCCACCGAGCGCTCACCCTGGGCCAGCGCCCCTTCCTGTCAGCATGCCCTCTCTTCACCACCTGATGGGCCAGACTGTCCTGTGCCTTCTCCCCCTCCCACTGAACTCAGGGGTATCTGAGAGTCTGCTCTTTCCCGTGTGCTAAATTTATCATCCTGTCTGCCAGTTTTTTCTTTTCCACAGCCTCTCTCATCTGTGCCTGCCTTCTGCCACCCTGAGGCCCAGGTCCTCATCAGCCCACCCCTGGCCTACAATAACCCCTGTCCCCAAAAGGCGTTATTACATGGGACAGTGCTGGCATTGGGAGTGCAGTGATGGGCAAAGCAGACCTGGTATCTCTCCTCATGGAGCTTACAGTTTAGTGTGTGCTTCCATCCATTAATTCAAGTATTTAGTGAGCACCTACTATGTTGACTTTGTCTAGTTGACCAAGATTTCTTTCTTTCTTTCTTTCTTTCTTTCTTTCTTTCTTTCTTTCTTTCTTTCTTTCTTTCTTTCTTTCTTTCTTTCTTTCTTTCTTTCTTCTTTCTTTCTTTCTTCCTTTCTTTCTTTCTTTCTTTCTTTCTTTCTTTCTTTCTTTCTCTTTTTTAAAAGATTTTATGTGTTTGTTTATTCATGAGAGACACACAGAGAGAGGCAGAGACATAAGCAGGGGGAGAAGCAGGTTCCCTGTAGGGAACTCGATCCCAGGACCCTGATCTGAGCCAAAGGCAGATGCTCAACCACTGAGCCACCCAGGTGCCCCTTGACCAAGATTTATGATGGTTGGAGTAAACTCTTTCCACCTTAGTTGTTCGAGGTGGGGGCCGTTTTCAATAAACAGCTTGATAGTTGCTTTGATAATTGACAAATGAGAAAGACATACTTTCATTCTCTACCTAAGAAACAGGGTTCTGAAGGTTTCGGGGCTGGAGCCTTATCCACAGGTCTGAGTGACTACCAAATGCCTCATAGTGATGTCCTGGGAGCGGCCAGGCCTGGGGAAGCCACCCTCGGGGACTGCCTGCCTCCAAGTTCTTTGGATGCTCTGAGTTCCCTTATCTCAGCCCACCTTGTTCGCATCACCTGTAGCTGACCCACTGCTGGCACCTGCATCATCCCAGATGGCCTGGCCATTGGAGCAGGAGGATCCTTGATACTGAGTGGAAAAGCAAGATGAACAGGCAACATTGGAGTGTCCGTGTCCAGACAGCTACTTGTTGGATGCCAGGGAGGATTCCAGGCCAGAAGGAGGGAGGGAACCAGCAGGAAATGATCTGAAGCACCTGCGGGCTGTGGGGTGGGTGTGGCTTGTCACATAGGCCGAGTCCGGTAATGCACTATCAGGGGTAATGACGTGTGGATCTTGGGGGTCCCAGAGCCTTTGCCACTGGCTTGTTGGTGTCTTTGGGGTAATGATTGAACGTCTCTGAGTAGGTATGTATTCCCTCATCTTAAAAGGGACCCACGGTACCAACTTCAGAAGATGATTGGAGGTTTACAAGGTCAATAAATGGTGGCTAGTCTTTATCATTAAGGCGAGGCTGGTGTTGAGGTTGGGGTCATGCTGAAAGAACCAGAGGATGTGAAGGAGCCAAGATCCCTCTTCAAATGCAAAGAACAGGTGCAGGAATGAAAGTGAGACAAAGCTCAGGTCAGAAGCGAGTGGGGCCTCAGAGACATGGGGAGGCCCTGCACGGTCGCCAGGAGGTGTTCTGGCTTCCGGGCAGCCGTCTTTATTAGCTGTCTGCTGGGGAGGCTGGGCAGAAAGTGGGGCATCTAAATTGCCATCCCCCTGGTTTAGGCCAGAATTGTTTCCAGAGCAAAGGGGAAGCTCCAGGTGACTGTCAAGTAGCCGCTGGATCAGAGACTACAGGGCCCCAGGGGCAGGCAGCCAGGCAGGCCCATCCAGAGCTGGCTATGGAGGGGGCGCCCCGGGGAGAGTTTCCATCGGGAAGCCTTGCACCTCCTCTCCTGCCCAGACTCTTCAAGCCTGTGCTCATCTCGCCTCTCTGAAGGATGCTCGCCTCGTGGCTCTGGCCGTGTGGACGACCACTCCGCCCAGGCTGCTCGCAGCCGCCCCTGTGTCCACAGCACTGGGCTAGCTGCTCCATGCTCGCCGTGGCACTTATTCCAAGGGAGGCGGATGTTCTTCCCATTTTGCAGAGGGGCAAGGTGAGGCTCAGACGGATTAAGTGACTTTGCCTGCATCCCTTAACTGGGGCACGGCAGGGCTGGGATTTAAAAACGAGTCTGCATGGCTCTGAAAACCCAAGTTCTGTTCACGAAACCAAGATGTTCTGGTCACTATGACGGAGGAACAAATTTCTCCCAAGTTGAGGGGCATAAGACAACCGTCTGTTGGGCTCACGTCTAAACGCAGAGAGGGCACAGCAGGGAGGCCTTGCTTCCGCTGCACGGTGTCTGGAGCTCAGCTGGAGGACTCAAAGGCTGGACGCCGTGCCCAGCCGCAGGCTCACTTATTCCTACGCTGCCGCCCGAGGCTGACCTGCAGCTGGGGCCCCCAGCTCGTCTGAGCGCAGACTAGTTTGGGCTTCCTCCCGACATGGTGGCATCTGCATTTGAGGGTCCAGAGAGGAGAGTGAGAAGCAGGCAGACGTCATCCCTGCTTTTATGACCCAGCCGCAGAAGGAAGGCAGTGTCCCTTCTGTCCTGTGATGCTTCTTACTTGTCAAGGCCGTCCCAGGGGCCGTCCCAGGGGACTGTGTGAGCCCCTGGGGAGGGGAACAGGCTCCGCATTTTGATGGAGGGGTAGCAGGGTTTGGGAAGGAAATGTCTGAGCAGAAACACTGCTTCGGCTGCCTGTTTCCAGAAAACACAACCGGCCACCTGAAGGAACCCGAAGGAACGCACCCAGGAGGTGCGGGGAGCTCACCAGGGCGACTTGGGCCTAATATCTGTAATGCTTGCAGGCCCAACCCGCGGAGACACACACAGTGTTTGTGGAGTCGACTGATTAAAAACAAATCAATCCAACTCCAGCTGTTTTGAGGGTTTTATTATTATTCTCCCAATTTTCCACTCGCTATTTTCTCTTTAACTTCTGCAGCCAACCTGTTCTGCTTCATTGCTTTGCCTCAAGGTTTGTTTCTTCCATCAGAGATTCAATGATGCCATTTCATCGTGGGCACCTGCTTCATGCCCTGGGGAACCTCTGGGGGGAAGCTCTTAGAAGCCCCGAAGGCATGTCATCGAACTTCCGTCAGAGCCTTCAACTCTTAGGACAACATCACCTTTCTGCTTTGCCCAGCCAAGCTCAAAGCTTAGGGATTTTTTTTCCCTCTTTGTGCATTCTGCAGACTGTGCACGGAGGTGACAGGGGACCTGAAACCAAAGCCTTGGGGCCTGTCTTGAGACATTTGAGAGCTGCTGGTACTTAGCCCTGTGCCTCTCCAGTTGCTGCCCTGAGACTGCAGTTGATGGACACCACAGCTGTCTTCCCCCTGCAGGTAGGAACGGGTGGGGTTTTTTGTGGGAAGAGGGGCAGGAAAAGGCTGGTTCCTCAGCAGAGCATGGGGCCCCGGCTGAGGAGGAGGAGGGGGTCATAGTCCTCTGGTGGCCCTGGGTTCGTGCGGGCAGGTGGCAGCTGAGGGCTGCAGAGAAGCAGAGAGGGGGCCTGGCAGCCCAGTCCTGCTTAGAGCTGACACCTTCCCCAGGGGAGTAAAGGGGAAGCCAGGGGCAGGCAAACTGGGTCCCCTCCTCCTCCTCCCCAAAGAGGGTAAACCAGCAGGTATGGCTCAGCAAATAAACCCCATGCTCCACTGGGGACTCCCCTTAACGTCAGTGTGAGACTGTTTCTTTCACAGGGGCTATTGCCTATTAACCGGGGAGCCACAGTGCCGGCAGCCAGGCTGACCCCTGGGGCCCAGATAACTGTGCGGCCCCTGTGTTTGCAGAGCCTCCAGGTGGTCTTTAAATCATTCAGGGGTCGCGTCCAGAGAGCTCTGAGGTTGTGGGTAGAATTAGGAAATCTATGGTTCTCTATAAAAAGTAAAAGTTCAACATTTTTATTTTTTTGGTTATTTTTTTCTCACTTTAGTTAAAAGTTCAAAATTTTTAGATCATAAAGAGTATGCTCATGATAAAGAAATGGAAAAATACAAATGGCTAAAAGAAGAGAGCAAATACTCCAAAAAAAAAAAGCCTTCATCATACTTTCAGAAATTTTTCTCTGCACATATATACCCACAGGTAGAAAGTGTTTTGAGGCAAGGAAATATGGTTTATACTTTACCAGCTGGTAATTTGCTTTCTACACTACTTCCTACCGCCAAACCCCGACGTTTCCATCAGTAAGCATTCCCTTTTTTTGCTGTTGTTGTTTTTAAATATTTTTTTTATTTGCTCATCAGAGGCACACAGAGAGAGGCAGAGACGTAGGCAGAGGGAGAAGCAGGCTCCCTCTGGGGGAGCCCGATGCGGGACTCGATCCCAGGACCCCTGGGATCACACTCTGAGCCAAAGGCAGACGCTCAACCGCTGAGCCACCCGGGCGTCCCAAGCATTCCCTTTTGATACCCACTTTAAGAGCGATTATTCATTCCATGGATGTACCCTGATTTATTTTACCAATTCCCGTTTTAGGACATTTTGATAGTTTTCTTTTTTTCTATTAGAGTGATCAGCGTGATGGGCATTCCTACAACGAAACGTCTTTGTACTTCTCTCACTATTTCTTTAGTATGTATTCATGAAAATATAATACATCTCGTGGAAGCTACTTAAAAACAGCTTTTGAAAAAGCTGGAAAAAATGTCTCCTGAAGGTTTGTAACTGATAGCACAGCACTGGTGCTCGAGGATGCTAACAGAGCATCACCGACCCTTAGTGTTTCCCGTGTGCCGACCATTGTAAGGGCTTTACAGACAGCATCTCAGTTCCCCCACTGGCTTTATAAGACAGTGTGGTTATCCCCACTTTACAGATGGGAGCACTGAGGCCCCACGGGACAAGGTAACTCACTCGGGGGTGACGCAGCAGGAAATGATGCACCTGGGATTCCACCCCAACTTCGACTGACCTCAAAGCCCCTGCTCTTATTCTCATTACCTTGCCTCTCCCTTGCACATTCACAAACACTGCTACCTGAAGAAGTGCCGATTTTTTTTTCCTTCCTGCTAACCTAGGTGTTCCTGCTCCCCTTTGGCTGCTGTTTTCCTGGACCAGAGAAGCTCTGAGTGACTCAGAACCGTTTGTGATTAATTAGATTTTTGTTGCCAAGGAATTAATTTGCTCCCCCCCCAGCCCCTCCCTTCTTGCTCAAAAAGCACACGAGAAAATGATTTTAGCAGTGGGGATAATTACAGACAATGTGGTATTAACTCGGATGGAATGCAAATATTTTAGTTTTTTTTTTTTTTTTTTTTTTGTTCCCCAGGACCGTCAGAGTGGAAGGGAGAGAGTGAAATAAGCACCAGCAGAGATTAGGAGACAGCAGGCACCGAGTGGGGAGCTCGCACCCCCTTTCCATGCCTGCCCTTCTGACCGACCGTCTCCAGAAGAAGCAACCTCCAGGTTTGAGACTGGGTGTAGCGGGAGGGCTACAGCCCACTGGCGCCACTGGGCGGGCTCGGAGGTCAGAAAGGCCCTGCAAAGGCACAGGTGAAGTCGAGGCCCTTGTTTCTCTGGCACTTTCCTGGGCTGGTTGTCACAGTTTCTCTCTGATGAGTGTGCAAATACCTCCACCCCATCACAGGTCGCACCTGTGGGTTTAGACTCGGGAGACTGTAGGAGAGGGGGGCTCCGGGTGGGTGGGAGCAGGGAGGGTGTCACCCACCAGCGGCCCAGGTGGGCATGGATGGGACTCCACCCTTGGCTCCCCTGACTGGACGTGTCTTACACTTTCTGCATTTATTCCTTCATTTTGCTCGAACATTTTATACAAAAGGGTCCAAGAGGATGAATGGTCTTCATTTTGGCCAGCCTCGCATCCCATTGTCCGTTCTCTCACGGGTGATACGGTTTGGGCATATAATTCGGGGCTGAGAACTAGAATCGTAAAGATAATTTCTTGTCCCGCGTTGCTACTCACGGTCTGGTCCACGCACCAGTGTCAGTCTGCAAACCGCCATCCAGCTGTGATGAGATAAGCACAGAAATTCAGAGTAAGCTTTTCAGAACTTAGACTAATTTGACTGTGTCGTTTTATGTCTCTTGAAGCTGATGATAACATTTTAATTTGGCTTTTAATTTGTGAATTTTTGCCTAGTAATTGTTTCTACTCTACTTTATAAAAGTTGTGGTCAGTGACGGATTGACAGCAACGCCGAGTCTCGGGCTCGTGGTTTGAGAGCACTGGTCTAGCATCCGTTGTTCTGGAGAAGTCCTGTTGGCAGTCTGGTCTCGGTATTTTGTGAGTAGTGAGTTTTTCGCTCTGCAGCTTTCAGGGTCTCCTCCTTCTCCCTAAGGGTCAGAATTTCACTATGAGAAATCTTAGCGGGGGGCCTTTCGTCATTCATTGTGCTGGGCGCCCATTGGGTCCTTTAACCTGGAGACTCATTCACTCACTCACTCACTCACTCACTCACTCATTCATTCATACATAGGAACTTTTTCTCTCTCTCCTTACTCTGTTTTTCTGGAGTTCTTGTTAGTTGGATGTTGGGCCTCCTGCTTCATATGCTGGATTTTTAATTTGTCCCAATATTTTCAATCTCTTCTTCTTTTTGTTTTACTTCTTGTAAGAGTCTTCAACTTTGTCTTCCAATGCTTTCATTTATTTATTTAGGCTATCATTTATTATATATATATATATATATATATATATATATATATATATATATAATCTTTTTTTTTAAGATTCTATTTTTAAGTGATCTCTACCCGCAAAGTGGGAATCAACCCCACATCCCCAAGATCAAGAGTCACACACTCCATAGACTGAGCCAGCCAGATGCCCCTATACTGTCATCACTTTAATTTCAAAAGCTCATTCTTGGGGTGCCTGGGTGGCTCAGTCCCTTGCGTGTCTGCCTTTGGCTCAGGTTGTGATCTCAAGGTCCTGGGATCTGTCCCGCATCGGCCCCTTGTTCAGTGGTGAGTCTGCTTCTTCCTTTAACTCTGTGATCTCTCTCACTCTCACTGTCTCTCAAATAAATTAATAAAAATCTTTAAAAAACAAACAAACAAACCAAAAGCTCATTCTTAGTTTTCTGATTGCCTCTTTTTCATAATATTCTCATCTTGGCTTTTTGATATGCAATAATCAGTTATTTTGAGGGAACTGACCAGATGTACTTTTTTTTTTCTCTAAGTCTTTGTTTCCTGTATTAAATTCATTTCCTTCAGTTTCCTTTTCTCTAATGGATTGACTTTAGCCTCTCTTCACATTGTCAAAGATCTTGGTTGTCATTCCTATCTAATTGTAAGGCATTAAAAAGCTGATGGACGGCTCTGTATATGAGTGTGGATATAGGGGTTTGTCAATTGGCAGACTTCACTGTGGGTGATTGGGTGGGAGGCTGGCCCTGGGGGAAACCCTAACAACAGTCTGTTTCTTTGGGACTGTTCCGATTTTCCAGAGAAGAATTTCCTGATCTCTCCCCCCAGGGGAGGGTGGTGTGCATGTCTAGCTGCTGGTGTCCTGCATATCTGGTAGGAAAGAAGGACTAGGGGTTCCAGTGTTCAGATACAGAAGGTCTGTAGCTCTGCACTGCCCCTGCCCCTCTCGGTGGCAGTTTTAATCAAATTTAGAGCTTCTCTAGGGTTCTGTGAGGCAAACTGGAGATCTTCTCCCTTAGCCTCTTCTGCAAACGTTTTAATTTGTGTCTTTCTCTGCCCTGCTACATCATTCACCACTCTTCTGATAACTTCTCCCCTGTCAAAAAGTTAATGAGATCTCTCATCCACTGTCCCGTTCTCCTTGCCTAGGAGTGAAAGCAGCTAAATGTTTGTGATCAACAGATCATTTTTTATTTTTTATTTATTTATTTATTTTTTTAACAGATCATTTTTTAAAAAGGTTTTATTTATTTATTTATTTGAGAGAAAGAGAGAGAGAGAGAGAACACAAGCTGGGGGAGCGGGAGAGGGAGAAGCAGGCTCCTACTGAGCAGGGAGCCTGATGTGGGGCTCCACCCCTGGACTTTGGGATCATGACCTGAGCTGAAGGCCGACACTTCACTGACTGAGCAACCCAGGCACCCCTAGAATTAACTTGAACGAGATTGGATATTCATTCATTTCTCATTAGGCTTAACCCATTTTGGACTCCACTGTGTCGTGTCTCCCATGTCTTCATCCAACTAATTGATAAGAATGTTGAACAAGATAGGATCCAGGAGAAAGCCCAGTGGCATATTTCTAAAGACCTCCGCTGATGTAGAGAGGCACTGCATCTGTCTCGTTCACACAGCAGCCCATGTGTAAGAACTTAGATGTTGCATGATGCACATTTGTTGAGTGTAGCCATCCTCTCAAAGGAAGAAATGAGAATGATCCCATGAGATTTGTTCCCAGCAACCCACATTGGTTGTAGTGCTCACCGCTTCCCTCTTGCTCATGAAATGTTATTTCATCATCCCTTACAGGATTTTTGTAGGGATGGATATTCAACTCATGGGTTGTAGCTTTTGGAATATGCCTCTTTACTTATTCTGAAAAGAACAACCTTTTCTTTTCTGGCTCCTCACCTGGCCTCACAGATCCCAGGACATTATACCACTGAAACTGGAGATGCCTCCCTACCTAAGGCTCACTGTGGGTTCATGGGTGCGGGCTTGGTGCATCCAGCTCATTTAAAATAGCTGAAGACTGTCTTACCAGTTCTCTCTACCTTATGTTCAGTGGCTTCCTAAGTGTGTATATTCTATTAGAGCTAAAGGAATTAAGGCTTTTTTTTTTCTCCATCTGTGAGCATGCCTGATACACTCGGCCAGTCACCTCCTTATTCTTCCTGGTTTGAACATTGATGTTTAAGAAACGGGGAAGCTAAGAAGTCACTTGATCAGGTGCCTAATATCTTACTTATGCACAAATTTATTTTAATCTGTCTGCTATTGTTGCCAGTGAAAATAGGTGTGTTTTCCTCAGTAGGGGAGCCTGCTCACATGATTTTTAGAATACTTCTAGACTTGCCACACCTGATGAATGCAGTGAGCCTGAGCAAGGTGTCCAGGTGAGGTGACAGTGAGAGCCAGGAATGCTGGACAAGGGCAAGGTGAGGTCCACGCCAGGCCCTATGGCTCTAAAGGGCTCAGAAGGCTATGTCTGCCATGACCCTTGACTGCCTCTTAGCCTCATCCTCAAATCATGCTCTCCATGCTCCCCAAACCATGCTCTCCATGCTCTCGTTACTTTCTGGCAGGTCTTTCTGTTCCTCAGACCCACTAACCCTGTTCCTGCCACCGGGCTCCTGGCATTTCTGCTCTTGACAGTCCGTTTCTTGTCCAGATCTTTGCATGTGAGCAACTTCTCTCCACTCTGATGCGAGCTACTAAACACCTTCCTCGGAGGCCTTCCCTGACCACTCTGGCCAAACCGGGCTCCCCGTCTCTCACTATTATTTTATTTATCTTATTTCTAGAACCCATCAATACTAAAAATGTTCTCATTTGCTTGTTTACTGGGTTAGTATGTTTTCCTCTGTCAGATGGAAACTCTAGGGACTTTACTTGCTTTTCTACTTCTGACTTGCAATACTTAAGCCCAACCGTGGCTCACTGAAGGAATGTAATCCACGTCATTGAGGAAACAAATGAGAAATAACTTTGTCAACTTTGCACTTCTCCTGAGGGGAACCCTTGACTATTGCAGACACACCTTGAGGATCCCCCATCTACACTGTAGAGTAACAGGTGTGCAACATGATGGCCTCAGAGTCCCATCTAGCACGCCATGTGCTTTTATGAACACATTTTTCTTAGAACATGACCATGCTCATTCTGTTCTGGATTATCTGTGGCTGTTTGCACAATAGCAGAGTTAAGTGGTGAGACAGACAATAGAGCCTACAGAGCTGAACATTTTTACTAGCTGGGCCTTCACAGAAAAGTTCACCAACTGCTGCTCTAAAGGGAAGATTGTCCACATTACTTCAGACCTTTCATTCACGTGAGTTGATGCCACGATGCCAAGAGGCTTTGTTGCTTCCCAGCCCAGAGACCTCTTACATGCCAGCATCTTTGGAGATGGGATGAAATCTTCCCATTCATAAAACTGTTGGCCTTGACAATCTGCTTAATTCAGGTGGAAAACCACTTTGACCTGAAATATCTGGAGAACAGAGATCAACGTGTTTTCTCTAATTGTTAATTATCAGGATGACACATGGTATGAGCCATTCTGCTTGCCTGTCTTTTTATCTAGGGGAAGGGTTTAGCAGTGCGGCTTGGTGGCATGAAAGATAGACTTCAACTGTAAGATTTTATTATTTTTATTATTTCCCTTTGCTTAGATCTCTATAAGAATCATGATGTTTCCAAGGCAACACATGGCTTGGGGGAAATTGGAGAGAATACTCTCGATGCAAAAGGATAACATCACAGCTACCACAACAATGCTATCCTGCGTACAAATGTCGGATGTTCAGAGGGACCCTGTCATCTTGATTAGGATCTAGGAGGCTGGAGTTTCAAAGTGGAATAATAGTGCCCATGTTCCATAAATTTGCGAGCCCTCCATATAGGGCAGGGGAAAGGGAACATGCTTAAAACAATGCACAGGACTTGGTTCCTGGGACTATTCAGGTATGGGATGATTGCCAGGGAGCATTTTATTTCCTTGCCAGGATGAAGTAGATGCTTTTGAATCTCTTTTCTATTACAGTTGTGTAGTGGGAGCAGAAGATTCCTTTTCTTATCCACCCAAAATATTAGGAAGCTGTTCACGTTGCCAGATCCTTTTCCCTGAAATTACCCTCATTTCTTAAAAAAAAAAAAGAGAACTTTATTACAAAAACGAATATGTGTATTGTAGAAAAATCAGAACATACAGTTATTTAAAAATAAGAAAGCAAAAAATCAAACTACCACTCCGAGATAACCATTGTTCATATTTTATTATAAACCCTTCCAAAAAAAATAAAATAAACCCTTCCAGACTTTCCTTTATGGACTAAAATTAAATAAATATATATATTTAATATGTATATTAATAAATATATATGTATATAGCACGCCATCTGCTTTTATGAATACATTTTTCTTAGAACAGGCCATGCTCATTCCGTTCTGGATTATCTGTGGCTGTTTGTGCCCTACAATAGCAGAGTTAAGTTGGTGAGACAGACCATAGTAATTCATATATATAAAAATTTCCTATGTGTATATTTGAAACAGACATGGCAAAGTACTATAATACACTAGTCTGTTGTCTGTTTTCTTTTTAGCCGAATGGTTGGTCACGTCAGTTTTACACTCTGCTGGAGTCAGACTAGTGTGGTGTCAACATCGTGAGCTCTGAAGCTTGACTGTCTTGTTTCAGATACTGACTTTTATCAATGACAAGCTACATGCCCTTGGGCAAGTTATATAACCTCTCTAGTGCCTCAATTTCCTCATCTGTAAGATGGACATGATAATGATGGGATCCACTGCATCTAGTCGTGAGGATTAAATGTGTTCATACAAAAAAGCCCATGACACAGTGCCCAGAACATGGGAATCTCTCATTAAATATTGGCAATGGTTACCCTCCCATGTCAATACGTGCTTGTCGACCCCACAATTTTACCGTCTGCATGTCATACTATCGTACTGGGATGTGAGCCCTCTTTCCGCTCTTCCGCCGTTCTTCTGGTTTGGTGGTGGCGTGTATGCTTCAAGGTTGCACGTGCTCTAATCCTGTGTTTCGTGCACCAGGGAGTTGGAGTTGTAGAGTGCATCTGAGCAAAGAGAACTGAGGAGTCTGTTACCCCCTTTGTTGCCAGAGCTCCTGCCCATGTCAGGGGAAGGGAGAGGCGAGGGTAGAAGGTGCCCCATGGGTAAGAGGTGAAGCAGGGAGGTCACGTGAACTTTATGGAACCGGGTCTTGGACCTGCTGCTTTCTGATCTTTATGAGGAAGCTACTTAACCTCTCTACATCTTAATTTTTCACGTCTGTAAAATTAAAATTCTTTTGGTATCAACCTCCTTAGGTTCTCGTGAGTGCTAAATTAGATCACTGATGTGAAGAGGTTAGCACTTGCCTCGTACCTGGCAACCTCTTAGTAAAAATTAGATACTATTATTAGAAATAGGGAGCTGCCATCCAATACGATGCTCGTAATCAGAGGTGCTCCTTATACCCCTACACTCACACATGCTTGTACATTCACGTGTGGATCTGTGGAACAGGCACCTGATAAAGTGCCAGCTTATACCTCTTCTTCCTTCTGGTTCTCTTATAATGCCATTGAGTCTCAATGCTACTTCTTATACTTTGTATAGCAGCTTTGTGATGCTGGGGCTGTGACCGGTAAACCCGGAGCTCCTTGGCCAGCAGGATCCATATCAGGCTCTGCCAGCAGGGGGTGTTAGATGGGGACTGGAAGGCAGGAGGAGGGAAGAGCGATGTATTCCCTCCTGGTGCTCCCAGTTCCTGCCAGGCATCGCCCCACTCACCTTGGCGGCAATTGACTTCAGTACTGGCGGCTGACCCTGGTTTCAGTTCTTAGTCTCACAATCTCAAAACTCGTCTCCTTGTCCCTCCTTGGAGACCCTAGCCCCAGCCTGTTGGCAGGCCTTCCTCAGAGGTTTGGGTTCCATCTCTGGGGGGCCTCCTCCGTGCTCCTGGGCCCTAGAGCCCCAGCCTCGTGCCTTAGCTCCTCCAGCCTCGGCAGCCGGAGTTAGAGCTCCTTCCTGCAGTCAGTTTGGAGACATTTCAGTGTCCTCTTTTTGCTGTCTCAATGTTCTAATTCCTGGTGAATGGAATAACTCTCCACCCCCACCTCCCACCGCCCCAGTTTTCTCTGGAGATTATCGACGTACAACATTGTCTAGGTCTAAAGTGTACAATGAAAAAAAATAAAGTACAATGTAATGGTTTCATACATGGATATGTTCTACAGTCATCACCACAATAAGCTGTGCACAGATTATCTCTATTAATATTATGAATTTTTCTTTTTTCTTCTTTCTTTCTTTCTTTCTTTCTTTCTTTCTTTCTTTCTTTCTTTCTTTCTTCTTTCTTTCTTTCTTTCTTTTTTTAAAAATTTTTTTAAACATTTTTATTTATTTATGATAGTCACACAGAGAGAGAGAGAGAGAGAGAGAGGCAGAGGCACAGGCAGAGGGAGAAGCAGGCTCCATGCACCGGGAGCCCGATGTGGGATTCGATCCCAGGTCTCCAAGATCGCACCCTGGGCCAAAGGCAGGCGCCAAACCGCTGCGTCACACAGGGATCCCTCTTTCTTTCTTTCTTTCTTTCTTTCTTTCTTTCTTTCTTTCTTTCTTTCTTTCTTTCTTCTCTTTCTTTCTGTCCTTCTCTTCTTTTTTCTTTCTTTTTTTTCTATACCCTGTCCAATACTACACGCACACTCTGCTTTTCCTAAATGAGCAACTTGAGAGGGACACCTTCATGTTATGGGCGAAGATGTCAGCGCTACCCAGGACAAAGGACGCTGGGAGTCTGCTCTCCATCCCGATGCCCCGTGTAGACTCCCCAGAAGCAGCTGGGGGGAGACCACCTGGCCCCTGAGTGTGCCCCCAGGGCTAGGGCTGCTCCAGGGGGCAGGCAGGGCCACACTGGGGGAGCAGAATCACCCTTGAGGACGGGGCGGAGAGGAGAAGGAAGAGTTAGAGAGGAAAGTCTGTGGAGAGAGGAGGGTCCAAAGGGACAGTTTCTGGGGAGGAGGTATTGCAGAAGGCCGGGGTGGGGACTGGTCACCGCTGGCTGCAGGGGCTGGGGGTGGGGAGAGGCGGGGCATCAGGAAGATTATTAGGACAGTGTCAGCCTTTCATTTACTTACACATAATAAAAAAGGCCCGCACAATAGGCTGGTCAACACCACTTTCTTGCTTCAGTGGTTTCCAAAAGGACTCGCTGCTTCCCCACTGAGAGATTATTTCCAGGAGCTTGGTTCAGGTCACTCGCCCTAACATCCTCAGTCGGTGCTCTGTTCCTCTGTCTGTCTGTCTGTCTCACACACACACACAGGGGGTGCTGGAAATTCCTCAGCCTCTGCTGGGACCCCCTCTCCCCTCCCCTCCCCTCCTCCCCCAGCAGGGGTCCCACCCAGCACAGATCTGACCAGTGGGACTTCAAGAGAGCAGGATGGAGGCACCACTGCCCCCTGCCCCTCGGCTGTCTGGATCCCTGTGTGACCAGGATGCCTTTGTTGTGTTCAAACTGCTGCTGGGGCTGCTGATGGAGGAGAAGGCAGAGGGGCCCCGGTGGGGGAGGAGGTGGGAAACAGCCCCCCATTCCCCCCCCACCAGGCTGCCCGCTGTAGGGCTTTATGAATCAAAGCAGAGAAGCTCCTGCCTTTGGCTTGGAAATTCATTCCGGGCTGAAAAATAAACTATGTTCTTGACTTCTGGGGGGGAAGATCCAAGAAGAACAAAAGTGCCTCCACTGAAGATGTCTGATTGATTTTATTTATTTATTTATTTATTTATTTATTTATTTATTTATTTATTTATTTATTTATTTTTAAAGATTTTATTTATTTATTCATGAGAGACACACACAGAGAGAGAGGCAGAGACACAGGCAGAGGGAGAAGCAGGCTCCATGCAGGGAGCCTGATGCGGGACTCGATCCCGGGACCCCAGGATCACGCCCTGGGCCGAAGGTGGCTCTAAACCTGCTGAGCCATCAGGGCTGCCCCCTGAAGATGTTTTTAAATACACTTTTTTATTTTCATATAGTTTCAGTGGATTTGGAAGACTGTCAGTGTTCAGTGATCTAAAAGTTGCAAGGAGAGTCCACAGCGCTCTGGCAGGCTCCTGTCCCTGTGTTCCTATTGCTGTAACGCCCTACGGCCTTCCTTGGAAGTCAGGTGCCAACACTGGCATATTACTAGCATTTTAAGTCTTTATTCCGATTTCATTAATTTGCCCATTTATGTGCTTTTCCTGTTCCAGAATTTCATCTAGGATACCATATTACATGCAAGCATGGTGTCTCCTTAGTCTCCTCCGGTCTGCGGCTGTTTCTCAGTCTCTTTTGTTTTTGACCACTTCGATGGGTTTGGGGAGTATGGGTACTTAATAGAATGTTCCTTAGTTTGGGTTTGCCTGATGCTTAGACTGGGGGTTATGGGTTTTGGGGAGGAAGACAACTGAGGTGAAGTGACCCTCTCATCCCATCTATTAAGCCTTCCTCCTCCGAAGTCCCTCCTGCTTCTTCAGCCCTGATCCTCTTCCCCAACTCTAGCCCCTGGCAACTATCGTCTGTGTTTTGCCTCTATTTTGCCTTTTCCAGAATGTCATATAAATCAAATCATATGGCATGGAACCTTACTTTTTCAGTTTTAAAAGCAGTGTTATTGACCTGGGTGGCTCAGTGGTTGAGCGCCTGCCTCGGGCCCAGGGCGTGATCCCGGGGTCCTAGGATCGAGTCTCGCATCGGGCTCCCCGCATGGAGCCTGCTTCTCCCTCTGCCTGTGTCTCTGCCTCTCTGTGTCTCTGTCTCTCATGAATAAATAAATAAATCTTAAAAAAATAAAAATAAAAGCAGTGTTATTGAGGTATAATTGACATCTAATGTACTGTATGTATTTAAGATATATAATTTGATAAGTGTTGATGTAGGTATACATTTGTGATATCATCACCATGATCAAGATTGGGCACATAGCTGCCACCCTGAAAGTGTCCTCACAGTCCCTCACAGTCCTTCCCTTCTGTCATTTGGCCTCCCTCCTTTCCTCAACCTCCCCTCCCACTGCCCTGGGCACACTTGCAGATCCCCTCAGCCGCCCTGGCACCTGGTGCTTGTTGCTACTCTTAACTTCTCCTCTCCCAAAGCTACCGGCCTCGTCCTTTGGGTCTGCCCAAATCCTGCCCCTCTCTCAAGTGCCTCGTTTAACTCCCCAAACGGCTAATGGGACTTTTAAAGTTATTCTTTGGGGGCGCCTGGGTGGCTCAGGTCTGCCTTTGGCTCAGGTCATGATCCCAGGGTCCTGGGATTGAGCAAAGTTGGGCCTTCTGCTCAGCAGGGAGTCTGCTTCTCCCTTCTGCCTGTGGCTCCCCCTACCTGTGCTCTCTCTCTGTCTGTCAAATAAATAAATAAAATCTTTAAAACAATTATCTGTATGAATCTCATAAAAAATAGTAAAGTTATTCTTTGAGAAGAATCCAGCGTACACCTGCCACCTCCCCTGATACTAATGTACTTATATATAGCCTCTTGAAGTCTTTTCTGTTTACTCGTACAACATTTGTATCTTATTATCCTAAGATAAGGTGGCCCAGTGGTTAGCAGCAGGTGCTCTGGAGTTGTATACTTGGGTTCATATATTAACCTCAGGCTTCCACTTAACGTCTCTGTGCCTCATACTCCTCATTTGTAAGATTGGGGAAATAATATATCTTCCACAAAGGGTTGTTGTGAGGATTAATTGGATTTATCCACATAGAGCACTTAGAAAAGAATTCTTATTTCTTTTTATTTAAAAATCAATTATTTAGGGGATCCCTCGGTGGCTCAGTTGTTTAGCGCCTGCCTTTGGCCCAGGGTGTGATCCTGGAGTCCTGGGATCAAGTCCCGTGTCACGCTCCGTCATGGAGCCTGCGTCTCCCTCTGCCTGTGTCTCTGCCTCTCTCTCTCTCTCTCAATGTCTATCATGAATAAAGAAATAAAATCTTAAAAAAAATCAGTTAACATATAGTGTATTATTAGTTTCAGAGGTAGAGTTTGTTGATTTATCAGTTGCATACGACACCCAATGCTCATTACATCATGTGCCCTCCTTAAAGTCCATCACCCAGATACCCCAACCCCCCACCCCTTCCCTACAGCAACCCTCAGTTTGTTTCCTGTAGTTAAGAGTCTCTTTTAGTTTGTCTTCTCTGATTTCATCTTTTATTTTTCCCTCCCTTCCGCTATGTCACCTGTTTTGTTTCTTAAATTTCTTAAATTCATATGGTACTTGTCTTTCTCTGACTTATTTCGCTTAGCATGATACCTTCTAGTTCCATCCGTGTCATTGCAAATGGTAAGATTTCAAGGACTCTTGTTATACAGTGGGTACTTAATAAATGTCAATTCTCATCATCCGCATCATTATCGTTAAAAGCCCTTTAAGAGCGAAACTACAGCTCTTACTTCCCTGACATGACCGTGATGGCCAGCACCACGGTAGGCTTATAGAAGAAGCTTGGATAGTTGCTGAATGTTTGATCCGGGGACCATTTCGGTGAGTCAAAAGTTCCTGTGACTGTTTAACATACTACAGTACATGCTTTCTTGTGTTCTGCTGTTAGGCAAAACAAAAACAAACCAGATTCCCAAACCAAAAAGCTGTGACGCTTTTATCTGCGTAAATATAGCCATGACATGTCTATTTCCATGGTTTAGAATATCACCCGTGGAAATCTACAGTGGAAAATTGAGTACAACACTTTTGTCACATGATTCGTTTTACTCATGTTTGGATATGCCACCGGCTCAGGAGCCAGGTGGCTGAACCCTACACAGTGAGGAGTCTTCTAGAATGCATTTTGCACAGAAGGCAGGAAAAGATTCAGACATTGACTGAGCATCTACTTCAGTGATGTGCTAGAGCTGCCTCAACTGTCAAATTTTCAGGAACTTTGCAAGCCAGTTATTAAATGCAGCCATTATGAAAATTTATGTAGACTTATAACAATGAATTATATTAAAAACAAAGGTAACAAATAACGATATTCATGCTGAATATAAATACTCAACTGATTATTTTATGACTCTATGTGCTTTTGAGGTCATTTACATTAGTTGTATCTGTGTGGTGAAAATACTGTGCGATGGTGTGCTATTTCCCATCTCTTCCGTCTGTTTTCAGTGGTGTCGTGTTGGTAGCTTGAAATCGGTCACAGAAGGAGTATTTATACCATAGATATCAGCAAGCATTTCAAATCAGGGCTTTCATCCTGGAGCGTTGGTTGTTAAACATCCCAGCACACCACCGACAATGCGTACCAGGTGTGGCAGTTGGATGGTCTTGGTTGTAAGAAGCAGGCACTCACTCCTGTTAGTTCAACTACAGTGAGGAGGGGTTTATGCTAAGGATATTTACTGTGAGAAAAGGAAGGTAGATTATCCTGCAGATTCTTTCTTTTTTAAGATTTATTTATTTATTTGAGAGAGTGAGAGAGATCTCACATGCATGTGTGAGCATGAGTTGGGGGTGGGCAGAGGGAATTTCAAGTAGACTCCCCACTCCTCAGGCTGGATCCTATGACCCACGAGATCACAACCTGAGCCGAAATCCTAAGTCATTGGATGCTCAACCACTGAGCCACTAGGTGCCCCCCTGGAGATTGTAGAATAGGTCCTATCCCAGGGCGTTATAGAGCTGGGGGCTGGAGGGTGGTTCTGGATCTAAGGCTGCTCAGTGACCCCAGAACTTGGCCTGGGCTCTATGCTCTGGTGCTGTTCTCACCATACCTGCTTCCTTCTGTCCTGGCCTTGGCTGGCTCCCACTCCTTCATCTCTTTGCCATTGCTTCTGCTTCCTTATAATTTTCCCTATTCTTGGCTTGTATTGATCCATCATAGCCATTCCAGCTTTTCATTACTTGCTCCTGTTGAAGACTTGTTGCTTTAATTTCTGGAAGAGGGGATCTAATCGACCCAGCTCATTTTTTCATAGGAGGTGGTATTGGTTGGTACTTGGCTGATGATTTACTGGGCTTTTGGCCAAATGTTTGTGTCTGGCCACTCTTGGCCACGGAGGAAGTCTGGGTCACACAGTACAAATTTTGGCCTGGTACATGAAGGATATAAAGGTGAATTAGCTAAAGTGAAATAGGCCAGGCAAAGAAAGCTAAAAAGTGCGTGGTATCACTTATATGTGGAATAAAAAAGGAAAGAAAGAAAAAAAAAAGACTCTTAGAGAATAGAAAAGTGGTTGGCAGGGACTGGGAAGTGGAAGGGGGGCTAGAGAGAGGTTGGTAAAGGGGTGCAAACTTTCAGCTATTAGATGAATAAGGTTTGAGGATCCAATGTATAACGTGACCATAGTTGAAAACACTGTATTTTATAACTGAAATTTGTTAACAGAGTAGAACTTAAATGTTCGCACTCACAAAAAGATGAATATATAAGGTTATGGGATGTTTTAATTAACCAGATGGGTTAAGGCTTTCACACTGTATACGTAAATCAAGTCACAATGATGCACACTCAATATCTCACCATTGTGAATATCAGTTATACCTCAGTAAAATTATAAACAAAAAGATGAAGTGGCTACTACCAGATTGACTAAAATTGACTAAAATTGAGCCACCTGGGTGGCTTAGTGGTTGAGCGTCTGCCTTCGGCTCAGGCCGTGATCCCAGGGTCCTGGGATTGAGTCTCACATCAGGCTCACCTGCTTCTGCCTCTGCCTATGTCTCTGCCTCTCTCTGTGTGTCTCCAATGAATTAAAAAAACAAAAAGAATGACTCAAATCAAAAAGACCAACAAAGGTTGGTGAGGGTTTGGTGCAGTGCTCCGATTTCATACATCGCTGGAGTTAAATGAAAATCTGCACAACCAGTTAGGAAACACGATTCAGCAGCATCTACTAAAGTTGGTCATAGACTTACCCTGCGATCCAGGAGTTCTACTCATGCTCATACCCAACAGAAATGAATACTTGTTTCCATGACAGGACATGCAAAGGAATCTCCTTGGTGGCACTGCTGGTTACAGTCACACTGGCAAGTCCCCAGCATCCATTCACAATACAGCGAATCGGTAAGTTGTGGTAATTTCGTGCAACAGAGAAGAATATGATTGCTACCTGTAACCGTGTGGATGCATCTCAAAAACATTACGCTGTGTGAGAGAGGCCCTATTCAAAAGAATAGGTACTGTATGATTTCATTTATATGATGTTCAAGAATAGGCAAAACCAATCTATGGTCAAAGATGTCAGAATAACACCGCCTCTTCTGGGAGGTGTTGATTGGGAGGGGCCTGGTAGTGCTAGCAGTGTTTTCTCTCTTGATCTGGGTGGTAGCTACCCAGGCGTAAACATTTCTAAATGATCTGTCCATACACTGAAGATATAGGACTATACACTGAAGATATAGGCTCTTTACTGTATGTTAAACCTCAGTGAAGAGTAAATCAAAGAAAATTAGAAAGAATGAAACATGATCATTGCTTCTAAGAAGTTCCTAGCCCACCAGGAGGGGGAAGGGAGGTGGCTGACATTAAACACACAGAAGTACAGGGGCACCTGGGTGGCTCCGTCAGATAAGCATCCGGCTCTTGATTTCAGCTCAGGTCTTGATCCCGGAGTCAGGAGTTCAAACCTGTGTTGGGCTCCATGCCCAGCCCGGAGCCTTAAATTTATAAAAATCCACAGAAGTATAGTTAAGAAGGATAAATGCTAATAAAAATATATATAAAGGGCCCATCCACAGATGAATGGATAAAGATGTGGGGATACACACACACACACACACACTGGACTGTTACTCATAAAAAAAATGAAATCTCCATTCATGACAGCATGGATGCACTTAGAAGGCATTATGCTAAGTGAAATAAGTCCAAGATAAATACCATATGATTTCACTTACTTGTAGAATCTAAAGAACAAAACAAATATACAAGAAATCCAAACAGACTTATCCATACAGAGAACTGGTGGTTGCCAGGGGGCAGGCAGGTGGGGGATGGATGCAATATGTAAAAGGGATTCAAAGGTACAAATTTCCAGTAATAAAATAAATTAAGCCACAGAGATGAAAAGTACAGCATAGGAAATACAGTCAATAATATCGTAATAATGTTGTAGGGTGACGGGTCGTAACTACATTTACTGTGCTGAGCATTTTGTATTGTATGTAATTGTCAAATCACTATGTTGTACACCTGGAACTGATATAGCATGTCAACCATACTTCCATTAAAAAGTATATGTGTGAAGTGCTGTGGGACCTCAGAGGAAGGGGCAACTGATTCCGCTGGGAACAGAAAGAGGAGAATTCGCATGTACAGGGCGTCTAGTATGTGCCAAGTGCTTTAAATAGGTTACCTCATTTGGTCCTGCTTTCTCTTCCCATATCATAATTTATGAGACAGGAGAGCTTTGAGTGACATGTGGGTACTCAAAGCAAAGTAATGAAAATAATGATTTCAGGATCACGGGACTAGTTATAATAAAGCACTTTTGTGACGGTGTATTAGTTTCCAGGGGCTGCTGTAGCAAATTAACACAAACTCGGTGGTTTAATGCAACACAGATTTATTCTCTAAGAAGTCTGAAATCCAGCAGGTTCTTGAAAAAAAAAAAAAATGCAGCTTCCAGTCGCTGCCTTGGCATTCCTTGGCCACAACATTCCAGTTTCTGCACCTGTTGTCACTTTGCCTCCTCTGTGTTTCTCTTTTATAAGGATACTTGGGATGGCCGTTAGGGCCCACCTGGATAATTCAGGACTCTCTCCTTATCTCAAAATTCTTAATTATATCAGCAAAGACCCTTTTTCCAAAATAGGCAACATTCACAGGTCCCAGGGATCTGATGTAGACATTTGCCTACCACAAATGGTCTAATTGAAATTAATAATATTGAGCAACCCCGGTGGCTTAGTGGTTTAGCGCCGCCTTCAGCCCAGGGTGTGATCCTGAGGTCCTGGGATCGAGTCCCACATTGGGACTCATGGAGCCTGCTTCTCCTTCTGCCTGTGTCTCTGCCTCTCTCTCTGTGTGTGTCTCTCATGAATAAATAAATAAAATCTTAAAAAAAGAAATTAATAATATGGATCAGTTTCTTAAAAATTGCTAAGTAGGTGTTTGCTAGGCACAGGGAAAGGGAAGTCTACATATACAGGAAAACCCTGGAATGTGCTTCATGAGGATTATAATATATTTCATGGTATATTTGGCCCTGACCCCAAACTCCTTGGTTGGAGGAACACATGCATTCATGCACATGTACACACACGCCAGCATGCACACACATATACACACACAACTTTGGTCTAGTCTGGGATCTTTTGGAGATTTGGGGCCACTTACAGCCCATAGTTCACAGCCCACGATGTGCCTTTCCAAAGGGAAAACATTTTGAACTCTCATATGTATCCTGAACCATTTTTAGCTGTAATCCTTTTCTTCAAACAAAAGCATGTTGGGTATAACCGATAAAGAGCTAAAGCCCGGAGCTCCATGTCTCCTTGATGCCCTTGATCCATTCTCCAAAGAGCCTGTTTGAAAATTATTGTTGTCGCAGATCAGGAGTTGGCAAACTTTCGCAGTATGAGCCAGAGAGTAAATACTTAGAGCTTTCCAGTTCCTTTGGTCGCTGTAGCAGCTACTGGGCTCTGCCCTTAGGGCCCCGAAGTAGCTATAAACCATAAACCATAGGAAAACCATAAACCATAGGAAAACGAATGGCATGGCTGAGTTCTAAACAAACTTAATTTGTGGACACTGGACTTTGTGTTTAAAAAGTTTTCCGTTCGTTTCCATATAGTCGACATGGGCTGTTCCATTAGCTTCAGGGGTGCAGCACGGCCATTCCCTTCTCTGCAGGCTGCGCTGAGCCCACCACGCGTGTAGCCGCCATCTGAACGGACACCGAACTTTGACTTTCATAGAATTTTCACACCATGATGACATCTTTTGATTTTCCTCCCAGCTATTTAAATACATAAAAATAATTTTTAGCTCATGGGCTGTGCAAACAAGGCAACGGGGCTGGATTTAGTCCGCAGGCTGCCGTTTGTCCACCCTTGTCTTAAGTACTAACAACCGACCTACGGAAGCTCTCCCAAGATTTAAAATCCCCAGAGCTCCAGGATCCAAAAGGACCACTGGGGCTCCTAGTCATTAGTTCCCACCGTAACATCCACCTGCCCTCAGCGCTTCCCTGCGTGGTCACCCCGTGTGTCCCCGAGCGCCTGCGGCAGCAGGACACGCCCCCCCGGGCCAGCTCTGCGCCCCGCAGACAGCGCCCACGGCGGGAGCTCTTCCCTGAGCACCTGTCTCCAGCGCGAGCAGCTCCACGAGGCGAGGCGCTTGGGACCGCGAAGCTCGATATTAACACATCAGGTTAATTTCATGCTCTACTTGTCTCGGGCTGATATTAGCGAAAATTAAATTTTGTGCTAATCAGTCTCAGCGTTCAGCGTGCACGCTGCAAATTTGTGATTTCTGGCAAGGGTGGTTAAGTCATATTTATGCTATTTGTGTGGTGCCTGAGTAACAGGGAAGTACTCTTGCCGACAATTAAACTCCCAGGTTGACAGGTGTCCCCCTGAGCAGACATAGCCTGGTGCAAGTGCAGATTCTTCTCAGCAAGTTGCGGGTGGGAAGGACACAACAAACCAGGGAGCCTTGGTTACTTTTCAGATTCCCTCCTTTCCTTTGGAGAGCTAATTCTGAACATTTGACCAATGCAAATGATTTTACTCTGGGCCCTGATCTCGCCCCTCTCTTCTCCCTCTTTCCCCTTTATTGGCTTTGAAAAGTACATTTTTGGAGACAAGCAAGAAGGAATGTTTTCCTCTTTCCTGGATGCCACAGAACGAGGTCTTTTGAGCACCTGAAAGGCATTCTTGTTAGGGGCTGCCGGCTTATGGGTGCCAGCAGTTGGGAACTTAAAGGGAAGGTCTCCTTGTGCTCAGCAGGGCCGGGGAAAGGAGGAGCGGCGGAGCGAGACTCGTGTCCCTCTGCAGGGGAGAGAGGCTTGCTCAAGCCCGGGGCCAGAGCGCCTGGTGTGTGTGCGTGAGTGTCTTGGGTCTTATTCCCTGGAAAAAGTGAGAGCCACTGAGCACACTGGCTTCAAATGGCTGTCTTCCCAAGGCCCCCCGTACTTCATCTTCATTCACAGGAAGCATCAGGGGAGATTGAAAGTCCTTAGGCTCTTACATAAACATTTCATGTAAGAGCCACTGGGTGCGTCCAGGGATGAGCTCTTGGAGGGCACCTGGCACATCTCTCTTTCTAAAGAGGACTGTGTGCTCCTGGTTGCTAAGCTACAGGATCGGCCTGGGGCCCGTGCAGGTAAAGCTTTTATACCTCCTGTCCCTGTGGCCCCGGACTGAAGGGTTTCCTGGCGTGTGAGACTTTCAGTGTGCAAATCAGACAGTCCTGGGCTAAGTGGGGTGGTCGGTCAACCCACCTTTCAGGACTCGGGCCAGACAGGCAGTCCCAGGCCACCACCTGGTAGATTTGCTCATTGCAAAGGCTCTGCTCATTGTATCTGGATTTGGGTGAACCCACCTCTGGCAATAACTTGGGCCCCTCAGAGCCCAATTTTGTCCCTCTCCTTTTCCCTTTTCTTTATCCATGTGTCCTGTTCTCTCCCACAGGGGGTGAAGAATCCTCCCTCGGAAAGCTGGGCCTGGGGCAGAGATGACCAGCATACCACACGCCTGCTGCCTCTTTTGTGCCCTGGCCCTGGGGCACTCAGTGCTAAGTGATCCTGACTCCCCAAGGTGGCCACTGTCCAAGCACTAAATCCCAGGCACGTACTATCAGCAAATGTAAGTTGGCACAAAAAAATAAGACCTACTTACCATCTTTGGCCTGGGGCATTCCTCCAGAGGCTGATGCGACCCAAGGGGCAGTTGCAAATGGAAACCAAAGTGCAGAAGGTAAGACTCGGCCAGAGAAGCACCTTGGGCATTAGGCCGAGGGGAGGGTTTGAGGAGTGCGGAATCTGAGAGCCACAGGGGTGGCCACCTGGTCCAGGACAAGCCCCATTTCCAATTTATGCCAACTGGGTGCGGGTCTTGCACTAAGAGGGCTGCTAAGTTGACTCCAGGGTGTTCGGTCAGGCTGACATCTGGTGCCAGCTGGACTCAAGCCTGTGCCCTCTCTTTACCTGGTACCTTGACTGAGCGGCCAGCTGAGGGGCAGTGTAACCAGCCCCTGCTTCTCCTGCTCTCACTGGTGGGTCCAGCCTCATGACAACGGCCTCAGATGCACAGGACATCCCTGTGGGTGTGCCTGGGGCCAGGGCAGCGAGCCAGATGGCTCACATGGGAAAGGCCGTGCTGGCTGCAAGAGTGAACGGGTCTAACCTTGGTTGATCCAAGAGGCCCTGGAGGCCTCCACTTCTTCTTCCGCTCCTACTGCTGTGGCCACCTGCCCTTCACACCAGGACCTCCCTCACGTCTCCATCCAGCAACCGAAAGCCATGCCTGGAGCAGAGGCAGACTGTGGGACAGATCTGCTGGGTCCGCCTTGGAATACCAGCACTTTCCAGCGTTGTGTGGTGTGCTATTGCTAGAGCCCTGGCCCAGCCTCAGACTTTCTCTCCCACCCAGGAAACACATCAGAATGCCTGTGATAAATATTACATATTTGGTATTTGCATAGGGAGCCTTTCCAACACCAACCCCTTTGGTGTGAGTAGCAAGGAGTCCTGTGAATGGACACGTTTGTAGGGCTGTGGACACTTAAACTGTGCCCGTTCATTTAGTTGTCACAGCAACTCTATGAGGTACAGGCTCTTGTGAACCCCGTTCTATAGACGAGGGAACTGAGGTGTGGGGAGTTACCTAAGGTCACACTGTGTGTGTTCGGGGCAAGTGGTCACAGCCTCTTGGGGTCCTCACACGCTCACACAAAGCACGGAAAGCAGTAGAACGCAGCAGGACACGGAGACTCCGCAGGCCTTGGGCCAAGGCCACGGGGGTAGCCATTTATGTGAACTGACATCCAGAGACCAAATGGGCCCAAGAGCATCCTAGTGGATGACGGTGGGCCAGGTGATGACTGCAGACACCTCTTTCCCCCGTGCTTTGGTATCCCCAAACAAAATAAACAACATTAAAGAGAAGAGCTAAAGCGCAGCCCGGGTGGCTCAGTGGTTTAGCACCATCTTCAGCCCAGGCCATGATCCTGGAGACCCGGGATCGAGTCCCAAGTCGGGCTCCCTGCATGGAGCCTGCTTCTCTCTCTGCCTGTGTCTCTGCCTCTCTCTCTATGTCTCTCATGAATAAATAAATAAAATTTTAAAAAAAGAGAAGAGTTAAAAAGAAAAAGAAAATATGCCAGAGTGAATGAAATTTCACTGAGATTAGGTTTGTGTCACTCTAGTGTAGAAAAACACAGAAGGTTCTATTTATTGCAACCATTCCTACTTAATTTTCCCTTCCCTGCTTGGTTCTGGGAGGGAAAACAGCCAGACTTGTCACCTGCCCGGAGTGAGTCTTGTGGTCTCTGCTCTCAGATGCCCCACCTGTCCTGCCCTGGGACCTGGGTCATGGGTGGGGGCAGACAAGGTACAGATGCCCAGGTGGTAAAGCAAAGTGGTTTCCCCTTTATGTCAAAGCCTCGGGTCACAGGGGTACCTGAGCAGTTAGTACCCCAAAGCAGCCAGGCATGACTGGGCAGGACTGGCTCTGAGACTCGTGTCTACAAACTCTGAGAGTTTTTTTTGTCAATTTTTTTTTTTTTTTTACCTGCTTGGAGTTGTCTTTCTATGATCACCTCGGTGAAAGGTATAAAGAACTCCCCCACCCCCAAAGTGGGCAACTGGCTCTTCAGGCTCTGAACCAACAGGGGGCAGCAGACAGCAGAGAAGAGCCTGGCTGGCTTGGGCTGCCCAGGCCCCAAGAGAACCATCCAGTCTTCTACTTCCTTGGAAAGAGCATCCTTGTGGACTCGCATCCAGTGGTGTGATCCAAGGGCACAGCAAGAAAGGCCAGAGGGAGGGAGGCTTTCTTCATGGTTCAGGTGGAGAAAAGCTGCTGTTAGATACCAAGCTGCTGTGAGAGTAGGAGGGAGGAGAAAGAATAAGAAAGAATGAGTGACAGATACTATTTACCGAGCACCTATAAGGTGTCAGGCCCTCTGTGACTGCTCTTTGCATTCACTTTTTCAAAGGCTACTCAAGGTAGGTGAACCTCTAGGTTACAGATGAGCAAACAGGGGCCAGGAGTGGTTAAGTAACTTGCCCAAGACCACACGGCTAAGCAGGGGTTGAGCTAAAAGTTGGACTCTCATCTGCTCAGACCTCTGAGTTACGTATGATGCCCTTCCAGGAAGGAGGCAGGAAGCTGCCCGTGGTGTTTGGCTGTCCTGGGGGAGTTCTTTGGGCCCCAGAAAAGGCAAACAGCCTTCCTGGTGAGGTCTCTTCTCTCCTGCGGGCCATGGATGCCTCATATTTAGCCACCTCATTGGCTTGTGGGATCCATTCACCATTCCAGGCAGGGCCAGGGTGGGAACCTGGACCATGGTGAAGGTGCCCATGAGTGATGTGGATGGGGTGGAATCTCTCAGTGAGATGGCATCTCATGGCATGTCTACCCGAGAAGCCCTCCGGCTGGGGGAGTGAGGGAGCAGAGTACCAGCCTGTGGTAGAACCGAGAACACCTGGCCCCGAGCGACCCACTCTTAGAAGCCCCTTCCTACCTCTGCCCCATTTAAAGCTCTGATTTGTTCTTCTGTGTCCCTCATTCTGTGCATCTATTTATTTTGTATTCAGTGACCTAAATAGTGAATCTGCTGTGTGTGGCCTGGAGCCGTGGCAAAGGACAGTCCCAGAAAGAGGTAGGAAGAAAGACTGTGGCAACTTGGATGGAGCTTTCAAGTGCTCACCAGCGAGGCTGGTGATTTCATCACCCACCTGGGGGGTAGTTATGTCACCTTGGAAGGACAGGGGCAGGAGAGGGATTAGAACCCACCTCACCCCCTGCAGGCTCAGCACCACCTGGGCTCAGAAATCAAGCTGGCCTCACTTAGGGGTCACTATGCATGCACATTTGAAATTTTGGGGGGTGGGCTTGGGGGCGTTGGCACCAGGGACACCTTACTATCAGCACTGCCCCCAGTTCTGAGAACTCTACTAATGCCACATTCCTGAATCCGAGACTGGCTCTGTGAACTGGGCTGCTGCCCCAGTAACTGCCTTGTCCCCTGGGTCCCCGCAGACCAAGTACCTGCCGTCTTTGGCCAGCTGATGTCTGTCTGTCTCCCCCACCCAGCAGTCTACCAACAGAGACACGTGGCTGATTCCCAGCTGGGGTCCAAGTTGTGAGCTAACTTCAGCTCCTAACTCAATCACTGTGTGGGTGTTGCTTTCCCTTAAAGTATTTTTCTCATCATAACTACAATATTTGTTAGAAAATATATTAAAGCACAAGGAAAAAAAATCCCATCACCCCCCCCTTCTTGATTCATCTTTCATGATTGCACTTACTACTGTCTGATGCCCCCTATCTTTTCGTTGTTTATGTGGTTATTGTCTGTCTCCCTTTCCAGAAAAGAAGCTTGACAGACGGAGGGACTCCCATGGTTTTGTTCACTGCTAATTCATTTGTGCCCAGAACAGTGCCTGGCACATTTGTAGAATGAGTGGATTTAACTCATAGTGCCATGCACTTAGATCTACTTTTATTTACCATGATAGAGGGAGCATTTGCCAATGTCAACAAGTATTCTTCAAAAGCATAATTTTATTTTATTTATTTACTTAGAGAGCATATGGATGGGGGGAGGGGGAGTGGGAAAAGAGGGAGAGAGAGGATCTTAAGCAGGTTCCACACCAGCGTGGAACCCAATGTAGGGCTCAATCTCAGGACCCTGAGATCATGATCTCAGCTGAAACCAAGAGTCGGACCCTTAAACCGACTGAACCACCCAGGCGCCCTCTAGAACTTCCTCTTATGGCAGCCACCTGCGTGGCCTTCAGCAGGGGACCTGACCTTTGCTCGTGTCCTCTTTTGTCATCATGCTGGTGACAGTTTTCTTGCCCACGTCCCAAGGATTTCCCAGGAGTGAATGAAGAACAAAATCAGTGTGAAAAAGCTTTTACAATTACTCCAAAATCCACCACCCCATCCTCCTTCACCTCCAGTTTCTATTCCAGAACAGTCCTTTACAAGAACAAAGAATCAAGCACAGAAGCGGGAACGCTCTGCCTCAAAGAATGCAGGAGCCGTGGGGCCAGGCTTGTGATACAAGGCATTTTAGAGCTTATTTGGTGAGACAAGACCCAGAAGAGCACAGGACCTCGATTTCCAGTCGTCTCCCCCAACCTTGGATCCTTGCAGTGCCCTCCCTTCCTTATCTGCCTGTGGACACACCTGGCTTCCAACCTTTTGAGAACCCTTCTCAGGTGGGAACTGAACTTTTTCCCGGGCACCCCATGGAGCTCCTGCTACTCCCCCCGGATTGCTTCTCATCAGGGCTCTTTATTCCATGCTGGGATTGCCTACGACGGTGGTTCTCAGCCTCGGCTGCAGATTCGACTCACCTGAGGAACCTTCGCCTCACCTGGCCACGTGGGTCAGCATCAGTATAGTTGGCAAGCTCCCCAGGTGACGCTACTGTGCAGCCAGGGGGGTTAAGAACCGTGGGCTGAGGTCTCCTCCCGCCTCACATGGGTTTTTCTTGCAATGTGCTCTCAAAGCCCACAGGCCCCTTTCCCTCATGATCCCCCCAAAAAGAGATAAGTTTCCACGAAGACAAGACTTTAGTTCTGGCCTGACATCTTAAGCAGGAAGTGGAAAACCTAATTCATGATGTCAGTGGGGTCCTGGTTTTCTGTTCCAACCCTCAAGGCCAACTGGCAGCCTGGACTGGGGTGAGCGACAGATGTCTCCTGAGCAGGACAGCCAGGTAAGCATATGCAGCCACAAGCTGCCCAGAGAACCAAGGAGCATCTTGCGTCTAAAGGGCAGGATGCCCACGTTTGCTGGTGAGCGCTATGAGACGGAGTTATTTACCTGCTGTTGCGGGGTCAGAAAGATGCAATTCTTCTGGGGAATTCAGGCCATTGGGTCACTTGGGATCAACAGCAAAGAATTCCTCTAGCTTCCATAGCAAACAGGCCTCCATAAGTCTGCTGCCGGTTGCACATGAAGCTTGCTTGGTCCTGGGTCCCTAGTGAAGAACTTGGATCTGTGGAGACTTTTTTTTTTTAAAGATTTTATTTCTTTATTCATGAGAGACACAGAGAGAAAGGCAGAGACACAGGCAGAGGGAGAAGCAGGCTCCATGCAGGGAGCCTGAGGCGGAACTCCATCCCAGGACCCCGGGATCACTCCCTGAGCCAAAGGCAGGAGCTCAGCCGCTGAGCACCCCAGGTGTTCTGGGTCAGCGCATCATCCCCTGGCTATTACCTTCCATGGCTTACTACTGCCTGAGCCTGGCAGGTTCCTCTCTGTAGAACCGCAACTTAGTCTAGACCTCAAGTATCATTAGGGATCTCCTAACCCAGCGGTTGTTACCTGGGCTCCTGGGGTAGGGGGGATGGTGCCAGAAACATCCCTGGTATTTTATGCCAAGTATATATGTATTTTATTCCTGAGAAGCAATTCCCGAACGGCTCTGTGGTGACTTGAGATACATCCATAACTTTCAGGTTACCAGAAGGATCCATACACTCCCAGTGGTTAAAGAACTGCTGGTGTTGTCTAGTTCCTTTGTTTTATAGAGGAGAACACTGAAGCCCAGCACGGGTCACACACAGGTGGTCTACACTGGCAGGACTTCGGGCGCCAGGTACTCCCACCGGGTTGTCACAGATCAGCCCCTGACATTCTCCGCTTCCTTCATGATTTTCCCGAGCTCATGGGTGCAGTGTGCTTTTCCCAGCCGATCTCCGAGATCTTGAGTCCTGGGCATGCAATGGGCCACCCAGCTGTGACGTGAGTCTCATGCAGGCATTTCTTTTTTTAAAATTTTTATTAAAGTTTTTATCTATTTGAGAGAGAGCACACAAGCAGGGAGAGTGGGAGAGAGAGGGAGAAGTAGGCTCCCCTTGGAGCAGGAGCCCGATGTGGGGCTCAATCCCAGGACCCCAAGGTCATGACCTGAGCGGAGGGCAGACACGTCACTGACTGAGCCACCCAGGCACCCATGCAGGCATTTGCTTGCTAACATACTGCTCACCTTCTCTAACCTTTGGTTTCTGATTCACCTTGATAAAGGTGAGATGGGGCTTTCAGGTGTTCTTAACTTTTAAATTATTTTGATTTTCATTTTTTAGTGTTTTGGCTGCGATCAGATTATCCCCTCTTGATTGTAGGGCACTTGGTGACTGGATGCTTCATTACTTTGTGACTCTAATAGCAGTCGAACACGTCTTGCAGTCCTGTCACAGACGGGGACACTGAGGCATGAAGTACAGGGGACTGTCTCTGCTATAATTTTGTTAATGATTAAAATGCGTGCTAACGTGTGGTGGACGGGCGCTGACTGGATGGCAACTGTTTCTATTGTTGCTGTTGTGGGTTTAATTCCTCGAGGGCAGGGCTGAGGCCTCAACCGCTCCTGCTCTCAGCTGCAGGCTGCACAATGCCGGGCATTTCAGCTTCCCGAACGGCTCTGTGGTGACTTGAGATACACCGTAGGCCAGGTAAGGGCTGGGGAGGAGGTGCCCGGGCCGAGATGGCCACACTGGGCCTGAGTCGGCCCTAGGGAGGGGGTGGAAGAGGAACTTCTCACCAGCGCCTGCCTTTGCCAGGAGCAGGCCTCTGGTTTCCTAGGCCCCAGGGGCCCAGGCTGATTAGGCTGGAGGCCAGGAGGCTTGGGACCGTGTGTGATGCCCAGGCCGAGGGGCCCCAGAGCCAGCAGGGGCTCCCCACCAACAGGGCCTGCACTGCAGTCCCTGGGAGGGAGCCTTGGGCCGGGCCGGGGCCTAGTGGCAGGTGCTCTGGGTGAGCTGGAAGTGGGCACACCTGCCGAGGCTTCTGCCTGTGAGCCCGAGGCCGAGGGTCCTCCTGCACAGAGCAGGAAGGTGCCCCCGCCTTGGCCCCACATGCACCCAGCAGCAGGCCCTCCCCGGGCACGCCAGACGCCAGATCGGGGCTCCTCGGCCCGGCCCCCTTGCCCATGGCCCTCAGGCAGGTGGCCCCGGGAGGACCCCACATGCGTACCGTCCTCCGTGGACTCTGTGCCTCTCCCAGCCCTTCTCCCTGTGCCCTGTCATTTCTTGCTTCTTGTCCTTTTCACTCCTGACCCAAATCTGAACCACTTCCCTGTTCTTCCCATCGACTTTCACAGCCTTGACAGCAGCTCTGGACCAGGACCTGCAGGTATACGGGGAAATGTCTAGGTGAAAATCAGGCTGCTCTTCCTAAGGTCAGGATCACTGACTCTGGCAGCAGACACACCTGGAATCAAGATCTACCAAGTTGACCTGACTGGCCAACTGAACTTGGGCACACGCTTCCTCTTTTCTAGCCCTAGTTTTAGCTGTAAAATGGGGGTGGTGGTGGTGGTGGTGGTGGTGGTGGTGGTGGTGGTGGTTGTTGTGGTATCCTACCTGTCTCAGCAGATTGTGGGGAGAATGAAGAGATGCCAAATGTAAATAATGTCTCAGGCCCATAGCCAGCCCTCAGGAAATGGAAGTGATTTTTAATGCCAAGTCTTCAGCTCACTGGTTTTTCTAAATGTCCGTGTGCCCAGGCCCCCATCTGCTCAGGACAGCCAAGGATTCAGGGATGCCATTGGCACCCTGACTTCCTTGGCACCATCCCACAAATAGCATGTGGGGATTGTGGTGTGATGCTCAGCCAGGAGGCTGCCCTCTGTGCCCCCATTCCAGGGAGGCTGGGATTGGAGGTGGTGTCCGTTTAGAAGTCAGGCAGACCCGGCTTCCCACCCTGTGCCAGAGTCAGACCTCAGTAAATGTCATTGGGATGTCATGTGAGCCTCAGTCCCCTAGCCTGTAATACGTCAGGGAGGTAGTACTTATCAGGGCTGGTGTGGACACTAAATGAATGAACCGATGTACCGTAGTGATCAGGAACCCAGCCAGATTCTAGGACCAGACTGCCTGCGTTTAAATCCAAGCTCTGCCACTTGCTAGCTCTGCACTTTTGAGCAAGTTAACTGCCTCCTGGTTTGAGTGAACTCTATTGGAAAGCAGAGACCATATTAACATCTCTCTCCTAACACGTCATATGTAAAATACCCAAAATATTGTTTGGCATAAGTGAATACTCAGTTAAAAGTAGGTCCTGTCTTGTGATGATGAGAGCACCTGGTACAGTGCCGGGCATATATTAAGTTGCTCAATGACAAATTTCCTTTCTTCCCTTTTCTGCCTGAGATTCTACCATTAGGAATTTTTAACCTCCATAGGATTTTCAGACTCTAGGAAATACCCAATTTGAGGATGATCATCCCCTGTGTATTATTCAGTTCCATTACATGATATTTGGCTGTTCTGTCCCAGGTGCCACTCTCACCAGTGATGTGAACTTGAATGAGATGTGATCCCTGCCTTGGGCTCCCAGCTTACTGAGGATTGATTTATTTGCACATTTGTTCCCTTACACGTTTGTTTTGCATCTACCACGAGCCTGAATAGTTGTGCACAAATGCACAGAGTATGACAGGTGCAGTGATGGAAGCTGTGGAGGCCCAGGGGAAGGGGCAGAGAAGTCTTCCTTTTGAGGTGTTATTTGAGCTGAACCTTGAAGTCTGAGCCAAAGATGGTTGAGCCTGGATGTGAGAGTAACAGTGGGGGTGGGAAGGACATGCCAAACCACAGCAAAATTGGAACAAAAGCCCGTGGGCTTGGGAATGAATGCACGTCCTTCATTCAGCGTCCCTTACCAAGCATGTGGGGGCACTGTGCAAGGTAAAAGACAGCGGAGGGATGAAAGACCCCGTGTTTGCTCCCCGCTGGCCTGCGGTCTCTCGGGGGACACACCCATTGTCTGGACAGGAAGGCTGTGCATTCCCCTGTGGCCTTCCTGCTCCCTCCCAAGCCTGGCAGTTGCCAAATGATGCAGATGGGTCGTTCATGCTGACTGGCTCACAGCCATCGAGGGTGGATGTGGGGTCACTGTGAAATTCAGGGTGAGCATTAGGTGCAGGGAGTGGGAAGCAAAGGTGTCATTGTGCAGAAGTAGGGATCAGGCTGGAGAATTTGGGGGGTTTGTGCCAGCCTCACACAGAGAAACTGACCACAGCCTTCATCCCCAGGCTGCATAGGTGTGAACACTGTTTGTGGTAGGGGCTTGGTGGGGGCCTCTGATGTCATTCATGGGCCCCTAGGGGGTCATCTGTCCACTCGCCTGCCCTTGTCCTGTGGACCCAAAAAAGAGGCCCATCTCAAAACCCATTCCTGCTAACTCAGCCCAACTGGCTTTGGAGAGGAACTCAAATAGTGAGCTCTACAGTTGCGACCAGTCCTGACCATTATAGGTCTTCATTTATAATTACAGAAAAGACCAAGAGCTGTATCAGAACAACAAGGAGAATCAGCAATTCCAAAGAGGAGATCAAGCTGAATATTCAGAGCAAATATTTCTGACTGAAACAGAATGAATGTAGGAAACGGAAGAAAAAAAATGTGTCTAATAATTATCCTCAGAGGTATTTTAAAAGATACCAAATCAATAAAGAAAAGGCTGTTGAAAAAGAGAGGAAATCCGCAAACACAAGTGTTCTAAGAAAAAAATAAAACCAGAAGTCAATATTGACTAGTAGAAAGGGGCTACAGCTGAAAATAGGATTAGTTCAATTCAAAGACAACTTGGAGAAATTTTCCAGAACGCAGAGCACGAAAGACCAAGAGATGGGAGTTATGATGATAAAGGGTGAGAAACCTATAAAATAAAGCTAGCAGGTCCAAGATCTACAAAATGAGAATACTGAAGTAGAAAACAGCAAATCAAGGGGGGAAAAAGTTTTCCTAATAGAAGAAATGCATGAATCTAGATGGAAAAGTCTCAATTTTATCAAGGCACACACTGGTGTCTATCTGAAGTTTTGGAATTCTAACCAAGAGAAAAATCCTATAATCTTTTAAACAGGAAAAGTAAATCAGCTACAAAGGAGGAAAGGTCACACTAGTATTGGATTTCTCATCTGTAACATTAAATGCTACCCTAGGAGTTAGAGGGGGAATATAAGGACCCTCGATATAACCACTCAAATTCTACTTATGTGAAGGCATAAGAAAAATGTACAAGACTCAAAAAGTATGCTTGCCACCCACAAAACCTTTAAAAGATAATTCCTTACAGAAGCTCTCGAGCCAACTGAAAAAAGAATTAGTACAAGACACTCAACCAGGAGGAAGACCAGTACACAAGAAACCGTGACGTTGAGCAATGGAGCTCGCAAAGCTTGGCTGTGGTCTAATGCAGCCATTGAGAGAGTGCACCCTGGTGGGAGATAGGTGGGCTCTTGTCCAGTTGCAGTTGGAGATGTTTGGTCCTCGTGATGATTGGAAGGTCAGAAGATAGCTAGACCCTGACTTCTTTTTATGCAACTGAGGACATGTGTACTACCCAGAAACAGGAATGAGAATCCAAGCATAACCTTATCAATATTCGTACAGGTGTTTACAGATAGGCCTTGTGGCCAAAGTTGAATTGTGTGGAGGGAGGGATGGATGGATAGATCATAGTGGAGGGTGGAGGGAGGGGGAAAAAAAAGATAGATTGAACAGACTAGCAGCCTGTGGAATGGACTCCATCTTAATTGTTTTTGCTGGTGCAGAGATAACAGAAAAGGGCCATGGTCAGATTTTCCCAAGGATAGGAAGGCCCAGTTGGAAGTGAGACATGGAGGAGAGAACCCTGTAAATAGCTATTGACCTTTAAAGAAAAGTAATTACTGCATCCAAAAATTTCCCACCGAAGATTCTGGGCTCGGCCCCATCAAGTCACCCATTGACAGCCCCTTTAGTAGTCAGTAGTGAAGCTGACAAGGGAGTGCACAGAGTTTGGATTCATGGGCACTGGGGGTCAAAGCTTCTCCTCCCTCTGCATTCCTCTCTTTTTGTTCTGTCTTAATTCACAGTTCTTAGCAGCCAGGGCTCTCCTCACCAGGAGGGCCTCCCCTCTGTGCAGCTGCTCACCTGAAATCTGCTGTTTTGTCTGTCCTCCTGGGACCAGGTGGGCAGTGCAGCCTCTAAAATGGATCAAAGTTGAGCATTCTTTAACTTGGGGTCACTCTTGGGAATATGTCAAGTTGTAAGTGTACATTACCTAAAAATTTGCTCCTTCATTTCTCATCTCAAATCGTGCCCAGCCATGTCATCTACTCTAGTGCAGAAAAATATACAATGAACCGAGTTAATATGAGACATTCCAAGTTCGAACATGAGCTCTCTTCCCTTTTAAGATTCCATCGAGACATTAAATTTCAAAACGAAATTCCTTTTGCACATACAATCCCAAAGGAAAAGTGTCCATAATTTCCTTCTCTGCAATTTTTTTTCCCTGCCCATTCTCAGCCAGAGAAGGATGGCTTGGGTAAGTGGATACCATCTGGGTTTCTTCTTTGGTCACATCCTGTATTAGCTTTTATTGAAATGATCGAATACCTCTTCACCTTCGAAATTCGTCAAAACTCAAATTTCTCACGTGTTCCAGACCTCTCTTCCAGTCCAGAGGTTCAGCAGGTCAGGGCAACACCTCTAACGTGAGAGAGTAGACTGGCTTGGCAAGATAGGTTGACCACCAGTCTCAAATATGCCTACAAGTGTTGTTACTCTCTCCGTGTATCTTTTTAAAAAACCACCGAATTCATAAGGATGGTTATTAGGAATATTAGGAAAGGTTAGGTGATTAGGAAAATTAGAAATTTCCCTATTTTCTGTAGGATATTTTTATAGCATTCAAGAGGATGGGCCCCAAATGGCTACCTATGATTATGAATGTAGATGCAAATCCTTCTCTGTAGAATGTTAGCAAATGCAATCCGGGAAAATATTGAAAATATAACCACGATAGAGTAAAATTTTGTTCCAGGGATGACAATATGGCTCAACATTAGGAAATATCTTTTCTTAATCAAAACTTAAGTTCTGAGGAGGAGCAACGTTTTAAAATGGAGCATAAGTGCGCAGCAAACATCATTTATTTTTAATGTTTTTTTTTAATTTTTATTTATGATAGTCACAGAGAGAGAGAGGCAGAGACACAGGCAGAGGGAGAAGCAGGCTCCATGCACCGGGAGCCTGATGGTGGGATTCGATCCCGGGTCTCCAGGATCGCGCCCTGGGCCAAAGGCAGGCGCCAAACCGCTGCGCCACCCAGGGAATCCCCATTTATTTTTATTTATTTTTTCAAACATCACATTTAGTGGCACAATAATAGAGGCTTCTCTCGTAAAGACAAGGATAGTCTAAGGGACCTACTACTGTCTCTGGGATTAGTCAGGAGGGTACCAGAGTCCTAGCCAAAGAAATGGGATAAGAGAAAGAAATGCGAGGTACAAATATTGGAGGAAAGAGACAAAATCATAATTATTTGAACTACGTATTTGTATGGCCAAACTAAGATTGTATGGCTGAACTATCTAAGATCAACTACTAGGAATTTTTAGTGGTGATAACTTTGGTGACAGGTGCTAACCGGTCTTATGGGGATCATTTCATAATGTATGAAAATATTGAATCACTAGGATGTACACCTGAAATGAAAGGACATTTATATGTCAATTATACTTCAATAAAAAATTTATAAACCTTTTATCTGAGAAATTTCTTACTTGAGGTGCTGGGTACAAGGGAAACATAAAAACACATGACCTTTGTACATATTAGTGATGTTTAGCTAGGTGGCACAACAGGGAAAAAGCTCTCACAACAGTATTATCTATAGAATACATGGGAGTAATTGTGCCTGGAAATTTTTAAGACCAGTATGAAGAAAATCCTAAGACTTCTTTGTATGCAAGAGAAGGCTTGAAACAAATAGCAAAACACACCATATTTCTGTGTGGGAAGGCTCAACATTGTAAAGATGATAATTCTTAAATGAGTGCGTGAGTTTAACTTCATATAAAGAACGCAGTGGGACATTTTTGGTGAAGTCAGAATTTTATTCTAGAATTTGAAAGAATAAATATGAACAGCTGAGAAACTGAGGTGAAAAAAACACACTTTCATTCCCAAATACTAGCACAAAAGTATAAATCTCCAGTGATTCAAACAGTACGATGCTGGTGTCGGCAGAGCTAGGCTAGTGGAACAGAATAGGCAATCTATAGGAAATCAGCAAATTCCCGAAGTTCAAGTCAGCGGTGACCAGAATAGGCGATTTAAATATCATTAGGACAATGAACTCTAGCCACTTAGAAAAAAATCTAAGCAGAACCCAAAGGAACTATTGGAGAGTATTTTTTTTTTTTAATCCTCTTGATACGCAGGAAGCTTTTCTTAAAATATACTGGGGTCCCTACTATGATACAAAAGACTGACAGGTAAAAACGTTGACTATCTGAACAACAAAAGATACCATAGACAAAGGTGGCCAGACCAGGAGAAAAATATAAGTTGTATGACTGAAAAGGATTTCTGTCCAGGATATAAAAGATTCTTAGCCATCAATTGGAAAAGTGCAAATGGTCTGATGAAAAATGGCCCAAAAGTATTGAATTAGTTAAGGAATGCTTGCTAATGTAACAGGTAACCCCCTAATCTCATGTGAAATCTGAAATGATTGTTTATAATTACGCAGCAGCTCTCCCGCCCGGGGAAGCTTTCAAGGTCAACATGCTCCACTGGTGATAAGTCAAGGTCTTTGCTCAAAATGATGCTTTTATGTCAGTAGGGGGAGATAGACCGAAGAAGAGACGAGTACATTTTAAAAGCAACGTAATTTCCAAGAGGGGCAAATGCCAAAGGGGGGGACCTGAGGTAATCAGCGAGCGCCTCTCTGAGGAGGAGGTGACATTTGAGTTGTGACATTAGTGAAGATCGGGGGTCACCCATGTGAGTATCTGAGGGAAAAGCACTTGGGGAGGAGGAACAGCAAGAAGAGGCTCTGAGGCGGGAATGAGCTTGGCTCACTTGAGTTGCACAAAGAAGCCTGGTTTGGAGAAGTGAGCGAGGGGAAAGTTGGAGTATCGCGAATGGGGGTTGGTCCAGTTGCACAAGGCCTTAAAGAAAAAGCAGAGGAGTTGGTTTTTATCCCGCAAGCGATGAGAAACTGAGATGTCACAACGATACCACCCGTCTCATTCCATAGAAACGTAGAATAATCTAGTGGCGATGCAGACAGATTTTTGAAAATACTCTGAAGGCCTTTTTGAACCAATCCGTATTAGCTCTCCACCTCCTCTTTACGCTGAGCTCTGCTGACTAAAGTCCTATAATAAGTCCTTTCAGCGGCGTAGAGTGTGTAAATGTTATGCAGAATGAATTACAGGTCTGTAGACGCTCATTTCAATAGAAATAGATTCTATTAGCAAAATTCGCCTTGTGGAGCAGCCCAACCTGATTTATCCTATGGTGGCTTCTTAAGAAATGTTTCAAATCCCATGAACTGTAAGTGGCTAACGGAATTGTTAAGAGATGTCCATTGGGTGACTAGGGGCTCTAGCCCGGATTTTGGAGCATGGCTTTGATTGGTCATTAAAAGGTGAACCAGAGCCTTCAGTAGAACACCCTACGCAGTGCCCGGCCCCCAGTCCCTGCTCAGTGCTGGTGAAGGAGTGCAAATGGCAGTCCAGAGAGTTCTCTCTCCGTGGCCACACATTGGATGCGCTCCGGGAGGATGGGGCCGTGTCCCCAACACCTACAATAAGGTGTGTGGGGGTCATGGCGGGCACTCAGCCAATGTGTCCAGATGAATGAAATGTGAATGATGAGACTTCTGGATTTCCAACTTAACTAATTTCACACGTTCGTTCACTTGGTTACCTTCGGTGTGACAACACTTCTTTGGAAAAGTGGACCACACATAAGGACGGTTGACATGGCCCGTAGGTGCCGGCCTGACTGGCGCTGCCCACATCTCCATCCTCGCCAGCCCCGCTCCCCACGGCCGGTGCTGGGGCCCTGCTGGTTTCTGCTAGATCTCCTCCTCAAGGCCTTTGTAAGTGGTGGTCTTCTGCGTGGAAAGGTCTCGCCTGGACCCCACCCTCACCTCACTGATTGGTCTTATTAACTCTCACTTACCCTTTGGGCCCCGGCTCAGCTGTGACTTCTTCCAGGAAGTTTTGGTGACTTTCGCTTCCCCCCACCATGATAATCATTTTTCCCTTTCGGGCATCCTTGCGTGCTTTTTTCTCCACGGTGATGATCACAGTTTAAGATATTATTCTGTAAGGACTTGGGGACAGCATTGGGTTGTGATTGTGATACCCATTCTGCCCTCTACAAGCGGTATGAACCTGGGCAAGGTATTGTGCCTTTCGATATTCACTTCCCCGTCTGTAGAAAAGGATGAGAACAGTAGTTGTGAGAATTTAATAATTCAATAAACGTGAATGCCGCTTGAAGTTCGCTATAGTTGTTTGATGGATGTGTGTCTCCTCCACTAGCTCTTAAGCTCCGTGGGGATGAGACACAGAGTCTGTATCTCACTCATCGTTATGTCCCTGATAGCCTGGGGTGTCTGGCCTCTGGTGGGCTCTCAACGCATTTATGTCAAAGGAATGAATGAGGAGGTGCGGGGCTTTTCTCCAACAACAGGTGTGGTACTGAGGGAGGAGGCCCGCTGCGGAGAACACAGGAAGGCCCCCTGGACGAAATGCCTCCACGCTCCGCCTGCCCGAGAGCCTGTCCTTGCTGTCACTAAGTCAGAGGCCCGGAGAGCACCGGGCAAGGAAGCCCTCTCAAAGTCAGCAGTGCACCTGCTGTGGGACGAGCCCTGCACACCATCCAGTCCGGCCCGGCAGCCCCTCACAGCCTAGTAATTTCTGCAAACACATGCCAGCGGTCCTCATGTGTTAGAACAGGGCAGTGGTTTTCTAACTTTTGGATGTATCGGGCTGAGCTGCACATTTGTTAAGGCACAGATTGCTGGCCCTAGTCCCAGAGTTTCTGATCCAGTGGCATCTCTAGAACTGGCATTTCTAACAAGTCCTAGGTACAGTGGGCCCTCCTGGTCTCAGGACTGTAGCTGGAGAGTCACTGGGATAGAGGCGTGTTCTAGGGTAGGGGGAGGCAGCGTGATTGGATTAGACTCGGGGAGAGTGGTCACACTGGCGGGGACATTTGAAGTGGGTCCTGAAGGACAGGCAGGGTCTTGTAGGAGGGGGAAGGGGGTTTCCATGCAGAGGTGAGGCATGAGCAAAGGTGTGGAGCATTGAGTGTTTGGAAAACCATATATGTGGAAGGGGCTGGAGGCTGGGGTGCTGCCGCCCTGAAGGGTTTCTGCTCATTCATCCCTTGTTCTCAGTGGGCACGGGGAGAGGCAGCCCGAGGAAAGACAGACCCAGGAGATGACATGACAGGCAGGAAGAGCTTCAGCTTTGGAGTTAGACCTGGACTTGCAGCCTGACCTCACTACTCACCACCTGCGGGTCTTTCAACAACTAATTTACCTTTCCCGGTCTCAGTTTCCTCATCTGTGAAATGGGACAGTAATAGCACCTGCTTCAGAGCATGGATGGATGGAGCTGATGGATGTTTGGCCCCTGGTGGATACTCAGAGACAGCACCACCAGTCGGTCAGTCTAACGCAAAAAAAGGGAGGTCTGCAGACCCAGGATAGTTGTCTATGCCTCTGCCTCCCTCACTAGGCTGGATCCCCTCTGGGCATGGGCTGTGACACTTCAGATGTGACACTGCAGAGCCCTAGCAGCGTCAGAGCCTGGATGGAGCCCAGATAGCTGCTCTGGTAATGTGACTTGGGCAGGAGTCTCTGCTTCCATGCAGGGCTCTGGTGGGCTGGGGCCAGAAGACACGTGGAGGAGGAGGTGGGGGGAGGCAGATAGGATGAAACAGCCTCTACTCGAGCTCCAGCACCACCTCAGACCGAGGACCCAGCCCCAGGTGACTGGGGGCCCAAGCCCAGTTTCAGGCCCCAAGGGCTCCTCTCTCACTGGACACTGAAGTGCCCTCATCGGGGCCTCTCCAGAGCGACATTTGCATGACCTAGGCACTCGTGGCCCATGATCCTAAGACAGCAGGTGTCACATGATAAGCACTGTCCCTGGAGTCAGAAGGTTTGGGTCCTAGTCCCCCCCCACCCCTCTACTCTGTGGCCTGGGGCAGGGGCTCACCGTCTCTGGGCTTCTGGCTTCTTCTGTTATATGATGGTGATGACGTCTTCTCTCAGTGCAGCAGGCTGGGCCCCCTGCTCTCTTTAGAGGGGAGGACCAGCCCTGGGGAAGGGGGCTTAGAAGAAAGGGGATCCATCTTTCTTTCCATCTTTCCTTCCTCCTTCCCACCTTCCCTCCTGCTGGCACATTTTACTGCGCCAGATACCACGTGCGGTGCAGGGGACACAGCAGCGAGCAGGACAGACAGCGCCTTGTGTTCAGGGAGCTTCAGCTACAGGATCAGAGGCCAGGAAAGCTGAACCCAGTAAGAAATCAGGTCACACTGGTCAAGGAGATCATAGGAAAAGCTCTGGTCCTTCAGCAATGACTCTTAAGAACAAGTCCTGGTGGTGACAGGATTGGAGGAGCCACAGCCCAGGCACTTGGCAGCCCCAGAACGCAGTGTTTCTTCAAAGATGCTAGTAAAGCCTCCCTCACCTATCCTTGGTTCCATAGAGATTTCCCGAAAGCCCGCTGTTTACCAGGCATGGTTCTAGGCCCCGGGGAGGTCTCCGGGTGCACCTGTGGCAAAGCATCCCCCTCCTGACGTTTGCAGGTAGCGTGGGAAGATAGCAAATAGGCAAATACTGACCTACACCCCAGGGTGGTGATAAGAGCTATGAAGAAAAATAGAGGGGGCACGGCCGTAGGGGCCACATCTTCCCCTCCTCGTCTCCCCGCTCTGCCGTGGGAGCGCCTGGCCCTGTGGAACATTCCTCCGGGGAGGCCGGGTGGTCCACTCCTGGGATGTGCCATCAAGAATGGGTTCTGCGCTGCTCCTTCCCACGCTGCTGGGTGCAGAGCTGCCCCTGCGAGCCCCGGCGCCCCCGCTCCTCCCGCCTTCCCTCCGGGGTGCCTCTGCTGCCCAGCCCAGCGGTACCAGGCTGCCGGGCGGTACCCCGGGGCCTGCTTGCCCACACGGAGAAGCCCCATTTTCTGACGTCATTCTGTCGGAAAGGAAGGTGAAATTTGGTTTTCTCCTCCACCTTGCTTTTCCCCACCTTGTTTTGCTGTTGAATCAGAATTAATGTGGGGTGAAGGGTGCTACCGAGGGGCCCCTCCCACTTTCCAGCGAAGAGCGTTCCAGGGTGAGAGGAGGGATGAGGAAGAGCTCTCTGATGAAGTGACGTTTTAGTAGAAAGAGCTGGATGGGGGACGCCTGGGTGGCTCAGGGTGTGATCCCGGGGTCCTGGGTTCAAGTCCCACATTGGGCTCCCTGCATGGGGCCTGCTTCTCCCTCTGCCTGTGTCTCTGCGCCTCTCTCTCTCTCTCTCTGTCTCTCCTGAATAAATAAATAAAATATTTTTAAAAAATGAACAGAAAGATATTCGTGTGGGTTGGCTGAAGACAGCCGCTGAGGAGTCTGGTCCAGCTCGGAGAGCAGGTACACGCGTCATCCCGGAGGCCCACAGGCTTTGTTCTGAGCAACCCGCAAGCCTCTCCTGTTCCTGGTCAGGGCCAGGGCGCCCCTCGGAGCGCCAGGAGCTAGAGATGTGCCAGCGGCCCGGGAGGTGCCTGAGGTCTCTTGGGGAGAGACTAGCTGGAAGGCAAGATTCGCAAGACAAAAAACAGGGGTGACCCTCGAGTTGGAAGGCTTGAACCTAGCTGGGTGATTGATTACCAGGAGACCCCCTGATTTTGTTCTGTAATTACGGTGTTTATTCGATGCATCATATTGGGCCTGAAACCCTTAACACCAGCCGGTGCTGTTCATTGTTACAATGTCCTAATTAAGCTTTGATTTATATGCTAATTTTATTCCAAGTGTGTTCAAAAGAGGGAAAGTTATTAGACTTTATTTTGAGATTACATTTTAATCCTGGGGTCTGCCGGGCGAGCACCATGTTTATTCTGTCGCCTTTTGTTTCCAGGATGTTGGTGGCAATTGTGATTATTTCCTTGGAGGGGAGAGATGATGAAGTGGTAGGAGCTGTTGAGAAGCGGTGGGGCTTCTGCTAATTGGAATGATGTAACCTCTTGCCTTTGCCTTGACAGTTCCGCAATGAGGCTGGCTTTGACTGCCCAGCTGGTTAGGAGGGGACCACTGGGGTGTGCCTTGGGGATGTCACAGGACGGCAAACATTCGGAGGGAAGTCCATCCCGTGAGGGACGGGTTGGATTTTGGAATGTGAGCGGAGATTGGGCTTCACCGCACGAGTCTCTGAAATTTGTAAGGGTCCCACAAAAACTCTGGTAGGGAGAGCAGCTGGTCTTTGCTACAGACACGACGCACTTTGTGTATCGTGCGTGTGTTACGTGTGTGTTTACACTGTCACCTATCCTAAGTAGACGACACTTGGGTTTTTCTGCTCAAGGATTAAAAAGTCTTGCCATGGACTATATGTCTGCATACCTCTAGGCTTTAGACTTCATAGATATTCTGAAATAATGTGTAAAATAGTATACGTATCTGCATGTGTGTATTTTTCTGGGGAGGGATCCAAAGTCTTCGTCAGGTTTTCAGGAGTATTGACATTTCAAAATGCTAAGAATCACAGGCTCGGGAAGCATTAGGTTTGGATCTGGAATTTTATTTATTTTAATAAAAAAATTTTATTTATTTATTCATGAGAGACCCAGGGAGAGAGAGAGAGAGAGAGGCAGAGACACAGGCAGAGGGAGAAGCAGGGTCCATGCTGGTAGCCCAATGCGGGACTCGATCCCAGGACTCTGGGATCACGCCCTGAGCCAAAGGGAGACGCCCCACTGCTGAGCCACCCAGGTGTCCCTGGATCTGGAATTTAATGTCTTAAGATTGTCGGTGTGGCCTAAAAAAGCCAATTTCCCAGTGGCCCGTCCTCCCTACCTATCCAAAGCCTCTCTGCCCAAGTCCACGAAGGAGCCCTGGGTGAGGGAGCACAGGAGCAAGTTGACTTGGGCAGGTCTACCCAAGCTTCTCTTACACTGAGTGGCAGAGCCAAGGACCCAGACTCTTTGCTCTGCTCTGAGTGGCCTGAAAATCCTTTTTATCTCAACTCTGAGGGAAGAGCTGCTTATAAAATAGATGAGGAAAAAAAATAAAATAAAATAAAATAAAATAATAAAATAAAATAAAATAAAATAAAATAAAATAAAATAAAATAATAAAATAGATGAGGACCTCTCAGTACGCCCAGTTCCCTGGTAGTCAAAACCCTTATCACCTGCAGCTTGGCCTTCTTTTGGGTCTTCAGGTTTTCTGATTGGGTTTTATGGTTTCTTGCCCCCCTTGTGAGCCTCCCAGTCTCCAGTCAACAGTGAACGGAGAAAGAGGTTTAACAGGAGTTTCAGAGCCTTCCATTGTGACTGGTATAGGGTCTGTGGCTCAGTATTTATCGCATTTGACACCTTCGTTTATTCAGAGACACCTAATTTAGAGATTCTGTTTCTAAAATAATTATGGGAGAAAATGTTAATCGAGCTCTTCTGTACTAAGCTTTTTTTTTTTTTTTTTAAGATTTTATTTATTCATGAGAGAGAGAGAGAGAGAGAAAGACAGGCAGAGGGAGAAGCAGGCCCCATGCAGGGAGCCTGACGTGGGACTCGATCCTGGGTCTCCAGGATCACACCTTGGGCTGAAGGCGGCACTAACTGCTGAGCCACCTGGGCTGCCCTGTACCAACCTTTTTACCAGTCTTATCTCATTTACTCCTCCTCGAGGAGTAGGTCCTATTCTTATCTCCATCCTAAGGATGGAGAGCCTAAGGCTATGGTGAGGTTGAAGACTATTTTGGGGTCCCATCTGCCGCATGGAGTTAGCTGGGATCGAGGCCGGGTCTGCCGGGCTCCAGATCCACAGTCAGGACCACTGTGCTGGACTGTCTCCTAGTGGGCCATTACGTCTTAGGTGTGTCCTTTTCAAAATTTTCTACAGAGACCATTCATCTATCCTTTGGCTGTGAGGTCGTGGAGGACATACAGGTCAGCTGCTGCAGCCCAAGACTGTGTCTGTCAAGGGAGTACCGAGGGCGGGTTTGTTAGCTTCCAGAGCCATGCCTCTAATCTCTGCAGGGAGGTGACCCCGAGTTGGACAAAACTGCCTCCATTTTCTGGGGATGCCTTGGCTCTGCACCCCTCATCAGTCTTGTGTTGTCAACGCCTTCCATGTGCCCTACTTGCATTATGAAGTGACTTTAGGAAGGTTCTAACACTTGCTCCTGATGCTTGTGTATTAACACCTCTGCTATTCCTTGCTGCTTGCCTGTATTTTTAACTTAACACTTCAGGTTCTCTCAGCTTTTCCAAAGAGCTGAAATGCCCCGTCACCTGGTGCTGCTCCAGAGGAAGAATATTTACCACTTTCCAAAGATGTTGACTCTGGGATGGAGAGGTCTGTTTTATGAAGACTCCAGGTGACCCTAAAGTTTTCTTTGAAAACATATCATTTTAGGGACGCCTGGGTGGCCCAGCAGTTGAGCATCCGACTTCAGCTCAGGGCATGATCCTGTAGTCCAGGGCTCGAGTCCCACATTGGGCTCCTGGCATGGAGCCTGCTTCTCCCTCTGCCTGTGTCTCTGCCTCTCTCTCTGTGTCTCTCATGAATAAATAATTAAAATCCTTAAAAAAAAAAAAAAGAAAAAGAAAAAGAAAAAATATCCTTTTAAATGGATAATATAGATTTTTAAAAAAATCACGTATTTGGGACACCTGGCTGGTTTGAGCATCAGACTCTTGATTTTGGCTCCGGTCATGATCTCATGGTCGTGAGATCGAGCCCCATGTTGAGCTCTGTGCTCAGCATGGAGTCTGTTTGAGATTCTCTCTCTCTTCCTTTCCCTCTGGCCCTCCCCTTGCTCATGTACACATGTATTTTTTCTCTCTCTCTCTTTAAATAAAATCTTTAAAAAAAATCACATATCATCTTCCCACTTCATTACAAGGAATTCATTTGTTCTATTTCCTCCCTTGTCTTTGTCCACATGTATATAAATTTTACTTAGTCATGGTGATGGCCTACATTCATTTGACATTTACACCTAATGCAGTGAGTAAGAATTTCAGAAGCTATATGTTTAAGTGTGCAAAGTTGGTTATTTTCTTTTTTCTATGACTTTTTTATTTTATTTTTTAAAGATTTTATTTATTCATGAGAGACACAGAGGCAGAGACACAGGCAGAGGAAGAAGCAGGCTCCCTGCAGGGAGCCTGATGTGGAACCCGATCCTGGGACCCCCAGGATCATGACCTGCGCCAAAGGCAGATGCTCAACCTCTGAGCTACCCAGGGATCTCTTTTTTTTCTATAACTTAAATCTCTATTTTGAATTTCCTTTACGCCTGGTGACAAAAACAAAGATGTACACACATAAAAACTTACCAAATTTAATCAATTCTATAGAAAATCATCCAAAGTTTTCTTAGGCCTCTTTCAGGTATGATTCAGTTGATTTAGAATCCTCTACCTCCATCCTTCCCTCTGAGACTGTGATAAATTCCCAGGGGTCTCCCATGGCATTAAGACTTCAGTTGAAGGTGACGGAAGCTTTTGATCCTCATTAGTCAAAGTACAGTTAGGAAAAAGGAGCCAAACATAATACAGAAAATGGGATGCATCAATTATGGAAGCACTGAGAAGCCAAACGGAGAAAGAGATTAGCTGCAGGGAAGCTCCCGTCACCATTAGCGTTGGAGGGATGCAGTAGTAAGATGGTGGTGTTAGGGAGCCCGGAGACTAGAACCATGGCAGAGGCTGCAAGGACCTGCATACGAGGGGCCATTTGGCAGGAGCTAGAATCAAAAGAGACAGCCACCAGAGGAGCTAGGGTTTCACCTGAGGTGGGCAGACAGACTGCTCCATCACTTCAGCCTTCCCCCCAGTGCTTCTCATTGTCCAAGCCAGTTGGCAAAGGAGCCTGGGAATTGTATTTCCTGTAATAGCAGAAACAGAAGGCAGCAGGAAGTGGATGTGAGACTAGACCAATGAGCAAGCCTGATGTCATTGACCTATGCTGACGTCTGTTGAGGAAGAACCAGGCCCTCTCTGATCTTTTTATAAAAATATTTTACTTATTTATTCCTGAGAGACACACAGAGAGAGGCAGAGATACAGGCAGAGGGAGAAGCAGGCTCCCTGAGGGAGCCCGACACAAGACTTGATCCCAGGACCCCAGGATCATGACCTGAGCCGAAGGCAGACGCTCAACCACTGAGCCACCCAGGCATTTCCCCCCACCCCCACCTCCCTTTCTGATCTTTGATGGCTGGCATCCATTTATGCTGGCCTCCACTGAGATGTCCATGGGCCAGTAGTGGCCTCTAGTTATTGGCCTACAGACTCTTTATTTCCTTGTTCCCTCTCTAAGACCCTTTCAAATCCATTGGACCCCTTTCCAGCCTTGTACACTCATCTTGGAGGTTATGGCAAATTTTGGATAATTCATCATGTTCTGGAGTGGGGGAGGATGTCACAGGAGACTTAAGGGACCACCCCAGGCTTGCTCTAATTCTGTCCTGCCACCATGGCGATCCCACTGTGTGAAAACCTGCTAGGGCAGGAATGGTGGGGACAATCTCCCTGAGCTTCCCTAAGGTAGTGAGGCATGGATGTCCTTGCCTCTCAAATTGCCCCAACCCTATTTTAAAAAATTGTTTCTACTCCTTCCAGGGCTTGACCTTGGGGGTGGAAGCAGAGGAAGGATGGTGGGGGTGAGGGCATGGGACTTCTGTCTCAGGATACCCACCAATACCTAACACTGTCACTTCATTTCCAAGGCCCTAAGGAACATTAAGGAAAAAAAAAATTAGGTAACACCTCAAATTTTTATTGGGCTGTTTTTGTATGGATACGTATTAAAGGAGCCTTAACTTACTTAACCATTGCCTTATTGGGTGTTTGGGTGGTTTTCAGTGTTTTACTAGTGGGTGTGTGTTTATAAAGGTGGCCGAAGATGCCCACCTGACCCTGTGCCTTTACCTCCCGCTGCCTTCCCCCACCTCCTGCACCTTAAAGCCAGTACAAAGAGGAGCCTGGGGCACTTGAGCCCTGCTCGTGGCAAAAAGGTGAGACTTTTGCTCCTTGGCTTCCATTTTGTGCTCACTCTCCCTACCCCTCAGTCCTAGTCTCTGCTTCACACCAGATCCTGGCTAAGGATGTGACCTTTTTTCAATGCTGGCCCTGTCTCACACTGTCTTTTTGGTTCTTGTTCTCTGGTTATACCGCTCTTGGACATTTTGGGTTACTTCCCCAGAAGGAGGAAGGGCAGACAAGGTGGGCTTTAATTCCTAAGGTCCATGTTCTAACCCCAACCCCAAGGTTATTACCTCTAAAGTTTATTTTTAAATTTATGTTTTGAGGGCACCTGGGTGGCTCACTTGGTTAAGCGTCCCACTTTTGATTTTGGCTCAGGTTGCGATCTCAGGCCTGGATGGAGCCTCACATCTGGGCTCTGTGCTCAGTGGAGACTCTTCTTGAGAATTCTCTCTCTCCCTCGGCCCCTCCCCATGGCTTGTATTCTCTCTTTATCTCTATAAATAAATAAATAAGTAAATAAATAAATAAATAAATAAATAAATCCTTAAAAAATAGGTTTAATTTTAAAATAATTTATTTTTAAGTTTGTTTTTTTTTTAATTTACATAATCTCTACACCCAACCTGGGACTCAAACTCATGACCCCAAGATCAAGAGTCTCACGCTCCTTGGACTGAGCCAGGCAGGCATCCCAATTTTAGAGTAATTTTAAAAGGAATATGTGGTCAGCTTAGAAGACATGGAAGACACAGAAAAAGAAATGGGAAAATTAAAGTTACCCCAAAGTCTACCATTCAGAGACAACCACCATGAATTCCACAGGAGAAAGGACTCTGCTAATTTTGTCCTCTTCTGTAACTCCAGGGCCCCAGCACATTGTAAGTACTCAGTAGATACTGCTAAATTAATAACCTTTCACTTAATTTTTTCCAATCCATTTAGTACACAGAATCACACTCTACCTATTGTTTTGTAACCTACTTTTTTGGTGTAGTAATACATCATTAATGTTTTCCCAAATCAATACATATTCTTCAACATTATTTTCATAGCGGTAGGGTATTCAATTGTAAGAGTGGACTGTAATTAATTTCATTAGTTTCTTAATGTTATACATTTAGGGTTTTTTCCCTTAACCTTCTTATTCTTCTAAACAACTTTAGTCTTGTACATATATGGATGCACAACTGTCCACCTAAAAGGTACATTTACATGTTTTTTTAAAAGACTGTATTTATTTATTCATGAGAGACACAGAGAGAGGCAGAGGGAGAGGCAGCCCCCCGCCCCCCGATGTGGGACTCGATCCCAGGACCTCGGGATTGTGACCTGAGCCCAAGGCAGATACTCAACCACTGGGCCATCCAGGTGTTACATGTTTACATGCTTTTTAAGGCTTTGATGCATTCTGTGTTCCAGGAGGTGTGTGCATTTCTAGCACAACGAGCTGTATCAGAACGTACATTTCAGGAAGCAAGGATTTTGTCCATTATGTACGATACCACAGTGACTGTGGCCTAGAGCAATGCCCAGCACAGAGTAGGTTCTTAATAAATATTAATTGAATTTGTTTCCCTATGCCCTCACCAATAGTGCTATGACTTAAAAAAATTTTTTTCCCTGTTTGATGGCAAATATAACAGTTCCCACATTTAAACTCATCTCACCTTCTATTCCCTAATGCTTAATAAGCCTGCTGGAGTTGGCCCTAAATATTTAAAAACCATTCTCAAAACTAAAGCTAGTCAGGAATAAGCTCTTATAAAACTGGGATCTGTGGTTTCAGAGATTCCCTGAAGTGGAGCTATGACCTGAACCTGCTTACACTCACGTAGAGCCTAGCACCCCATCCCCATGGGTGAATTCTACAGGTAAAGGAAGACAATGAGATTCATGCAGCAGCACTTCGTGGATATACTTTACCATGAAGGCTACATCTTTGGGGTTTTTTTGTTTTTGTTTTTGTTTTTCCCCCACAAAGCTAATTTATTGACCCAGAAAGAAGAGGTTTGGTTCCCCATCCCCCTTTTTCTTTGATTTCCAGGCCATGTTCATTTGATGCTACAGGACCAAAAAAATAAAATAAAATAAAATAAAAATAAAATAAAATAAAATAAAATATAAAATAGGGACGCCTGGGTGGCTCAGTAGTTGAGTGTCTGCCTTGGGCTCAGGTTGTGATCCCGGGACTTTGGGATCGAGTCCCACATCAGGCTCCTTGGGGGAGCCTGCTTCTCTCTCTGCCTGTGTCTCTCATGAATAAATAAATAAAATATTTAATAAAATAAAATAAATAAATAAATTGAATGGGGCCCTTTTTAATGGAGAAACAAATTCTAGAAATGCAAATACTTCCAATGTGCTATGCAAAGTAGCCAAGCCAGAGGCCCCACACCTGCCTTCCCAGGAAAGGCTGCCATGGATCCACACCCAGGAAGCCAGGGTGGGCCCTGCCATCAAAGCAAAGAGCCTTCCCTTTGAAGGATTTAGAGAAACAAAGTATCAGTGGAGAGTCACACTCCCAGGAAACAAATACTATTCAGATAGGAAGTAACTGTGAAACTTTTATTCAAAATAGGAGGGGACACAGCCGTTCTCCTCCATACAATAGGCTTGCTCTAGATTTGGAAGTAGTGGGCTCCTGGACTGCCACATTCTCTTGGTGACATGCCTAAATATTTCTCCCATCGCTTGAGTCCATATCCTCCCCCTCTCTCGCTTGCACTGCTGTCCCCCACTCCTGTCTCTGCGTCTGCAGTCTTCCCTGCTCTAGTCCGTTCTCCACACTGGCCACCAGAGATCTCTTTTTAAACAGCCCATCTGACCACATCACTCCTCCTCCTGCTGAAAATCCTTCAGTGGCTCCCTATGGCCTTTAGGAGGAAGCATGGCACTTGAGGCTGCTGGCTCAGTTCCCAGGCCTTTGGATGCAGAGTTTCCTGTGCTGGACCCCCCAGATTTCTTCTTCCTCTAATTTGTTCTTCCTCTTTGCTTCCCCCAAATCTCTTCAGTCATCAATGCACCTTTCCCATTGCATCACAATGATTGTTTTACAAACAATGGTCGTGAAACAACTAGGATAGATGTTATTAACTATTTTTTTTTTAGATGAGAAATTTGGGGTTCCAGGAAGTTACCATTCTTTACCCAGATCATGGAAATAGTAAATGGAAGACCTGGAGCTGAAATCAGGCAGCGCAATAAGTCTCCTCTTGGCTTCACTAGATAAGACATTATCATTAGCAGCCTCAGCAGCTGTGGCAACAACAAAACAATCCCATATTTTTCAACATCCATGTTCAAGATCCCTTCTCGGTAAAGTCTGATCTAAAGCTTAGAAATGATTTCGGCAGAGGCCTAAGATCAAGACCTCTACAGCCAGACTACTTGTGCTTGAATCACAACCCTGCCCCTTATGAGCTGTGTGATGTTAGAAAGGTCACCCTGCCTCTCTGTGCCTGTTTCCTTGTCTGCAAATGAAGATAATAATAGTTTTTATTTCATAGTATAGTTATAAAGATTAAATTAGTTATTATTATAAAACTTAGAACAGTGCCTGGAATGATGAGTGATATGGAGGTGCTAGCTGAGATTCCTGCTGGACCTCCTATGGGTGGCCTGCAGTACGCAGCACCTTTCAAGAGAGACGGACCCACCACAGCCTCTGGCTATGGCACTGCGGTGGCCCTGCCTCCCCAACCTGCCCTAGAGGTGAGCACCCGACTCAGAGAGGAGGTAGCTTGTAGGATGTCCTGGTGTGAGCAGACAAGCTGGGTTGATCAGATCCTCCTCCTGGCACCTGAGCTAGACTCATCCAGTGTCAGTGTGAAGTGAGGCTGGAGGGAAGCTCTGGGTCTAGGTGAACAGCAGGTAAACTGAGGTCCCAGGGAACTCAGTGTGTAAATAGAGGAATCTCACTGGGCAAAAAGGAGGTGGAGCCGAGAGAGGCTTATTCAGTGCTAGTGTGGGTGGTTCCTCCCTAAAGCTGCCAGGCTCCTGCTGACTTTCCTGCCCACCCCTACCCCCCTTGATGCCACTCTTTCCAAAATATATTCTAAATCTGTCCTCTTATGTTCATCTCCACTCTAGGCCACTGCTGTGTCTTATCTGGTGACTTTGGTGGCCTTCTAACTGGTCCCTCTCTTATCCCTTTCAATCCAGTCCCAGTAGTACAGCCAAAGTAGCCTTCTGAAAACATGCTCCCTTAAAACCTTCCCATTGCACTGAGAATGGACATCTCTGGCCTAATTTCGTAGCTCTCCCCTGGTCATTCCCCACTCTCTAGCCACGTTGGTTTCCTGAATGTCTCAAACTCATGGTGGTCTCAGGGCCTCTGAACTTGCTATTTGCTCTGTCTGTGAGGTACATCCTCAGGACCTGCATTTGTTGTTTTAAAATACTTATTCACTCATGAGAGACACAGGCAGAGGGAGAAGCAGGCTCCATGCAGGGAGCCCGACGTGGGACTCGATCCCGGGTGTCCAGGATCACACCCCGGGCTGAAGGCAGGCGCCCAACCCCTGAGCCACCCAGGGACCCCCCCCCCCCCCCCCCCGCTCAGGACCTGCATTTGGCTGGTTCCCTCTGGTCTAATTGGAATTAGACCAGGCCCTCCCTGGTTACCCTATGAAATACTGCTCTCTGTCACCTCAGTCATTGTTTATCACACCACCCTGTTCTACTTCCTTTGTCAAAGTTGGTCCTTTTAAAAATTATCTAGGTTATTTATTTGCTTTTCTGTTTAATGACTGGTTCCACTGCTAGGATATAAATTCCTTAAGGGGAAGAAATTTACCTGTCATGTTCACTATGGTATTTCCAGCAGTGACAGTAGCACTGGAAAACAGAGCATATAGTAGGCACTCAATAAATCACTGAATTTGTTTTAAATTACAGTTTTCACACCATTTCTTGCCCACATATGTCCCCTTTTCTTTTTTTTTTTTATTTTATTTATTCATGATAGGCACACAGTGAGAGAGAGAGAGAGAGAGAGAGGTAGAGACATAGGCAGAGGGAGAAGCAGGCTCCATGCACCGGGAGCCCGATGTGGGATTCGATCCCGGGTCTCCAGGATCGCGCCCTGGGCCAAAGGCAGGCACCAAACCGCTGCACCACCCAGGGATCCCTGTCCCCTCTTTTCTTATAGGTATCTTGAAATCAAACGAACCTACTAAAATTAACTAATAGCTTGGATTTTCTTACCCATTTCAACCTTGCTAGCACTCCGAGCCCCTTTCTCTACACTTGACTCCTCCAGAGCTCTCAACTGATGTGCTCATGTCACCCGTGGGAGGTTCTCAGCAGGCTTGTTTTTATAGCATCCTCCCATGCTTGTAGAAGTGCTGGGGCTGGGAAACCAGAACTGGTCCACCCCCTGCTTCCACCCCTTGCCAGCTGACAATAAACTCCCTCCCAGCCACTGTCTATTTTAGACAATGTGGCATTGTCTCCAACCATCACAGTCGGGTAAACAGTCTCCCCACATCTACTCTAGCTACTCACAGCTGTGGTGGTGCTGAGGAAAGGACGGTGAGTGAGAAGTTTGAGAAGAACCTGCCAGAGCCAGGAGAGGAGAGAGGACCAGAATGTCCCAGCTCATCCATCTCTCCCCGCCCTGCCACCACCGCCGAAACCATTCTGCAGATGAGGATGCTGAAGGGGCTTGCATTGAGTCACTCTTCAGTGAAGTTGCAGAGGGGGGCAGCATGGCATGAGGGGCACCGGCTGCCTGAGAAATGGGGACAGTAGAGGTGGGGGGGTGGCTTTTCTTCACATGCACACCTCTAACTAGGGTTATCTGAACTTAGGTTTTACAAGAATGAAACTTCAGCTGCTTCCCAAAGACTCAGAATAAGAGTCTTATTTACTATGATCACAGCAAATTGATACCCTTCCACCCCCCACCCCCATCTGCCACAAAGGGATTTATCCATCTGCCACAAAGGTGTGGCACTATCCAGAGGACAGGGTCTGTGCCTGGCTTACTCTCCAGTGTATCTCCAGATACTAGCACAATTCCTGGGACAAATTTATTGGATGGATGAAACCTGAGCCCTTACTTTGAGTACGTATCATAGGCCCAGATCTATGCTAAGCCTTAAGAGGAATAAAAAAAAAAAAATATTGTCTACTCTTTCCATCTTTTGATTTGGTCATAAAGGATCTACTAACCAGCTTTGTGACCAAAGGTAAGTTACTCAACCCCTCTGAGCTTATTTCTTTCCCTTTCTCCCTTCAGAAAACAAGAATAATAACAGTATCCCCTTCACAGGGTTATTGTGGGGCTTGAGTGCAATCAAGTATTTAAAGCAACAGGCATGTCTTAGACTTGCTTAATAAATTAATAATTCCATCAGCATAAAATATTGGCTGTCCAGAATTTGAACCATTTTTGGCAGTTGAACTTTCCTAGTAGCCACTAAGTTCCATTTAGTCAATTTGTATGAAAAGCTTTCTAAGATACTAAAATCTACCCTGTCTTGTAAGACCTCCGTTGAATTGAGTCAGCATTATGATGGGTCCATGCAGTTTAATGAATGGATGAGATGTGGAAGATTGATTGCCTATTCACTAAATGGTCCCAGATTGCCTGCACCTTTTGTTTTGTTTTTCGCAGGTTTATTGGCCTCCTCTCTTGCTGACAGATTGTCCTCTCTGACTTCTTAGAGTTGTCAGTCTGCCAACTGCTAGGGATAAATGCCTTCCTCTGATTTGCTGTGGTTTTGGAAACTAAAAAACCAGCCCCATTAAAAGTGTGAGTAAACCAAGAGCATACAGGCTTTGAATGAGGATCCGAAAGGCTATATCTTTTATTGCAAACCTTTGTATCCCTTTTCTTTCTTTTTTTTTTTTAAGATTTTATTTATTTATTCATGAGAGACAGAGAGAGACTGAGGCAGAGACATAGGCAGAGGGAGAAGCAGGTTCCATGAAGGCAGCCTGATGTGGGACTTGATCCCGGGTCCCCAGGATCACGCCCTGGGCCGAAGGCAGGTGCTCAACCACTGAGCCACCTAGGGATCCCCCTGTATCCTCTTTTTTGACTCCTCAGTGATTTTCTGATTCTTCATGTGTTCTCAGCAGTGAGATCATACTGTACAGACATGAAAATTCTTGGCATATATAGGCACTCAATAAAATCTATCAACTAAATGAAGGAGCAAGAAAATATAATCACACAGGTGTAATATAACTATGAAAGGATGAAGTGAGAGGGCAGAGAGTAAAACTGATTTGAGGTATTTTAGATTAAATCGAGGTATGTTGGAAGAGACAAAATGAGCTAAGTCTTAAAAGAAGGGAAAGATGGTGGTGATGATAAAGTTGGTATCATACAAGGATATAGAAAAGAGGAGGAGTGGATACTCCTCTCTCCCTGCTAGCTCCATAGGATTTTTTCCCTCAGGCTAATCTGAGTAAGGTGTTTGTAAAGGATTCATCCATCCATCCATCCATCCATCCATCCATCCATCCATCCATCATCAGCATTCAATGTGCTTGATTCCTTCCTAGGTGAGGGGAGAGGAAGAGAACTAAGAGATGGTCCCTCAATTGAGAAGCTCTCTTTGTAACTCAAGTAAAAAAAAAAAAAACTGGAATGTGGAAGAGTTGATGTTGCAGTCTTGAGTCCAAAGACAAGTACGGAGGAAGAATTTCTTCTTTCTTGAGGGATCTCAGTCTTTTCTCATCAGGGTTTGACTAACTAGATGAGGACCATCAACATTACGGAGGGTAATTTATTTTACTCAGTCTACTGATTTAAGCGTTGATCACCTTTAAAAATTACCTTCACAGTGACATCTAGCCTGGTATTTGACCAAAACCTTAGTACCACGGCCTAGCCAAGTTGACACACAAAATTAACCATCACAGGGGCAAACTGGGTCTGTTGGCAAAAGCCCTCCTCTGCAAGGTACATTATTGCTTACAAAGCATTCGTGGTCACATCTGATCTTCAGGACAGCTCTGTCAGGAGGACTAGTAGCTTCCCTCTTTTACAGATGAGGAAACTGAGGTTCAGCGATAAGAATGTAAGACTGATAAATGACAGAGAGGGGATTCCGGCCTAAGCTGTTTGATTTAGTTATGTATTCTTCTCACTATATCACACTCCCTACAACTGGGAACATGATGTTACTCCCTACCATTCCCCTGCTGGTCTTTTGGCTTGCATGACCTCAGAGACACTTGCAGGAATTGGCTAAGAAAAGTGGCATGGTTTTCATTTCTCAGTTCTCCCACTCAAGTACTAAGCAGGCCTCACCCCGCTTAGCTTCTGAGATCAGATGAGATTGGGTGTGTTCAGGGTGGTAGGGCTGTAGACTATTTTCCAGTTCTAAATGAACTGGACACGACTCAGGTGTATCACACACCTGAGTATGTGTTTGAGTGGGCATGAGCACCCCGCCCCCCAAAATAAGAAGGCTTCTGCACCTTTCCTACTACCAGACCTGGGGAGTAGTAATTGGAGCTGGTGCACGTCTGGCTGAGTACTGTGTGGACCTCGTCAATCCCTCCTGCTCTGATGGCAGATGAGCCCACCCTTCTTTCTGAGCTTGAATCTCCTCCCACGCCCCAGTCAGCAGCAGAACTGGCCTTCCGTTTTGGTCTCTGTCCTGAGCTCCTGTTCTGGGGAGCTGGTGGACAGACCCTGCAGCTTGGTGGCATCTGTAGGCTTTGGAAAGGGCAGACCACTGTCTTGCCAGGACCAGTAAGACTCCTTGCCTTCTCCCCTTGGATACCCCGTGTGATGGAGCAAGTTTTGATTGGAGGAGAAAATAGGGAAACATGAAGTCTTCAGAGACCAAGGTGTTCACCCTAGCACCTCTCCTTTTACTAGAGGTTTTGGGAACTGGCCTCATTTTAGGAGATGGGAGATTTTTTTCCTCCCCCAGTCCAGATCTTATTTGCAAATACTGCTTGGATCCTGAGATTCCTCCCTTCCAGGCATTTATATAACTAGACCACCTCATAGAAGAGGGACAGAGGGACACAATGGAACACAAACCTCTCTTGTTTTGAAACGGACCTGATGGAAGACAGAGATGAATGAGAACTTTCTGAAGAAGGGTCACGGGGGAGGGGGGGCAACCCGGGTGGCTCATCGGTTTAGCACCGCCCAGGTTTAGCACCGCCTAGGGCATGATCCTAGGGACGCAGGATCGAGTCCCACGTCAGGCGCCCTGCATGGAGCCTGCTTCTCCCTCTGCCTGTGTCTCTGCCTCTCTCTCTCTCTCTCTCTGTCTCATGAATAAATAAATAAAATCTTTAAAAAATTCACTACATTAAAAGAAAATAAAAAAAAAAAGGGTCACCAGGGACTAGGATGCACTGCCTTCGCACTGCCTTCTAGTTTCTGACGTCCTGTTAGCTGGCCAAGAAAACTTGTTCTGTGTGTTCAAGAGAACAGAAAGGGATCTTGGCACGGAGGCGGCCTGCAGTTCCGTGTTGAAGAGAACTTGCCCCCAGTCAGAGCTCTACAAGGGGGGGGGGTTCCTAAGTAAGCATTGCCTTGGGGGGCGGGATTGTGAGCGCCCCCCCCCCCGGGGGGTGTCCGCAGGCTGCACGGCGCCCTGATGGCAAGCTACCCCATTACATTTCTGGATTTAGGGGAAAACTGCGCTAGGTGCCCTGATGTGCTTTCAACTCAGGTTCTCCAGCGATGCAGGTCTCCCTTAAAGTGTCAGGTCCGGAAGAAGGACGCCAGATAGGACGCCAGATAGGCCCAGACGCCTGCCCCGGCCCCCGGCCCCCGGCCCCCTCCTCCCTCCTCCCCGGGCCCCCCTTAGAGTAGCAGCAGCGCGGAGAGCCGGCCTCTCTTCGGTCCCCTAGCCTGGGAAAGGGCTCGGGACCCTGCCAGGGGACCGGGATGGCGAGGTCGCGCATTGGCTGCCAGGCGCCATGTGAACGCCGCTGGTTGGCCGGCGGGGGGAGGAGGAGGCGGTTTCCCGGGTAACGGAGGGGCAGGCGCGGCGGCGGCGGCCCGGGCTGGGGAGCGCCGGCCCGAGCGCGGCGAGACCGGCTGGAGGCTGCGGCTCGGCGGGGCCGCGTGGGCGCAGGTAGGAGCCCCCGCCGCCCCGCGCGCCCTCGCAGGCCCGGGCTTGGGGCGCCCCGCCCCGCGCGGGGAGCGGCCGGGAAAGTTTGCGGCGCCGCGGGACGGGCGCGGAGGGGGCTGGGGATGCGCCGCGGGGCTGGGGCTGCGGGGCTGGGGATGCGCCGCGGGGCTGGGGATGCGCTGCGGGGCTGGGGCCGCTCCTCGGCTCCGGGACCCCGGCGGAGGCCCCCCCTCCCCGACCCCAGCCCGCGCGGCCGCGCCTCGGGGACCCTGCGGCCGTGCGCTCGGCGGCCGCCTTGTTCCGAGACCGGCCGGCGGGGTCTCCCCGGCAGCTGCGGGCTGGGCGCGCGGGGCGGGGCTGCGGGCTCGGGGCGCACTTTCCCCGGCCGGGCGCCGCCCCCCCCCCCCAGCCCGAGTGGGTGCGCATCCCTCCGGGCGTGCATGCCCGCGGCTGGGTGGATCTCCTGGTGCGGGTGCTGCGCCTCGGGGCGCCTCGCGTGTGTGCGCGCGTTCCGCCCCGCGTGACCGCGTCCCCGGGGACCCTCGCGCCTGGGTCCCCCCTGCGTTTGCTGCCGGCGCGGGTGTCTGTGAACGCCCCTCTCGGGTGCCTGCGTCTGCCGATCTGTCGAGCCTTCTGCCGGCGTTTCCATGTATTTTCGGGGCGTGTGCGTGTGTGTGTGAGTGCGCGGGTGCGCGCGTGTTTTCCGTCTCTGTCTCTCTCCCTGCCCACCTCTGTCCGCGAATGCGGGTCTGGAGCCTGTTTGCGTGGGGCCCTCCCCGCGCGGACGTGCATCTCGGTGCGTGGCCCCAGCTTCTGTAGGTATCGGGGTGCGCGTGGGGGTGTGTGCCTGGATCTCCGCGAGTGCCCACTACGCCCGTGTCCGTCTGAGGCTCTGCACGGGGTCCGTGCCCGTGTGTGGGTGGACCCGAGCCCGGCGCCTCGCGGTTCCCCGTGGGTCCCTCCCACGCTGGCGCGGGGTAGCTGCAGGCGGAGGGAGGCCCGGGGAGGGCCGGGAGGGGCGGGAGGGGCGGGAGGGGCGCCGGGCGCCTCCCGGGCGTGGGGTGCGCGCTCCGCCGAGGCGGCTCCTTTCTTGCGGGCAAAGGGACCCGGGCGACGGCGGCAGCCCGCCCGCCCAGCTGGGGCCCTAGTGACTTATTTTTGTGTGTGATCCTTTCTTTTCTTCGGGGAAGAGGCGGGAGCACGCTCCGCTCGCTGGCCGTGCGCAAATAAAGGCGGGGGTTGCTGGCTGGGTCAGCCCTCCTCCCTCCCGGCTGGAGCAGAAGCGGGCTCGGCCGACTCCCCTGGGGCAGCAAGAAAGCCCCCGCGTTAAAATCCCGGCCTGGAAACCCCCCACACCTCCTTGGCTCTCTTTCTTCCATCTTATGTAACTTATTGATTGATTGATTAATGAAAGGCTACGCTTCCAAGAAGCTCCTCGTTTCCCCTATTGGCACCGAAGACTAATTAAAAACGCTGTGTTGGTGATGAGTGTTAATTAGACCATTGGAAAGACGGATGCACCCCGGTTTAGGAAGCTGAACTCTAGTTATGAGATGAAACAGGTCAGGCTTCCCTTCTCACCGTCACCCCGAACCCCCTTCCCCACCAGGCCTTGAATCCAGGTTTAAAACCAGTTTCCCCAGTCTTAGAGCCACCTGGGGGAGGGAGGTTTGGTGGGGCAGGAGTAGCTAGAGACGGGGAGAGAGGTGATGAGAAGACCAAAGGGGCTTTGCCAAATTTTAAAAAACTTTGGGGGAATTTGAGAAGGACGTTTTACAAAAACATGTAATATGGGCTCTGGATTCCAACACCTAGGGTGGAAGGAAGGAGTGCACTCCACCTGGCCTGGCCTGTGACTTGTCTAGCACCTGGAACCCCCCAACTGGCATTTATCAAGGAATAGCGTTTTATTACAGGAAGGAGCCTCTGTGGGCCTTCTTGGAAGGATGCCTCTACGTCTGAGACTAGATCCTTTTTCTGGATCCCCATATTCTGGACTCGACCTCCAAGGCAGTCTTTATAGCTTTTTTCACTTGGGGATGACCCAGACAGCAGGAAGGGTTTGAGCAGATGTGGAATGGAAACTGAAGGGATTTTGGAGACTGTGTTTGGTCCAGGCAGGAGGAAGCCCTGGTGGTGTGTTCAGAATGTCTTCAATATGACTAGATTTGTCTTCTGGACTTTAGGGGGCAGGCAGGGACTTGCCCTAAATGTCCCATCCCCCATCTTACAGTGCAGTTGGGTCCAGCCTTCGCCTTGTTCCCCCTTCTCTTAACAGCGGCTCCTGGCAGACTTGTGCACAGAGAAGCTAGTGACGAGTTGTTGCATTTAGGGGCCATTTCAGCAAACATGCTGCCTTTTCAACAATCTGGGTAAACGTTCTCTTAGTCCCGCCCAAACCCAGTCAGGTTTGTTTGTTTTTAAGTTCAAGTGTGTTTTGACTTCCTGAGATTTCTCTGGGCAGAGAGAAATGAGAGCTTTTACATCAGGACTTGCTCCAATGAAGCCTGCCCTCCTCAATCAAGAGACAGATTGGATACCGCAGCTAGTGACAGCAGCATCCTTGCTTCTCCCCTTTCTTGGGTCCCCTGTATACTCCCCCCTCTACTACCACCATGCCCAGCACCAGAATAATAATAGCCCCAGAACTGGAGGAGACTGGCTCCCAGAAAAAAGAAAAAGCTCCCAAGAGGTGTTGAACATCCTCTCGCTCCCCACCGATGGGGAGGGACTTCTGCGGTGAGAACGTCTGTCCCCATGTATGCTTGGGGCGTGTGCACCGGCTGGCATGATGGGATGTGACAGGGTCTCACCCGGGAGAGAGGTAGTGCCTGGTGCAGAGTGCAGAGCTGTCCTCCTAGATGGAAGGAGCCCAGAGCTGTGAATGGAGCAGTCCCTCTGGAGAAGGCCCTTCCAAGTAGAGGACCCTTTGGCACCTGTCTTTTTCTTTAATTATTATTCATGCGGAGAGCCAGGAGCTGTAAAAAGTGTGGACTCTGGATTCAGGCTGCTGGTGAAAAGCCACAGAGCAGTGATCCGGCCAGAGAGGCACGGATATGAGCAAGGATGTGAAGTCAGACCTGGGTTCAAATTTCAGCCCTGCAGTTTACGGACTGTGTGACTTCAGGCAACTTCCTTGACCTTCCTTATCGTCAGTTGTCTCATCTGTAACGCTAGGCTGAGAATCCCAACTGAAGAAAGATGACTGGATAGAGATTTGTTGGATGAATGTGTCGAACAGCAGACAGTGTCTGGCTAGCAGCTACTGACGTTCCGACACCTACTCTGGTCAGTAGGTGATCCATCTTTCCACGCTTGTGTGTTATTACCCCCGCTTTACAGATGAGAACACTGAGGCTCGGAGAGGGTAAGTTACTTGCTCCAGGCGACACCTGGAATGAATTAAGCTGCAAAGATTCAGATCCGTCTGAGCCTCCTAGTTTGAAATCTCAGGTTAGATTCAGAAAAGGGTACTATTGAAAGCCACTTGGCCAGAGTTTATTTGCGTTGGGATCTAGAATAATAAAAGAATGGATCTGAGGTCTCGCTTTTGCCAGGGATCCCATGAAGGGGCTTTGGAGATGGCGGTGGTAGTTGGCAACCAGACGTGCCTACTTCTCTGGAAGCTCAGCTATTTCCTGGGCTAGCAGAGGGCTTCACTCATGCTGTCTTTTTTTTTTTTTTTTTTTTTTTTTTAAGATTTTATTTATTTGAGAGAGAGGAGAGTGAAAGGGGGGGAGGAACAGAGGAAGAGGGACAAGCGGACACCATACTGCACACAGAGCCTGTCACAGGGCTCGATCCCACGCCCCTGAGATCGTGACCTGAGCTGATATCAAGAGTTGGATGCTTTAACTGACGGAGCCACCCAGGCGCCCTTCAAGCTGCCTTTCATGTCAGTGCCCTGGGCTAGAAGAGGTGCCCCTCTTCTGGACATTCTGCTCTCATCCATTCTTGCCAAATTCAGAACATTTGTGACTTGGGAACTCACTTGCCAAAATCTGCCCCAGCGGAGGGTTTTCTGTGGGTTAGGATAAGCCTTCAACCTTTCTGCGACTCCTCTCCCTAAGAGAAGCATTTCCCGTCTTCCTCCTCACAAGCCCTTTGTGGCTGAGTCTCTTGTCCCCCTTTTAACCTGCTTTGGCACTGAGCCGTGCTGCGGAAGCCCTTTGTGATAGGCGATGGCTTCGGCCTCATTCCAAAGTGGCCACCGGTCAGGACAGCTGCAAGGGATGGTCTGAGGGCCTCTGTCTCGTGCCCGCTGCGGCCGGATCTGCCCACGGCTCTCCCGGAGGCTGGCGCGGCCTGAATTGTAGGGTGGCCAGTGAGTTGATTAGAAACGCTGGCAAGAAGCTAGTGCCTTCTTACTGAAGGGCTTTTTCCCCTCTTCTCTTTCTTTCCTGGGGCTGCTGGTTCTGTGTCGGGGGAGACGCATTCGCATTTACTGGGTGGTGCATCTTCGAGGCAATTCTCAAATGGGTTCCCACCTCTCAGGTGCGGGCCAGGAGGGGCACACCCCGAGCGAACTGCTGTCCTGGGTGGGGAGGTCCCTCCCCTTTCCCCCCTCCCGGCCCCTTCAGCTGCTGTGACGTCAGCTGGGAGGTGACTGGGTGTCTGCTCAGCCTGCAGGTTCCGAGGCAGGGAATGCAGCTCTGTAGCACACCCCGCCTTTCCCTTTCCAGCCGCAGCTGATCCACGCTGCTCTTTTCCACGTCCCCGGCGGCCCCCGGCGTCTCGCCTGCCGCACGCTGCCTCCGCTGCCTCCGCAGCTGTAATTGAGGGGGAAATGTTGATGCTTTTTTGCTTCACAGCCCATTGCTTCCCTGTCTCATCGTACCTGGGTGCCTTCTTCCTGTGATGCTGCTGCTGCTGCTGGTGCGCCCCACATGGGTTTGAAAGACCCCCTTTCGGGCCCTGGTGGGCCTATTTCAAGAACAGGGTCCTCTGTGTGCCTCCCATCGGGAGCAGTGGGGGGCCCATGAGGCCCCCACCCGGTCGCCTGTCCATGGACGTGCTGGGGGGACTGAGAGGCTCGGAGGAGGATCGCTGGCTGCTGCGTGGTTGGGGCTCCAGCCGGTGGGCAGGACAGCTCACCCCTGAGCTCTCCCCGAGACACACATCTGACTGTTGACCACTGTCTCCGCAGGTATGGGTGTCAGTCGGTGAGGAAAGACGACAGCAGCCTCTGTGATGAACGCCCGCAGGAGCCGTGGGGGGCGGCTTTCCGCGCAGCCTCTGCGGTGATTTATGGGAGCCAGGGGCTGCCGGAGAGGGATGTGGATGCTGGCGGCGCGGGGGATTAAATGCCCATTCACGGTGTTATTGACATATAAATTCCCGGTGCCAAGGAGACAGCGAGGGAAGGGACTTCAGGGGCAGTAATGTGGCCCGGGCCCCAGGACATGGACTCGCCTTTGCCCAGATCTGTGCCCCGGGCTCTCGGGAAGCCAGTCGTGGAACTGAAGTCGAGCCCCGGTCCCCAGCTCTCACCATGCCGGCGGCAGCCGCCCTCATGGCTCGGGCAGTGATGGCGAGCGAGGTCCCCGAGTGGATTTCCAGAAGCCGGGAAGACCTTTGAAGAGGTCGCGTGGGCTGCCTGGGCCGGAGAGGGCCGAGTCGGGCGGCGCGCATGCAGCCCTTCGGCCTGCCTTATTCTCTTCCTCCGTGGATTTGGAAGCATCGCTGAAGGAGAGAGGGATTTTACTCCTGGGAAATGGAACCGGTTTCTGAGCCCGGCCAACAGCAGAAGAGAAAGCTGGTGACCCATGGGCTGGAAGATCAAAAGAGGGTAAGTGCCACAACTGCGTCGCTTGGCCTCCGGCGCTGGAGTTGCTCAGCACGATGCCGAGAGCCCGGGTGGCCGTGTCGGGGCAGGACCTGGTTGTCCCCGTTGTGCTCGCTGCTGCGTCTCTCCCGGTTGAGCAGGTGGGGTGGCGGCTCCCGCTCTGGCAGGTCCGGGTGCTGGGCTTGAGGTGGGCAAGGGGACAAGAGGAAGAGGAGAAGGGCAGGGGACAGCATTTGATCCCGGGAGCCAGAAAGTCAAGGATTCGTATGCTTTCACAACCCCGGGAGTTAACAAACCAAAAGTGTCGTGCGTCCTCTCCGTCGAATCTGGGCTTCCTCGCACTGAGGCCCCCTTTGGGATTCACGCACTCTTAGCACCTTTTGGAAATGGGGCTCCTGACAAGCCGTGGTTTCGTTTGAGGTTTTCTCCGTGTGGTCTGCTGGCTCTTGTGTTGATGGATCAAAAACCTATCGGACTCCGGTCTTTGGCCCCATCTGTGAGAATGTCACAGCCGTTTAAAAAGGCCTGTTGAGTGTAGGTCATTTGCTGTCATCGGTGTGAAAGCTGCAGCCACCCAGGACCTGTGTACCAGTTAAAGTTCAACTTGTCTTTAAAAAGCCAGATGTTCAGGAAGAGCATCGAGTGGCCGGCTGTCTAGAAGGAGAGCTGGAGCTGTGTCTCCCCACTCCCAGGGGAGTTGCTAGGGCCAGGAGCGGCAAGGGTTAAACACAGCTCAAGCAGAGCCAGAACCTGTGTTAATCTGAAAATAATTTCTGATATTTCCTCGGAAGATATTGCGGATGGTAGAAAAACTTGTGGTGTTTCCTGTGTGGAGTATTCCCTCTCCTTCTGTGTCTCAAAACCCATTTCTTCCCGGTATGAAATCCACGCGGAGGGGAAAAGTAGCCTTGGAACTTTCCCCTAGATTTTAGATGGCTCTACGCATGTGTGTGAGTGAGTAGGGTTTTGTATGAGGTTTCGCTCTGCCTTCAAGGGATAAAAATAAACGGAAACAAATTTCATCTTATAAACCTAGATACTGACTCCATTCCTAAAGAAAAAGATTCCACTCCTGAAACTACCCTTCCCAGGACGTAGGAAGAATGCCCACGATCTTAGGCGCCTAGATAAGTAAATTTGTTTTGTGGTGTTTGACTTACTCAGCGTATAACCTACCAGGATTTCTGCAGGAGCTTTCTGAGAGATAGGAGGAAAATTGATAACTGTTGTGAACAGCTCCTGGGATTGACTGCATTTTGCTAAGTGTCAGCCAAGTTTGGTATCCAGACACTTAGTGGAGGAACATTTGGGACCTCTGACACTGTAGAAAATTTTAATTGGGCTGGTACACCGAGATAATATGCAATTATGACGGCCTCTCCTTGGCTAGGTGTAGATGTCTGCATTTCCCATCTGTTCTTGGCTCTGGCTGTGTTGGGTCCACATGTACTATGGAGCCTCTAGAAGTGGAATATAACCCCAAGTGAGGCTCTGTGGCAGCTGGGGTAACATCAATTGGTCATGCTCAGCTGACATTCATTTTAACTTGAACTCTAGCCGTCATGGCGATTATTAAATTTATAATGATATATGTAAGATCCATTTTAATGACTCTCCATGCTTGAGTGAGCTCTCACTTGTGCTGGCAAAATAAGGCTTAATAGAGTATTACATTTCATCTCCTACTGAATTTTCCAGGCTGTGGTTGAAACTTTGCTCAGGAGGAGTGAGATCGTTTTTCCTGATAGGCGTCGTGATCCAGTTCTGTGTTGCTCAAGTACGGTTTTACTCGAGTACAGTTCCTGGGCTTCTAGAAATACTGCCTCTTGCAGCAGCTTCTGTTGGCGGCGGCAGCTTCTGTTGGTGTGTGCATGTGTGTGTTTGTGGGTAAACACACACCCCATTTGCGTCAAGTGTGAAGCTAAACAAGCCTCCCGGCTTGCAGCCTGGAATGCCTTGTCCACCGAGCTGAAAGGCGACTCTGCGGTGTTTTGGCTCAGATATCTCGGGTGAGCTGAAAACTCCTCTTTAGGGGGGATTGGCTGAAAATCCAACAAAGGCACAATCAAGGCATCTGCTGGGGAGCTGGGACGTCTCCACCAGCATGCTTAAGTTACCAGGCGTGCATTGGCACCAGATCCTTGTGGCGTTGCTGGCAGTCTGTGCGTGCATGCATGTGTGCATGCGTGTGTCTGTGTTTGTGTGTGTGTGTGCACCGAGGACAATTGTGGGGAGCTTGGGAGACAAGGCGGAGGGAGAGTGGCTGGCCTCAATTTTGCTCTATTTCCGACTGTCCTGAGCAGCACACGCCGCCTTCTCCAGGGTTCGGTTGGTTGGTTTCCTGCAACTCAATGTAACTTGGCCCTTGTTTGGAGTTTCATATAGTTGGAGTGGCTAGTTCTGGGCTTTTCTGGGTGGTATTTGCCTGTGCTTTCTGTGGTGAAGAGTGCCCAGAGAGTTGGGTTCAATGCCAGTTGTGTTGCGTGCTGGCTGTGCAACCCCGGGAAAGCTACTTAACCTGTCTGATCTTTAGATTTACATTTTTAACGGCTGATGATGGTATTTAATTACAGGGTTGTTAAGATTAAATGAAATAAAGCTGGTAATGAATTTGGCACTTGGTAATTATGTAAGAAATGTTCTGTATATTCTAGGGACAGTTTGCAATGTGGGTTTTTTTTCCCTCTTTTTGTTCTTAGAGGGCTGCATGTAATTTTGTTTTAAATCTCAAAAAGAACCCTCAAGTAATACATACTCATTACACGTTCAGACATTACAGAAGAACATAGAATGCAGATGCCTCTCCTCTCTAATTCTACCCAGCACCGACTGCTTTTAACAGTTGGGTATGTGTCGCTCGTGACTAGTTTGGGTTTGTGTTTCTTAATAAAAAACGGAATCGCGCTGTACATATTTTTAAGAAACTTGCTCTTTCACTTAATATAGCGTAGATATCTGAGTCATTATATACACGCCTTCTCTGTGCCTTTCCACGACTGAATAGAGTCCCAGTATAGAATGTGCCAAAATTTATTTAATTAATCCCTTACAGATGCACATTTAGGAGGTTTCCAGGTTTTTGTTTTTGCTCCGCAATTTTTTTTTTTTTTAGTATAACAAAATTCCTTTATTCGTCCTTTCAACAAGTATTTATACTAAGTGCCTTCCATGTGCCTACTGCTCTCCTAGGAGCCTGGCATAAACTAGACAGACAAGGCCTCTGTCCTGAAGCTCACATTTTAGACCAGCACTGTCCCATATAACTTTCTGCAGTGATGGAAATGTTCTGTTCCTGCACCGAACAAAATAGTAGCCTCTAGCCATAGCGGGCCACGGAGCAATTGAGATGTGGCTAGTGTGACTGAGGACCTTAATTTTAAATCTCATTTAGTTTATTTAAACTGAAATAAACACATGTGACTAGCGGCTACTGTGCTGGGGAGTGAGTGCCTCCCTGCACAGTGAGCCATAGGCAAGTAACAACGTCATTTATTTGTGGACAACAGTTTATGCTCTAAGGAAAATAAATAGGGCATAGTGGTGTAACGGGTGAGGGGAGGGGTGCCTTTCATATTTATAATCATTTCAATTTCCTTTTTAATAGAGAGATGACTTACATCCAGTAAAATGCATGCTGCTTACGTTTACAGCTTGGTGGACTTTTATGCCTCTTATACACCTGTGCAGCTACCCTGCAGATTGAGAGGGAGGCAATTCCTGGCTCCCACGAGGGCCGAGCTAGCTGAGCCTAGGGGATGCCTCCCTGAGGGCGCGTCTCTGAGTGGGGACCTCACTGATAAGAAGCAGCTGGCCACGGGAAGATCAGACCGCAGATTTTAGATGTGAGCACGCCCGCTCTCGCCCTGCCTTTCAGGGGGGTGCCCCTCAGAACTTCCCCTGGGGTGACTTATCTTGGCACCACTTATGGACAGTGGGTCTCATGCATGCCCAGCACTTGTCAAATTTAAATTCTGTGCTGAAGTCAGGGAAAAATCTAGAGAGGCCCAGGGCTGCAAATTGCCATGGAGAGAAATTCAGTGCGGTAAGTATTGTTCAGTGCTGCAAGAACCCACTTAACTAGCATAGATGGGAGAAGTAGAATTTCCCTGACAGACACCTATTGATCAGTCAGGGGAATGACTCTGTGATTGATTTTTCTCTACTCCTCCTTAGAAGTTTGTCCTTCACAGATGGAGCTTTCCCACAGAGGATGAACACTGTAAAATAAGAATTGTTCAGGGTTTTTTAAGATGCTTGATGACTGAGTGGTGACAAAGATGGTTTAGTGTGAATTCTCCTGGCTGTCAGCTTCGCAGCATGAAAGCCTCCTGGAGACAGTTTTTTAAAAAAATGACTTTGGAGAGGGTGAACTGAGGCTTAGTGTAATTAAAATCTCCAAGGTTGGCTGAACCGCTGTGGATTGCCAACTCCTGCCCTGCAAAGGGGAGTGTTGTATCCTACTGCCCTATCGGCTTCTCCTCTTCATTTTTTATTAACGGCACCCCCAACTTCCCTGTCACCTGTGGTTGAGCTCGGGATCATTTGGCCTTCTGCTCCCCCCCTCCCCTGCCCTCTCCCCCCACCCCCGCCCACGACATTGCCATGCGGGCATCAGCTGCACTTGCTCCATGCTGCTATATATCTGGCAGCTGTCTCCTCTCTGATCTCACTGTCGAGTCTGAGGCTCAGGAATTCTTGCCTGGTTGGTGGCATCGCTTCCTGGCTGGCTCTTTTGTTTCCATTTCTCCTTTGGTCCATCCTCCCCTCCTAGCCAGATGACTCTTCCCAGAACCCAGTTGTTACCACCTCGTTAAGGATTTCCCTACTGTGTCCTCAGAAGATGCTGTTCCTAGCTCCTGGCACTTCATGCCGCAGCCCCCAACCTCTGGGGTGTCACGGGTAAGAAGAGCCTGAATCTCATGGGAGGCTTGTTGACCTCAGCTTCAAGCCTGGAGAAGTTCTGTAGCCTCCCTGGGCTGTGTTCCCCAGTGGTATTTACTCATAGGTTGTAGGGTGCTGAGCACCGGGCCTGGCATGGAGTGAGGAAGCAGAAGTGGGGACTGCCCTGACTGTCATAGTCTCCCGTTGTCTCTCACCCCGTCTTCTTGCCAAACTCTGATTGCTGTTGCACGAACAACCAGTACATTTCCACCCCCCCAAACCCTGAGTCTTTGCTTACACCTTGTGTCCACCTGGAGGTTGCTCCCTTGAGGCCCCTCGCCGTCCTCTGTGAAGAGTGGATCATCCTCACGTTCCCGTGCCTTTCTCAAACGCTGCCAGGGTCGTAGTTCACCATGTTTCTTCGTGGCCCACATGTCCTTTCACACATCATGCCCCTGCACCAGACTGTCAGCTCCCTGGAGACAGCCTCATCCCCCTCTTTATCCACTGGCACACTGCAGGCTCCCATAAAATACCAGTTGAATATTGTCGCTTTGAGATTCCTCTTTTCCTGTGGTCCTGGAGCCGAATCTACTCTTCTCAAGTGACTGGTTTAATATATCCACTGTTCTAGAAAGAAGGGGGAGAAATAAGATTCAAGGAGATGCTTGGGAGGTCTGTGCAGTGATTGATATGTTTGATTAAGGGAGGCTAGATTGGGCCCGGTGAGTGGAATAGAAAAAAAATCAGGTTTATTGGAGCAATGTTTTAAAGTAAGAAGGAAGAGAGCTCGGGTTCCTGGCTAGAGTAGTCACCAGACTGGCGGAGAGGGCTGAGTCTAAGATGGTACTGAGCTTTAGTATCTTGGTGGCTGGAGGGTCTCCGAGGGGGTTTGAAGTCATGACACCTTCTGATTGCTTATCTTGGCAGGAGTTCTCTTCACTTGGTTTGCACCAGTAGGAGCGAGCAGTTGTTTATTTTCAGACCAATAAGGAAGTCAACACATGCATATTTTAAGGTCGTTTTCCCAGGCACACATGACTAGATTTAGTGAATTTTTCAGAAAGGATTAAGAAATTAGATCTAATTAAGAAATTAGATTCTAACTAACTAGAGATTCGTTGCTAAAGAAAGAGAAAGCAACATGTTGAACAACCGCTTTGTGCCAGAGAGTGTACTGGGCACCCCTTTGATCTCATTTAGATATTGATATAGATATAACCAATCCATTTTACAGATACAAGAGCTAGGATGAGAGGTCCTTCTCCAAGGATCCACGGCTTGTTTTGTCTGCTAGACTCCAACACTTCACTCTCATTTCACCTTGCCACTAGGATTATATCTCTAAATTTTTAAAAAAATATTTTAGGGATCCCTGGGTGGCGCAGCGGTTTGGCGCCTGCCTTCAGCCCAGGGCGCGATCCTGGAGACCCGGGATCGAATCCCACATCGGGCTCCCGGTGCATGGAGCCTGCTTCTCCCTCTGCCTGTGTCTCTGCCTCTCTCTCTCTCTGTGTGACTATCATAAATAAATAAAAATTTTAAAAAATAAAAAAAAAAAAATAAAAAATAAAAAAAAATAAAAAAATATTTTATTTATTTATTCATGAGAGACACACAGAGAGGCTGAGACACGGGCAGAGGGAAAAGCAGACTTCTTGAGGGGAGCCCGATGCCGGACTCGATCCTAGGACCCTGGGATCATACCCTGGGCCAAAGGCAGATGCTCAACCACTGAGCCACCCAGGTGTCCCATATCTCTAAAATTTTTAAATCAGATTTTGCTTGAAAAGTCATTTTTTCCTTCCGGCCATACGCATGTGCATGCACGGACATGCACACACGCATACACCACAGCAGGACTGGCCTTTGTGATATCTTACAGGTGTTTGTTCACTTGGGAACCGGGTCCGTATTATTCATCGCATCAGCACTACAAGCCACTCCCCACCCAAGGGCGGCCACAGGCTGTAGTGACGCTGAGCCCCAGCAGGGGAGGTCTCCGCCCTGGTGATCTGAGCTCTGAGGTGCTGATCCTGTGGACGGGGCTCTGGACGGATGGATGCTCACGTGTCAGGTGAGGATGCAGCTCCAGGCCCAGCTCCCTGAGTGGCTTTCCTGCTGAGCTGAAAGCTGACTCTTGGGCCAGGGGCCTGTGTGCTGCCAGCCCCCCTTTGGAGTCTGAGGTAGCAGCTGTTACAAGCTGATCTGCCTCCTGCCAGCGCCCTGCTGGTTGGCCTGCGTGTCTTCCCGGCCTGAGTGGAGGGGGGTAGTAACCAAGTGCTCAGAGGACGGATGCTGAAGACCGACCACAGCACATTTCACATGTCATTGAAGAGGGTGGGAAGAGACTGCAGCCAGAGGGAACTCCGTTCAGTCAGTTGGGAGGCCCTCTTCAGGTGCAGGAGAAGGAATAGGAAAGGGGCCAGGCCAATGCCCTGCCTTCATTTCAATGGAGAGAATGTGAGACAGTACAAGATCAGTCTCATTCATTCATTCATCCCGCATGAATTATTATTTACTGAGTACCTACTGTATGCCAGTCAGCCACACGCATGGGCACCAGGGTTATAATGATGAGCTAGGACATAGTCCCCAATCTCTGGGCCCTTTTGGTGTCTTGGAGGAGTCAGTCCAGCCAGCAGCGTGGTGACATGAGGTCAGGGGAGGCTTCCCTAGAGGTGGTGGTGGTGGTGGTGGGGATTGAGCTCTGTCTCTGCAAGGCCTCGTGAGAAGCAGACCGGAGCTCCCAGGGTGTGCTGAATTGTGCCCCCCCCCTTTCATATTGAGGCTCTAACCCCCAGTGCGACTGTGTTTGGGGGACAGGGCATTTTAATGAGGTAATTAAGGTTAAGTGAGGTCATGAGGGTGGGGCCCTAATCTACTCTGACTGGCATCCTTATAAGAAGAAGACCCACCAGCGAAGTGTGTGCACGGAGGAAAGGCCATATGAGGACAGAGCAACGAGGCACTGTCTGCAAGCCAAGCAGAGAGGCCCCAGGAGAAGCTAAACCGGCTGATACCTAGATCTTGGACTTCCAGCCTCCAGCACTCTGAGAAAATACGTTTCTGTTTAAGCTACCTCGTTAGTGGTATTTTGTTAGGGTTGCCCTAGCAGACAAATACCAGGGTGCACGGTGGGAGAGAGAGAGGCGGCTAAAGCTCTTTTGTCTACAACAACCCTGACTAAATCTGTGCCCTAGTATCTAACACACTGCCTGATGCTTGCTGTGTGTTTTGTAAATATTTGTTTAGTGAGCAAAGGCAGGAGTGGAAAGAATGAAGGAGAAGAATGGAGAAGTGGGACAGCCCATGTGAACATTTGGGATTTTATCCTGTAGGCATTGAGAAATCACTGCGGGCGTCAGAATTCGGGACTGGGTGAAAGTGGGACTCGGGAAGATTTCCTAATAAAGTGGGGCAGATCAGAAGGAGTGAGGGTAGCAGTGTAGGTGGGAGAGGCTGGGGTCAAGGGGACCAGTTAGGAGGCCGGGTAGTGATGCGGGCAGACACTCGGTGATAACTTCCACTCCGGGGCGGAGACAGAGGGAAGGGGAAGATGAGCCCAGATACGAAGGGATAGAATTGGAGGAGTAGAACTGGGCCAGCACCTGTGGATGGTTGATTCCTGTCCTGGTGACGTGGAGCCTAAGGTTTAGAGCCTCCCTTCTGTGTCTGGTGGATGGTGTCCAATAGCCCAGTGGCTCTTTGGATCACGGCTCCCTAATGCGCCCTGGATGCGCTGTGATCTCCTGCACCTCCTAACGCAGCAGGTGATGCCATCCCCATTTGGCAGCTGAGGTAAGTGAGGCATGAATAGGCACAGTGACCTGCCCAATGTCACACACCAGCTAAGGGCGAAGATCTCTTGTGCTCTTCTCTTCCAACTTAGGGTCTACTTCTCCAATTTAGGGTCACTTTCCAGGGAGTAAAATTGCCGTCTTCAATCAGCAGAAATGAATGCTGATGTTTTGTTATTATCATTATTATTATTGCTTAATTTTCAATGGGAAAAAAAGATGACATTTTTTGGATTCAAAGATGCTGGAAAGGTTAGGTTATTTTTTGGAACTTTAGATGCTAGAAAGTGAACGATAATGCAGGCACCTCCATTTATTTGATAGATTCGGGTAGCCAGCTTTCTGGCCGGTATCCTCTGTGAGTATCTAGGATTGGCATATTTGTGAAAGCTCTTTTATTTAACCGATCTCTTTAAACTTCACTTTTTCCTGTTGGTCTATACTATATCCCACTCATTCCTTTCTTCAGCTGTCTTAGGTATGGTTTTAAACAGGAGGGAAAAAGTGGCAATATCGCCTAGGTTGTTTGGTATTTGTTAATAACACAACCTTGAGACCTTGTTACATTGGGTAATGGACTTACCCTTTTAGCCTGTGCTTCTTCATCATGAAAATTAGAGTGATGATAATAAAACCTTTGGTGAGGATTATGGGATATAATACACTTGAAGTATTTAACACAGTACTTAGCACACATTTAAGTATTAAATGATAGCTATTATAACTCTTCTCCTATGTTTCTCTTTGCTCATTTGGCAAAATCCGTTAAGTGGCATATTTGGGGAATAAAACGGGATGAGGGAGGATGGGTGACTGCTGCTAGTTCGTTTGAGTTTACTTTTTTTGCTTAACGGAAGGTCACATAACATTCCTTCTAGTTTAAACTTTTGTTACTGCACATCTTTCTAAAAGAAAGTCTGCTTTTCTGCTTTAGAGTGCAGTGAAAACAGTGAAATCTTCCTTTGTGTAGCAATCCTGTAGGAACTACCTTGACCTCATCGTTCCACACACTAAATTACAGTTTATAGGAATCTGGCGTATGGGAATTGGCTAAACCTTTTGTGTGATTCCAAAACAACCCCCCTGCAAATTGCATTTTTACTTGAATATGTTTTACACATTTCATTTATTATGCGTTGTGGCATCCTCTAAAACCTCAGCACCAGGGGAAAAAAATCTGGTTATGTAGAGGTGAGTTCCAATTAATCAAGGTTTTCTATATCCCGTCCTAGTTGACTTTGCTCCTAAAGCTTAGATCAGATTCTTTTCCATGCCTGCAGTTTGAATCACAGTAATGACATCTCTGACTCCCATCCTCAGGGCATTAATTTTTAATCTTACTTCTCTTTGGGATAATTAGAGAGAGGGGGGGGATGTGGGGGCTGGGAAGAGAAAGGGGATGAGATGGCGGATGGCAGAGCAAGAGTGAATGTTTGTATAATGCAGCCTCTTCCAAGGAGGGGAGGGAGCAACTGAAGCTTTGTGTGTACATTCCCAGTTTGTGTTTGTGTGTGTGGCGGGGTGGGGGGGGGAAGCAGAGGCAAGGATCAGGATGGGGGCAAGGTAGCTGATGGGGACAGAGCACGGTGGCTCCTGACATGGGGTCATTTGGGGAATGAACCGAGCTGTGTAACTGTATTGGAGAGGGAGGTCGAGAAGTATATTTGGGTGTATGTGGGGATTTCTCCCTTGGTTAAGCTGAGTAAGTACAGACAGAGTTAGTCAAAGCCTTATCCATTTCCTACATCCACATTCCCTTGAACCTCTGGGGTCACAGTGGGACTTCAGGGACAGGAATCAACCTCTCAATTACAACTGGCAGGGTCCTACGTCTCTCATCTCTTGTGCAGTTCTTACGGAAGTACCACTCTGGACATCTGGGAACATAGTGCCATTAGGCTCAGACTCTAGGTTTTTGCTAGTTTCTTAGGTGAGTGAGTTCCCTCCAGTGCCACCCCCTCCCCCGCCATGTCCACCAAAGGGTAGACTGTAGATGAGAGGCTCCCCTGGAGTAAGTGATTCTTAGTTTAAGTTAAAATATTTCTCTCTCTCTTTTTCACTGATATAATTAAAGATGTAATAAGCAGAAATCCTCAATGACATGGGAAAATCTTAATGAAAGGCAAAAAGTATCACAAAGAATTGTCGTTCTTACATCTTGTGCATCTCACTCCTGTAAACCTGTGTTTCATCAATTGCATAAAGTCTTTCTTCTTCCCAAGCCACTCAGTTTCACGTTTATTTTTATAATCTTAGCAATACTGCATTGTTTGGCACTTGGGAGGGGATCAGTAAATATTTGCGGAATGAATGAATGAATGGGAGTCAACGTCCTGAATGGGTTGGGGGCCAGGTAGAAAGGGAAAGTTACAGCTGTCTCCTGACACTCTGCTGGACTCGGTGACATAGAGCATAGCATGTTAGAAAGGAGCAGGCTTTAATTGTCTTTGGTTTTGTCATGCGAGAAAGAGTGTCTGGAAGGATTGCTTAGAGGTAAATATCTTGCATTTGTGTGTCTTTGTGTATGGGGTCTCTTAACTGCGAAGACCTAGTTTTATTACGGTGAATCTATTATCTGCCCCCACCTCCGCTCCCAGCAGAGATGTGCCTTTTTTCTTTGAGTTTCCGTGGGTCCATGGTGACAGGTGACCTGGAAGGTCACTTCATTGATGTCTGTGTGAGTTGATCATTTAGAGGTGAGATTAGAGGCAGGGACAGTGGTTCAGATGCACCCAAAAGGGCATGTACTGAATAAATAAGCACAAAATATGCCCTTACATATTGCAGCACCATGGGACAAATTATGAGAGCGAGTAATGAGTTAAGGATGGAGACAGTATCCTGTTGAAGCCTGTGGAATGTTCTAAAATGGAGACTAATGACAGAGCCATTGATTAGAAATACCTGGTCCTACCTGGGCCCTGTTTGTCCAGAAGAGAGGGTGTATACTGGTAGGTTTATGGTGCCATTCTTCTTGGTGATTCTTGCAGAGCAATGGGATGGCATTCAAAGGGAGGAGTTTTGTGCAAGAGGCACTGGCTGAGGTTGGTCCTTTGAATGTTAGCCAAGGTGGTTTGATCCTAGTATGACCCAATGACCTCACTGATCAAAGTGCCACAGTAGACTGCATGCCCCATGCTGTGAATTAGATTATTATTCTACTAATAGTCATTTCTCTCTTGCCAAACTCCTGTGAAAGGAGGGTACTTTCCTGCCCCGCTGGCATTGGACTTGGCCAGTGACCCGCTTGACTAGTGGAGTGTGGATAGAAACTCAGTGTGCTAGCTCCAAGCATTGGCCTTGAGAGGCATAACTTGTTTCCACTTGCCCTTCTGGGAGCTTCTGACTTCTTTGTGAGAAGAACATGTGCCAGCTAGCTGCTGCCATTCCATCCTGAGCCTCAGAAACACAGGAACAGACCTGAGGCGGAGCTGCCCGTCAAACATGTAGACCTGTGAGTGAGAAATAAGTGCTTGTTTTTGTACATTGTTGAGATTTTTTTTTTTTTTTTTTGGCTGGTTGGTATGTAGCTGCAAATGCTGACTAATAACACCCTGGAATCACAGAGACCTTTATTGGGCAAAGTGTGTTGTTATGTGTGATGGTTAATAGTTACCTCAATTGACAAAATACAATAATACAATGGACAAGAAAAAAAAAATCATTAGATGCAAGGGTTGTTACTGTTTGGTCCTACAGCATTTGCATCAGAATTACCTGAAAAAAAGCAGTTCTGATCCATACCCACCAAATTAGAATGTCTGGGAAGCTGCATTTAAAAATGCATTCGGTGATTCTAATGTGCACTGAAGTTCAAGAACTGCTTTCACAAATGGATTAAAACCTGTGACCACTTCCATTAACACCAAAATCAGAGTCTGCAGGAATGGGTTGGAGGAAAAGCATTTTTATGTAATTGCACGAGCTTTCACTTAAGTTCTCTTAGGGAAAAAAAAAGTTTATTGTTTTTTGATAGTAGAAAGACACATGTGCTTAGGAATCCACAGAAATTTTAAGAACCAGTCTTCAGAAAGGACAGGAAATAAGGCAACTCTAGGTCCTGGCCATTCTTTCCTTCTTGGCTGTCATGTCACCTCTCTGCCTCTGTTGGAACATCCATTCTTTTCTCTTCTTCCTGACACCTTTCCTCCATTGCTCTCCATAGCTTCTCTCGCTTCCCTCTTAGCTTCAAGGCTGACCTTTATCACCTCTACCCACCATTGCCACCTATCTCTCTCAATATCCCTGTCCACCAAGAACTTCCCTCTGTGTTTCTTTGTTCAGAGCCATGAGATAATCTAATCAGCCCATCTCAACTTGTCCAGTGTAGAAGCGAGCCCAGAGATGGGGGTCAGCCTCTAGATTGGCTACTCATGAGTTCTATGTCTGTTCCTGGGCCAATCAGCTATGGCTTTGGTGACACAGGTCACAAGGTACATAGCCATGGAGGGTAGAGTCCTCCAAGAGGAGGCATGCACAGAAGGTAGTGGTTCACATCCCTTCACCATTGGATAGAATTTGGTAGAGGAGGCTGGAGGGGAGAAGGGGTGGACAGTCAGGGCAGTGATGGAATCATCTGTTGAATGTTGGTCTTTCTCACTGGATTGTCCTTGACTTCACGAAGCTCAGAGCCCAACAGAGTAACCAGGCATTAAATGAATAGTGAAGCAAATCTCTACTTGGGTCCTAAAATTGACAAATGGGATATATCAGGGAAGGTGGAGCTTGCCACAGTGGAAAGCGGGAAGCCAGACAGCAATTAGGAAAGTGCAATTAGAACAATCCGGGGTTCAGTCTCCGCCTCAGGAAGTACTGGCTTCTTGATCTTGGGCCAGTTTTTTTTAACATCTCTGAGCCCCACTCAGAGAAAGTGGATACTACTGGTTTCTACCTTATAGGGTATATTACATGAAATAATGTGTACATAGCACCTGGCATTTGCACTGGTGCTGACCGAAAGTGAATTCTCCTTTACCCGTCTCTGAGTTCGTGCTAAGCCATGAGAAGTTGCACTTCATTATTGAGGTCTTAGGGGTCTGCTTTGGGACCACCGTTCCTTGTCTACAGAAGTCTGGAGAAGAGCCACACTTTTGAGAAGTCTTGGATGCTAATCCTGGTCCATCGCTTGGAGTGACGGTTATGACTGGGCGAGTCTTGCCTCTCCCTGGGCCTCTGTTTCTATTGCACTTGTGTGGGAAATTCTTTGACTCGCTGGTCCAGCCTTTTGCTGGCATCTGGTATGTGGGTCACTTTGGGGGGATCCTTCTGCTCATAAGGTGAGGAAAGGTCCCGGCTGTAGAGCGTCTCCCTCCCCGACCACCTTCCATGATCCTGAGGCCATTACCCTACACCCAGGGAACCAGCTCACTTTGCTGATTGAGATCAAGGGTGCTTGAAAATGGGAGCTCTGGATGCACACGCTGCCCTTTCTCATGGCCGTCAGTCACCGGCAGGGCCAGGGTAGGACTGTAAAGAGGGAACTGGCAAATAAGCAGTTTGCGTTACTAGAACAACATGAAGCGCTTTGCTATGGTAATTGAAAAAAAAAATCTATTTTCTGTCCATGTCCCTGGAGTATCTTTCCATTTGGATTCCTAGGAGTCTCCAGATCTTACTATGAACACAACTGAGGAGGCAGAAGGGATTCACCCCCTGGAGTCGAGGTGTAAGGAGAATCCTGGGCCCGCAGGATGGTGTCCAACAACGGATGGTGGATCTCGGCTAGATTAAGGAGAATGGGGTAGAGGTACAGGGGACCCGAGTGAGGTCAATGCAGATGGGAAAGTAGGAGTGGACTGGAGAGGCCATTGCCTCTGAGGCCTTGGGGTACAGGTGCTTTCAGGACACTTTAACTTGAATCCTTATTTCAATAGGACACGAGAGGGGGCACCATTGTACCCATTTTACAGATAGGAAAATAAAGGCTCAGAGAAGCTAGGTATCTTTCTCTTGGTTCAACAGCTGAGAGCGGTAGACTGGGTGTTAAAGCCAGCTCTGTCTGCATGGCTTCAAAGCCTGTGCCCCTTTCCATCAAACACCATTGATTCTCGGATGTTAATATACCACTGACCTGATTTCTGCCATGTGATTATTATCCCATATCTGTCTTTAAATTGACTCACTTAAAAAAAAAATGTAGCTTGTCACAGGATAACGTAAGTGAAATCCTGGATTTGATGGGCTACTTATTTCTTCTTTCTAATATCCATTATCATAAAACCATGGCCCTGACATTTTAATTTTTTTTCATTTTACAATTTTTAAAGATTTATGTATTAATTTGAGAGAGAAAGAGAAAGAGCGAGGGAGAGTGTGTATTGGGGAGGAGCATAGGGAGAGGGAGAGAGAAACTCAAGCAGACACCGGCCTCACCACCCTGAGATCATGACCTGAGCCAAAACCAAGAGCCAGATGTTGAAACCCAGAGTTGGATGCTCAACCAACTGAGCCACCCAGGGGCCCCATGGCCACTACATTTTTAAAAAGGAACCTCAGTTTGGGAAACAGTGTCCTGTACATAAATAACAATGTAACAACAGTAGCAGCTCCCAAGTGTTGAACACTTACCATGTGCCAAACACTGTGCAAACGCAGCCTATCCTAGCGGAGTAGAACACAGGCTCTGTGGTCAGCCCTGGGTTTGAAACTCAAACCTGCCACTTCCTTGCTGTGGGACTTTCAGTGACCTAGTTAGCTCCTCTGTACCTCAGTTTCCTCATCTGTGCAACGGGGATGGTAACAACCTTCTAGAGCTGTTTTGAGAACCCAGTAGGTTAATAACACTTAGAAGAGTGCCTTGCGCTTAACTGAATGCCGTGAAGTATTAGCGATTATTCATTCATTTATCCAATCATCCATATATTCGACAGCTAATATTTGAACATCAGAGACCATTCTGGTATAATCTTCTCAGCAATCCCAATGATGTGGGTATTACTATTGCTGCCCTCTTCATTTTACAGATAGGGAAACTTAGCGGGTGTAATTTCCCCCAGTTTCCCACAGCTCAGATGTGAGGAAGCTGAAAATCAAGCCCAGGTATATTTAAAGCTCTGCTACCCACAGAACACTTCTTCTGACCCCAAATGTGGGTTGTGGGATTTTTTTTTTTTTTTGACGCCAGGTTTTTATTTTATTTTCCCCCACACTGACCAATTCTCTGACACCAGCTGGGTATCCTTCAATTCAGTTGAATTCTGACACTACCTACCTGGAGTTAGTGTCAGACCTCACAAGTTTAGGGCTGGGTCCCACAAGACTGCCCCTGCTTCGGATGCCAATTATAAGTCCAGACCACCCGTACGTCTGACCAACCAGCGTTAGATTGTGGGTTCCTGTGATCCTCTCCTTGGGTTCGATAATTCATGGGAATGGCTTACAAAACTCGGGAGAACGATATTACTATCGTCAGCTTATTATGAAGGATACAACCACCAAATGGAAGAGGTGCATAGGGCAAGGTGTGTGAAAGGGGTGTGGAGCTTCCATGCCTTTTCTGGGTGTGCCACCCTCCCATCACCTCAATGCGTACACCAACTTTGAGGCTCCCCAAACCCCATTGCTCAGGGATTTTTATGGAGGTTCCATTGCATAGGCGCAATTGATTAAACCACTGACCATTGGAGAGTAAGTCAGTCTCCAACCTCTCTTCCCTTCCTGGAGGTTGAGGGGCAGGGGGTTAAAAGTTCCAACCCTCTAATCACACGGTTGGTTTCTCTGGTAACCAGCCCCATCCTAAAGCTACCTGCCCCCCCACCCCCCAAGAGTCATCTCATTAGCACCTGATTAGCTGATACCCAGGTATACCACATCCCTCTCAGGAAATTCCAAGGGTTTTTGAAGCTCTGTGCCAGGAGCTGGGGATCAGGGCCAAATATGTATTTCTTATTATATCACAGTGTCATAGAAGCCTTAGCTGTTTTGTTTTAATTTACTCTACCATCTGCCATTACTGCCTCGCCATGAAGGGAAGCCCTGCTTCCCAAAAGAGCGATGCCTACCCACTTATTTCTCAGACACATGGCCAGACCTCATCCTCTCGGGCCGACTGAACCTCCTCACCTAGTTTTCTGAAAGCAGCCAGGGGCACCCTGTCTATCCCTGTCTTCCAACTTTGGTTCTAGTTGTGTGTGCGTAGGTCTTCCGCTACAGTTCACCTGTTGTGACCACAGCATCTTTGCATCCCCCACAGTATGCACCCAGACTCCTGGAGCCCCTGCACGTAGTGGGCAGTCGACACGTGTGGGCCCAGTGACCTGAGCCAGGTAGATGCTCCCATAGCAGTAAGCATGAATGCTAACAAAGCCTCGTCCACAGGCAACTTGCTTTCCAAGGTACGGGAGTTAAGGACCTGTTTTCCATTGTAGAAAATCATGGCCTCCTTTACAGATGCCACTGTAGAGCTCTTTCACTCAGAACTTTAGAAAATTGTGGTCTCTTGTTACTTTGGATGAATTTCTTCAATATGCAAAGCGAGGTTTACCCTACAACGTTTTTTGACTTTTTATCGCCTTTCATAGGAAGATCTCTGGGCAAAGTCTTATCATTAAGCACACCTGAGATTCCTTTTGAGGGCAAGAACTTCACCTCTCTCCTTCTTTTGGAAAGAATGAACTAGAAATGATTCTACCTGAGGTGTTTTTTCAGGTGTGTCTAGAGCACAGTTTCCAAGGATATGGATGACGTAGTACGTAGAGGCAGAGCTTGTGTTTGGGCTGTTGTGGACAGGACTGTTTCCTCAGGGAAACAGAGGTGGTATCTGTCCACTTGTACCATATCGCCCCCTTTTCTCCAACCAGCCACCCCTAGCCACTCTCCAAGATTTGCCTCCACTTGAAACCGTCCCTATCTCTTCTCTCTTGTTCTTTTCTTTTTAAAAAGATTTTATTTATTTATTTGGGGGGGAATGGGAGAGAAAGGGGCAGAGGGAGACGGAGACAGGCTTCAGCAGACTCCACATAAGCACAGAGCCCAATGTGGGGCTCAGGCCCAGGACCCTGAGATCATGACCCACCCAGGCCCTCCTCTCTTGTTCTTTCTTCTCCGACTCTATTCAACTGTCTCTTTCTTTTTCCTACCTGGGCCTTTATTTCATTGAGTCGCATGTGGGTTAAGACCATGAGCTTGGAGTTGAACGATGGAGTCGAACGATGAAAATCTCTGCTCCGTGGCCTTCACAAAGGGACTTCATCTCTCTGCCTCACCTTACTTCTCTGTTCAGTGGGAAAAACAATAGCGGCCATATCCTGACCCTATTAGGATCAAATGAGATAATACAAATGTTTAGCGGGTACCCGGTAGATGGTAACTATCCAGGAAATGCTGACAGGAGCAGAGACGGTGGTAGTGATGGGAGTTGGATTCCCAGCTAGAGTGTAAGATGCTGGAGAGCAGCGACTGAGTCTCGTTTTTGTTTTTATCCTCCAGAGTTGGTCATAGGCCGCGCTTACAGCAGTGCTCCATAAATACCCGGGGGACTTAAAGAAGTTATAAATTTCAAGCTTTCCCTTATGTCTGCTGAATTAGAATTGTATTTAAATAAATTTAATGTTTGCCCGGTACTTAGACCCTACAGAGGGCACGTGTCAGTGATTAAATAAAGGGTCTATTCACAAGTGTTTATCTTCTTAGAGTAAAAAAGCACCTGACTAAACCTGCTTCTGCGCTTGGCCAGCTAATGCAGAGGGTAAGCCCAGAGGGAGAGCCACCCTTGCTCTTTTAGTGTGAACTGAAGCAGGTCTTGTTCTCCAAGCAGCCAGAGAATTAGAAGCAGCTCTGAGAATGGGGAAGTCCTGTGGGAGATGCCAATAACCAAAATTATCTCTCATTTCAGCGGCCACTCACAAGATCCCCACCTGGCTCCTTCCCCTTGGGGGCTGACCTCTCTCCCCTGTGCCCTTACAATGGGCCCAAAAGGGCTGAGGAGGGAGCGGTCATCAGGGGTCGGGTTACCAGGAGGCATGATGTCAGGAGACTGTGGCTCCCTGGAGCTCAGGGCTGGTGGTGCAGAGAGGCAGCAGTGGCGCCTGAGGGCTGTACATGCCCCATGGGGCTCTTCTAGGTCTGCAGCTCTGGGAGGTCAGAGGGAGGGCTGTCGAGGGGCGCCCCTCACTTGTAGGGGGGCCAGGGCTGCTCTCTCTGCTCAGTTCGCCTAGGAGAGTTGCGTTTCTGCAGCTTTCCCTGTGAGGCCGGTTTGCAGAGGGGAGCCAGGAGCTCCTACCTGGACAAGAACGTGGGTGTTGAGTTGAGGAAAGGCTTCGGGTCCCTGGGATGGGCTTGCTCCAGTGGCCATTGGTGGGTGGGAGGCAGACGGATGTCCTGGGAAGAGCTGGATCCACAACCCAACAGACCCCTGGGCTAGGACCCTATCCAAATTGCTTCTCGGCTCTGGGCCTGTTTCTTCATCTGTAAAATGGGGAGAAAAATGCTTCTCAGAGAACACTGAGACCGTCTAAGGCATAGTGAGAGCTTGATACATAGCAGCTCCTTGCTACGCCTGACTCTATCCCACTACTCCCAAATATTAAACAGACAACTAGCTAGGGTTTAATAAATAGCTATAGTTTAGTAGCTGCTAGACTGTTCCAACCATGGCTTGTGTCAGCTATGCACTTTTTTGGGGGGGCACCATTGAGGGCAGGTTTCTTAGGTCTGGTTGGTTTCCCCGCTTTGATATTTGGGGCTTTAAATCTAGAGTCATTGTTGTGTACACAAGGACCCTGAGGCCCAGAATTGTCATGCCCAGAGGAACCCAGGACCAGGCCCTCAATCCTTGTCACACAGCACCATCTGTAATTTGTATTTGCTGTTCCCTCAGCAACCACCTACTGACCATGCTAGATCTTTTTGTCCTCCTTGAAGATTCAGATCAGGAGTCACTTCTGGGAAGCCTTCTCTGGCCACCTTCTTCCTGGCTGGGTTGGGGGCCCCTCCCCTGTACTTCCAGGGCCCCTAGAGCTGACCCCTGTGGTGGACTTCTCACACTTCATTGTGGACAGCTGTTTCCTTGTCTGTCTCTCCTACTTAGGAATGAGCTTTTCAAAGATTCAGGCCAAGTCTTACTTGTTCGTGTATTTCTGGCCTCATATCTGGCACATTGTAGGTTCTCTAAGAACTTTTCATGCAGTGAATGAATCACTAAATGGACAAATGCAAGGATATAGGGTATTGCCTATGGTGGTAGCTTTTTCAGAAAGCCTCCGATAGGCTCTATTAAATAAGATGACATACCTCTAGCCCATCTGCCCTTGGAGGCTTCTCTGCCTCCCTGTGGGATGGTATCCCCCCTAGTAACCCATCCTGCCTGAGCTGTGTTTCCATCCTTGTGGGCCTAAGGACTGGAAACCTTCCCAAAGTGAAGCTTAGAGAGGCCTGATATTTAGGGTCTGTATTAAAGACAGCCCCAGCGGCTTCCTCGTGGCTCCGTCCTTGACTAACGGCCTTACAGGGGCTGAGTTCCCAGAAGACACAGTAATGGAGACATCATTCTATTGCACTCCAGAGCTTAGCATAAATAATCCTGGTGTGCATTCATTCATTCACTCATGCATTCATTCAATGCGTTCAATGCATTTCTCCTCCCATTAGGAAACATAATCACAAAATGACTGTATATAACTTTATCTCTCACGTGGCTCTGGTGTCACTCAGAGTAGGCAATTAGATTTTTCCCAAAGGCCAGATTTAGGGGTCAGGAGGGCAGGCTGATGGAGCATTGACAAGTACTCTGATGTCAGCTTTAAAACATGCAGGAGAGTCCTGAGGAAGTAATATGTCCCCCCCCCCCCCCCCCCCGCCCCCGGCCATACACATGCTCCCAACCTCCAGTAGCAGGTTCGGGGATGCAACTCTTCTCTTCCCTTCCCCGGGGCAGGGAACAGCCAGCCAGACCCAGAGGCCCTGCAGGATTTGAAGCCCTGAGAATGGTGGCCATGATAATTCTGCTCTCCTACAGACACAAATAAGCAGGCTTCCTCCTTCCAAGCCAAACCTGCTTGTTCATCTTTGGGTAAAGTCAAGCAAACCGGTAGGACACAGAATGGGGCTCAGCTCCCCCCCCCCACTTCAGCAGGATTGTGAGAAGCTGGACCTGGGGATGTGTGACCTTGGAAGAGTCATTCTGCTACTGTGAGCCCCTGCTTTCTCGTCTGTATGACGAGGCTAGGTAATTCCAGTCCCCCCCGCCCCTTGTAACATTGTTTGGAGGATGAAATAGGTCATGCTTGTGACAGTGAAAAGGAGACTGACAGCTCATGTTCCTTGGGTGCTTCTTTAATCCCAGACACTGTTTCCATTTATAAATGAAAGACCTGAGACTCGGGGAAGTGAAGTGCTTTGCTCAAAGCCACACAGCAAATAAATAATAGCACATGGATTTGTTGTTTGTCTTACCAGAGCCTAATCTTTTCATTGCTCTGCCATTTCATGTTTAAGCTGTGTGACATTGGGCCTTCCACTTGCCTCTCTGGTCTTGAGAGTAGCATCTGAAATGAGAGACTTGGTCTAGATTAGTGCTAAAATTCCCTTTTGGCTTTACATTCCTGCTTTCATTTTAACAAAGGGTGCATGCGCACACCACCCTGTGACTCTTGCTTCTTCTAAGTCCGGTGTCTTGAGCATGAAGGACCTGACCGTTTGTAGCCTCAAGCCAAGAAAGTGTGCTGGAGGAGCAAGCAGATTGCAACGCACATCTAAATAGCAGAGCCGAGCCTGCCTAAGTGGGAAATGGATGTTGTAATACAAAGGCAGTTAGCGGGGTCCTTGGAGGTTTCAGCAGGATGTAATTATGGTTCTTTAAAAAAAGGCTCGCATATGTTTTTGAGCAAACTTAACAGATGCCCGGATGTCATGTCTGTATTCTTTAGGGAGTCTAGGATGACTAATTTTCTACAGCAAGTTTGCATAGCACATTGGAGCGACCCATTGCAAATCAATTCCTAGGGTGCAACTTAATGAAAGCTTTCATTGACGATTCAGATTAATAATCTAAGAACCTTTATAAAATGACCGCAACTTCGTTTCTGCCTGGTGTTCTCTGTGTTTGATAAACTAGATGGATCATCCTCTCTGTGCTATAGTTTAACGTGAGCCCTTTTTCCATAGCCACGCCTGTTTACAGGGATTGAGGGTTTTAACGCTGTGTGGTTGACTTCTGGTGCAACATCCTTTGCAAACTTTGGGGACTTCCTCAGAGATTTTCTTTGTGCTGTGCCCTTGGGAGACCTTCTTGATGGTTTTGCTACCATTTGTGTGTGTGTGTGTAGAATTAAATGCACATCGATTCTAAAGAATCAATGCCCAGTTAAGGCAGTTCGGGGGCCATTTCCAGACCCCAGCATACTTTATCTGGAAAAGTCTTTTGGAGACCCATGCCCCACCCCTCCACCCCCCGGGGCTGTTGAGAATATCGAGCACCTGCATCAGAAAATCGAAAGGTAACAAGCCTAGTTTCCTTCGGTGGGCACCTTGACATCTTTTTCCTCGTTGGAGCTCTAACCAGTCTGATACATTTCCAATTGAATTTTTGGCAGCGAGTGATTCTTGTTCCCAAGACCAGGTTGAGGCCTTCTGGGTTCACTTCTCTGTACTGGTTGCCTTGGAGCCAAGACGTTTTCCCCATAATAATAATAAACAGTTGAAAACAGTTGAGAGAAGCCTCGCACGTGTCCAGCTTGGGCAGAATATCAGCCCTTCAGTTGCCTCCAACTATTCATAACCCTCCATAATTTCATTGCCATAGATTCCCCCTCCTCCCCGACGCGCTCTCTCATTGGCCTGTTGCCCATATCCCGTAATTGTGCCCGTAACCCCCCTGACCTTTCCTTTGCTGAACTTGATTAATAATGTACTCGACACATTTCCCTGTTGCATCAAATACCAATTTGGCCTGAATGGGTGAAAGAATGGCTAATGAGGAAATGGTTAAGTCTTCTTATTGGACAAGTCTTTTCATTGAGTTGGTCTTGGGAGATGGGGGAAGCGAGGGAGCTGCATGATAACATTTTGTTCAGCAAGTTTTGCTCAAACTCTGCTGCAGAGTCTGATTCTAATTACCCAGATGCAGCTTTTGTGCAGGAGAGAGTATGTCATCTGATATCAGGGGACTCTGAGCAGTAGAGGCCTCATGTGACATCGCTTGGTGGCAGGTGCTCGCCCGCTTCTCAAATGTTTCTGCTAAATATTTTGGACCGAAAGGAGAGTAATTACAACAGGGAGTCGAGTATATATTTAGGAAGGAAGGGGGAGAACCGTCCTCTCTTTCCTCTGAAACTTTGTGTCCTGAAATGACCCAGGAATGTGCTAAGTCAGAGGATGGAGTTGGGTAAGCATGGAGGAGGACATGGCGCCGGCACTTGCTGACTCTCCATCCTGCACAGATACATCATTTGCAGTTGCTTCAAAGGCTGGGTTTGCTGACAGTTAACGCTAAGGGGACATGTGCCAGGAGAAGTGGCTTCCAAGCTGTGTAACAGCAGTCAGCTGGGCTCTCCAACTCTGAGTTTTGGGTAGACTCTGCAGCTCCTTGGGAAGAGGCATTGCCTTGAGATACCCATAACCCCAGAGAATGTCAGTGGTGGAGGATCTTTGAGACCCTATAGACCAAGCCCCCATTTTACAGATGGAAGACTGGGGTGGGGGGTGGTGGTCCTTAAGCACATTGTCTTGTATGATCTTGCCATTGTTGGAAAAGAACTGCAGAAAAGTGGAAACAACTTCATTAACCAAGTTTTATTGTGCACTTATTATTATCATGTGTTACTCCATACTAAAAATTCCATGTGCGTTATTTCATGTAATCTTCAGAAAAACCTCAGCTGGTAGGTACTGTTTCTCATCTTCACTTTACTGATGGGGCAATGTGGTTTTGAGACAGTAACTTTCAGAGGAGCCTGCACCCAAACCTCACCACCTGATGCCAATCTTCATTCCGAATCACCATGTTCTTACCACCTTCTGACTGAGCCTAGTTTAGCTTCCCCTCGTTTTCTAGGTAAGGACACCTCTAACTCCCAAAAAAAACAAAGAGAAGCAACTTGCCCAAGGCCGCTCAAATAGTGGAAAATAATTGTTATTGCTATTGAAAATACCTATTGAGCGCTTAGGGTGTACCAGAGAGTGTGCTTTCCATTTTCTCATTTGATTTTTACCATGGTTCGAAAAGGAGGGCGGTACCATCAGGTGAGGTACTTGAAGGCTGGGGAGGTTAAGGGTAACTTGTCTGGTGATTAGTTAGTCGGGATTTCAGCTCCAAAATTCAGTTCTCCTAATTCTGGTTTGTGAGGCCTGGCATCTCAGCATCCTACACACACCCATTTCCATATCTCACTCAATCCTCGTGGTAGCCCTGCAGGCAAGGAGCCAGGAAACCTGCATATAATCCTAGCTTTGCTATTAAATGCATCATGTGCTTTCAGGTAAACCAGTTCCCCTCTGTCTCAGTTTCCTTGTTTGTAAAAGCGGGGTAGCATCCTATTTATGGCCACAGATCTTATGAAACCATGAATGTGCATGTGCTTCCCCAGCTGAAAAGTGCTCAACGAGGGATTATTTTGGTTCTTTCCATTAGGTCCCTTTATCCTTTGAAGTCTGGCAGCTTTCTCTGGTGCTCCATCCATTCAGATCACCACTGGAGGGCCCACATTTGTTGTGAGTTAGATGACAGCTGGGTTTGTATTTTCTTCGGATGGAGCGTGGCCTGGATCTTAAATGGTTGTCAGCGAGACCTTTTCTAGCTGCTCAGAGGGACAACAGAGCTGGGCTGCCATTGCTTCCTCCGGATGTCTGTGAATGCCTGCAGAGGGGAGCGGGGGGGCCTCCAGCACCAGGTCCCCATGTCCCCGAGCTTGAAGGATGGTGCACAAAAAAGAATGGCTCCATGCTGAGTGAGCCTGAACCCTGCTTCAGAATCCCAGCCCGCCGCCCGAGCTGGTGGAAAGGCCAGGCCTGTGAGGTTTGGGTAATAAGTAATGCTGAGAAGTGGCTACAGATACCAGGTTTCAGGGCCTCCCTGCTGCGGCAGCAGCGTATCATAAACATTTCACAACATTTGGCCATTTGGGCTGTTGGGGTTTCTAGGAGAAATTCGTGTTAACCCTAACCAGTCTTTTTTTTTTTTTAAACTGGGGTGGGGAATACTGGTTCTTTCTCCAGTCTCTGCTGATTTCCCCCTCATCTGAAATCCTGTGCTACCGGATTCTCTCTGAAACTAGAGGAGGCAGGTAACATTTTCGAGAGTCCTCTCTTTGCTGGACACTGTGCTAAAACTTTAACCTATGTTACCCTGTATCATTCCTGCAAAACCAGATCGCTCCCTCTCCTTGCAATATTCACATTCTCTTGCTTTTTCTGCCATACTAATGGTTTCACCTCATTAGTCCAGTTTCACCTGAACTAATAACGTTCAGCCTCTTTCATTGGCTCTTTCTCTGAATGTCACGTGCCCCTAGGCTCAGTCCTCAGTCCTTTTTTTCTCTTCTCGAGGACTTCATAGGTGAGCTTGTCCAGCCCTTAGGCTTTACCTTCCATCCTTGCTGTGTTAACATCTGTGTATGCCTCCAGACCCAAGTGTACACCTGTGCCCCGGGCTCATACACCCCACCTGGAAGTCTAAAAGAAAGCTTTGCTTCTGCCTGCCTCTTCACCCTCTTTTCACTTACCATGAGGCACAGTGACCTTTGGGCCATTCCTTGAACCTGTCTGTGACTTCCATACCTTAAAGTCTTTGCACCTGCCATTCCCCATGCCTGGAAACGCTTCCCCCAGTGTTCGCATGGCTGCCTTGCCCTCCCTTCAGGGCACCTCCCCTGAAAGATGTGGACTGGATACGTCATCCAAACCAGCTCCTCCTGCAGGACCCCTACTTCCACTCTGTGCCTGTACCCTGCCCTTGTTTTTTGGTCAGAGCACTTACCCTATCTACCGTGGCATCGCATGCTGATTTGTATACTTGTTTGCTGATGGTCTCCCCCCACCCACCCATGTAAAATCCACAAAGGCGAATGCATTATCCTGTTCACCTCTGTACCTGGGATGTGGCTGCACGTGGTCAGGGGCTGATGAATGTTTGTTAGATGTCGAATGAAAGAATCAGAAGAGCAGTAAGGTACCCAGTTTTATAGGTGAGCAAGTGGAGGCTGAAGGAGGTGATAAACCCCAAACCACAGGCTTTTTCCCCCCTCAGAAAAGGTATAATGGTTTTAATCAAGATCACCTACATGATAACACTACATTGAGTTATTCTGATAATAATTTATATTATCAAATTAATTATGATCATATCAAATGTATTATCAAATCCTTAAACACGGATAGATCTCTCTTGGCTGCCCAGACAGCAAAACTCAGTATGTGCATTTCATAGCAATGCAGGTAGTGTATTATGACCATAATTTACCACACGTATGACCAATCTGTTTTTACCCCTGAAACATGCACTTTTCTGACTTCACAAATAATCTCGTTGTCTTATTTATTATGTGTACAGTAATTGGCACTTGTAACTCTTTGTCAGCTCCAATAGATGACCATTTATCTAGGAATCTAAATACCCGATGCATTCAAAGATAATTTTTCTTAAAAGGTCTTTAAAAATAATGATCTGTTTATACAAAACCCCTCGTCACTGTCCTCGCCTAAGGATGATTTGTCACAGTGCCTGGTGCAGGATAATGGGGGTGACCTAGGGTCAATTGGATGGTCCTGGGGCACCATGGTGTATCCTCGCGTGGCACAGAGTTGAGGGATCCCCAGTCACTCCCTGTGCTTCTGCAGAAGCCGGTTATTTTGAGCTTTTATGTTGCAATTATCTAAGCATATTTTATGTATCCATTCTTACCCTGCACAATAGGAAGAAACAGCAAGAGAATCCAATTAGAAGCTGCTGAGCTGGGTCAACTCCTTTCCTTCTTTCTTTTTATTTTAACCGTCTCTCCTTTTGATCTTAAGAAGGCTGAACTCTGGAAATATCATGAATCCAGGACAGTTCAGAATCTGGATATTCAGAATATGTAACCTTCCCCTCACCTTGTCCCCCCGCTGTTTGTCCTACCTGGCACTTTGGCGTCCTTGATATCGCTTAATCCCCCTACAAGGGTTTTTCTTCTCTTTGGATTTGATGCTTATCCCTGTGCCTTTATCAGGACCTTGCCCCACCTCCCTTCTGACTGGCGGTCCTTCTGGCACACAAAGACGGACTTTGATTGTATCTGACGCTTTCGGTTGGATGCTGCCTGGCTCACCCAGCCTTTGGATGGGGACTAGGACCCTGACGTCCGCCTCTCTGGCCACATCGACAGCTGCTCCTGGACGATGACACTTGCAAATTTTAGCCCAAGGCAGGCTACCTGGAGCCACTCCCTACTTCTTGTCCAACTTCTTGGACATTTGTCCAACTTCTTGGTTGGTGGCAACCAGTTGTGCCTTTCCACAATCCCCTCTACACATCTGGGTAAAGATTCTTCATGAAGTTATGGCAGGAGATGCCTACAGGAGCACCATTTTCTCGCTGCAGCTGCTCAAAATCAGACATGTCTAAATTCACCCTGGAGGAAGGTGGGTATAGACCAGAGACCACGCATTGAGAAAGCAAGGCAATGACTGCATTGCTGCTCCCTTTCCTTCCATTCCAGCAGAATGCTTCTGGGCTGTTCTTTTCCTAGGGTTTGCATTTTAATTACTACCCCCTCCCCTTCAAGCTCAGCTCTTGTTCTGCATCAGTCTGAATTTCCTGTTCTCCAAGCCTTGCCCTCCTATTAAATTAGGTACTAGAAGTTTCCAACAGCTGACGCTGTTCTGGGGAGTACAGTTGGCAGTCTCTGTGCATGACCTGCTGGGTGCTGTGGCTTGCATGCATCTGGATGTATCTACAGAATTACATGAGAGCCTCGTGCTTTCATCTGTGCAGGTGTTCAGGTCCCGTCACCCTTACCTAACAAAACACTAAGGTCCCCTGGAAGGTCTCAACAAAAGAATCCCATGTTATTGTCTCTTGGCATTCCTGTAGCTCTTTATTTTTTTATCTTCTGGTGCTGATGGTAGGTGGGTATGTGCTTATGATTATTTTATTAGCCTTTCCTCCCAAGATTCATTTTTATTAAAAACACAGATATCACTGTAAATATCTAGGCAGGGTGGCTGAAGAGGATTTCGGGAGAGACGAGGCAAAAGAATTGAATGTCTCTAGGCGTAACCTGTTGCTTAAACAAACAGCTACAATACAGCCACAGACTTTTTTCTTATAGGTGGCCTCTAGTTCTCATTCAGGTTGGGTGTGACTGCTAAAAGCTTGCTGTTTTAAAGCCAGACATGCCACGGAGGAAAAGGCAAGTTTACGGAGATTGTTTTAGGAAAATTCATGTTTTCTACTTTCTATAATTCCTGCTCAAAATGTTTCCTAGTCATGCATATCTGGTCAGGCGGGCCAAGACATTTCCTTGTTTAAGCTAAGTTAAAATGGGTTTTCTTTTGTTTGCTGTTGGAAGCATCCTAATTGGTAAATACAGGTACCATGTACCCAACACTCGGTAGGTTACAAAGCACCTTCACAGGGGTGATCACATTCAAATCTCATGACCAGGTTGTAGGTACATTCAGATTCCCTTAGCACAGAAGAGGGGCCGGAGGTTCTGAGGGATGGGAAAGCCATCCAGAGCCATATTGCCAATGGTGGTGGACCTGCACTTGAATCTAAGTCTTCCCTTTGGGTTTCAAGTTCTTCCTACAATTTCACACTGTCTCACAAGGAAATAGGCTTGTTTTTCTGCCCATCTATCCATCCATGCATCCAAAACCATTCATTGAGGACCTACTGTATACCAGACAATGTCTAGAATGCCCAGTTTGGCAGGGAAGGTAGTGAGTGAATAGAGGGATAGTTATAGAAAAGTATGACAGGTGCTCAGGCATTAGCATCCGGGCTCTGGGAAAATAAAGGAGGGACACCTGGCCTGAATCAGTAGTCAGGGAAAGCTTCAAGGAGGAAGTGATGCTAAAGCAGAGGTTTGACATGTTTGTGTATTTAATAAGCATTTATTTTCCCTGAGTGGTATGTTTCCTATGCACCACTTTTCTGCCCTCCCATTATGGCACTCTATGTTGAGCTCAGTTGTCCAGAAAGTAGTGGGGTGGAGATAGTTCCAGAAGGAATAACATTCCCAGTGTTCTCGAACTTTAAGTGATAAGGTGGCCCAGAGAAGTCTGTGAACGCATGAGGTGGGCAAAGGGCACCAGACAAGAAGGACATGGTTCTGATCCTATCTTTTTTTCCAGATCTTACTTTCTTGTTAGTAGCACAAAGGGTCTGGACCTGTAAAAAGCTGAAAAGTATTGACTGTGCTGTCTCAAGCAGGTAATAAGAACAGGGGACATAGGGATGTGGTCCAGGAGCTTGGTGGGGTGCTGCCCCAGCTCTCCAGTAGCCTCATGCCTTTGCACTGGCTCTTCCTTCAGCCTGGAGAGCCTTTGCCCATCTTGCCCATCCATTAACCTCTAGTTCATCCCCTGCTCTGTTCTGCCCATTTCCAGGCAGATATGGAGGCTCTTCTCAGCTCCCACAGAGCCCTGGGCTACAACGTGCCTGTGCCTCTTACCGTGTTTGGATAGTTGCATGCTTGACTCTCCATTAGGCATGGGCTCTGTGGGGGTGTGACCACCCCTCTTCCCTCTGTGTTCCTCGCACATAGAATGTATGGATGAAAGGTGGTGGACCGTGGACTTGGGTTTGATCATAGACCTTTGAGTTGGAAGAAGTTTCCAAACATGACTTGGGTATTCAGAATAAAGTACTTTCGTACCTAACGTACAGACAAAACTCTCAAAGCCCAGAGAGGTTAGGGGATTTACTGACAATGGCCAGCCGGGTCTCTGCTTCCTAGTGCAAAGCTTGGGCCATCCCACCAAGACCCCCAGGATTTCCACCTCGTCTCACTCCTTTGGGAAACTAGAGGAGGCGTTTTCTCTGGGAAACCTGAAGGAGTCAGGAGCCAGGGTCTAACAGCTTGTGGAGAAGGATGGGAAGCGAGTGAAGATTCATTTGGGTAACAGCCTTCTGAATAGATTAAGACGGTGGGGCTGGGGGAGGCAGGTGGAAGATGAGGGGGGCAGCATTTGACGGGGCGGAGCTGCCTGGGCCTGGAACTAACAGCTCCTCTCTGGGGAGGGCCGAGAGGGTTTCCCGGAGCGTGTGGGAGACCAGCTCCCAGCGCCGTGAAGTGGTGTGTACTGCACACACACCTCTCCCCCTGCCCTGGCATCTGGATTCCCACTTCCAAGTTGCAGGGGACCCTTTGAAGCCATCGGAAAACAGGGTGGGGCGGGCTGCTGGGGGGGCCTGCTTCATTCTTGTGTGCAGCCCTCGGTGCTTTGGGGTGTTATTTCGTTCTTTGTTGCTCTACCCCTGACCTGATGCCTTGGCAGCGTGCCTCTGGCTCCACGGGGCCCCCGCGCTTCCCGGGCTGCTGCTGCTGGTCCAGACCCCGCGAGGGCACCTTATCAGCGCCCTGGCAGGCGCGGGGTGGCGGCGCCGTGTGTGCACCGGGTCCCTGATAGCTGGCCTAGTGCAAAGCTGGGGACAAATGCTGCTCCGATCGCCACGGGAATGGCCTGTGGAGCGCGGGGTGGGGTGCCCGGGGGAGCCCGGGGGGAGCCGCTGGCCCGGAAAGCGCTCCCTGTTGCAGAGGCCGACTTTGTCCCCCGGAGCCTCCAGGTGCCCGGCCCAGAACAGGTTGGGCGCTACCTTTGGTTGTGTCTTTCTGCCCGGAGAGAATGGATGATCCGTACGCACATTCCGGGCCCTGTGAGGGGGTTCTGGCAAGAAGTGGGCCGGGCCAGCCGCTGAGCACCCTGGGGACGGGGCGTCTGTTGTAGTTCTGGGGTCCGCAACCCGGGCTCCGGGCTCGCGTCAGGCACGTGGCTCTGCGGGTGCTCGTGGGCCTGGGGCCAGCCCTGCCCGCTCCGTGTTGGTGTGGTCAGGCAAGCCGCTTGCCCTCTCCTGATTTCCTCTCCCAGCGCGTGCCGGGACCGGCCCAGAGAGGTTTCCTGGGGATGCTGCTGCCCAAACGGAGTCTTTTTTTTTTTTTTTTTTAATTTATTCATTCATGAGAGAGAGACAGAGAGAGAGAGAGAGAGAGAGAGAGAGAGAGGCAGAGACACAGGCAGAGGGAGAAGCAGGCTCCACGCAGGGAGCCCGATGTGGGACTCGATCCCGGGTCTCCAGGATCACGCCCTGGGCCGAAGGCAGCGCTAAACCGCTGAGCCCCCCAGGCTGCCCCCAGACTGCGTCCTAACGGAGGCGGCGGCGGCAGCGGAGCTGCACGGCGTGCAGGGGAGGTCAGCTCCCTGGGCTCATGTAGCCGCTAGGGAGGCCGGCGGGCTTGCCCCGTGGGTCAGGGTCAGGCAGGCCACGTGGAGGGGGTCAGGGAGCGGGTCGCCCACGGCCGGGGACAGGGTGCAGAAGCCGGGAGGGTTGGAGAGAGAGTAAGCGCAAGGCCCGTTACCCGACAGAGGATGGCAGTCGGGTGGGGAGCCACGAAGCCGTGACAGTGACCGGAGAAATTCCAAGTGACCTCTGGAAGAAGTGTGTGCCCAGGCCTGACACTCGGTCACTAGGAAATGTCCGTCTCCTTTCCGTTTGCTGGTCATGTTCTGAAGCAGACGCCTGAGGGGCCGCTATGGAGGGAGGGGTAGGGACGGGACAGTGGCAGTCGCCTTGGCCCCGACGCCTGCTGGGCCTGGCCCCCTCCGCCGCCCTGGTTCTTCTCTCCCCTAGCATCGCCCGACCGGCCGTGTCCCTGGGGTGCTGACCGCATGCCCGTGGGTACTTCTCAGGGGGGTTTCTCCGCCTCCCTCCAGACGGCCTGCGTTGCCAGGGACCCCCGAGACCCGCGTGCCTTCCTCCTGCCTCTGCTGTCTGCGTGGGACCCGGCAGCCCCACTCACCTGCCCACCGAGCCTCCCCAGGGAGCACTTCCTGCCTCCACCAGCACCGGGAGCTTAACAGGCCCCTCCGCAGCACCCACAGAACATCTCAAAGGACAGATTTAATGAATATTTTGGGTAGCTATAATGTCTATAATTATAGACATTTATAATAACGTTATATAATTAATATCCTGAACTATAGTTGCGGAAGGGATAAATACTGCCGGGATGGTTTTTACCTTCCCGACATCCCTTTTGTTCTGATCCTCCTCACCCCCTGGTTGTTGTATTACTTGCAATTAGCCATGTAAGCGGAATCTTTTTATGCAAACAAATAAAACTAATAAATAATAGAGTACGTCTTCTCTTTGCTCTGGAAACAATCTAGTTGGCCTCAATGAGATCTGAACCCACACAGCAATATTGATATCCATCAAGCCTGTGACAGTGGGATTCTCTCCATATCGGATTTCCTTAGGCAACTGGTGTCCCCTTGCATTAGATATATTATCCCCGGGGCTCTGAAAGTCTGGCACTAGCTGGAAGTCGTGCTGGACCACGACATGCTTGGACTGTCTCCGGAATTTCTATGTTTTGTCATCTAACGCTCAGGAAGTGGAGTGCTTCGGAGGAGGTTACCGTGAGCCGCGTGGGTGTGCAAGGAGGAGGAGCTTCCATCTCCAGCGACCCTCCGTGGTGTCCTCTGTGACTGCAGGCCAGCAGCAAGTGACGGAGCCTTCGATTTCAGGGCAAAGTATCGGTGGTCGGTGTGCTCTAAGGTTATGACGCCGTGGTTGATGTGCCCACTGGGCCCAGCTGCGGAAGCAGTTGGAGCAGGTCTTCTGCGTAGGTTGTAAATACAAATCTGATCGTGTCTTGCCTGCTTGTGATCCTCCGTGGGCTCCTGGTCACCTCTACAAAATGTCCAAGCCCTTCAACTCAACAAAGAGCTCTTCGATGAGGGTGACTAGCTGCCCCACTTTGCTTGACACTGGGGCGGGGGGGGGGCGGGGATGGGATTCCTAGGATGTGGGACTCTCAGTGCTGAAAAAGGAAAGTCAGGGCAAATTGGCTGAGTGGGCCCTCCCTGTAACCACAACCTAGGCTCACCCCTCTGCAGCCCCAATTCCTACACCTCTCCATCTAGTGGTTCAAACTGGGTTGTAATGGTTCCTTGCTGTTTCCTGCCTCTTTGCCTACACCCTTGCTCTTGGCTGCCTGGAAGGCTGCCCCAGCAACCCTGTGGGCCTGATTTTCCTCTTCGTTTAAGACTCAGCTAGGGATAGCCTCATCTGGGAAGCCGTTGCTGACCCTGTAAGCTGGGGCATTTCTCCTGTCTGAGCATGTCCTCATCCTCACAGCTGTCGGGCTATCCCTTCATTATCTATTTCCTGGTCTCTCTCCACCACTGGACTGGGAGCTTGGTGGAGGCAGGAATATGACCTATTAGACTCGGTACTCCTGGCACCTAGCACAGTGACTGGACATAGGCATTCCTTAAATGATTAATTAAAAGATTTTTCTTAACTCTTTAAATATTTGAGTGAATGGATGAATTTTTTTTTTTTTTTTAAATCTGGGCAGATCGTTTGGCTCCCAGGCATCCCACAAAGTAGGTGGGTCACTTTAGGGGCGACCTTTACCCGCTCAAAAATTCGTCTCACATTAGCAGTGAGGATTCGGGCGTCACCCCGAATCGTTATTTTCCTTACTCGTAAGTTTAAGGCATGAATGGATGAATTTAAATACAGTTCAGGCATCGGTGGACTTGCAAAACTGTGCACTGGCATTCTACCGACAAGCATGTGGAGCAGTTCATGGGAGATAGGGAGGCCCTGAGTCTTTTGAGGGACAAGGTGGCTTAGGGCCACCAAACATACTGTCCAGGGAAAATGGGACTGGGGCTGGGGAGAGGATATTGAATGAGAGTGTTGGCAGTCTGAGGCTCTGACGCATGCTGGTGTCCCGGGAGCTGGGATGGGGAGAGAGAGAGGACATCCCGGGCATAAGTGAACCAAATATAACATCAGGGCAGATGGACGGTTATTGGTGATTTGGCTCTTTGGGGCCAAAGAGATATGCTTATCTAGGATGTCTGCCCAAATAGGGGTTGGGTTGGGGGAGAGACAGAGAGGGAGGTAGGAGATCTAGGAAGGTGACCAGGACACAGAACTTATGAGATTCCTTTTAGAGAGGCCCTGTCTGGGTGTCTAAGGGCAGAGGGAGCTGTGAGGCCACCAAGCAGGACCTAAGAGGATGAAGGCTGGTGTGGGCAGCATGTCCTGCGCCAGCTGGGTGGTGGCCAGGACTAGTCCACAGGCTGCTCAGTGGGCCCGTCACCACCTGGCCTCCTGGTGGGCACGCTGCTGGAAAAAGAAGTCTCCCAGGCTTCTGAAGGGGCTGCCTTGTGCACTGGAATTCTGTGTGCAGGATGAATATTTCAGAAAGGCAGCTGGGAAAGGCAGTGCCTTTTTAATCTAAGCTGAATAGGAGCCCGAGGGGGAAGGGCACGGCGTCCTCAGGAGTGGAATAATGTGCTTGCAGCACCATGCTCGCCGTGCACAATGGGACAGGGGCTGAGTGCAGGAGATGGCTTTGGTTATAGAATTCTTTTCCCCTCGGCCAATAGTGAATGAGAGCCTGGAATTGTCGGCAGTGACCTTCGACGGCAACACAGGGTGGGTGAGGCGACTGTGCCGCCCCCGATGAATCAGAACATGTCGGGGGCATCAAGCAGGCCTGCCGTCCACCGAGCGGCTCGCTCTGGCCAGACGCTGGGCTGTGCTGTACGTGAATGACTTCACTATGTTGCAACAAGAGCCCAGTGGCAAGAAATGATCACTCCCACTTTATAGAGGAGACCACCGTGGCCCAGAGAAGTCTGATAACTTCAGAGCACTTAGCATGACGCCTGGCAAGGCATCCCAGCCACGGTAGCTAAATTTCAGATGAGGTTTGATCTGTGCCAGCCATTGTGCCAAGTACTTTATTATGATTATTTTTAAAGATTTTATTTATTTATTCATAAATAAATAGGCATCCCTTATGTTATCCCTAATAACAGGCAGAAGGAGAAGCAGTCTCCATGCAGGGAGCCTGATGTGGGACTCGATCCCGCGTCTCCAGGATCACAACTTGAGCTGAAGGCAGACGCTCAACCACTGAGCCACCCAGGTGCCCCCGTCCCAAGTACTTTAAAGATATGGCACATATAATCCTTACAACCACCTGTGATATGGGTGCCATTATTCGCCCCATTTTCCAGATGAGGAACCTGAAGCCGAGGGTTAAGGAGCTTGCCCAAGGCCACACAGCTAGTAAGTTAACAGCCAGATTTCGAACCTAGGTAGGCTGACTCCAAAGTTAGAGTGCTCACCCATTTAGGATACTCCCTTGTATACAGAGCACACTACATAACCATTAGCTTCTGTTACTGTTATCAGCTCCCCACGCCCCCAAAGCACACAGCTTGGGAGTGCACTGAACGTCTTTATTAGGCTGAGGGAGGGATTTGTGGATTTTGCCAATTAACTGGGGGTTAGTAAGAACAGCCAGTTGCCGTCAACACAGTGGCAGATCCTGTTAGAGCCTGGTCGTATCTGTGTTTTCTTTCTGGGCTCACAGCCCCATTGCACGTCCCTGCCTCCTTTGCAGGGAAGTGGGGCCATGCCAATGAATGCTAGCCAACAGAATAGGAGCAGAAGGGATGTGTACCACATACTTGCTTCCAGCCCAAAATAATCCTCCTGTCTGTGATCCTAGAAGACTTAAAGGAGAGTCACAGGTGGTAGGAGCCTGGGAGCCTGAATGACTGCATGGAACACCTCCTGCCATGACCTCCCCCCTGCCCACCTTGCTGGCCTTATGATGAAAACATGGGGCCGTCTCTATTGGGTTAAGTCACTGAGATATACTACTATAGTGGTCAGCTTCTCCTCCACCAATAACATAGAGCTTTTATAAAAGCCCTTAAGAAGGGCCTTTTTTGTTTTTTTGTTTTAAATTTTATTTATTTATTCATGAGAGACACACAGAGAGAGAGGTAGGGACACAGGCAGAGGGAGAAGCAGGCTCCCTGCAGGGAGCCCGATGTGGGATCCCAGGACTCCAGGATCAAGCCCTGAGCCAAAGGCAGATGCCCAACTGCTAAGCCACCCAAGTGTCCCCAGAAGGGCCTTAGCCCACTTGTGTACCACATTAAATAGAGGCCGAGAGAGTGGGGTTTCGAAACAGCACAGGCTTTAGGTGGGACACAAGTGAGTTCTGATCCCGGCTTGTGCCTCAGCAGCCCTGTGCCTCAGCTGGGTTGTTGTGAGCGAGACATAATGCAACTAAAGCCTCTAGCACGGTGCACCCGGTGCATACTAGCTTCATAAATGTTAAAGATTTTTCCCTTTAGTAAAACAGCAGTTGTCCAATATGTGTCAAAACCCAAAATGTTTGCATGGCTATTAACCAAGCAATTCTACTTCTGGGAATTTATTCTAAGAAAATAATCTTGGATGCTCAAAGATTTAGCTATTAAAATGTTTATCTCAGTGTTGCATTTAAGTGAAAAATTGGAAGCAAGCTAAATTTTCAGCAGTAGGAAATTGGTTAAACTGTGGCGCATCTATTCAATTGAGAACCACCCAGCCATTAAACATTATGGAATAGAAGGACATGCAATGATATGAAAAAAATATTCACAGTAAGAATGTGGAGCAACCAAATTACAAAATAGTGTATATTCCATGAACCCATTTTTCAAAAACAAAAACAAAAGCATAGATACATATATACAAAAGAAGAGACTAAAAGTTTATACCCTAAAATATTAAAGAGTTAATCTTTGGGGAGTGCGGTTGTGAGTTTTGAGTTTTTTCTCTCCTTTGCTTATTTGTACTTTCTAGGTTTCCTATTCTACAGAGGCATTATTTTGATAAAAAGAAAAAAAAAACTAAGTTATACAAACTCTTTTTTTTTTTGGCCTTGTCTGCATTAGCCATGACAGGCCTTATCACCGTGTGTGACTGTTCTTGGACTATGTGAGAGACAAAAACAAATGTGAATTGACACAGGGTATCTCTGGAAATATCTAGAATGGGGTTGTATTGCTGTCATTTGTGGTTTAGTTGGGTGCTGGTTGTTGGATGTCTAATATCATGGGTATCATGTGCATGTGGGACACATGCGCACATGGAACTTTCTACTCCTCCCTTTGCCCAGAGAGTGCTGCTGCTGGTGTAAACCTTGTCCTTGACCCTAATGTCTGTGTACCCTGAGACACTCTCCAGGTACCCAGTGGACATGAGCTCCTTGGGACAGACTAAGGACCGCAAGATGAAGAATGGAAACTCCCAGCCTTAATATAACAAGGCATCTGGCTCGGAAGCACGTGGTGCAGCAGCCTTCCCTGGGCTTGATACACACTCACCACTGGCTTTCTTACACCCCCAACCCCACCCCCCTCTGCCCTGAGCCGGGGACCGATGGATATATAGGAGTGTGTTTCAAGCTTGTCAAAAACACACTTTTGCAGAAATAAGTGAACCACAGATTGGGAGAAAATATTTTCAATGCCTACATCTGGCAAAAGGACTCCCATCTGGTATATATAAAGATTTCCTACAAATTGACAATAAAAAGGCAACTCAATAAAAAGGGGGTAAAAACTTGAATAAGCACTTCTGAGAAGAACATACAGGAATGACTAATAAGCACATAAAAGGAGTTCCTCAGCATTAGGAAACAGGAAAATGCAATTTAAAGCCACAATGAAATACGATTTCATACCCGTTAGAATGGCTTAACAAAACAAAAAAAGTATGATGATTCCCAAAGTTGGTAAGGTTACAGTGCAACTAAGATCTCAGTTCATTGCTGTTTGGAATCAATTTAAATTTTCGTTCATATGTATTCTGTTCAAAATCATTTGATTCATGTGATAAGGTAGTTTCTGGATAAATATGTTTATTTATTCATGCACTGATACGACGATTGCGTGGAGTTCATGATGGATGAAACAGAGTTCATGTCTTCAAGGACCATATATAGATACTTTGCAAAGTGAAGCCTCGTTAAGTCAGCCACCACATAGCTAGTGTTATTACCCATATTTTCTTGATTCTCAGATATATGTACTAGTGTATAAGCAATTTCAAAATTAATCTAATAACTGAAAAGAAATGTTTTTTTGTACCAAAAATAAGAGTCTCCAGGCATCTTTGTCTGCATGTCATTTTTTCACACTTGGGCCTGGCTTCCTCAGGAAACAGACAATTTTTACCTTTTTGCACTTTGCCTACACGTTTAAATGTTTTGAAAAGAAGTGCATGGGAGTGCATGGTATTAATGATGATATTGTTCCATCTGTTCATGCTCCCCCTCTTCCCGCCAAGTCTCTTCTTAAATATAGCTGCATTTTGACCTCTCAATCTAAGAAAATTATCTTAGATTGATACAGTCTTAAGCCATAAGTTGTCAGGGCTTTATTTACTTGCCAAAAGCCTGGATACAAGACAAAAGTTAAACCACTCAATAAAATTTCTTTTGTTCCCAGCGTTGAGCTGGGCGCTGTGGGGTGACATAGAAGGAACAGCTCTGATATGAGAAAGTGATATAAATTTATAATGAGAAGAGCTCTGAAGTTAGGGATGTGGGCTGAAGCATGGCCCTGCACAGTCTTAGCTACGTGATCTTGGGTGAGTCATCTTAATTGTCTGAGCCTCTGTTTTCTCCTGGGTGGAATGAGTATAATACTACCTATCTCATATGGTTGATTTAATGGATCCTGTGAAAAAAAAAAACCCCACCATGTGATGGATGCTCCAGGAATGCATGTTGAATCTGAACCTCAATAGAGACCCAAGATGTGCTTGAACAGATTCTCAGAGACAACAGGGGACAGTGCAGAACCTGTATTACAAAGTTCAAGATTGGGATGGCCCAGCTTTTATTTATTTATTTTTTTTAGAGGGGTAGGGGAAGGGCAGAGGGAATGGGAGAGAGAGAATCTCAAGCAGACTTCCTGCTGAACTGGAAGGGAGGAGTAGCAATAGGGAAGGCACAGGCTGAGACCCAGGGTACCAAGAGCTTCCCTGAGCTCAGCCTAAGGCTGGGTGAGGGCACCAGCACCAGGCTGCATAAAGAAAGGGAGTTCTCAGGGTGGAAAGGCATTTCCAGGAGGAGGAACAGCAGGTGGGGTAGCCTGGGGATGGAGAAGCATAGAACATTGAAGAAACTTCCTGTGGCTGAGGCAGGAGCACAGACTGTGAGGTGGGACATGGGGGGTGAAGCAGAGATGCTGCCGAACCTCACACATCTTTTCCTCCATGGGACATTTTCTTTCTCTTCCCAGTTTTGCCAACCAAGTGGAACAGAAAGGTATTTTCTTCCTCTGTTGGAGTGCCAGGGCAGGACTGGGTAGGTGCTGGCTGTTGAGTGAGGCTGCCAAGTAGCATGAAGCACAGGGGCCCTGGCTGTCCAGGGAACGGTGGACTTTAGGACGCCTGACCCAGAGAGTCCTAGACACTGTGAATAGAGGACAGGGGACTTTCTAATGTCAATGAAAATGGAATCTGGTTCAGAGTAACGACCGTGGACAAGTCATCAATTTTCTTTAAATCTTGCTCTTTGTTGTAATTTGACTTAGAGTTCTTAAATTTTCAGGCCTCCCTTAAGAGCACCCTTCTTTTTTTTATTTTAAGATTTTATTTATTCATGAGAGCACAGAGAGAGAGAAGCAGAGACACAGGTAGAGGGAGAGGCAGGCTCCGTGCAGGGAGCCCGATGCGGAACTCGATCCCGGGCCCCCGGGGTCACGCCCTGAGTCGAAGGCAGACAGATGCTCAACCACTGAGCCACCCAGACGTCCCAGCCTCAGGTGATTTGAATGCAGATGATGGGCATGAAAAAAATAGATAGTGATAGAAGGCAAGGCCAGCCTTCCAGAAGGTGGGACCTTGAGATCGCCGTGCTAGAAACCTCACACTTTGGAATGGAAGGAAAGGGAGTTACAGGATTTTAGAACAATGTGTAAATCTTTGTTTTGGAATACTTTATAGGACAGCAGATTATAAATTGCATGTTGGAGTTTCTCAGGATAATAGGACATGTGTGACTCCCCTTGCAGGCACATCGCTCATCTCTGACAGACCTTGCAAGGCGATGGCTTTCTCCAGCTGTTCCCAATCCCAGAAAAACCAGCTTTAACATCCGATGTCCCAAGTCTGGCTTCTTCGAGGTCGAGCCTCACTGGAGATGTTGAAAGCTTGCCTGCTGATCCTTTTTCTCGTTTTGAGGATTTTAATTGCTGGGTATTAAAAACACCCGTGTAACATATATTCCATCTGAGAATCTGTTTTTCTAAACGTCCTGTAATGTAATCTGTACAGAAAGATTGAATTATAGATGAGAGGAGGCTTTGCTGCTGGGAGGAAGTCTGAGGGAGAGTGGGTGGTGGTGGTGGTGGTGGTGGTGGTGGTGGATTTGGGTGGATTTGGAGAATGGCTGTGTTTGTAGTGATTGATCATAAGATAAGCATTAACAGTGTGGGCACGCTGCACAAAACGAAGCCTGCGAAATCAGGCTCTGTCATTGGTATCATTCCTAAAATTCATAATAGCTACGGTGTAGCAAACACCTAGTCTGTGTTGCAGACTTTCCATACATTATCTACAACAATCGCACAAGGCAGGTGGCATTATCCCCATTTGGAGGTGAGGAAGCCAAGGTTCAGAACAATTAAATGCCCTGTCTAAAGCCATAGCAGGGATGCCGGCATTTGAATCCAGGCCCTTTTGACCCCGGAGCGATGCTCTCTTTACTCTGCCCTCAGTTGTCCATTGTGAGTCGGGCTCATTTTTGGCAGCACGTGCCACAGGGCCCACCAGCTTTCTTTCTCAATGAGTGGGAGCAAGTCTCATAAACATGTTCATCTACAGGCAGGTAGAGGTTGAACAGTGACGTGGCCTGCCGTCCATCCCATTCGGTAACAGGTCAACCTACCGGCCAGCCGATTCCACCGACATTGGGTAGATAGCTACCGTGCACGAGGCAGGGCTCTCGGCCCCAGAGAGAGGGAGGAGTTATTAAGACGGGGTCTTTGGTCTTATGGAGCTGGGGAACTGGATACATCCCCCACGCACCTGCACACACGGACTAGCATCTCGGCAGCACCGTGTGCCTTTGCAAAGTGTCTTCCGTTTCAGAGGCTGCTGCAGCATAGCAGAAAGGGCACAGAGTCTGGGCTCAGGATGTCTGGATTTGAGTCTCGCTCCCGCATACACCAGCTTTGTGATGCTGAACAGACCCACTTTCGTCCCTGAGTCTCAGGTTCCTCGTGTGGATCATGAAGAACCAAGGACAAGGCATCTCACGGAGCAGTTGTGAGGGTCAAATGCCATGATGGACGTGAAGGAACCAACACAACGCAGGGCACACAGTACTTGCTTTAAAATGTGTAAGGATTCCCGAGTACTTAGTCTTTACTGTTTTCAAAGCTTTGCTCTTCCCAAACATCTCATCTGAGCTTCTGGGGGTGAGGCAGGTTGGCCCAAGCCTTTGGAACTTCCCGGGAAGCCTTCAGCCCAGCCCATAGGCCTAAGCTGGAAGCAGTGGTGGGACTGGCCGTGTTCCTACAGCACCTCTGACCTGGGAGCTGGTCAGACCAGGTAAACTGTGGCCTGCAGGCCAAGGTAGGACCCCATCTTCTCTTCAGTGGCCCAGGCTGCTCTGTGTCCCTGGCCACATGTGATATTTTTATCCTTCGGCCAGAATTTTGTAATCTGCACCATTTGTACAAACATTCCAGGAAACAATTGTTTGTGCAGGCTCATAAATTTGGAGGACAGTTTACATATGGAGCCCAATTAAATGATAATCTTCCGGGGCTTGGGGCCCGTTCCAGAGTCCTCCCTGTGGCTCTCTGTTTCCCCCGGGCCCCGCTGTGTGGGTCCCAGCAGCCTGAAGCTGCAGTGATTCTGCTTTGGCTCTCCTGACTTTCCCTCAACCCCTCTGTGGCCTCTCATGATGGCTGGTCCCCGACCCACAGCTTTCTGCCTCGGCTTTCCATCTTTGGTGGAGGACTCTCCGAGCTGCCCTGAATGCCCCCATCCCGCTTCCCTGCCTGCCAAACGGTAATCAGTATGAATTCCACCCTTCTGCAAGCATTCACTCAACACCTACTATGTGCTAGTCCTGGGGGTTCAGGGCAACTACAATAGATGAAGCCCTGATATAATAAACAAGTAAAATGAAGAAATAAATCATAAAGTTTCAGTCCAGTGGGGGCTGGAAAGGAAACATCAGACCAGATGGTCAGAGAGGGGAGACGCGGGGTTGATGGCCTGTCTCATAACTGGGAACAAATGAGTGAGGCCTCTGGTTTGCCTGCCCTGGGGAAAGTAAAGCCGGTGAGAGCTTGGCAGGGGGCGCCAGGATGTGGTGAGGGAAGGCTCCTCCAGGGACTGGACCTCCCAGTAGACCCTCCTGCTCCGGAGCCAGAAGATCTTGGGGGCAAAGGAGCAGCAGAGACAAGAAGTGCCGAGGTGGGAGTGAGTGCGGTGGGTTTGAGAACAGCAACTATTTATGGTGCAGTAAGTAAGTGCCAGGCTCTGTGTGTGGTTCCTAATCCATCCTATGAATAAATTAATAACATTGACCCTTCCAGGGACTCAACACATGGGAGAGACTCTGGTCTCACTCCCGCTTTAAGGATGAAGAAGCTCGGAGGTGGGGGGACTAAGTAACTTGTCCCCAGGCCTCCCACGCCCAAGTGAGTGGTAGGTCCAGCATTTTATCGGGTTCTCCGTGGCCTTTGTCTTCTGGTGCTCAGTGCCCCACACTGCCTCCTTTTGGATGAAACTGCACCTCCCGTCTTTACTATGCTTGCCTCCAAGGAGGCACCCCCGTCTATCACCCCTTCCCCTATCAGAGCCCGCCCCCCATGCCCCTTCTGGCCTGTCCCCACTGCCTTGCGCCCAGCACTGAGTTGGTTCCTTTCCCACGTTTCACCTCTCTTCCTTCCTGGTTGCATTTCACCTGTTCCCAAAGCCCTCAGCCTGGTTTCTTTTGTTTTAAGATTTTATTTATGCATGAGGCATACAGAGAGAGAGAGAGAGAGAGAGAGAGAGAGAGGCAGAGACACAGGCAGAGGGAGAAGCAGGCTCCACGCAGGGAGACCGATGTGGGACTTGATCCCGGGACCAGGATCACGCCCTGAGCCAAAGGCAGATGCTCAACCACTGGGCCACCCAGGTGTCCCCTCAGCCTGGTTTCTACCTGTCCTGTTCACTCACCTTTGCCAGAAGAATCGTCCTGTCCATGACTTCCTCATCACCCTTGAGTCAAACCTTCAGTGAGTTTGGATGCTCTGAGCTTCAGAGGACCTCAGGTATTTTAAGCCTTATTAGTGAAGGACGTTAAGGAGGACCCCCTTGAATGTGAGGAGGACACAGGAGTGAGCAAGATATTCACTGTTAACAAGCGTCCTGGAAAGAGTCCTGTGCCTTAGGTAGCAGAAACAGGGCAGCCCGGGTGGCGCAGTGGTTTAGCGCTGCCTTCAGCCCACGGTGTGATCCTGGAGACCCGGGATGGAGTCCCACGTCGGGCTCCCTGCGTGGAGCCTGCTTCTCCCTCTGCCTGTATCTCTGCCTCTCTCTCTCTCTCTGTGTCTCTCATGAATAAATAAATAAAATCTTTAAAAAAGATAAGTAGCAGAAACAGTGGGTGATGATTTTGAATTTGGGTGTTGCTAATGGCATCACAGTAAGAGAGTAATGGGGATTTTAACACCTATCAGTGGGGCTCGGGGCAGTGGGGGAGGAGCAGGGACGGGTACAGAAGGGGGGTTTATATGTGTGTTGAAACTACCTCTGGAGTTCAGTCTTAACTGTAACTTTTTAATCTATTTTATGAATTTAGGATAATGAAGGACAGCTACTTAGCCCAGTGCTGTGCACACAGAAGGTGCTAATAAAATGTTCGTTCTTTCCTAACACCCTCCCCACCCCCTGAAGCTTAGCCCACAGCAGCTTAACCAGGTCTCCTGAATCTGTGTTTATTTTAAAGTTGCTCTCCTGGAAGAAAACAATATTTAAATAAAGCTAAAAATGCAGTAATGATTAACAAACGATGGCAAAGGAGGGAGCGCATTAAAGTCGTGACCAGAATGCCCAGGGAATGGAGAGTCCAGGTTAATGTTTTCTGAAAACTGAGAATTGATCAGACTCTCTCTGGTTAAGCCTATGACTGGATGATGGAGAAGCAGGCCGAGAAGGCCCTGTGTCGTGGATATATGGGCATAAGTTGGCCAGCTGGGTTCAAGTCCTGACAGTGCCAATTGCTGGCTGTGTGAGGCAGGGGCATCACTCTAAGCCTCAGCCTTCCCATCTGTAAAATGGGTGTAATAATTTGTTCCGGGAATCTGTTGCTATGTAAAGAACCATCCCAACGATGATTTAGAGCAATGACAGCCTTTATCTTGCTCACAATCTGTGATTTGGGCCACATTTGGCGGGATAGTTTTCTTTGCTCCAGTCAGCATCAGCTGGGATGGAAGCTGGGATCATCCAAAGGTTCATTTGCTCACTCATATATCAGGTAGTTGGTGGTGGCTGTGAGCTAGGGGTCTAGCTGGGCCTCCGTGTGGCCTCTGTGTGGCCTGGGCTACCTCGCCACATGGTGACTGGAGCCCAAAGACTCGGGGGGGGGGGTGGTAGACAGCAGATGGACTGCCTTTAGTGGCCTACCTCAGAATTCACCCCACATCATGTCTGCTACATTCTATTCATCAGAAGGGAGTCTACAGTCTATTCATTAGAAGAAGTCTGGCCTGTACAAGGAGGGGTGGTGGTGGCGGTGGCGGTGGTGGTGGCGGTGGGAATTGGATTCCACCTTTTGCTAGGGGAGGAAAATACTTGGAAGCCCTGCTTAAAACCCACAGAGTTCCTACCTCGTTGGGGCTGTCGTGAGGATTTGGATGTCAGCGGGCAGTAAAGGCAAGCACAGTGTCTGGCACAAGGGTGTAACAACAGCTTTATGCAGTTCGTCCCACTTGCAGCTTGCAGCTGATGAAACTGGGGCTCTAGGGGTTTAATGGCCAGCCCAGGTTCCCAGTGAGCGCCAGCGCGGAGACTGGTCTCTGCACTGGTCTCTCCACCAGACAGGCCAGCAAGCCACACGGACGTCACTGAGCATGTTTGCACGTGGGGTCGTGTTGAGATATGCTGTCCCTGTACAGGGAGAGGATCTGTCATAGTATGAGCTAAACTCTGCAGCCTGAGGTCCTTTGCCCCCCTTTCCCAGAGTGTCCATCCTTCTGTCTTCTTTGCAAAGGGCCCTGTTGATCAGGTGGGGGTTGCACTATTTTGGTTTTGCCCCGTGCGCCCTGCTGAGGGAAGGCCACAATGAGACGGTGAGTCCCAAGTTTCTCAGGCTGCTGTCCAGCAGGCATTGGCTGAAGGGGCCAGACAGGCCTGTATGTCCATCCCCCCACGGTGCCCAGTACCCCCTTGTACCTCGAGACGCTTCTACAGTCTGTTGGCTTGCCCTAGAAGCTCCTGTTTTCCACATTCACCCTTAACTCAGTTGGGCTGATCTGTGTCTTTAAAACATTTCCGCCCCACTCCACTCGCTGTGCTCCGTTGATTTAGAGGGAGGGTGTGGATCCCTTTGTCTGTTTACAGGGCTTGTAAAATAGGAGCTATGTCTGCAGCGTGAAATTATATGTGTCAATAAAATTTTTTTTTTGGAAAAAAAATCGACAAAATGTGTTTTAATTTTACAATGGGAATCATATCAGCTGTCAGGTTAAAATTTATTCTTCCTCCTTGAAATGAAAAGTACCCTTTGTAGACAAACCTGAGAAAGAAGACCATGTGATTTGGGCCACTATCGGCGGCTTTTTCATTTTGATTGTCTTCCTTTTCTTCTCCCCTACGTGTCTGGTTATTTTTCTCTCCCAGTAGCAATTTGCTTGTTTTAAATTTAAAATGTACTGACCTCAGAGCTGTTTTGCTCCAAATTATTAGTTGTGTTTAAAGGGGGGGAACTTGTGACTTAAGGTGTTTTTTGAAGTCACATCTCACTGGTGAAAGTGTGAAGCTCACGTAGATTCTTGTATCAGGAACTTCTCTTTCCATTTGGGCCGTGAACCCTTAGCTTTTCCAGAGGCAGCAATGCTGGAGACCTGCTTTATGGGACGAGGGACGTGAAGTGTGAGGAGGAGGGACACGTCCTAGGTCTCTCCTGGAAAATAAAACCCAAACTCCCCTGTGTGATTCCCCTCCCAGTGGCCACATCACAGCCAGGGAAGTTGTTGGGTCCTCTTTGCCTTCTGGGTACTTTGTGCAGTGACACCTAAGGATTTTATTGTTTGGTGAACAACTTGGGGTATCGAGAAAGAGAGTATTTTCCACTTTCTATTTTTCTTTATGGTGTAGCTACTGCTTTTATTAGGGGAAAGAAAACCTTTGATTTATTTGTTTATTTTTTTATTTTTTAAAGATTTTATTTATTTATGATAGAGAGAGAGAGAGGCAGAGACACAGGAGGAGAAGCAGGCTCCATGCAGGGAGCCTGATACGGGACTTGATCCCGGGACTCCAGGATCGCGCCCTGGGCCAAAGGCAGGTGCCAAACCAATGAGCCACCCGGGGATCCCCTGTTTATTTTTTATTTTTAAAAAACCATTGATTTAAAAACGAAACCACAACACCTGAAGGATTACTGCTTGTAGTGACTGTTTCTGGGGTCATTGGGCAACTATTCATTTATCCCTTCAGCCAGTATTTTCTGAGGTACCTCCTATGTTTCAGGCACTGTGCTAGACTCTGCGGACATAAGGAGCTGTGGCCCCTGCCCTTACGGAGTTTAGAATGTGTGCGGGTGACAGCAGTAATCCGAGGAGCTCACAGGAAGGGAACACCCAGGGATGTGGGTGCCATTGGAGAGTAGGAAGGGGGGATCTGACCCAGGTGGGAAGGGGGAGATAAGGCTCCCCTGAGCTGAACCGTGCAGGCAGGAGAGGAGGTAGGAGTGCAAGGGGAGAGGGGTGCCCCGCAGAAGGAAGAGCGTGGGGCGAAAAGCCCAGTGTCAAGAGGAAGCGGAGGCTTGAGGCCCGAGGAAGGCTGGATGCGGTGGGGATGGAGCCCTTGTGCGGGAAGGAGGAGAGGTGGCAGGGACACCCGGGAGCGCTGCAGCCGGTGGGGAAGGTTAGGTCTTTGCCTGAGGACTCAGCGAGGGGCCTGTGCCACCTGCAGGTGAGGGAGGGGTGGTGGGGGACCCCGGAGTGGCCAGATCGCAGGGGCGGGAGCTTCCAGGCCCCTCTTGTCAGCAGCCGGAAAGCAAGCGGCTCCCGTGACCTTTGGGCGTGCAGCTGCCCTGCCCTTGGCTTCACAAAGTATCTTGGAATCTTCTGGGGCTGTGCCCGGGCTCAGGGAGGAAGAATGAGGCCCATGGGCGGGTGTCCGGGTGTCTGCGAGTCCGCGTCTGCCGCCCCCCCCCCCCCCACGGGGATGTGCTTGATTGTTGACACAAAGATGTTTCTGGAAAGGGGAGAGGAAGCCCCCTCGTAGGTACACCTTCCGCTACCTTGGACAGCGCTCGCGTCACCGTCCTTCATTCATTCAGCGTGCATTCATTCAGCGAGGGCCTCCCCTCTGACAGCCCTGCCCCAGGAGGCCGTCCAGGCGGGGCTCAGGCCCCGAGGAGCTGCCCCCAGCCAAGCCTTTGCTCACAGGCTGCTACGTCTGCCCGAGTGCTGGCCAGGGAGGCACCAGCTTTGTAGGAGTGCCAAGGACCCTGTGCCTCCCGGTGCCTCCTGTGACAGTCCACCCTGTGCTCGGGGCAGGAGGGGGCCGGGGAGGGGAGGGGCTGAGCCCACCCGGGGTTCTGGGCGTCATTTGGAGGCCAACCCAGTGCACTGTCCCTCCCCGCACTCTTCTCCTCTCGGTGTCTGTTTTTATTTCTGCCCCTGCCCTGTCCCTTCACCCCAGAGCGTTCCTGTCATCACCCCTGAGTCTTATTTCCTAACCGGCCCCAGCCCGGGCAGACTGGTCCCCGCCTCACAGCTCCCCACAAAGGCTTAAGTGGGGCGCTTTCTCCATCGGCCTCGCAGGAATGGAGAGCGTCCTCATCTGTACGTGGGCACAAATGCCCACTTGCTGGGGTCTTGTGAGGATTAGCTGAGATGATGAACGGATAGGGCCCAGAGCCCCGGCTGGCATGCTCGAATCAATCCCTAATAAGTGACAATGTCATTAGGAAGAACCAGTGTCGGCAGCTCTGAGGATACAGGTGAGCGAGTGGCTTCCGGTGAGCGGAACCTCTGCGGCTTAAGTCCCTGCTACGACCACTCGCTGACGCTGAGCACCTTGTATGTTAACCCAGATCACGCGGTGCGGAGGCGTGGAGACAGTTACTCAGACTTGGGCAATGGCCTGAGGTGTGGGCAGAGGGGTGCACGGCCCCAGGCCTCGGCCCCAGGGAGGTCTGTGCGTCGCTGTGTGATGTACGACCGCTACCACACAACCTGCGAGGCCATCTACGCGCTGGAAGACTTTCCGCGTTATCCAGAATGCGCTGTCGCCGTCATTCTCACGGCCAGGGCCACATTGTGGGACCGCGAAGTCCGTAGGGGTTCCAGAAGGAGCCTTGTGCTCCTTCCCTCCCGGGGCACCTCACCTGGACAGGGAGTCTCCGCTGTGTGCCAGCTCTCAGGCTCTCTGCCAGCGCCCCCCTTCCCAGGTATTCCCGGGTGAGGAGGTTTGGCTGACGTTAGGCTAAGGGGTGGCCCGTGGGGCCTGCAGTTCGTGTGTGGAGTGGGACCCTCTGTGGCGTGTGGCCGGGTGATGCAGCGGGGCGCTCTGCTAGGGCGGGTCTTCACTTTCCAAAAGAACTCGAGCCATCCAAGCGAATCCTCCTTCCGGGGTGGTTAGGCCGTTACATTTGGATTTAGGGACACTGGGTCGTCCTACAGTGGGTCCCGTGGGTCTTCAGTGGAGACGGCTGCCTTGTTTTAAGGGGAACATTGAGGGATGAGGGAGTAAGAGATGTGCATGTCACCCTGTGGTTTTCTGTGCTCGGGTGATGTTTGCGATGACAGGTGATTCTGACCACATCCTGCAGGTGACCACGGACAGAACCAGTGATGGTTGGCCTGTGAGGAGAAGACTTAGAGGGCTTCCGGTATTATTATTCTTAGATGCTTGAGGGCCCCCTTAAACAGAGGAACAGTGTGTGTGGGGTTGCTAAAAGGGCTGCACTAGGGCTATAGGTGGACAAGGTTTTCTGTTCAGCTAAAAGACGACCTCTCTGATTATCAGAGTTATCGACCAGTAGGCAGGATACTTCCAGAAGCCATGATCTCTCTTAGTCCCGGGGGTACACAAGTTAAGACTGTTAAGGCTGAGCAACCACTTGGCAGGGCAGTTGTAGAGAAGGTTGGGTTCTCTGAGGTGTGTGTGTGTATGTGTGTGTGTGTGTGTGTGTGTGTGTGTGTGTGTGTGTGTGTGTGTGGTGTTGAGGACGCTGTCCTTGTTCCTGCCTCCTGAAAGGGGGCTATAGACTCCTGACCCCTGACGTTCCAAACTGTTGTAGTGGTTACTGATGGTGTGTGGGTGAGCGGGGGAGTACATCTTCTCGATATTTTTATTTATGCATATTTAAGTTGAATTTGTTATGATGAGCAAGCATTGATTTTATAATAAAAAATAGAATAAAATTCCACCCTGAATTAAGGTTGCCTTTGAATTCCACGTCACGGAAGAAAGATTGGTGGATTACAAGTCAGGAGACCTGGGGTCTGGCCTCAGCCTCGCTTCATCCTCTCCCTGTGACCGGGCAGGGTACAATTCCCCTCTGGGCTCAGTTTGCCCATCTGTAGAAGGGGGATGGGGCTGTGTATGCTAAGCATGGGCTCTAGAGCTCTGATGTGCAGGTTGGCTGCAGGGGCTGGGGGGTACAAAAGGAGAAAGGGCAACACCAGTATCTCTGTATCATGGGGCTGGGGAAGCAAAGGAACATGTGTCCTTGAACTGCGTGCACCTTGTCAGGACTGCTCCATTCCCTGAGTGCCCCCGGTCTGGGAGATGTGTGGCAAGTGCTGGCACCACATCAGTGTCCCGGAAACTCCATGATGCCTGGAGAGCTGGCTTTTGGAGAAGCCGGCCTCAGAGATGGCACTGCTGGCTTCCACTTTTGTTGGCCAGGCTCTGTTCTTTATTTTTCTTTATTTATTTTTTAAAGATTTTATTTATTCATGAGAGAGAGAGAGAGAGAGGGAGGGAGGGAGGGAGGGAGGGAGGGAGGAGCAGAGATACAGACAGAGGGAGAAGCAGGCTCCATGCTGGGAGCCCCATGTAGGACTCAATCCCGGGTCTCTAGGATCACAACCTGGGCCAAAGGCAGGCGCTAAACCACTGAGCCACCCAGGGATCCCCGGCTCTGTCTCTTTAAACACAGCTGGCTTTCCTGTGCATCATGCTTCTGCTCCGCGCCCACCCTGGCACCCCCTTCCCCGCCCCGGGGAAGCAGAGCTGCCAGCCTTAGCTACGCTCTGGCTTGTCCTTCCTGACTGCCCTCGGTGCTCCACCCAGCCCTCTGCTCTCCTATCCCTGAACCTCTCACCCCTGCTTCCATTCTCCCATCTACCTGGAGGCCCTTCCCTTGCCACTGAAACCTACTTTCCCTTTGGACTCTCAGCTCTGCTCAGCCTCTGGATCCTGGATGGACCCCCAATTGGGGACTAAGAGGTGCCCTGCTAGTCTCAGCCCCGTGAAGTGGCCCCTCCTGAGCAGCAGCCTGCCCTAGCCCCCTCTGACAGCCCCACCCCTGCAGGGGAGGAAGATTTGGGCCCTTTCCTTCACCCATGGACATGTGCATAGTTGGTGGGTGAGCAGCTTTTGGACACAGCCTCGGCCCCTGGCAAACACCTTTCCTGAACCCCAGGTCACTATTGCTTGAGACACAGCTGGATGCTGACTTCAGAGCGCATTGATTTCTCCCAGGGCCTTAATAACCCTGAGCTTCAGTTTGCCTATTGGCTCCTTTGTAATGTATCAGCCTCATAAAATGGTCACTTTTGGTTAAAAGATCTTATTACTGCAAAAAGAGATGTTGAATCACACTTTCAAGGTCGCTGGTGAAATGTGATCTTTGAGACTTATTGGCTCTGGTCCAGGACACGGGGAAGTGGATATTAAGAAGATAAATTAGAAGTCAAAACACAGTTCTGTTTTCCCCTGTGTCTTAGGCTGAGTGTCTGTGATGAATTTTGCAAGGAAAAAAAAAAAATCAGAACTCTCTCTCCCGCGCTGCACTCCCTGCCACCTTCAGAAGTCAGATTCCAACCTGGAAAGCCCGTCAGCAGCTCTTTATTTCAGCCCCGACATTACCAGAATGGTAATTTCTCTGGGTAGTAACACGGGCGCCTCTCTTCTCTCCTACAAGCCTCCAAGGTTGTCTACCGCTCAGCCTGGGTATTTTCAATTCTGTGCTGTTCAGCAAGTCCTTGTTGGTGGCCTTGCTCTGTGCCAGGCACGTTGTGAATAGACACAGAGGAACATGACAGGGCTCCTGACCTCAGAGCCTGCAGGCCTCCAGTGGGGAGATGAAGATATAGGGAGATGTGGTCAGAGCCCCCTTCTTCCCTCTGTGCTGCTGGGATAGATGGGGGCCCCGTGCTAAGTAGTCTATGTGCATTCTCTCTAACATCCTAAGCTCTAGGTACTATGAGCAACTGCATATAGGCTGAGGAAACTGAGCCAAAGAGAGGTTCACATGCCCAGGGCCAGTGGTGGAGCTGAGGCTGGAATCAGATCCGCCTGCCTCTGTAGTCAGCTAGCTCATTACCCCACATATGGTACTGCCCCCTCAGCACCCAGAGAAGCCCCAGGCCCAGGCGCTAGGTGATAGAAAAGCATCTTTAGTTTGTGTAGCCAACCTCCCTGAATGCCATTTCCACTTCAGTAAGCATCCCATGAATGGTTCTCAGTAGCAGGTTAGTGCTGTCAAATGACAGACTCTTGCATGTGGATCTGAGAGACCAGTTGGCCTTGAGGCAGCTTTTCAAGGCTAGGGCAAAAAAGGGTTTGCGCCTGTTATTCAACGGGTGTGCTTAGAGATAATTGCAGTGGGTACTAGGGTGAGTCCAGGGACGGCTGTGGATTCAGGAGGATGGGGAGGTATCCCAAAGAGCCACCTCTTCCCATATTCCTATGCCAGACTCACTTCCCTGTGTTTCTTCCCCTCTACCCCTGCGGTAAACAGGGATGCCAGCACCCACCTGGAGATGGTGCCCCCAACACTGATTTACTCTTTGGTATGGTGGGCTTTCTCAATGGGGAATGACAGAGAAGTGGGGAGAAGAGGTTATTTCCTCCCCTATTTGCTACTAACTAAATTTTTGTGCCTCTGGGGTCATCTTTCATGGGCACAAGTATCCCTCAAAGATCCACCACTGTAGCATTTCACCCCTTTGCAAAGATAACTCTGGGTAAGAGTTCTGTAATAAGACTAGAGAGTCTTCTGGGTAAATACTCTACTAAGGACAACCTCTAGGGAAGATGCCAGATCCTTCCTACTCATCACTGGGGGAAGGCACAGCATGGACTGGGCCATGAGTATGGCATGTTGGGCATTTCTAAACTCTGAGGACTATTTTGGACTGGGGGGATATTTTTGGTTAGTTTCCTGGGATCTGAACATTTTCCTATCATTCTTTTATTCATTAGAAAATGACTCCCTGCACTTCTCTTGTGTACTGGGCACTGTCCTAGGTACTGGGGATGCACTGGTGGACAAAAATAGATGGGTCCTGTCCTTCTGGGCTTATACTCAAGGAGGACTGGAGATAATGAATAATCAAGATAAAGTGAATAAAATATATAATGTGTTAGATGGTCTTAAGCTCTGTGGACAAAAATGAAGTCAGGAACAAAGATTAGAAATGTGGTGACAGATTGCTGGTGGCATGTTACACAGTCTGGTCAGAGAAGGCCTCATGGACATGGCCATGGAGTACTGAGGTGACAGAGTGAGGCATGAGGGTGTCTAGGGAGGAGAGACTAGCAAACACAAAGGCCTTGCAGTGAGAATGTGTTTGGTGTCTCAAGGATGAACAGGGAGCCAAGTGTGGCTGGAGCAGAGCAGGAGCTAGGGGACATCAGTGGGTGCTTGGGGCCTTCTTTGTAGGCAATGATAAGGACTTTGCTTTTACACTGAGATGAAATGAAAACCTAGTAGAGGGTTCTGAGCAGGGGAAACACAACATCTGGCTTACGTTTTCAAGGATTCATTGGAACTGTGGTGTGGACAGTGGCTGGAAGGGGGAAGAGGGCATAAGGAGAGTAGTTAGGAGAAGATGGTCACGGTGATCGCTGTGAGTGGTAAGGGTGACCTGAACTGTGGTTGTAGCCATGGAGGTAGAGAAGCAGACCGATTCTGGATATGTTTTGAATATATGACAAATCATACTTGTTGGTAGATTAGTTCTGGATGAGAGAAAGCAAGAAGTTAGGGAAGACTGAAATTTTTGGCCTGAGCCGGTGGAAAAATGGAGCTGTTATTTAACGAACCTGGGAATCCAGTTGAAGAAGCAGATGTGGGGAGAAGAAAATGCAGAAGGTTAAGGTCTGGACACACTAAGGGTGGAATGTCTACTAGATCTCCAAGTGGAGGTGTTGAGTAGGCAGTTGGGTTAGGAGTCTGAGGTTCAGAGGAGTCCAGTCCCGATATATACATTTGGAAGTCATCAAGTCTGTGTAAGTCGTGTTAAAACCATGACACTGGGAATAAGTATAGTTAGAAAAGAGATCTGAAGACTGATTTCTGGGTGCTCATGCCAACATTAAAATGTCAAGAAGATGAAGAGCAACAGTGCAGGAAAGAGAAGGAACAACTAGTGAAATGGGAAGAAAAGCAAGAGATGTGTCCCATTGTAACCCACATCAGAAAAATATGATTCCTTGACGTTCTCTGCTTCTTCTATGCATTTCGGGTCTCTAACTTTGAGCTTCTCCTGCAGATGTAACAGGGCTTACGTAAGACTGTATCACAGCAGACTCAGAGATGCAGAGTCCGCATCCTGTCATATGTACTGAGTGAGTTTCTAGGGAGATCCATTGGTCTTTTGGCCGGGAGGAATCAGGACTACCTTTCACGTACTGAACTGCTGGGACTTCAGTAGAAAGTATTGGAAAGAAGACACTATTATATTACTTCCATCAGAATGTAGCCTGGTGTCTTGGAAAGAATAAGAGCCCCAATCTTGGTTCAAATTCCAGATGTGCTCCTCGTTAGTCATCTGTCTTGACTACTTAAGAACTCGGATCTCAGTTTTTTCATCTATAAAATGGGTGTAATTTCCCCCTACTTGCAGAGACATTTAAAGAATTTAATGTGTGCAGAGTGGCTTGTTAGCTGTGGGACTTAGTTAGGGTCAGTTGATTTGATTTGATTTGATTTTTATGCAGTTGCTTTTAAAACCAGTTAAGGGAAAAACGTGTATTTGTCACTGTATTTTTATTTAAATTCCAGTTAGTTAACATATAGTGTAATATTAGTTCCAGGAGGGTCAGTTGATTTTGTTTGCTTTCCTCTGGGGCTTTTTAGGAAAGTTAAATGGCATATATTGCAGGCATATTATATGTACCTCTGACTCTGAAAATAGTCCTCTCTCACAAGGACTCTTCAATCCTTTTGGAGACACAAAGCTGCTTGCATGGGAGCATACTAAAAGATTCCTGTGGTGGGAGATAGTCTGAGGGGAGAGGGGAGGTTTCAGGCATGGCCTGTGATCTGGGCTGAGCCAAAAAGGATGGGCAGAGAGTATGGATGGTTAACTTGGAGAGAGATGGCACCTCTACATTTAGTTCTGGATTGTCTAGAGGGGAGACAGTTCACTGAAAATCCACTTAATTTGAACCTGTTCATTCATTCAACAGAAAATTGTTGGGAACTATGGCAGAGAAAAATAACAAGAAATTTTTGTCCTCAACCACTCCAGGCCTGGAGGGTGTTTGAGATGTGGTGTGTTCTCTGATAGGATGGGCAAAGGGGCTGTGGCAGCACTGAAGAGAAGCTTCTCATAGTAGAGACAAACCTGATAAGCCAGAGTTTAATTTTGGAGAATCTGCTAGATCATGAGTCAAGAAGAAAGAGATGAGTTGTCTTCATGTAGATATCCTCATCATGTTCCAGATGGAGGCTCTGGTGAGGGGCTTTGCTGGCTCCAGCTAGCTATCTGCATCGTGAGGTAGCAAGGCCCTGGCATTCCCATCTGTTCCAGCTGGTATCTTCCCTCAGTCTCCTGGAGTTACATTGGTCCCTCCTTCTGGTCAGCTTGTATGCTGTCCAGGGTGGTGCAGGGGAAACAACGTAGACAGGATTTGAAGCCCGGGGGACTGAATTTGAATCTCAGCATCAATCTTGGCCAACTGTGGGGTTGCCTAAGTCCATTTCCCCAGGTGGAGAATGGGGATAATGGTCACTAACTTGTATGTCACTGGAGGATGACTAGCTTTAGAGTGCCTTTATAGGAGTTAGAATGAGGGAAAGATATCCCTTCCTCACAACACTTTATTGTCATCTTCTGGCCTATGATGTGCATGGTGTTCCTTCTGGTTATGTAGGATGATAACACATTATCTATATGGTAAATGATAGCTGCCACTACTGTAATTATTATTATCACCTTGGTGGAAAATAGCTCCAGCCTGACCTTTTAGTGGGTTAGTTGGATCAACCTGATGCCTGATTAATCTAATTTCATCACAGAAGAACATTTTTCCCCTGACCAGCTAATATATAATCATGGCAACAGGCAGGGGTGTGACAGGCAGGAGCTGTGCCTTCTTATTAGAACTCCTTTAACACTCAATGTCAAAAACTGAAGGTCATCACAACGTTGGCCATCTCTAAATTATTGGGCTGCCAAAATAACTCCTACCACAGAGCAGACTGTCTCCAGCCGTTGGAGATCAAAATAGAACCTAATGGATTTAGGAAGCAATCAATGCTTCTAAAGACATTTGTGGGTTGTAGCCCATAAAATATTAATTCTCTCTGTTTGTCTTTAAGAATATATTTTATATGTTAATGCATTATTGAAAGGTGCTTATAATGTTAAGTGTCTTAAGACCTACCCGAACATTGAAGGACCAAACGTATTTTTCTGTGTGATATAAATGTAAAATATAGAGACAAAGCCAAAGCTCGCGAACCATGCTGTCAGCCATGAGTCGACAGCTGTGGAATGCGGCTATACCCTGGTACCATGAAGTTGTTTTATTTGCATTTGGATGGGCAAATAAATAACTTATGTATGATGCTTCCCACCTAATAGAGTGTTTCACTGTTGGATTTACTGGACATGTTTATGAAATCACAACTCTACAGCTCAGCTTTATTTGGCCTTAATGATACTAGGGCCGGGGAGGGTTGTGTCTGGATCTTCAATGTACAGAACGTTGCAGTCAAAGGAGGAGTGACTACAGATCAAAGAGAACCAGAACAACCTGGGAGATGCAGGGCAAACTGTTTAAGCTGGAGTCAGAATTCACCTTCCAGACAGAAAGTACTGTAGACACTTGGGTTTTTCTGTGAGTAGGCATGGTAGGATCTATAGAAAAATACACAAAGGTTGTTTCTTGGAATATTCCATGGAACACTACGTTCTGGAAGGAATAATTTACTGCACTTTTTAGGGGTCTACAGAGTGCTGGGAAAATTTAAACCATGGTGCCACACTTAAGAAATGTGATCATATTTATATGCGTACAAAATTCTTTACTTGATTTCAGAGGGTCCTTCATCCCCTACAGAGGACTTTTGGCTCTGATCTAGTCCAGCAGTCTTCTCTTTCACTCCAGAATGCTGAAGCATAAAGAAGTGGTGGCCTGCCCATGGTCACAGAGCTCCTGGGACCTTCGCCCAATACCACCTTTCCAGATGGTAGAAGAAAGTGTTCACTTAGCATAGGGGAGTGTAGCCTCTGGAGCAAGACCGCTTTGGTTCATATAGTCGGTTTGCTACTTATTGGCGGTTTGACCTTGAGCAAGCACTTTATCCTTCTATACCTGAAATTTCCTCATGTGTAAAAATGAGGATAACAATAGCACCCACACAGACTTGTTGGTGTGAATAATAAAGGGACTGACAAATGGGGAGTTTGGTACTTGACACATAGGAAGTACTTTGGATATATTGGCTTCTGTCATTGTGTGTCTAGATCAAGGCCCCCTGCTATGTGCTTTCATAGTTCTTTGTGTATTTTCTTCTCAGTCTGTTTTTTTTCTCCTTCATTACGCCTATAATGTAATTGATATATCTTTGAAATTATCCTGACTGTATGTTTGTTTGCTTAATTACTTTGGTCTATTTCAGTGTAAACAGATACTGCTTCATCCCCAATACTTAGAATGGCTCCTGGCACATGGTAAGCCATCAACAGACATTTACTGCAGGAATGAATGAATGAATGAATGAATGGCCAGCCCTTATTATAATCTGTCCCTGTGTAGTCATATGATTAAATAGCATCTGTCTCTCTCCTACACAGGAAGCTTCATGAGAATATCACAGGAGTTCTCTCTATCCCTCAGCACTGTGCCTGGCACATCGGGGGTTCTCAATAAGCGCATGTTAATTGGATGTACAAATGCTTATATGGAGAAGGGAGAGACTAAGAATAACAGGGAGCACAGAGAGAAGAGGGAAGAGGAGAAAGGATAATATTTAAGGTCCAACATTTGTGACACTTACCTGTTCATTCATTCCAAAGGCAATTAGGGGGTGTTGGTGAAGAGCCAAGAATACAAAGCTGGGGTCAAGCCGCATTTCAGCCACTTACACTGTGTGAATTTGGGGCACTAACTTAAGCTCTCTATGCCCTATTTACCTACTGAAATATGGGATTATATTAACACCTACTTTATAGGGTTGTTGGAAGGATGGGGAGTTAACCTCTGCAAAGTGCTTAGAGCACTGGCAGGCAAAGAGTACATGCTCAATAGACGACAGCCGTAATTATCATGTATTTGCTAATCCAGCAAACATTTATAGAGTATTTACTATCTGCCAGGCCCTTGCTCGGTGCCCACAATACACAGAACAAACAATACACTCCCCCCATGGGGAGGTCAGCATCTCCTAGGAGAGATAGAGAAGCACATCCCAGCTCTACTCTGGTGTAATAGAATCAGCCTGGGGATAGGGCTGGCACCCTCGCCAGGCCTGGGTCTGAGGCACAGGAAAGGGTGGGGAAGGGCGTTGAAGAAAAGCTGAGGTTAGCCTAGTAATGGAAATGGGAGGAAGGGCATTCCCCATAAAGGAACGTGTTCAGATAGGGAGGCATTCACACTCTGCTTGGGAACAGCAGACAGAACGGGATGCCATTCATCCCTTTAATTCATTCTGTCAATATTCACTGAGCACCAACAATGTGTGCGCACTGAGGATAGAGCAGAGAACAAAATGGGCTAAGTCCCTGGTGTCGTGACGCCTCTATTCTTGCACGGGGGAGACAGACAGTAAACTGGAGTGGGTACCCTGTGTCAGGTAGCCACGGACACTCTGGGGGGAAGATAAAGCACAGTAAGGGATAATAGGGCGTGTGGTTAGGGGAAGGGCTCTTATTTTAGATGGGGGTGGTAGGGAAGGCCTCTTCGAGAAGTGACATTTGTACAGAACCTGAACTAAGCGAAGGAGGGAGCCATGTGACTCTCCAAGTAGACACTGGTCCGAGGAGACAGTTGGGGAGACGCCTAAGAAGCCAGTCTGGGGGGCGCAAGAGGGCAGAGTGGGAGGCGGTCAGGCCAAGGCGTGGCCGGATGCTGTTGGGCCTTGGGATGACAGGTGGAACCCTTGAACACAGAGCAGGAAGGATGACAGAGCGGCTGGGGGTTCCGATTGCTTGGGGCCCTGGTATGAGCAATGCCACATGGCTGGATTTCCCTCCCGAGGGCCAGGGAACCATGGAAAGATTTTAATCATGAGCAATGGGATGATGCTGTGTTTGACAATGATAACGCTGCATTGAGAGTTCATCGGAGGGGATGGGAGTCAAGTGAGGGGCTCGTGGGGCCGCGGAGGTGAGAGAGGAGGGAGGCCTGAACTCGGCAGGGGGCTGGGGAGCAGAGCCCATTTCACCTGCATCTGTCCCCTTCACTCTTGGCAAGTTCCCTTCCCTCCAAGGCCTGGCCAGCACGTCACTTGGGGTAAGCCTTGCCTCCCGAACTGAATTGTGGGTGACAAAGGCCAGAATTCAGTTGCAGAAGCCCAAGAGGCCAATAGTGAGAAAGCACCTTGCGGCTCTCTGTGATGCTCTCAGGGGTACAATTTCTGCAGCTCCAAGCCCGGGTTTGTAATACGGAGTCATTTTTATGCCACATGCTGTGTCACAAGTCAGATTGTTATTTAAAAAAAAAAAAATAATGTCATCTGTCATTAAAATTTTTTTAAATGCGCCTTTTTCTCTGTTCTTGGAAAACATTCTTAATTTTTATGCTAAGTTGAGTGATCACAACCCAAGAGCTCAGTGATTTTGCACCTTAAACACTTACTTCATGATTTCTTTCCTTCGCATAAATTCATGATTAAATTTTAAACCCACACTCCTATTCAGCAGGGGATCACAGAACACAGGGTAAGATGACTTTTTTTTCCTCCTTTTTCTATTTTTAAGTTTTAATTTAGAAGTGCTGTCTGTCTGGTCCTCAAAACCCCATTGCTGAGCACCTGCCTTCTCTATTCCGTCTGCGTCATCCACCTGGATTGCCAGCCACACAAGGCAGGGTACAGGGGGTGTGGAGCAAGGACAGAGGCAAAAGGGGCTGACCTGCCCATCCTAGATAATTTGTCGTGAGTGCCTGGAAGAGAAGAGTTGGTTTTAACCATCCTAGGAGAGCTCAGGATCCCGATGCCTCTGAACGTCCATGAATAAGAGGAGAAATATTCATTGACATGATTGCTGAGGGCTGCTGGCTTTAGACCGCCAGGTCCTCCCAAACAGATAGGGAAGCAGATGTTTGGGAGGGGCCTGCCAGGAAATTGATAGTTTTTCACCCAAATTTTGACACTGGGCTGACTCCCTCCCCTTCTCTTTTCCCACCTGGGTCTCCATCCCCCAACCCCTCCATGATAAATGCTCCCTTCCTTTCTGCAGTGGTTGCTTCTGTTCTCCACTGAGTTCTTTCTGCAGTCAGGGCTGTTTTTCCGCTTGCATGAAGGACTGACGTGGAAGCTTTCCAAAGGTTTGTCTGTCCTGAAAGCCCCTCCCTCTGCGCACTGCCAGCGAACCACCCTTAAACCCCGTCCCCCACATACCCACAGGTACTTCAAAACACCACTCCCACTGAAAGGCAGCTTGACACAGTGGAATAAGCCACATTTGAGGTTCATACAGGCCTAGGTTGGAAGTGTCACTCTGCTACTTCCTAGCTGTGCCACTAGACGAGTTATTGAATTTTTCCAGAACTCAGTGTCCTCATCTGTCAGATGGGATTGGCAGTACTTGCTTTATAATATCCGTCTGCGTGCCTAGGACAGGGTAGGGCTGGGCCTCTCAGAGAATAGTGGTTGTTCTCCTTTTCTCTATTTTCGTTAGGTCTTCGGGGGAAGGTGTTGGGTCTCCAAAGAGAGCCCGTAACACTGCAAAAGGGTTATTTAGGAGCGATGCTATATGATGCTGTCACCCATAGTCACCCGCGTGTGGGTTCCTTATTACATAGACAAGACTGGGCTGTGGTGAGAGCAGGAGAAGCAAGGCATTGTGTGTGTGTGAGTGTGTATGAGTGTGTGAGATTGGGGGGATATGCAGTTTGCTGCTGGGTACAAAGAAACAAATATCTGGGAAGAGCTCTTGGGCACCTATGAGGTGGAGCAGTTTTGCCGACTTCGGGTGGCTGGCCTGGCTCCTGTGTGCTCACCCGGCAGCTCGGGCCACCCGGCAGCCTGCCAGGCTCGACATCGTGGGGGGTTTGGACCGAGTGTGGCCACTGGTTTGCTGGGTGAACCTCTGATCCTGATTCCTCATCTGGTGGAAGAGGGACTTATGAACCTAGCGTGTGGGAAGAGTAAAAGGTATCAACGAGGAAGGGCCCCTGAAGAGTGACAAGGTGCTAAGCAAAAACCATGGAGGGACGGGGATCCCTGGGTGGCTCAGTGGTTCAGCACCTGCTTTCGGCCCAGGGCGTGATCCTGGAGTCCCAGGTTCGAGTCCCATGTCGGGTTCCCTGCGTGGGGCCTGCTTCTCCCTCTGCCTGTGCTTCTGCCTCTCTCTCTCTCTCTCTCTCTCTGTCTCTCTCTGTCTCTCATGAATAAATAAATAAAATCTTTATTTTATTTATTTTTAATAAATAAAATCTTTAAAAAAGAATGCCATGGAGGGGGATGTTTTCCAGAAAAGCAAGAGGGATCCCAGAGCCGGTCAGCCGCTTGCTGAAAGCCGCGGCTCTGTTCTTGAGGCTGGCCTGCTCAGAGGCATCCTGGCACTCGTCTGGGTGTCTCCCTGGACCTGCTCGTTCCCTTAGGGTGAGCTCATGGCCCTGGGAGTCTTCCTATTTCCCCTCTTCTTTCTTGCAATCAACCAAGCTCCTTTTTCTCTTGGCGTCCCTACTGTCACCATCGCCTCGAAGGGACTGTGGGCCTCACTGCCTGAGCACCCTCCGGCCAAGAAGGTCTAATTTGCTCCCGGCTTTTAAAACACATTCGTAAAGGCAGCATGTGCTCATGACTGTTTTGGGAAATTCCCTGGAATCCCCTTCTTCTCCATCTGCTCCTAATTCTCCGGCACCATCTCTTATCTCTCTGGCCCCACACTTCTGCTTCACATGCCAAATACCGTATCTACCTCTGCTCCCCTATTTTAGGGTAACGTCCAAGCTCCCCCCTAGAGGTTTTGTGTCTGGTGTCCTGTATGGCTTTCAGCTTTGTTAACTCATTTGGTCTCTGCCTTCCAGTGCCAGATGGAACCTCATTTGGATGAGGGCGGAGGAGGAGGTGGGGATCCTGGCCTTACCTTGGCAGGACGCGTGGCCCACCTAGGGCTCCTGCATCCTGCCGGCATTGAGGGCTCTTTCTCTGCATATTTACTCATTCATTTTATGGACAGTTTCAAGCATTTACTCTGTGCCTGGCATGGGGTAGGGTACTGGAAATGTGACAAATAAGGCAGTCCCCGGCCCAGTGGAGCAGACAGTCTAGGGAAAAGTAATGAGGCTTCGACGACAGCCAAACTGCGAGGTGCTGTGAGAGGCCAACGGGGAGCACCAAATCCCAATGTAATGGTGGTCAGGGAAGACTTCCCGGAGGAAGCCCATCACGGATGGGACATAAAGGACGACTAGGAGTTAGCCCCACGAAAGAATGGAGAAAAGAGTGTTGCAGGGACCCACCGCAGGCATCTAAGCGAGTGAAGTGTGGCAGGAGCCTGGCTGAGGGTGGAGGGATGCAAGTGGTGCAAGCAGGGTCCAGAACATGGAAGGGTGTGTAGACGTGAGAAAAACAGTTTGGACTTTCTCCTGTGAACAATGGGGAGCCACGGGATGGTTGGAAACAACAGATTTGCATTCTGGAGCGGTCCCTGCTGCTGCGGGGTGGTGATGGAGCCAGCGCCCAGGCTGTGGTGGTGATAGATGACCTCAGCCCTTGGAACTTACGCTCTTTAGAGAATGCCCCCACCCCACAGCCCCCCGGCACCGCCCCCCCTTCCAACTTGCTACTTCAAAACGAGATGCCAGTCTTCCTTCCCTTCCACACTTGGCGTTTAGTGTGTCCCAGGCTTTGTCCAATCAGCACCGGCTGGCTTAGTGCCGCTCCGTTCCCTGGCTGGGGCCTGATAATGCGTGTCCTCCTTTGTTTCATTGTTCAAATATGTGTCTGCGATGTGGTTGGGACTGATAAGTAAAGAAAATTGTGTAGCTTAACAGCAGACATTTCATGACCTCCGGAGTCCCCCAAGATGCATGCTCCCAGCAAATTGTCGGCAAGCCCATTTATCACCGCTCTGACCTGGGACTTGGTGCACATTTCCCTATGAAAACAAGCCAGCGCCGCCAGTTCCCATCTGCCCCGATGCAACCATAATGAAGCGAGCTTTAACTAACCCTGGTACCCACTGAGCGGCCCCATCACAAATGGCTTTCGGGATGCAGACACCTGCACGTAGAATGCATCATCTTCCTAATGGTGGGTTCGCGTGGAAATCCAATACACCCTTGAAGCTTTATTTATTTTTGGCTTAGGTAATTGGATAGCATTAATTATTTATACTTCATGTTGCAAGCGGGCAGAGAAAGGGCAGGAAGGGGGGAGGTTGGGAGAGGGACGGCCGACCAGTTGGGACCATACCAAGCGGCTAAAATATTCTAAACTTGATTGAGGACGAGTAATCGCGTGCAGTATTCCAAATAATTTTTGCTAGACATTTTTTACGTGGTTTCTCAGAAACTGTTTGGTGACCCCATAAGGCCAAATAAGAATTTATCATTCTGTGGAAAGTCCCCTGTCAGTCCAGTTCCTGCAACCCCAGAATTCATCGCACTCCATAGTTGTGACTTCAGCGATAAGAGCAAACTGCCAACCTTTTTTGGACATTTTTACCACATGCCAGGCCCTGTGCTAAGTCACCACAAATGTTACACTCATTTGAACCTCATGACTCCGTGGATTATCTGTTTAATTATTATCCCTATTTTACAGATGAGGGAACTGAGGCCAAAGATATTTAAGTATCTCGCCCAGATCACAGCTAATGAATGACAGAGCTAGGATTTGAACCTGGGCCTGGCTGACTCAGTCTTCAGCCTCCTTTTTTCTGAAGATGTTAATACTCCAGACTGGAGACAGGCACCCCCACCCCCCCCACCCCCGCCGAACTTGAGTCTCACTGGGGTTTTAAGCTGCCTGGTAGGATCAGGATGGAGAAGTGGATGGAGCTCCCTCTTTTATACTTGGCTTTCTTTATGAGTTGTGAAGCTAAAGGTTACTCTGTTAATTAAATGGGGAAGAAAGGGGGCTGTTGGAGGATCAGTGGCAAAGTGACTCCAATTAAACCTTTAATGAGTATATTAAGCCATGTAAATCACACGCCTTATTTTCCCCCTTTGGGAAAATCAGCGTCCCTTGGTGAGCAAATCATTGGCCATCCCCGTGTCAGCTGGGGCCTCCAGGAAGCTAGAAACATGGTGTACTCTGCAAGTAAAAAAGCTGAATGGTGTTTGAGGGTTTAAGAAAGGAAAAGTAAGGAAGAGTCCCCTGGTGTTTTACTAAATGTGACTTCCAGATTCAACAAAGCATGGAGACTCATTTGGATGTTGCCTTTTCTAATCTTTCATTAACAGAACTTGGTTTTCTTCCAAACTACGAGCCACTGCTGGTTGTCCCCTAAGCTCTCAGCCACATTCTTAGGTAGTGGGTGGCATCTGGAAGCTCTCCTCCTCCTCCCCTCGCTAGGTTTAAATGGGCCTGGGCTGCCTGGAGGGACGTTAGCAAGGATGAAAGGAGAAATGATTTGGTGCTAGGGTCTCCTCCTCGCTACATGAAGTGCAGGCCATGAGCCAGCGTCTGAGAGTCTGATCTGTGTGACCGATCATTCATTCTTTCATTCATTCAGCAAATCCTCATAGAACCCCTAGGACACTCCAGGCTCCGTGCCCCAGGATCTACCGTGGCTATTTAATTTAGTTTTCTCAAAAACCCTTGAAGGTCGACTTTATTACCCCACCTCACTTCTAAAGTTGAAGAAAGAGACTCCGGGAGAGTAGTTAAGTTACTCAAGGTCACACACATAATCTGTTGCAGACTTGGGACTTGAACCAAATCTAATTGGTTCCCAAGTTTGGGATCTTGACTTGACTTGGAGTTGGAGAGAGATGACTGCATGTTCTGGGCTGGGCCAGGAGTCAGGATTCTGGCGGGGGGGAGGGGCCGGTGGTGAGAGCCCTGGGGCCAGACTGGGGTCCAGGAGTGGGGCCCAAGGAGATTGGACCCTACAGAGAGAACCCAGGATAGCACAGCATTGCTGTGCCCCAGCGTCCTCTGTGGAGCTGCTTCTCCACCTGCCCAGCTTTAGGGCACACCGATGGAAGGGGGACCTTCCCGAGAGATTGGGAACAGGTTGGGCAGTGCCGTGTTATAGGACGTCTTATAAAGGTGGCAAATTTTTTGTATCACACAACTCCTACATCCTTTTACTGGAGCCCTTCCCTCCATTTCATCTATCATATAGAACTTTATTTTGACTTTCCTCTGGTTTTCATCTCATCCCTGCTGAAGGCAGGCACTAAACCACTGAGCCACGCAGGGATCCCCTCATCCCTGCTGATTTATGTATTCCACACACACTTAAATAGTGTTAAGTGTGCTGGGTATTATCCTAAGCACTTTACAAACACCAACTCATTTAATCTCCATAGCTACTCGACTAAGTAGATATTATTTTTAAAATTCTTTCTTTATTTATTTTAGAGAGTGGGGAGGGACAGCGGGAGAGGAGAGAGAGAGTCTTAAGCAGACTCTGCACTGAGCACAGAGCCCCGTGCAGGGTTCGATTTCACGCCCCTGAGATCACGACCTGAGCTGAAACCAAGAATCAGACACTTAACCAGCTGTGCCATCCAGACACCTCCTAAATAAATATTATTATCTCTATTTTGCAAATAAGGAAACTGAGGCGTGGAGAGGTTAATGAACTTCTGCAAGACAACACAGTTGGGACATGGCTAAGCTGGAATTTGAGCCTGAAGGATATGGCTCCAGCCTCTGGACTCCTCCTGACTACAACACTGTGCTGATGCTCCTGACAACTCTCTCATGGGATATTTTCGTTCCAAAGAAAAATTGAAAAATTGAAAAATACTTCCGGGCCTGAATAATGAAGGTTTCATGAATGGACTGTTGCATAGTAGGGCCGATGTTTGGAAGCAGGGCTGCGTGCCCGTGTTCTTCACATGACACTTCAGACTCAGTGAGGAGGCCTGACCTCCCTTAGGGCCAGGCTTCTTTGACACAGGAAGGACTCTTTCCTTTAATTAATCACTGAACAGATGTTTCCCGAGCACCTAGTATATACCAGGCACTGTGTTGGGTGGTGAGGACTGAAATGAAACCTCTTCACTTAGGAATGTCATAATAGAGTAGTGGGCAGATGAAGGGACCGTGCATGTTAAGGCTTGGGGTGGAGGGTCAGTAGAGCTTGGTGGGTAAGAGACCAGGCTTTGGCACCATCTTTACCTTGATTCAGTCTGGCTCCAGTGCAAACCAACGGTGCCTCAGTTTTTTCATCTGTAAAGTGGGAATAACATTACATTATTATCTAGCTCTCAGTGTTCTTTTAAAACAGGCCCAGCTCTCAGTAACTGAGAATCGAATGCAGCTGCTGCCATTAGAAATGAACACTGATGATGGGACCCCTGGGTGGCTCAGCGGTTGAGCCTCTGCCTTCGGCTCAGGGCGTTGGTCCCGGGGTCCTGGGATCAAGTCCCACATGGGGCTCCCTGCATGGAGCCCGCTTCTCCCTCTGCCTGTGTCTCTGCCTCTCTCTCTCTGTGTCTCTCATGAATAAATAAATAAAATCTTAAAAAAAAAAAAAAAGAAATGAACACTGATGGAACATGATAATTTTCCAAAGACCCAGATGGCAGGAGCACAAGGCCAGATTTCTAGCCAAGGGTTATATTCTTAAGTGGTGTGGCAAAGGGTAAGAAGAGGTGCCTCAGCACTGGCGGGCTCCACTTAATAGTGGTCCCAGGCATCTGGAGATGTCTGCTTGGCTAGTCATAAATTCTCCCAACACAATTGAGGCGGATGCCATTTGCCCAAGGAGGACCTGGCTGTGCTTTTTGTCACCCACAATATTTAGAGTGGTAGCTCTCTCTCTTGTTGAGAGCTGTTGGTCCTTTTTTTTTTTTTTTTCTGCCAAATTGCTCCTTAGAAATACAGGTCCTCTATCATTTGATCAGTTGCCCTTCATTACCCGACTGACCTCTGTTCATTCTTCCAGACCTGGGGTTGCTGTCTCCTCTATAGAGAAACCCTCCCTGCCTGGCCTGGGCAGAGTGCTCTGTGCACAGCGTGTTGTCCCTATAGCGGTGTAGGAGTGCTGGGCTTGGCAGAGTTATCCGAGTAACCCTAGTAAGACTAAGCAAGCACATGCTCCAGCTCTGGAGCATTGTTGTACCCAAGGATTAACAATCAAAATTAAAATTTTAAAGTAATTAAATTCAAATTATAAAGTAACTAAAATTTACTTTACTTACATGTCCTGGAGACACCAGCGATACTCATCATCATCTACCGCAATCTTTGGCAAAATTCCCTTTTCTCTCCTCTCCGGTTAGAGCCAACCCCTCTCCCTGCCTCAAACCCCAAATCTCATAACACACGATGTGCAAGAATTTTCTCTTTCTTCCCTCTGTGTGTTCTCTATTCCTTGTCTATGGATGTAGTTTTTTCCCTAGCAAGTAAAAATCTATTTTTTTTAAGAGAAGGAAGCAGGAAAACCAAGATGGCAATGCAGGGTTCTTAATGAGGTGAAGGTAAATATAAACACCAAAACACTTAGAGTCAACCAGTTTTTGTCGCATCACTCCTAGGCTCCAGTCCTCTCCATTGTGAGACCCTCTAGACTGAGTAGGCATTGGGCAGTTCATCCCTTGTAGCCTGTGTTTCCTGAGGTAATGGGGAGGAAGAAGGGCAGGAGGCATGCTTATCTGCTTGCTTATTGAGCCCCTATATTCATGGCTCTGGTTGAGTTCCAGGATTTTTTTTTTTTTTTTTTTTTTTTACAATGAAGAGAGTCAAGGATGTGTGCACAGAGCAACTAACTTCCAGATCTGCCTTAGGTAGTCTGCGATACAGGGGAACAGGTGTTGGTGGTGCTGGAGGGCATATTCCCACACCTGTGGGACCCTCCATGGCATCTCCAGATCTTTCATGTTCTTCTGGGTGTGTAGCAGAGTCACCTGGAGGGTTTTCAGGCACTTCAGGTGCCACTCCCCGAGTTTCTGATTTATTAAGGCGAAGTGAGTCCTGAGAATCTGAATTTTAACAAGTTTCCCAAGGCTGCTGCTGCTGCTGCTTTGGGATCTGCACTTTGAACACCACTGTGTCAGCAGCAAAAGGTGCTTCCATTCCAGGCCACCCTGTGAACCCATTTGAACTCCTGAGGCAATCGAAAGCCCTTCGGTTATGTGATGTTTAAAGGACTTTCTAGTAACCAGAATACATTTTCTACCCACATGCCATCAATAGCATTTCCTTCCCCTTTCCAAATGTATCTAGAGTCTTTCTCCTTCATTATAAAACCCCAGAGACATGGACGACCAGGAGCGTGTGGGTGTGGGTGTGTGGCTAGGGTGTCTTTGTCTCCTGGCAATCTCATCTGGCTTTCCTCCTTCTCATTGTGTCCTATTTATTATTTATTAAGAGGCTTTTAGCCCAATCCCAAGGTGCCCTGGGGATGAACTAAGGGATGGGGTATGGGGAGAGGTGACATGGGGACCATTCCTTTCCATCTGGCGAGAAGAAGACCAGAGATATCACACTTATTCTGGAGCACAGCCCTGCTGCTGGATCTGCCCTGTTTGGGTGTCTTCTTTGTGTGAAGCATCTTCACAGCTGCTATCCCATTTCTTGGCACAGCATCCATGAGGCAGAAAGGGCAGGTATTGCTACTTTAAATGTAAAGATGAAGAAATTAAGGTTCAGCAAGGTGAAATCATCTGCCCAAGGTAACATGGCTTTTGTATAGGCCAGAGTTTGGAAAGAACCCCCAGTGTCTTTAGAACAAGATTCTAAAGCCTTGTTTTGACTCTGACATCAAGCTGAGCGCTTGTAGTCCATCAGTCGATCACTCAAAGCTCTCAACTCATCAGTGTTTATTGAGAGCCTCCTATCTGGGAGCCTGCCTGTTAGGAACCGTGGGTCAGCAGTGGGGAAGATCTACATGGTGCCAGCTTTCGGGGAGCCTGCATCCTAGGAGGGAGGCCAAGCACAAGAAGAAGAGCCAACAGGATGAGCACTGCTGAGGGGGGTACAGGAGGCTGCTATGAGGCTTATGGCACAGGGCTCACCCCTCACTTTGGGCTCTGGTAAGAACTTACTGACAAACTAGTGTCCAAGCTGAAACTCTTACTCAAGAATGAATACTGGTGGGGCACCTGGGTGCCTCAGTGGTTAAACATCTGCCTTGGGCTCGGTCGTGATCCCAGGGTCCTGGGATGGAGCCCTGCATCATGCTCCTTGCAGGGAGCCTGCTTCTCCCTCTGCCTGTGTCTCTGCCTCTCTCTGTGTGTCTCTCATGAATAAATAAATAAAATCTAAAAAAAGAAATCTATATTTAAAAAATGAATACTGGTGACTTAGGAGATGATGGACAGAGAAAAGACCTTTCAAGCAGAGACCAGCATATGTGAAGGTCTGCCGGTAGGAGAGAGGAGAGCATATTAGGGAACTGAAACACTGTGGGTCTAGTGCAAAATAAGTCAAGGGAAGAGACTGAGATGAGGCTGGAAAGGGAGGCAGCAGCCAGATCAAAAGGATTGGGAACGTTTTTCTAAAGGCCGTTCAGAGCCATTGGAGGGTTCATGGCAGCAGGGTAATGTGATCAGATTCACATCTAGAATGCGGCTGAAGGGGTAGGGTGGAGGCAAGGAGACCCCTTAGGAGGCTGCTGTGGGAGGTAGGAGGAGGATGGTGGGCTGGCCCCAGGTGGCGGCAGTAAGGTGTCAAAGCAGCGGGTGGATTCCAGAGACAGATAGTTTGTAGGATGCAGTGCTTGATGGTATTTGAGGTGCGATGGTATTTCAGAGAGTGCTTATGGACCTAAATAAGCCCATATTTAAACTGGAAAGAACATCAGGGATCACATAGTTCACTACTTTCTTCTTAGAAATGGGGAATTAGTGAATTGAATCAGTGTAAGCTCAGTGAAAGGACATTGGACTGGAATCAGAAGAAAACAGGCCTGAATTTTGTGTCCGTTACTCACTTCACAGGTTCTATAAGCGTTTAGCCTGCCTGCATCAGTTTGTTGGGAGGGAGGGTCAGATGAATGAGCAAAGGCTTGAGTAGGGACTTTGCAAAGACCAGTGGCAGTTGTTTCTTTTCTTTTCTTTCTTTCTCTCTTTTTTTTTTTTTTTTTTTGGCAGTTGTTTCTAATGGCATCAAGCTGGTAGCTGGAGAGCAGACAGTAAGGCTGGGTCTTCCGAGTCAGGGTCTCAGCACTCTGCTAGACCGCAGTGCTTCTGAGAAATGACATCGACCAATGGGCTTGCTCTGCAGTTTGGACAGAATTGAAATATGGATGATTTGTAAACCTACCAGAATGGCTGAAATTAAAAGGATAAGAAATGCCAAGTGTTGGTAAGGATGTGGAACACCTAAAATGCTCACATACTACTGGTGGGACTGGAACTTGGTGCAACCACTTGGGAAAAGCATCAGCAACCACTACGCCTGTACTCGTACACACACCATGAGTGAGCTAGTCCATTCCAGTGCATATACCCAAGAGGACTGAAGGCAAATGTTGTGCTAGAATGTTCAGAGCAACATGATAACAGCCAAAATCTGAGTACTATATAAATACCCAGTGAGCACAGAATGAATGGACCGTAGTAGATGTGTATATATACATAATGGGCTATTATCTACCAATGAGAACAAACAGGCTTAAGCTACATGCAACTAAAGGGTGCATTCCACAGTGTGTGACAGGGCACTTGTGGTGCCTCCTCTCACCCCCCATGCCCCACCTCCTGCCATAATTAGATCCCTGAAAGCACTGGCCAGTTGCTCACCTTAGCCTCACACTGTGGGAAGCCAGATTCGGGTTTGATGTGTGGCTGGGGACCCTGCCCCTCTCCTGTTCTCCACCCCTTCATGCTCACCGATCACCTACCCCAGGCCAGCTCCTGCAGCCCCCTCTGGCTGTATCCCAGCTGGAAACAATGCTCTGCTCAGGTTCTCAGAGATCAATTCCTGCCTCCTTCGCCTGTCCGCTGCAGCCCCTGTTCCCAGCACATAGCTGCCCCCATGCCAGCTGGGCATCCACCATAGAGGACCAGACCACATGACTGGGAAATGACACAGATCCAGGGGCACCTGGGTGGCTCAGTTGGTTAAGCATCTGCCTTCAGCTCAGGTCATGATCCTGGGGTCCTGGGACCGAGCCCCATGTGGTGCTCCCTCCTTGGCGAGGAGTCTGCTTCTCCTTCTCCCTCTGTTCCTCCCACCTGTTCATTTTCTCTTTCTCTCAAATAAATAAAACCTTAAAAAAAAAAAAGTAATGACACAGATCTAAGTCACATACACACACACACACACACACACACATACACACACACCCATACTGGTGGAGAGGGGCAAACTCAGAGCAGGAGCTGGATGGAAGCTCAGAGGTCACTGAGTTTAGGTCATTTTCCCTAAACAAGGCTCACTTGCCTCTGACGGATGCTTCTCTAAGTGTTACCTGGAGTTGTAATGTAATTATTATTTTATTGTGTATTAGGAAAGAATATAATCAGTGCATTACAGTAGTTTTTTTAAAAGATTTTATTTATTTATTCATGAGAGACACACAGAGAGAGGCAGAAACACAGGCAGAAAGAGAAGCAGGCCCCTCATGGGAAGCCTGATGTGGGACTTGATCCCAGGACCCCAGGATTACGCCCTGAGCTGAAGGCAGATGCTCAACCACTGAGCCACTCAGATGCCCCTGCAGTCTTTTTTTTTTTTTTTTTAAGTACTTTACAATCTTGATTCATATATATTATTGCTTAGGATGATGCTAAAAATGTTAAAATACTTGATTTAAATTTGATTTAAAGACAACATTAAACATTAGTAAATGTGGTATAAGGATATGGTGAAAGTCATGAAGGTGGAGGTTTGGGAAACCCTAATTGAATTTCCTCAGTTTATAATGGGGAAACCGAGGCCTGAGATGGGAGGAACAACATAATGATTCTGACTCCTAACATCGATCCTGCACTTGGTGCCCAGTACGTGCCTTGAGAGAAAGGTTTGTCTCCTTCCTTCCATCCTCCCTTCTTCCCTTCTTTTCCAGATTTTATTTATTACAGAGAGAGAGAGAGAGGGAGAGAGAGAGAGAGAGAGAGAAGCAGACTCCCTGGTGAACAGGAAGCCTGACATGAGGCTTGATCCCAGGACCCAAGGATCATGACCTGAGCCAAAGGCAGACGTTTAACCAGTTTAACCAGTTGAGCCACCCATCTTTTCTTAAAAGATAGATTTGCCCCAGTACTAGAGGTTAGGATAATGACCATCATCCTTTACCACAAACAAGAGAGCAGAGTCCATCAGAGGATGGGGCAGTGATGAGAACGTAGGCTTCAAAGCCAGATCAATCTGGAGTCACATCCCAACTCCCTGGTTTCATGGTACATGTTACTTAACCTCCCGGGGCTGCAGGTTCCTTATCTGTCATGGAAAACCTTCTATGGGCATCATGGTGTTATCGTAAGGCTTAAAAGAGATGATCAAGTGCCAGGCCCACAGCTGGTCCGTCTCTATTGCTGGAGAGAGGAGGGATTCTAATAAGGCAGTGTTGAGAGGCAGAGCCAGACCTGGAACCCAGCGTTCTCTGCTCTGAGGAGCCACCCTCCTGGCCCCAATTCTGCAAGTCCTTGCTTTGGTGGCCCACTGCCAGCCAGGAGGAGAGCAGCAGTGTGGTTTACCTTGATCTCTGCCGGGCTGGCCCCACTGCCAGTGGTGAGAGCATCAGTTATTTTAAGGAGGCTTCATGAGTGAACCTTGGAATAGTGAGCTGGGTCTGACCAGCCACATGGGGTTCTAGCTGGAGGGGGCGGCCCCCACTGCTGTGGGGAGGCGTTTAGGGTCGCCTCAAAGGGAAGCAATGCCCCTGTGATGCCAGCCCCAATGGAGGTGGCTACCTGTGTGGAGTTCTGGCATAGGCAGGTTGCTTAACCCTTCTGGGCCTCAGTTTCCCCGTCTGTAATTTGTCTCACAAGGTTGTAACGCTTAAATTATAATGCGTGCGGGGTCTTTAGCTCAGTGCCTGATACATAGTAAATACTCACTTGTAGTTTTTTAAAGGTGGAATATAGGTAATTTCATATGATTTCTCTATTACTTATGTAGCCCCTGTGATGTTGTCATGCCAAATCTCTTTGAGCTTTTGTATCCTCAAGTGCAAAACAGAGAGTATCTACCTCAGGGAGTTACTATGTGGATCAAATGAGCTAATGTGTGGTGGTAAGCATGCAATAACTTCTGGCTGTTCTTTTCCATTCATTCATTCATTCATTCGTTCGTTCATTCTGTAGACATTTCTCAGCCGACAGCTGTGCCAGGCTCTATGCAAGGTGCTGAAAACACAAAGATGAATGAGACTTGGCTCTTTAAGAATTTGCTGTCTAGTAGACTCAACAGGCAAGAGGCTTGTGAATATTTTATATTGTGAGGAAGAAACTAAATGAAGCTGAAGCTGCCAAATTGCTGGACTGAAACTGTGGGTTTTGTCTGAAGTGGGAAGAGTATTTATTGAGCATCTCCTCTGTGCTGGGGCACAACATACACACTATCCCATTTAGCTCAGACACAAGCCTATGAGGTAGGTATTATGTGAGGACCTGCAGTTCAGAGACCCAGGCTGCTTGCTAATGTCTGTCCATGTCCAGTGTTCAGGATCTCCTTACTTCACACGGCTCCTCTCTTTTCCCGGGGAGCAGAGGTGGAGGGTAGGAGTGACCAAGGGCCTGAATGTAGGGGTCAGCATGATCGAACTTGCTATGGGTTTCCTTCCTCTGAGTTACTCATGAGTCTGCAGAGATATCTGGGGTCAGGGGAGACTTCTGGCAGGTTTTTCCATCTGGCCTGGGATGGGCTATTTGTGGTTCAGAAATAATGGGGCATCTCCTTAGGGGTTAAAGCATGAGGTTGGAATCATAAAATAGCATCAAGTCCATTTAGATCTAACCCCCCTGTGTAAAGATGCCACGTTAATGGAGGACCTGTAAAGCCCCAGAGCCCCTATTTCCTGTGAAAGGGGTGATCTGTAATGGAAGTTGTATGCTGCTCTGCGATAAACTAATGCTCTTAGAATTTTAGCTATTCATTGTCTGAGCTCCTTGGCAGGGAAATTAGACATGCAAAATTTTAAGCTCTGGCCTTATTCATTTTTAATTAATTTTTATGTAATAAGCTGTAAGCACATTAATATCAATGAGATACTTTCTGCAGTGTGGCTAATACACAGCTTTAAGGAGCCTTGGGTATTGTTTTCCTCCCTATTTGTGTTGAACAAAGATTACTGGTTCTCTAAGTATTATTTTCTGGTTCTTGGGAGGTGAGGCTGCAAGAGAGGAATTAAATTTTCCCAGCAGGCTTGAGCTGAAATGTTGTCATGGACGTTTATTTGAGAGCAACGAGAAGAGCACTATGCAGGGCGCTCATCAAAGATTTCACTGTCAGAAATTAAAAGGTCTTCTATGCTCTAGGAAGTGGTCAGATGGGGGACCCATAACTAAGCCATAGAATTTGGAATGGGATTATTCCAGTATTTTTACAAGAAGACTTAAGCCAGAATTCCAAACTAAAAATGTTTATTTCAAGTATGTAAGTTAAAGTGGAGTAATTTTGCTACGTCCAGACATTATGGGATTCTATTCTTCCATTCATTCAGTCATTCTACAGTAATTTGAGAACCTGTTAAGCACAGAGCATTATGATTAGGCGGTATCAGGTACGCAAATATGAAATCCAGCCTTGTGTCCAGAAGACTACAGTTCAGTATAGAATATTTTAATATAAGGCAAAGTGATAATATCATAATTGAGGCAAATCAGTGCTGGAACAGTTTAGTAAAGAGGTTATTTGTAGAAGAGAGAGTACGGACATGACTTTTCAACTGGACCTTTAAGGTTGCCTAGAATGTAGTCATGTGCAAAAAGAAAGAAATAGTATTCTTGGAGAAGGGACAGCCAATCCATATCCAAGAAGAGTGAAGATAGGGTCACCAGATCCAAGGAAAATAGCAACACTCTTTACCACTGACAAGTCTTTAATCATGCTCTTCCCTTCTTCAAGAAAGCCTTTTCCTTCTTTTTTTTTTTTTTTTTTTTTTTTTTTAAGCCTTTTCCTTCTTGCAACCGGGTAGGTCCCCTTGCCCTTCTGATCCTTCTTTCCTCCCATCCAAGTTCAGCCTGTGCTAATTCAACTGGCTTGTCTTACACCAGGTAGGGAAGCTAAGAGCCAGAGAGTTATGACGGCATTTAATTAGTTGGTTATAGGCTTTGTGGATTAGTCTTCTGTGCATTTTATATAGTTCTGATCCATTACGTCACAGAATAAGGGCCAAGAAGCATGCCTCCAGTCATGGGAAGTTACGGCGCCACTTGTATTAATTGCTAAACTTGCAGACAGGAATGGCTCTGGATGATAGATGCTTATCCAGAAAACCCTTTTGGTCTCAAGCCTTGTTAGTTCTGAGTTCTTTTTCATACTCTAGTAGATAGAGTATAAGGCTCATATCAAATCCCCTGCCCTTTTGGGGGGAGGGTGATTAAAGATGTTAAAGGACCCCAGGCCTAATAATTCTGAGCATCAGTTCTTACAGCTCTTTATTGTTGACGCCAAGCCCAAGATAGCTTCTAAAAGTGATTGTGCGGAGCCCTGAGGTTAGACGGTTTTCTTCTCTTTTTGCCTTTTTGTTTTCATGACAGAGGTAAAGAGGGAAGTAGATACAGCTTCTGAGTTACTGAGGGCTCTGATATAGCAAGGTTTGATTAACTGAAGTTGTACTATTTCAGAGAAATGCGCTATTTGGACAACTCCGGCTCAGTGATTTTGAGTAATGGTGAGAGGAAACACGAGTTTGGGTTTGGAGAGACTCTGGGAATGTGGTTTTCTGCAAAATTTGACAGCTTCCTGCCTACCCTCTCCCTTACTCTGTGGTTTCTTTCAATCATGTTCAGAGCATTCCACAAAGCAATTTGCATCACAGCTCTAGATGCAAAGAGCTGTCTCTTCCCCCAAAGGGGGGCTGGGCTGGGTCACAAGGGAGGTGTCTCAGAGAAGTGCTGCTGGCACTCTCAGAAGGAACCCGCTTTCCCAGGGCCACCGAGTGGCTTCTTCCCCATCACTCTTCTCTGGGAATTTTTGCCATCACAACCCGATACTCCACGAAGGACCCCATGAAGAAATAAATCAGGGATGCTCCTTGGTCACAGAAAAAATATTGGCCTTTCCACTCTAGAAGCTGGTTTCCAAAGATATTCTCTTGCCAAGGATAACAACGTCTGCCCGTAAATGTTCCATTAATGAGGAGGGACAGGTCAGCGGGAATCCTGGTGTCTCTCATGGCCAACTTGCCAAGAGAGGAATATGATTCGAGCCATGGGAAGACGGAAGCTAAATAGGCTGTAACCAGTGAGACCCTCTTCACGATCCCAAAGTGCAAAGTGATATCCTTTTTTGTTTTCCAACAAATTGATTGAATCCTCCTCCCCCAGGTGCTCTATTATAGTAGGAAATTCGTGTCCCTCTTGCCGTGGGACCTGACTGCCCACCCCACCACATTGTCCAGAAGCCTGATGATTTATGCGGTGCATAGGGTCGGTCATGCTTTCTGCTTCTAACCAGAGGAAGCAATGGGGTTTGAGGGGGTTCACTCCTGCTATTTCTGTTACCCAGAGCAGCCATCTAAGACTGGTCTTGGCACCTCTCTCACTGAAGAAGGGGATTAAAGAAAAGCACAAATTAAATCCCTGGCATGGCACCCTGTGACAGTGTGACTGAGACATCTCAGCAGCTGTCAAGGACACTCTTAGCTTCCGGATTTCCTTTCACTCATTCAACCGAAACGACCCATATGAAAGTAAGCTTCTCCTCCACATGGACCCAAGCTGTGGCTCCCTTGTTCAGCAACTCCCTATACACATCTGCCAAAGAAGGTCAAGTCACATGGCTGCTCTGAATCTGTGTCCTCCCCTATAAAAAGAGGATGACGATGCGCTTGGGGTTGTGGCTGGGGATAAAAAGAGATCATGCACACGAAGCTCTGCGTGGCTCCTGGTGTACAGTGAGCTTGCAACGGTGCTAGACCTCCTGCCCTCCTGCTGCTTCTCCCTTTCTTGCTCCCATTTTAATAAGAAATGGAAGAGCACGTGCAGCTAGGATTATTGAGGAAACTTATTTATTTATTTGTATTATTGTTTTTTAAATTTGGGTATTTGAGTGTAGTTGACACACAACATGACATTAGTTTCAGGGGCACCACATAGTGATTCAGCTGCTGTAAACGTTGTGCTGTGTTCACCACAAGTGTAGCTACCATCTGTCACCAGACACTGCGATTACAATATCATTTTTTTTTTTTTTGCGATTACAATATCATTAATTGTATGCCCTATGCTGTAACTTTTATCTCCATGACTTACTCGTGCCGTAACTGGAAACGTCGATCTCCTACTCCCCTTCACCCATTTTGTTCATCCTCTGCCAACCCCCGTCCCTCTAACAACCATCATTTTGTTCTCTGTGATTTAAGGTCTGATTCTGCTTTTTTGTTTGTTTAGTAATTAATTTTGTTTTTTTTTCTTTTTTAGATCCCATGTGAATGAGATCATATGGTAGTTGTCTTTCTCAATCTGACTTATTTTACTTAGCATAATACCCTCTAGGTCCATCCATGTTGTGGCAAATAGCAAGATCCCATCCTTTTTTGTGGCTGTGTAATATTACATACGTGGTGTGTATGTACCACGTCTTCTTGATCCATTCATCTATCCATGGACACTTAGGTTGCTTCCGTATCTTGGCTGTTATAAATAATGCTACAGGAACTCTTTTATTTTTAACCAGAACCTTGCTTATTATAGGAGAGCAGCATGTGAAAATTAAATGCCAAATAGGATCCAGACAAAGTTCTTGTTTCCGTCTTCAGAATGCAGCTAGGAAACTCTGAAGGGCATCTCATCATTGGCTCACACGATTAAAAGTCAGATGGTTTCTGGACTGTGGCACAAAATAGTTGTGTCGTTTAATTGTCAGGAGGAGGAGTTGAGTCTCCCACACTCCTGCCAGCAGTGGGTAATATCAAGGATTTGGATATTTGCCATTCGAAAATGTGAAAAGTGGCATCTTAATGTAATTTAACTTTTTTTTCTTTAAATTATGAGTGGAGCTGAACATCGTTTTTACATTTAAGAGCCACTAGTATATCATTATCTGTGAAGTGTCAGTTTATATCATTTACTTATTTCTTACTGGGTTGTTGATCTTTTACTTATCGATTTCTTGAAGCATTTGGTATTAGAGAGGTCTACCTGTGGAATACGAGCTGCAGTTTTCCCTAATCTGTTGTCTTTTTGACTTTGTTTATGGTGGTTTTGATTCTTATGTAGTCAAATTTATCAATCATTTTTTTATTACTTCTAGAAACTTTCCTTAGGAAAGCCTTCTTTATCTCGAGGTTACAATAGAATTCTCCAATGATTTCTTATTATATTATAATGGTTTCCTTTTATACTTTCAAATCCTTGAGTTCTTCCAAGTTTTTAATTAACCCCAGAAGTCAGATTTTTTTGGTTAAATATTCTTGTTGTTAATATTGGCAACTTAACTCGAATAACATATACACATGTTATATTGGCCTAACAAAACATATACATGGGCTGGATTTGGCCTATGGACCCCAGATCTGTAGTCTCTGGTTTGAGACCAGACTGTCATCCTGCTGGAAAATGTCAAATAACTGGGCACCTCTAGGTGTGCTATTGCTAAAGTACATCTTCATTTCCACGGTGTCTTTCTGGTCATTTCCCAATTTGTATGGAAGCCTTTGGTCTGTCTACAGTGCCTTTGGCTTAGAGGGTTTGTCTACTGGCCAGTATTGAGCTGTGACAGCCACTGAAAGTTTTGCCAGCTGCAGATAGGGGCTAATCCGATTAGGCATCGCTGGGAATTATCTCCTTGACACATGCAGCCACTGTACTGCCTTGGCTCTATGTCATTGGTTTTGCACCCAGAGAAGTAAGTGATTATCACTGGTATTACTTATGTGGACCCTGAATTCAGGTTTGGATGACCTGATTCCCCTTTCCCCTAAGCTTTGAGATCACTGGGCAAATGGTGCTATTCAAACGTGAAGTTCAATACCCTGACCAGGAACTAAACCTTCGGCTCTATTCTCTTTGCCTTCTTCAGGGAAGTCCCGGGTCTTACAGTCACCTTTTCTCACCACCACTCAGTCATCTCCTGTTGTAAAATTTATAAGCAGGGAATCAGGCTAAGAAGAGAAGGGCTGCTTAGGAGGGCTGTTAAGGTATGAAATGAGTGGAGATGTACAAACTAATTGTTGGCAAACACTTTCCCATGTGATTCTCCCTTCATCTGAATCAAGAAAGCTCTTGCTTAAGAACCTTGACTTCTGTGCAGGGCCTTAAGGTATGTGGAAGCAAAAGTAAGAGGAGAGAGGACTTTCTGCCTGTCTGATCATGGAGCTGGTGAAACCAAAATTGGATTCCCTGAAAGAGAGGTGTCCTGGGGAGGAGGGGACCAGGGAAGATCCTGAATGGACCTCTCTTCTTTTCTGTCCATCGCACAAGCTCACGAACCCCTCTGTGAAGACTTTCTAGAATCCCCCAGGTATACTGAGAGTCTTCTGCCTCCATCAGTGGCGTTGGGAGCTCAATTAGAATAGAGACAGTGGTTTCCAGATTCGTATCAGCCCCACTCACAGTTCCTGGCACAGGGCTGGTGCTTGGTAAAGGTTTGCTGGGTGATCAAAAACTTGCACCAGTGCATTCATTTATTCAGCAGCTGGTGGCCCTGCCAAGGGGGTCAGGCCTCTGGTTACTTTTCAATCACTCAGTCAATTAATAAATCAATAGATCTTCACTGAGCTATTATGGAAATGTCCAAGGGCTTAGTAGAAAAAAGATTGGCTTTGGGGCAGGAGATTCTGAGACAATTCAAGCCCAGATGGCCTTCACCAGTGTTCTCTGTCCCATGGGCACAGCGCATCCTTGCTGGGCTGAAAAGTGAATGAGCAGCCTACCCGCTGGTGCCCTTGCCCTGCCGTCACGGCAGCCTCAAGCTCAGCCCGTGGCAGCAGCTTTCACTTTATGCACACTTCCAGACTCCTGCTGGCTTGCTGAGTTCCCAGATACTTTATTACATCTGTCCGCTCCATTAACGCCCAGGATTTGTTTTCACAAGTTTCAGCACACATCCATTTAAGGAGGGGAGAAGCCATTCTCCCGCTCCTGTGTGGGTCCTCCATCTCCGTATGGCTCTTCTGGGCCTCCCTCAGCTGGCCAATGAGGGGTGAGGGTAGGAAGCACCACCGTTCTCTCCCTTCCCACTCCTCTACAAGTGTCCTCCAGCCTCTGCTCCCAGAGTGCCTGGGTGGTGCAGTCAGTGAAGTATCCAACTCTTGGGTGTTGGCTCAGGTTGTGATCTCAGGGTCGTGAGATCCGGAGCCCTGCATCCGGCTCCACGCTCAGCATGGAATCTGCTTGAGTTTCTCTTTCTCCCTCTCCCTCTGCTTCTCCCCCTACCTCACACTTGTGTGTGTGTGCGTGCACGCTCTCTTGCTCTCTCTCTCAGAGAGATTTATAGATAGATAATTTGTAGATAGATAGATTCTATTTATAGATAGATAAATAGAAAGGTCTGCTCCTCACTGAATCTCCAGCCTCCTCTCACACAGCCTGAGTGGAGAAGGGACCTCAGAGCTAGCTTTGCCATCTCTCAGTAAGTGCTGCTGAGGTGTATCAAGCAGCTCTCTAGAACATCACCTTTAGTTTGAGGCTTTAACCAAGATTTGGACACAACAGGAAAAAGCCCCCTTCTATAGCCTGTGAAGCCTTTACAATGGGTACCTGGCTTATTTTTAGCTTGATGAAAGGCAATGTGGAAGTGCAGGCAGAGAGGCATCTCATCTCCCACCTGGGAGTTGTCAACAGCCAGTTTCACCTGCTGGCCCTCTGCCCCTGGTGGTCCGATGGTGCCGGATATGAAGGCTCCTCTGTTCGAGCTGGGCTGGGTCGGTGCTGGTTAAGGCCTAGAGTGCGAAGCGGCGCAGCGGGCCCTGCTTCCTGGAGCACGCAGGGCAGCAGTCATTTTTCCAGCTCTTTGCTGCATGTAATGACTGCTGGAGCTGCAACAGGGAGATGGAGTGTCCCCGCTGGCTTCAGCTTGCCCAGGAGGGGGCCTGGAGGATTGTGCGTGCGCTGAAAAATGACACCAGCCACCGAGCACAGAAGCCCAGGAGGGGCCTGGCCTGCGTGGTTTTCAAGTTTTGTTTTTATTTCAGACACCACCGTTCCTACAAACTCTTAGCTGGAATTTAATTGTGATCAACAGTATTTCTGGCCAATGTAGGGGTGGGGCTGGGTGCCGACTCCAGCCCTCTCATTCTGTCTCCTTCCTTCATGGTTCCTTCATGGCTCTTGGGAGCCTTTGGGGTTTATGGGACAGAGATAAAAAGCCCAGTGTCAAGACAGAGTCCAGAGGAAGAGAGAACTTGCAGGCCTGGGATCTTGAGCAGAATCTATGAAGGCAAATTGTAAGATTTGCACACATAGGTGCAGGGTGAAGAATCGTGGCTTAGCAGCAGCTGGTAAAGGCATAACTGCAGGGTTTTCTGGGAGGCTTAGAGGGCACTGGGGCTGTCCAGAGTGTTGATCCGCCTGGATTCATGAACGTGGTATATGGCAGGGTGAGCCAGGTTAGGTCCATTTTGCTAAGACCCTCACGGAGTTCCTTGTATAAAAGTCACCCGCCCCTCTCTACATTGGTGGGTTAGAGGAGAGTATTTGAGGCCAGTTGGCAGGTGATAGGGCGGCCTGCTGCTAAAACTGGGCACGACTGGGTTGATGGTGATTAAGTGAAAATATCAAGTTCTCTCCCTGTGGAAGTTTTAAGTCACAGAGAACATGTTGGGAAAGACCACAGGCCACCCACACACAGAAGAGGCGGGCGGGAGAAGCTAAGAGCCATCATGGGCGTGAGCGGGTGTCAGCCAGGAGTAAGCAGATGGGAGCAGACCTGAGAAGTGGAGGGTGAAGGAGTTGGTGGACGGGTTCAGGAGCAGCAGGCAGGTGGGACAGGCTGGGGCTGGGGCCCCTGAGGAGCCCCTCAGGCATCTGTGCAGTAAGAAGGCATCATTCCGAGTTACCCTGTACTTTCAAAGCATATCCTGGTGCTAATCCATTCCAGGGTTTCCATGAGCTCCAAGCTCTTGCTTCTTCATCTTCATTTTTATCTTCCCAGTGGACTTTACTGCTGAGGAGAGTCTTGCTGTGCATTGATGCCGTTCATACTCAATCAGAAGAGCTGCCTCACTCAGAACCATGGTGTTTGGAACACCTTGGATGACACCCCCATACCTCTCCATATCTGTCAGCCTCGTGGCTCTTGCTGGCACCTGTTCTCACAGGATATTGAAGAGCTGGAGTATGTTCTGAGGAAGGGTCCTAGACATTGTGCTGTATGGAGAAGAGAGGACTTGGGGACAGAGATAAGAAAAAGATAAGTGTTCAGTGCTCAATTCTGTCTTCACATGCATGAAGAGTTAATATGGCCAAGTTGTAGAGCTGGCATTGCATTTTTTTGAGGGGGTATACCTCTAAAGGGCAGATATGGGACTGAAGAATGAAACTGTGGTGGCCACTTCAGCTTTCCAGTTGCAGTGGTCTTCAGTGCTAGAGCGTGCTTCCTCACTGCGTGGTGAGCTCCCCATCAGTGAGGGCAAGCAAACACAGGTTGGGTGCTCCATCTGAAATGCTCGAGAGGGCATTTCTGCATTGATTGGGCAATAAGATGAAGCCCAAGAGTCCTCACAAGTCTGAGATGCTTAGATTCTTTATTCCTGTGCTTTTTAATAGAAAACAGGTCTAATCCTGCTGACCTGCCTTGAGGGAGGGAATGGGACGTGTTGACTGTTGCTTTTTAAAACTGAGTTCGGAAGCAGGCACAACCAGATCTATTTTCAGAGCAGCAAATGCCAGCACAATTTATATCAAAACCCCCATCTGCTCAAGTGAAAGGCAGTGGTATGGACCAAGCGTTCTATGAACTGGCAGCACAGTTGCCTGTTGAAGGATGTTAGCTACCCAGGGACTGCCTGATTAGGCTCCAGAATCTAGTTGGGAGTTTTATATTAACTCCTTGCTAGTGTGACCGCCGTTGGCAAATTGCATTTCCCCCAACTCGAAGGCAGATCATTGCTTTTCAAAACAACAACAACAATAACAACAAACCTCAAATCCAATTGAAATGTTTAAGCACAAATAAAACACACAAAATCTACGTTAGAAAAGAGTTCTCAAAAAAATAGAATTATGTTAGAGTAAATAGTGTTAGCTGCTATAACAGATAAACCTTAACAATCTCAATACCTTAACAAAATAAAGGTATATTTCTCATTCACGCCATGGTTTCAAGTAGATCAGTAAGGGGCTGTGCTCCATAGGAACATTCAAGGAACATTCTTCCAACCCAGCGCTCACCTACCACATACATCACCCAGGGCCTGTTAGCACCCTCCATGCCACGAAACTATTGTTGACCTTACTGATCCCTCTCCAGGATAATCTACTAGATCTTTAGCATCTGGCCAATAGGCTACAGAAGAGAAAGCGTAATGATTATGCAGGAGGTTTAGGTACCAGGCTGGAAGTGGTGTTAGTCCCTTTGCCCATGCTCCACTTGTGCAAAATAATCACATGGCCTCACTTGAAAAAAGGGGCCTGGGAAATAGGCCAAAGAAGAAAGGATAACATGAATTTTGGTAAATACCAGCAGTCTCTCATAAGAAACAGAGGATATGACTCAAGAGATGGATGTTACAGTTTTATCAGTGAAACTGGAGCCAAGCATCTGATTTTACACAGGGTCGGTGATCGGTGGCTGTTGATGATGTGGACATTAAAGATTGTGCGCCATCTTGGTCTCTGAAGGGAGGAAGTGGTATTGACGGTCGTTTCTGTACAATGTAGTGATGAAGGAATGAAGCACTTTTCAGAGAAGAAATAATATGTCAGAATGGCCAATGTTTTATTATCAATAATTAGAAAAAGAGGAATTAAGAACCAGGAGAGAAGGAAGGGAGGGAGGGTAGTTTTGCAGTGCAGCCTTGGGAAGCAGGAAGGAGCTCAGGCCCCAGTGGAAGCATGGAATCCATAACTGAGTGAGCAGCTGCCTTCCTGGGCTTTGCATGGAGTTGCCATGTGTGGATCCACAGTGGTTAATCCCCGTGTTTGGAGCTCATTTCTTCTTTTCCCTCCTCCTCCTCCTAAACCTGTACTCATTTGTGTGTAAGTTCTATGTGCATTTTATCACCTGTTCTAAAACCACAAGGACTCTTATTACATATTTCTTCTTTAGCTTCTTCAGGAGGTTAAAGTACTGTCTTTAACAGGTCTCAAGGTATTTTCCTGTCTTCTGCAATCAAATTATTCTAGGCTGGGAGGTGGAAGCTAGCACCTTGGCTTTGTTATAAATGAGCCTTCAAATATCAAAAAATATGTTCATTGACATATACATGGAAATATCATCGTAATTTGAATCTCTCATACCTTTTTTTTTTTTCTAAGAGGGGGAGAGAGAGAGTAGGGAGGGGCAAAGAGAGAGGGAGGAAAGAATCATAAGCAGGCTCCACACCCAGCGCAGAACCCAACTCAGGGCTTGAACTCATGACCCTGAGATCACGACCTGCACCAAAATCAAGTCGGGAGCTTAACTGACTGAGCCAGCCAGGTGCCCCTAATCTCTCATACTTCTATGGTCAAACGAAGCACAGGAAAGAAACAAAAGCCTGTGAGGGACTTTTGCCAAGGTTCTTTCCAGAGAAGGTAACAAGTTCTTCATGCTCCCCAAATCTGTTTTGACTTTTCAACTGACCCCGGTTCTCTTAAATCTTGAAGGTGCCAACCTGTCAGTGGGAGAATGAGGCAAGTGGAGTGCAGAAGGGACAGCAGGGTGTTCTAGAACATGTGGTCTGTCACAAAGGAGACAGGGACCACTCATGAGCTGAAGCTACTACCATCCTCAACTCTCATTTAACTGGAATGCCCAAGATTCATATATTTCCGGGTATCTGAGGCTAACAAGAAAAGTCTTGCTTCCAGTCCTTGCAAGCTTGTCAGTAACTCTAAATCCACTTTCTTTTCCAAACATATGTGGTAAATGTGATAGAATCTTTGCTTGAAAACTGAGAATTTCAGTATCTTGGGGTCAGTCTTCTAAATATTGATTCCTGTTAGGTTTGGCCCTGTATACAGGTGATAATTATACAACATTTGCCTCTGACACCACCGTACACTCTGCTGCTCATCTTTCTTTTCTATCCCTTTCCTTCTCTCATCTTTATAGCTCCCTCCTTTTCCAGCCAAATTAACTATGGGGAGTATTGGAGACATAAAGGAGAGCAGTCCTTTATACTTTAGGGTGAATTCCCATTTTTCTGGCAGCTAAACCTTGCAAATGGGTCATATACCAAATGTCTCTGAGTTATTGAGTTTCATCAAATCTCAAACACCATTGGTTGTAGAATTCACAGCAGTTTTATGTGCCACTCAGAAAAAAATTGACTGCCAATTAAACCATGACACGATGCATTCTCATCACTTAGAATGTTTCTACTTACTGAGAGAGTTCTCTTATATTTAATTAGACATAGCTTTCTATCATATCGCTCCCGTGCTCACATAAAAAAGACATAGGCAAGATAAATTGAGTATGAGATTCCAAAAATGTCTCCAATTAGAGCCTGAGATTTCCGAATTACTTTTTGAGTAATCCATATGTGTGTTTTCCCACAGAATATCGTTCTCTGGCAATGTCAACATAAGCACTGGTGGTTTCATGTTTCTGAAACGAATTCTTTTTTTTTTTTTTTCTGAAACGAATTCTTAAAATGAAAACCCATCGGTGCCGGGCCTTTCCGCTGCCTTGGCAATTATGTAGAGTGAGTCTACTTTTGACTCCTGCTTCACTTACTTCTGATTCTCCCCATCCTTTATCTCCTAAGCATTTGATTTGTGGGGTTAAAAGAGTCCTTTGCTGAGGCATCATCATTGGCTTTACCGTACACCACTCCCTACGTGGCTGATCTCGTTGATCCTTACAGCAACCCTTTGAGAACGGTGCCTTCATCATCCCAGTTTACAGTTGTAGAAACTGAGCCTTCCAGAGGTTCATGTGTCTGAATCACAGTTAGTGATGGGTCAGGGTTTGAACCGTGTTTGCCTGCCTGCTTATACCCTCTGTGCTGTGTTAGGATTGCTGACATGACCTTGTTGACATGACCTCAGCCATGACGTGTGCAAAGTCAGAGGGTTAGGAAGAGCTCAGGTCTGAATTCACACGGACCTAAATTAAAATCCTGTCTCCAGCCTTTATTGGCTGTGTGATCCTGGGAGAATTATTCAATTTTTCTGCGTCGGTTTCCCTAGTTTAGAAGTGATGGCAATAATAATTGACCTCACAGAGAGGTTGCGAGGTTTAGGTGGGGTAATTTATGTAACAGGCTCAACATACTGCCATGTTTACTTCCTGCCCCCACATATGCTCACTCACATATTTGGCCTTTAATCATTCACACAGTACATGATCAAGAAATATAGTTTTGTGAATGAACGCCATGATGGATATAATTTCCTAGGTAACTGAGGGTTAATTAGAAATCCTCTTTTGTTCCAACCCTTGTTAAAAATACTTAGAAAATGTCAGAACCCATTTTTCTTACATGCAGTGAGCATGATTTAATCTTTGATTCATTCCGAACATCAGTCCTCATTACCGAGGCCTGCAGGTATAGCCAAGAATGATGTAGGATATTGAGAATAACATGCAAATTGGTTAAAAAAAAATTAATTCCAAATGTGAACTTTAAGACCTTCAGCAAAATGCCTGTATATTTGCAGTTATATCATTGAAGGCAAGATATTAGAAGCATGTTTTATATGTAATTGCTACTCATGTATTTGTACAATCATTCATTCAGAGCCTACTATGTGTCAGGCAATGGGATGGTGATGAGATGCATAGATGTGGTTGCTGTCTACATGAAGAGGGGAAGACAGACGATTGGTAGGGGATGTTCTGGGAACTATGGGAAGCCATGTCAGGAGTTCCTACCTAGTCTGGGCTTGGTGACTGGCAAGCGTGAAGGTGGTGATGATCAGGACAGGGATGGCATTCTGCAGGAAGTGATGCTTAGGTGAAGTGAGCTTCAGGATGAGTTGGAGCCAGACAAAAGTAAGATTTTCTTTTTTTTTTTTTTAATTTTTATTTATTTATGATAGTCACCCAGAGAGAGAGAGAGAGAGAGAGGCAGAGACATAGGCAGAGGGAGAAGCAGGCTCCATGCACCGGGAGCCCGACGTGGGATTCGATCCCAGGTCTCCAGGATCACGCCCTGAGCCAAAGGCAGGCGCCAAACCACTGCGCCACCCAGGGATCCCAAAAAGTAAGATTTTCTATTTGTGAGACACAGCCTGTGCAAGAGTGCACCTAGGGTTGTCCAGAGTGCTGGGGTCAGGGTGGTCAGAACAGAGAATGGGAGTTCCAGGGGGATTGAGAAAGGGTAGAGAAGAAGGGCCAGGTCATGCTCCTGACTCTCTAAGAGAGGCTTGTGGGGCTCTAGCCATTCATCCTTACATTGTTTCATTGGCCATTTATTTGGCATCAGGATGGCTGGAGGATTCCCACACTCAGTGGGGAACAGAGTCATGTTGGTGTAGTCAAACATGGTAGGGGTAAGAGACGGGCACAGATCATAGAGAGATCATTAAGGAAGGAGCCATAATTCAACTTGGGACGTAAAAGTCTCAAAAATGACTCTGGAGAGGACAGGACATATGAACTGTGCCTTGCGCGTGGTCCTTGCCTATGTTGTTAGCCGATGGACGCTGAGGGCACAGCACGCAACATCCCCTGGCGCCAAGTGGGCATTTGGTGAGCATGTGGTGACTTAACAAATGAGGGAATGGGGGAAAATGGTTCAACTCTCTTTACTCAGTAGCTATTCGAGCTGTTCCCGTTAGTCTGTGCTGCATACACATCTGGAAACACCTCTACCTCATCGCCATGTAGGCCAATCCTCCCATAGAGCATTCTGGAAATCAGCACAGAGAAAATGCAGTTTGACCTTGCTGCCATGGAGCTCACAGTGGAAGGAGGAAGACGGGCATTAAATAACCAGGCACACAAATAATTATGTAATTAAAATGGTGACACACGATACAAAGAAGATGTACGGGATGATGTAAAGGTCCATAAAAGGGCCAAGAAAAGCTTTCTTAGAAATTGCTGTTTGCTTGAGACTCTGAGGGGGCAAATCAAGGTGGGAAGAATGTCTCAGGCAGAAGGAGGAGTGGATGCAAGGTCTCCAAGACAGGGAAGAGCAGAGCGTGTTCAAGGACACGACGCAAGGCCGGTGTCGCTGGACCCAGGGTGGGGATGGGCTGGAACCCGAGGCGGAAGCTCAGCCAGGTTAGAGATTTTGATCCTTGGCCTAAGAGAACTGGGAACCACTTGGGAGGTTTAGGGGAGAGACGTGATCAGTGACACTGGCTGCTGTGTGGCAATCAGATTGGAGGGGAGCCAGGAAGGACACTCAGACGCATTCATGCACCTCACTCTCACACACTCATAAGTGCACACACGGACGCACTCCCTTTCACATGCTCATCACCACGCACACACACATATGCACACACACACAGCCTCCAGCCTGTCTGACGGACTCGAGTACAGCGAGCCGTAGGGGCCCCAGCTGGAGCTCTGGTAACAGGGGCCTGAAATCTCCACATTTCTTCTTTGTGGTCTTTCTGAAGTGACCCAGCTCCTCATCCTGCATTGAAGCTGCCCCTGGAAAGAGGGCTGCTACTTGCTATTTAGTTTTTAACCAATTCCGTGAACCGAGGGAGACCGCACTCCCCATGCAGTTGTTACTCTCAGGGAGACCTTGTGGGTCACAGCAGATAATGTGCTCTTATCAGGGCCCATTTCCTCCCTTGGTGTGCGGGGAGGGCCCGGGCTGGGGGTGTAAAAGTTGGACAGCAGTGGAATTCACCCCCGTGTCAGCGTTGGCTAGAGAGTGAGCATTAGCACGTATTCAATTTGGTAGAGGAGCTCCCCTTGGACACCGAACCTGGTCCTTATCTCATTTTTCCCGTTAATAATGAGCTGTTAAATCACACTGCTCATGCCATTTGCAGAGATAGTGATGTGCTGGCCTAATTGTGGCGGCCCCGACGCCCCATCATCTCAATCCGCCTCCTAATGGCCTGGCAGGGGGCGCGGCAGCTCGCAACTACCCATTTGGGCCTGCCTTCCCTTCTCTTAAGAAAGCTCCAGTTTCACAAACAGGGACTGTCACAGCTGAAATGGAGTGGAGCTCCGAGGGCCAGGGCGCTGTTGTGGGGAAACCGCAGCCAACCCCATCTGGGTGCCCCCTGCTCCTGGTCTCCCCAGAGGCCCTCCAGGGAACGCTAATGGGTTGAGGGAAGGGGGCTCACGTGGGAGGCTGGGCTGCCACTCTTGTTTCTCCTTTCTTGCTTCTTGTCTTCAAAGCAGGCCCTTCGCTCCTATCTGCGTTTTGTGGGCAGCATGGACAAGCTGCTGCCTTTTTGGGATTAGGCCAGCTGATCAACAGGGATAATTATGTATGTGGGTTTGGAATCCCTCAAAACCAAAGGTATTTCACCTCAGAGGAGGGCTTTCCCCAAAGAAAATGACTCATATCCTGTGGTAAGTTGTGTATGAAAGGAGGTACATTTCTCAATGTGGGGAGATGACCATTCTCTGCTCCTGCTTGGGGAGTCCGGGCGTTGTAGGGCTGGCCGAAGTTAGGGTCAGGGCAGTGGTGGTCTGCAGAAGCCCACAGAGTTCGGGAGATGGTGGCATCATAGAAAAGGCCCAGAGCTCTGGTTCCACCCTGCCACCAATTGGCTGCATGAACTTGGACAAGATGCCCTTTTGCTGCCCCTGGTCTCAGAGTTCCAGTCTTTAAGATGGGCGTGACAATGGGCTACATCAAAAGGATCACCCTGTCACTCTCAACCACCATTTTCAGGTGGGTGGCTCATTTCCCTTGACCAAAGAAGCTTCACAGGTAGACTGACCTGTGTTCCTAATATTGTGATTTCAGCTGCTCCTTCCACTGTGGGGAGAAAGATGTTCTCTCATGGGGTGAGATTTGAGATCTCCCAATCTCCTACATTGTCAATTTTCTTTGCTACAGAATAGGGATAATACCCTCTACCTTTTAGAGTGTGAAAAGTAGCTGTAATGTATATAAGGGCTTTGCACAGAGCCTGGTGTGTATGCATAGTGAGCGCTCAATTCAAGACGGCTTCTTTTATTGTCTTCATTATTGCCATTGTTGTTGTTGGTAACAGAAATGGCTAGCTGTCCCCCAAAGACCCCTTCCACAATGAAGAGTTACTGCTCAGAAGCCCTGTCCAATCAGGGACGTCATTCTTCAGCCTTCCTTGAATCTCAGGAAAGCCACGTTCCCGAGTTCTAGTCAGTGGAATGTGGGGCGAGGTGATGTAATGCCTCACCCAGGCCTGGCCCATAAAATGTTCTTTCTTGCTACGGTTGAACCATGTGCTGAAGTCAGCAGAGTATCCATCACCCGGAGCCCCGAATGGCTGCAGAGCGGGGCCTTCCTGTTCACCCCTCCGCCGTTGGGCTTTGCTGAGCAAGAAATGAATTCCTTTTGTGTTGAGCTACCAGGTTTTGGATCTTATCTGTTGTAGCGGATAGAGTCACTCTAATTACACTGTTGTTGCCGCTGTGGCTGTCATTTGTTATTATACAGAGTAAGGCTTTCTCCCCCTTCTCTAGGAGGCTCTAAAGGCCTTCCTCGTGATCAGGGATGTGGTCTCTAGCGTTAGAACGCCTGCAGGTGAGCTCCAGCTTCATCACTCTCCTTGCTGTGCTACTTCTGAGCCAAATTGCTTTATAAGGTGGGTCGTAGGGTGTTGTGAGAATTGGATAAGGAAACCTATATGACGAATAGGACAGTTTCTGGCAGAGAATGACTTCAATAAAAGTTAACATCGTCACCATCCTCGCCACCACCACCGTTGTCACTTGCCAGTGGATTGGGGGCTGAGTAAATGGGTCCATAGTCTGGCCCTCGGGTTGAAGAGGGGCATGAAGATTCAAAACTTTGAGAAAGGCCGTGGAGCAGCGGGAAGATGAGGTGATACAGTTCTGAAGACAGACAGGGCCCACTTCACAATTTGGTGAGGAGCAGGCCACGGTCTTCTGGAAGAGGTATTAGTCCTACTGGGCGATAAGCGTCTTCTGAGAGCCTGCTGTGGATGGAGCACGGCTCTGGGCACTGTGGGAGATGCGGAGGAGAAGAGGAAGGCGTGAAGGAGGACTCCAAGCACCCAGAGTACACCGGGCCTGGGACTGGGTGTGGTTACTCCACCAAACCTCATGAAGTAGCTAAGATGCCCATTTTGCGAATGAGGAAGCTGATGCACAGGCCTCCATGGGACTTGCCCAGAATCACATGGTAAATTGTGGAGTTGAGATTTGAATCTTAACTGGGTAGAGACTGTACTAGTCTCTTGAGCACATCCATTTGCCAAAGCAAATCCAGCAGAATTTCAGAAGGTTGCTGGGGAAAGGCAAGGAATGTCGGTAGCCACGTACTTGCTTTATCTTTACCAGTAGCTGACACTGTGGCATTTAACAAGTCACTTTATTGTCTCTGATGCATTTTTTTTTTAATAAGAGGGAAAAAGCTATGAAGAGAAGCCACATGTGTCAGGTGCCACACTGGTTTCTTTGAGGACATAACTAACCCATTATCCTTCCAACATTTACAAGGTAGGTGATGTTGATGGAAAACTGAGACCCAAAGAGAGATTAAGTCACTTCCCAAACCCCTGTGGCATAGCCAACCTCCTCGGCATGTGTGTCAACAATGTTTTGGTGGCCGGAAGTCCCAGGTTATTGTGCCCCCCCACCCCCCCACCCCCCGCCCAACATTGCGTGACTTCAAGACTTCAGCTTTTAATTGACTCAGTCTTCTTTTTGCAGAACTTCAAGGAAACCAGAAACTTGAATAAGCCTAAGATCATGGAAGCAGAGCCAAGTAGCCCCATTTGAAGCACAGGGCCAGGGGTCTTGGTTCTTCTGGCTGCGAACCCCTCTCTTCCTGCTGCTGCCCTGCCCGCATCCTAGCTGTGGGCACTGAGCTTCCTCTATTTCTTTAAGGATGGGGACTCAGAATTTCAATTTCATTGCTAATTCATGCCCTTCCACTACCACCCAACCCTCATCTTCTACTGTGTGTGTTTTGTGTCATTGACCAAGGCCCACCGAGCACAGAGAACAGGACCAGGAGTTGTTCGGATTTAAGAGAAAGTAGATGCAACTTGGGGATGTGTCTGCTTCAGCGGACAGATCTCCAGGGAATGGAGTTTTTGGACTTGAGCAGGAAGTTTTCTGCCTCTTAATGAGCTGCTTGGGGCTGCCAGGTGATAGCAGGGTGTCAGCGATCGCTTTAGGGGATTTGATAACAAGAGTGGGGACCGCATCTCACAGTGTGCCACCCGCCCGCCCGAGTCATCATTAATACAAGCAGCTGAACTGCTGAGCTGCTCAGGGCTCTTGGGTGCATGGAAACGAGAGAGAGAACTGGGGCATTGGAAGGGTACCCATGGAATATGGCCATCTACATCTACAGACTGGGGTCCCACAGCTTCCAGACATGGATCTGTGTGGAACACATGTTGATATATCCTGGGCCCAGTGGAGCGAGACAACCAGTGTCAGCCCAGGCCCTCAAATGTCCTAAGAGTCCTTCAGGCAAGTGTGATTCAATTTCTCACCAAAGAGAGGAAATCAATAGTGAGAAAAAGAGCACAGTGTGAGCCAGTGAGGTTATGCTGCTGCCAGTTGGGCCAGAAGGGAGTTCTGTGCATTCTCTTCTCAGAACCTAGGTGGGTTTGCACCCACTCGTCGTACAATTTGAGGTACCAAGATCCACTCAGGTACCTCGGAGTACCCTGAGGTCAGAGAGGGTTCTCTCCCTTCTGATCCTAACCTGAAAGCCTTTTCCAGATGGACAAACCAGTTGCAAACAAGACACTGGCAGTCTCTTTTTCGCTCACTCGTGGCTTCCCTGAAGCTGAGTGGGTTGGCTCTTTTCAAAGCGTAGCTGGTAGATTTTCCAGCAGACTGTCCTGTGGAGACCCGAGTGACCGGTGGCATTCGTATCTTGCTTCATGGTTTTCAAAACACTCTCACTTATCCTCGTTGGAGCAGTGTGTGCAGGGAGGAGGGTCAGAGCCTGGGCTCTGGAATCTGACGGGGTGGGTCCAGCCCAGCTCCCCCACTTCCTGGCCGAGACACCAGGACCCATGTGCTCAGCCTTGGCTTCCTGATCGGCACCGTGGAGATAGTAATTCCTATCTCACAGGGGTTTGGGGGAAGATGAAATGAGAGGATGCCTTTAAAGCATTAAGCTCGGGGTTTAGCATCTACTTCGCTGCTGTTATTATCACTATAAATAATTCTTACACTACTATGAACTATGAGGTAATAATCTATGAGTTATTAAGAGAAATAGTATGTATCCTTGACTTCAAATACAAGCTTGCCTCATGGCCAGACAACCTATCTCCTTTCACTTAGAGAAAGTCACAGGAGGTCGATTTCTGGACCAAGTAGGAACTTGGGTTGATTTGTGAAGATGTCCCAGAAGGACTTCTGTCTTCTTATCCTTGATGTTCAATGAGCCAGTCCTGCTGGGCTCTTGCAGGGAGGCATGAAAGGTGAGGTACAATTCAGAACACATGAATCCACACCATCCCACCTTCTTTCCCTTTCTTTGGACCAAACATTCCTGCACCCTGGTTTAGCCTGAGCTATTTGCCCATCACAAGTGATGGGAAATGGTTGAAGGTGATCAATGTGGCCTGGGTGCTCCTTAGTACCCCCCTGCCCCCCCCAGGCTTGGGTGTCTCATTGCATGGATTGGAAGATAAGCAATATACTCAGAGGTGGTGGTCATGTCCCTTTTCCCCAGAGAGCAAGATGGCAAGGGCGCCTGGGGCCGGGACACCCTTGGAGTTCTGGATCCTTACCCCACTGCAAGTCCATTTTATGCTGGATCCTGGTACATGATTCTCCTGGAGAAGGCCATTTGCTATTTATCTGGACAATTTTGCACGGGGACATTGTGTTTTGTGCTCTGGGCTATGAGTATTGATTATGTAAACTTGAGTAAGTTGCCTGACCTCGGTGATCCTCACTTTCTTGATCTGTAAAATGAGACAAAAATCCTTACTTCGTATTAAGAGCATTAAATGTAATAATGTGTGTACACGTGCTGCATGTTACCTAGCATATAGTGAGCACTCCACAGGAACTGTCTGTTTTCTGTTTTGTTCATGTAATGATTAGTTGTATAAATAAAGCCTCTTTGGCAATGAAATTAGAGTCTGTGAAGGCGAGAGAGAGGGGAGCCAGAGAGTCAATCTGCTAAGAGTGATAGCTAAGGAAATAGAGCTGTTTAGAGTGCAGTTATTTATTTGTAAAATAAACCACCCAGGATTGTACACAGTATGGGATTATTTTTTTTTCAAACTGTGAAATGCAATTTGTATAACATGATCTATGGATTATTAAATTCACTTAGCCTGGAGCAAGCCTGAAACTGAGTGATTATTTTTACCTCTCCCTACCCCCTCCTTCCCAGCCCTAGCCTCAGCCCCTGCATCTGATAAGCCATCCTGGGCTTTGGCTCCAGTGTGGGGAGCTGGACCCAGCTAGGTGGGCTCTGTGCTGAGGAAGGACACACACATGGCTTTGTCCATGGTGGTGTATGTGGGGGTGGGGGGAACTCTTGAAACACTCCCTAAGGGAGTCTTCTGAGGAGCATGGAGGGCTGGTTTGAAATGTGGGAGTTGAGAAGTAACCATCATGCAGACTGTATGGGTGCCAGCCCTGCAGGGAGGGCCGTGAGCTCAGGGGATGCACTTTGCTGCCTATGGATACTGCTTCCATCTTTTCCACCTCTCCCAGCTGATCCTCCTCCCTCTTCACTGAGGACAAAGGGGAAGCTAATGTGGAATGTGTGTGTGGGTGGGCAGAGGTAAGAACATGCGGTGGGGTGCGCTTTTACCATTAGTCTGTTTCCCTGTCTGCCTCCCCTGCCAGGCTGTGTGGTCCTTGAGGGCAGGGCTGGACCATAGCAGTGTCTTCTACATCCCTGAGACCCGGCGCAGGGTCTGGCCCAGAGCAAGTCAATGGTGGTGTTAAGAAAACAATTGTGGGCTCCAGTGGCCCCTCTTCCTTCTGCAATCTTCTCTTGCATCCTGCCCTCAACCTTGAAGACTTGTGGCTTCATCCTGTTATGGTGAGAACTAACCAGACATCCAGAGCAGAGAGCAGCAAAGAGCCTTATTTGCTTTTCTGAGGAAAGGCATGACAGGAAGGGCTGCTGACCTGAAAATCATATCATTTTCAACTCACCACTGGGACTTCATTAAAAAAAAATGAACTGCCTAAGTGTTTGGAATGGGGAAAAGAAGACCTTCAATGGTGACAGTGAGGATCTGGCCAAGCAACTTAGAAGTCCATTTAGTGCCATACAGAGGAGGTGCCAGAGTGAGCAGGCCTGGTATATATGGATTTTCAAAAATCCCCTTCTGAGGCACATCGGAAGTCAAGCAGCAGGCAATTTCCCTGCGTAGCAGCCAGTGATTCAACCCCTTGATGGCAGATGGTCACTTGCAATCAGCAGCATTCAGAGCTGCAGGATCCCCTGATTTCTTTCCCCTTTCATTTCCTGCTTTATCAGTCAGTGTCCACAGACCAGCTCCTCTGAGTTACGAAGCACTAGAGGAAACCCCTCCGGTTGCAGAAAAATGGCTTAGTCTGTCATTTTTTTGGCCAAAGCCGGCCCAGGCGAATCATTGGTTCTAAACCCTGAAGACATTTGCTCTGTCCATTTGCATACATAGCAAAACCAAACCAAACAACACCCCATAAATCAAAACAAAACTCTCTCCTAATCTGTTAATAGCTTACTCCAAGCAGCACATAAATAAAAACTTGTGCTGTTTCCCAGCTGACAGAAATGCCCTATTAATAAAAATATCAGAAACTGTCACATCCGTAGTCTCCTTTTGACTTTTGAATTGAAGGTCTGGTCTCCTGAGTGTTGAGTGAATAAGATTTGCCCAAGTCACTTATGCAACTTCATCGTTCGTGGCAAAATCCTACAGCTAGATTGGCTTCATCGGTTTTGTTTGAGGTAGGAACGTGGCCAAGCACAGTTTCCACCAAGTAGCATCAATTCTTTTTTCTCAGGATCAAGGTCATGTGTGGACTGGCTGTACTCAGTGTATGTGAGCTCCCTAGTCTGGGCCACCCGAGCACTGTGGGTGCCAGCTGGCAGGGGATTATTTGGGCCTGCTGGGTGGGGTAGAGTTTTATAGCAATTTCTGAATAAGGTTTGGGCTTAAGGTCAGAGAGAATAACTTGGAGGCCTCTGATAGGAGTGGCCACCTAGTAAATAATCACGTAGTAGGGACTCCTCCAGTTACTCTCCCAGAATACACAGGGACAGAAGCTTTAGCTCACCCCAAATCAACTCCATCTGGAAGCATGGAAGGAGCTGATAGGACAAAGAGATCTAGTAGCTTTGTCTGGCCCTTAATTGTGTCTGCGGCCTTCTTCCTCTTGCTCCAGAATGGAGTCCCAAGGCTGCTGTGTACTGTCTCCCTCTCTTCTCCGTTCCCTGGCCCTCCCCAACTCTTCCTTTCTTTAACTCCCAGGTATTCCTAGAGATCTACCACTGTCCCCCTAGCAGCGCAGAAGCTGTGACACCCCAGAAGGGAAAGCATATCCTTTTCTGATGGACTCATTGTCTGTCTACACCTCTCTCTAAATGATACACGTTTTTCCTTCCTTCCTTCCTTCCTTCCTTCCTTCCTTCCTTCCTTCCTTCCTTCCTTCCTGCCTGCCTGCCTGCCTGCCTGCAGTTTATCTAGTGAGTACCTGCTACTGGTCTGCTCTGCACTGGGCTATAAGAACACAGCAGTGGAGCCCATACTCTGGGGTGGAGAGGGAGGTAACACAGCCAACGTGCCCACGTGAACCTTACAGGTGACATGACTGCTGTGGAGAGGCGCAGGATGCCAGAGCCACCAGTGTCAGTGATGCTGGCTGGGGAATCTGAGTTTTCCCTGCCCTGAGGATATTCCTGCTAAGGTGGAGGATAGGCTGGAGTTTCCTGGACGGAAGAAAGGGGAGAGGAACAAAGCTCCAAAGAAAGGAATAGCTTTCCAGCTTGTTCCAAGTCCTTGAGGCAGGAAGGAGGTAAGCCAAGTCAGGACTTGGCTGGAGCCTGGAGGCTGAGGGATGGGCAACAGCTGCCGAGGTTGGCAAGGACCAGAGTAGCACAACCCTGCAGGCCAGACCGAGGGCAGGGGTCTTTATCCTAAAAGAGAGGGGTCACTGGAGAGGGTTGAGAAAGGAAGTATCTTCCCATAACGTATCCCCGTAACTGTGGTATCAGCCTCCGTCCTCATTACATGGTTCCGCTGTCCTGTGATATGCAAGAGTGCCTGGTCAGTGCTGTTAGGTTAAAACTGTGTATGTGTGTGAAGCCAAAGATCCCCTTCTCATTTCCTTTCTATTCCTTCCATCTGAGTGGATAACCCTCCAAAAATCAGCCCAACCAAAGGCAAATTTAAAGAAATCCTTTCTAAAAACTCACATAAGATGCTAAATAGTTACTGAGCACCTGCCACACTCCAGGCCACGCCGGGCCCTGAGATATGGAGACCAATGATGAGGACACAGCACACAGGGAGGGGAAAGGACCACGAACAAATGACCACAACAGAAGTCAGGGTGTCCCTCCCTCTCTTCCAAAAATGTTACCCGCTGCCCCAGAACATGTTCTTTCCCCAGTCCCCTCCTCTAAGCTGTCTGGATGCCAAATGCTCCCTCTTCCACAGTCCTGTGTGTTTCCACTTGGACAGTAGCAACGAGTTAACAAGCGCTTACGCAGTGGTTCCCGGATGGTACGGGGTTTTCATGTATTAACTCAGCCCTCAGAACAACCCCGTGACAAAGGCACTTGTCATCCCCATTTTATAGATGTTGAAACTGAGGCACAGAGACATGAAGCAATTTGGTCTGTTTCATATGAACCCAAAGTCGTATGGCTGGCGAGTGTCAGAGCTGGGGTTTGACCCCAGACAGTCTGAGTCCAGAGGCGGGACGTAACTGTGACAGCGCATTGCCTGTATTCAACTGTTTCCTGCTCTGAATTCCCTTCTGTATGTTGACATTAGACACCACGTCTACTTTGTTCCTCTAGATCCCCAGCACTTGGTGTGGTACCTGGTGCGTCACAAGTGTTTAAAATAAACATGCAGAGACTTGCCGATTGCAGATAAAGGCAAAGTAAGATCCTGGTCAACAGATCTGGGGCCCCAAAGGACAGCAAACCTCTCGGGCTGGGAGGCCCCTGAGGAGGTCCCTAAGGAGGACTGTGGTCGAGACTTGACAAAGTTCTGCTGGCCGGAGAGATTTAGATTAGTTCAGGAAAATAGCATTTTTTAAAAAGATTTTATTCATTCATGAGAGACACAGAGAGGCAGAGACACGGGCAGAGGGAGAAGCAGGCTCCATGCAGGGAGCCCGATGCGGGACTCGATCCTGGGTCCCCGGGATCACACCCTGAGCCGAAGGCAGATGCTCGACCCCTGAGCCCCGATAATTAGTCTTAATCTGGATATTAGAGGGGTACTTGGAGGATCCTTGACCTTACTAACATTTTTTGGCGTGTGGATGTGTCCTCCAGACGGGCTCTGGAGACCCCCACGGGCTGCATGTCCTCTCGACGGCTTTTCGGCGTGGCCTGGAGGCTGCGCAGCGGATGCCACAGCCAGGCCCAGGCACATGGCCACCTGCTGCTGAGCTCTGTGGCCCCATCCGGGAGGCCCTTCCTTCCCCGAAGGGCCCTCCTCCCGGCACCCCGAGGGCTCCAGCTGCCTCTGGACCTGTCCCCTCCCCGGCTAAAGAACTTGCTCTGAAAACAGCTCACAGTGGTGGCCGAGGGGCTGCGCAGAGCCTGTGGCGGAGCTGGCCGGGGCCGCCGGGGCCTCCCGCACCCCTGGGCCTCAGAGCGGGGCCCCCACCCCTCGGCTGCCCTCTCCTCCACCTCCTCCTGCCAGCCGGGAGCCTAAGCCTCTCACGGAGAAACCCTTTCTTTTTTAAAAAATGACTCCTCTAAGGTTTTGTCTCGTGCTCAAGGCCAGAGGCAGCTCTGTGGACGGGGGCAGCGGGAGCCCGTCGGAGCCGCCGTCGCCTTCCCGTCACCCTTGTGCCCTCACTGAGCCCCTTGCGGCGGGGCGAGGCCCATAGGGCCGCTTGGGGTAACCCAAGGGAACGGCTCGGGAACAGGCCGGACCAGGAGCTACCGGCCGCAGAGCTGGAAGCAGTGAGGGAGGCCGATGGCTGGAGAGGACACTTCTGGGGAGGGGGCACCTCATGAGAAGGGGCGGCCAGGGAGGGAGAGCTGGGGGTGGGGGGCCAGACTGAGCGGGGAGCGCGAGCAGGGCCTGGGATGCAACAGACCTTTATTCAAGGAATACGATGAAGGCTGGCGGCTGCAGCAGCAGCTCTCCGTGGACCCGTAGACCCGCAGCATCAGTATCGCCAGAGAACAGGCTAGAAATGCAGATTCTCAGGCCCACCGAGTCAGGGGGTGGGGCCCAGCCAGCCCTCTGGGTGACCGTGACACACGTCAGGGTCAGGAGCCCACTGGGCTGGGGCGTAGTGAGCAGTGACCTCTGGGACGGCCAGGGGAGGGACCACAGCACCTTTAGCTGTTAAGTTCTAGAGAGTCCCCGAAGGATCTTCAGCACTCGGACCACACGATGTGATCTTTAATTTTCAATTCCTCTGGCTGCTGTGTGGGGAAGTGATGGAGGGGTAGGGGGTGCAGACAAGGGGAGATGGGAGACCGGGCAGGAGGCCGTTGACCACTATCCCTAGCACCTAGAACATTGCCTTTCCACAACAGGCAATGTGGATAGATGTTTAGGAAATCTTTATTGACGGAATGATCACGGTGTAGACTGCTACTCCTCGCAGGGCATCCTGTAGTTCCATTCTGAGCATTTGCCACATTTGGAAGTGAGTGACTTTGTGCATAATTGTTGGTATGTCTCTGCTGCTCTGCTGTGGTTTCTACAAGGCCAGAACCGGTACCAGGCACAGAGGAATATTTGTCAAATGAGTAAGCGAATGTCACCGCAGCATCACTATGAACGGGCCCTAATATTATTCCCATTTTGCAAGAGGTGAAACATTATAAAGGGTAAGTAAGTTGTCTTCCTCCCAGAGCCCGAGGCGTAGGCTCGATTCTGAAGCCAAGCTCTTCAGGACTATGTTAACTCCTCCCTCCTTTGTCCTTTTACCTTTGTGCCGCTTCAGAACAATCACCAGTAGAATTCCAGGGTAATGTCTGTGCGGGTGAAAACAGTCCTCTGAGAACGGTTCTCAGCTTCCAGCAACTGCACCAGAGCCACAACATCAAAAGGCCGGGATATTTGGGGGCCTGCCGGGTTGCCATGGTGTTTGACCTATTGAAGGCAGAGGCATCCTCGGGGCTGCGGCTGAGGCCTGAGTGTGCATATTCATGGTGGGGCCGGCCCTGCAGAGGGGGAAGGGAGGAGGCCCAGACAGGCAGCAGTGCCAGCAGCTCCTGATGGCCAGGGCTGGAGTACTCAGAAGTGTGCTGGGGTGATTTGAGCAACCTGGATGCTCCTGTCAGCTCCTCCCAACCAGGTGAGGGCCCAGCTCTGGAGATCACAATCAGAAGGTCTGCTGCTGTAGGAAGAAAAAGGAAAGTAAAACAACATGCATTTCAAGGATACATGTGACATCCCGGGTGTTGCTGGGCTATTCCCTAATGGGATCACAAGTCACATCAGCTAGTTAAGAGCACCTACCGTGTCCCAGGTGCCACAGTGGGTCTACTGGCACTATTTCATCCTCCAATACCTTTGAGAGGTACTAATAATGATTATCAATAAGTAACATCGATTGTGCGCAACAACTTGTAAAGTAGCTGTTACACCGCAGACAAGGTTCCTGGGGCTGGAGAGCAGAGGAGGAGCCTACCTGGCCTCTCAGGTGGAAGTATCGGAGAGAGACCTGCTCTGCCCCGCAACAGAGCGCCGCTCCCTGCTCCACCCCAAGCCCTCCCCTCCGGGCAGTCTTCTGGGATGGCTTGGCCGGCCTGCTTCCGTGATCTCTCCAGGCCAGAGACGGGAGGAGAGTCAGAGATGAACTCAAGACCTTTCAGACCAAAGTGCCTGTCGTCCTGTCCTCTGATGTGCCCTTTCTCTTGTCGCTTCTCCAGGACTCAGCTCTTCTGTAAAATGTGATCAAGGCAGGGGTTGCTCAGGAGACTTATTAGGTCCTTTCATTTATCAAAAATAGTTGTGGAGCTTCTACTATGTGCTAGACCCTGTTCAAAGCTCTGGGGATTAGAGGGGGACATGAAACAGATAACATCTCAGCTCTCATAGAATTCATGTTCCTATACGGGAGGAGTATAAGCAAAAGGTGAATAAGATGGAAGAGAAGGAAAACAGTGCTGTCCCCCCGCCCCCATCGTTCTGGGGAGTAATGCTAAACCCCGGGGAGAAACCAAAGTCAGAGGACATGATAGGAAAGGCTGTGTGGGGTGGGGGCTGCCTGGGACTGGGTGGAGGGGAAGCCTGTCTCTAGGAGGCAAGAAGCAGCCAGTACTGTGAAGACCTAGGTGCCAGGCAGAGGAGGAGCAAGGGTCGATGCTCTGAGGCTGGCTGAGTAGGAGGCCGGAAGCAGTAGTCATATCACTGGGAAGAGTGAGGGAGGAGATGGACAGAGCCAGCTCCTGGAAGGCCTTGTTGGCTCTGGTGAGTTTGGGTTTCATTTTAATTAGGATGGGAGGCCATTTGAGAGATTTAAAAGCAGCGAATGACACCCTCTGATTTGCATTTTTAAAAGGTCACTTGGGCTACCACAGGAAGGAGAAATTATAGGGGGTGGGGGTGGGGGTGGGGGCAGGAAGGCCAGTCATCCCTGCAGGAGATGTCCCCAGCTAGGGTACAACAGGCAATGTGGAGAGAAGACGGATTTTATGATAACTTCTAGGGCAGGAGTGTACTGGGCAGTGGGGGGAACAGAGAAGGGTGTGATGAGGCTCCTGCCCTAAAGGACCGTACAGACCAGTTGCAACTTGTGTTTTATCCCCATGAAATAATGATACAGAATTGAAGAGAAGGAAACGCAGGAGTGGGTGGTGGGGAGCATGGAATAAATAGTCCACAGGTGAGTGAGGAATTAGAGAAGGAAGGCAGGCAGGCAGGCAGGCAGGCAGGGAGTCTTCCCTTCCAGGCCCACTTGCCTCCTTTCTGCTCCTTTCTGGCCCCACAGCTCCTGTCTGGTCTCCTGTCTCCCTGATGGTTTGGTGACAGGTATGGCACCTGCGTGCCAGGCATCCTGCTCTCGTCCAGTCTGCAAGCCCAGCCAGATGAGAGCACCCGGGAGGCGGAAGCTTCGTAGGAAGAGGAGGCCCTGCGGTGGCCTTCGGGCCTGGTGCCTGTGGCTGTCATCCAAGGAGTGGCTCATGCCCTGCTCCTAAAGCATGCAGCTGGGAGCAGAGGGTGTTTATGCTGAGGAGTCGAGGGGACGTGCAGGTGACCAGCAGCTGTGGCTGCTCTCAAGGCCCCTTCCTGTGGAAGTCAGGTCCGAATGGTGGGAGGCCTCCACTTGTGCACAGAATTCACCAAAGCCTTCCTGTACCTGCGCATGCCCCTGAAACCTGCCCGGGAACATTTCATGGCTCCCTGTGTCCTGCAGATGAGACATAGATTGCACTTGGTATGTATCAAGCATTGTGCTAAGTGCTTGTGTCTGTTAACTTATTTAATCCTTACAACGAGCCTTTAAAGTAGAATCTGTTGTCACCACTGATTTATAGAACAGGAAACCAAGGCACAGAGTGGTTAAGATGTTTAAGTCCCACAGCTACTAAGAGGCAGAGTCAGGATTTAAACCCAAGAAGTCTGCGCCCGAGCCCCCATGTACACTAGCTACACTAGTTCTCTATGCACAGCAAATGAAGAATAGAGCCCAGAGTCCTCTCTTGGTGCTACTCTATGCTCCTTGGTCCCTCATGCCACCTTCCAGTCACATCTCCCACCTCTGAAAGGCAATCTTCCACACAGTGGGTGGTTTTATGCATTCAGATGCCGAGATGCAGGAGTGCAGATTCAAGTCCTGACCTAGCCTCCCTAGGGAGGTGCCTCGCTAGCGGGGTGCCGGGGTGAGGGGAGGGGCAGGTTACTCGGGCAGAGGGCAGCTTGGCCTTTGGCAGGGAGAGGCTGGAGTGTGTGAATACAGGTGATGACACTGGTGCCGCAGGGGGGACGGGAAGCCATAGGCAAAGAGCCTGGAAAGGTAGGCCGGGCTCCCTTCATTCCGTCTTCAGGGTCCCTCCGAGATGGAATTTCATGCTAAAGGCAGAGAAGAGCCATGTCAATCTTAGCTCCCAGTTTCTAAGGAGGCTTCCAGTTATCAGTTATGAGAAAGTCCAACCCAAACTAGCTTCAGCATAAGGAGAAATATCCAGGGATAAAGGAGTTTCAGGCCAGGCTAGATCCAGAGGTGACACACCGTGTCATCAAGAGTGTGCATCTCCTCTCCGCAGGCTGCACTGTCTTACACAGTCTCCCCTGGGGTGACAAGGGAACTGTCAATGGCCCTGTCCTTAAAATTACCAAGAACAGAGAAGGCTTTTGCCTGAGCCCGGTCCTGGGTTAGCTCTGGGGCTGGGATTGGCGTGGTTTAGGTAACTCGCCCATACCTGAACCTGTCGCTGTGGCTTGCGGGGTGTGGTGCTCTGGTTGGCCAGGCCCGGTCACAGGCTCACCCCGAGGGGGCAGGACAGCCACCTCTATTACCAGGAGAAGGACAAATGACGGCAGCAAATACAACAGATGTCTCCAGACAGCCTTGTTCAAGCAAACGAGTGGTGAAATCAAGAAATATTTTAGAAAGATCGCTTTGATGGTGGCATGAAAATGGGCCGGGGCAGGGAGATGGCGGGGCGGGGCGGGGTGGGTGGGAATCTTCTTGTGCTTGAGAGTCCTGTTGGGTATGAATGTTGGAAATACTGTTTGCGTCTAGGCTGAGGAGAGCCTGAAGCCAGGCTGAGGATTTTAGGCATCATTCTCTAAGTGCTCGGGAGCCATAGAATGCTTTTGAGCAAGAGAGGGCGATAGCCTGAATTGTGCTTTAGAATGATGAAAACCACATAACCTAGAGGGCGGGTTGGAAGTGGGAAGGGGAAGACCTTCCAACATTCTGATCCGGGTGGTGTAGTAGAGAAAGCAAGAGAAGGCTCAGAGAGTGGGATTAAAGTCTGGCTCCTCCACTTTTAAGCTGTGTGACCCTGGGCCAAATGCTCACCCTTCCTTTCCTTCAGTTTTCTTACCTGGAAAATGAGATAAAACCTCGATCTGAACAGAATATCGTGATTTGCCAAATTTCTGCAAGCACCTGGCACGGAGCGCTGCACGCCGCCAGCATGCAGCAAATACTGGTTTCTTTTCTCTCCCCTCTTCCTCTTCCTGTGATCGATTAGGCCGAGGAGTTTGAGGAAGCAGGTACCGACCTAGAGTGTGCGCTTGGGCTTCGAAGCCAGCGGCCTGGACCAAATCCAGCCTCCCTGTTTACCAGCTGTGGGGCCGCGGCCAATGGGTCGACCTCTCTGAGCCTCTGTCCTCATCTGGAAACTTAATTCACAACAAAGAGAGCTCAGCGTGCTGCCTGCCTGGCACGTAGTGGGTGACCCCCAGATAGCAGTGGTTAGAAATCATCTTTTAAAACAATTGCTGGGCAGGGAGAGCAAAGATGAGCTTACTAGGAATGTGAGCATCCCACCTGGCCGCCCTACCGGAGAGACTCCCGGTTGTTCGACGGGCGGAGTTCTTGACGCTCTTCATTTCCTTCCACGTGCAACAGAGGGATTTGAGACTTGCAGCGTTCTTCGGATGGGATTCATAATTTCGGGTCCTTAGAATTAAATTCGGGTCTGATTTTCCAGGAGGGGGCGATTAGCAACTGCAGCGGCTTCCGTCTGCAGAGTTCAGGTGCTGTGATTTTAATTTGTAACCAGCACCTTCCCATTTGGCTCCCTCGCAGCCATCTGGTCCCTTTAGTGGAGATCTGTTTTGTTGGCAACTACCGTGCTGAGTAAATGCCACGGGAAAGTCGAAATTCACCCGTCAGAGCTCAGGGCGCCAGGAGATTGCCTTTCTTAGCCCCCACAGAATGATCATCTCCGACCTGGCCTCCCCCCTCCCTGGTCCATCGCCAACACCCCTGCGTGGGGATTTTCTAGCGCTATGATTATTTTATTGCCAGGAAGCAGAGTAATTATAACTTTCGGAGGGATTTCCTAGGAAAAGATGCACTCAGATTTATGCATAAGCACATATGAAGGAAGAGGTTTGGGATTTGAGCATTTTATGTGGTTTTAGACGCGAACATGAATTTCACTTCGCATAAAATAGTTCGTAATTGTCTACCTGGTGCACTTTGTTAATGATGATGAGGAGGAGGAGGAGGAGAGCTACCAGTAAAGGAGAACCCGTGCAACAGGCAATGTGGCGGGTATTTCACAAACATCTCTTCTGAGCAGCACAGCTTGGAAGGGACTGCTTGGATCATTGTTTCTTTTCAAACCGTAGCTGGAGATCCACTCATGGGTCATGAAATCAATCTAAAGGACTGGAACCAGCAATTTAAAAAATGAAATGGAGCAAAATGATAGGAAGCAGAAGGGCAAATATCAGAAAGCATTGCAAGTAGCAAGGGGAAGAATGTTACGTGAAACTTGTGTCTCAGTTATGAATATAACGTGTGCGTGTTCGAGTACTAGGTTATGACGGCAAATACATTTTTTACTGGGGGCTGGGTGAGAAAAGTGTGAACGTAATGGGCCTATTCTAGTGCTTCTCAAGCTTTCGTGTACGTCAGAATCTCCTGGGGGCCTGCTAAAGCGGCATGCTCCATCCTATCCCTATCATTTCTGATTAAATAGGCCTGAGTGGGGCCTAAAAATTTGTTAACATGTTTTCAGGTGCTGCTCTGCTGCTCATGCCAAGTTACTGGCCTAATTATCCCCATCTCGTAAGGTGAGAGAGGAGGCTGAAATTCAGAGAAAGTCAGTCACCCACCATGGTCCACAGTTGGTACAGTTAAGAGCTAGGATGCAGACCCAATCTGCAGGACCCCAAAACGGTAAACCGTGCTGTCCTTACTTTGGGTTTGGAAATAATCCGTCTTCAGTGATTAGGATCTGGCAAGAATTCCTCTCCGTATATTTTGTGTGCGTTTGCATTTTCTAAGTCCCATATAAATAGCCTAAGATAGAACAAACATGGCATTTGCAAGCCCAACCCCCTCATCATTTAGATGAGCGCCTTAATACCCAGAATGGGGGAGTGAATTGGTATAGCAGATGGTCTTAGACCACTGGCAAATGTTTCTTGAGCACCTACTCCGTTTCACACACCGTCCTATGTGTGCCAAAGCCACAAAGCTGAACATGGCCCTACCCCTGCCTTTAGGCAGCTCCCAGGGTAATGTCACCTGGCACATCTGGCTCCAGTCTCTGAACCCTGGGCCCGTGGGTTAACTGATTGTTGTATCCTGTCACAGCTCCACGTGCAGCCTTAGCATCAGTCTCGACACGACAGTTTGGGCAGTGCTACCCAGCAGATGGAGTGGGCATAAGCCAGCGCTTTCTCTGCCTTCCTTAGATTAGTGAGTGAGACCTAGAAGTGGACAATTTATGGGATGTGTGAAAATGTCACTGGGAGAGTACAGAGGTTCTCCAGGAGCTGGGTGATGGTTGCTTAATTCCCCCGGGGGGAGCATGATGTGCAAGGCTTCCAGAAGGACTGAGTCTGGAAGGACAAATAGGAGCTTATGAGGTTTGAAGGAGGGGTGGTAGTCAGAGAGAAGGGAGGACAGCACTCGCTCATTTCTACACACAAAACAGACAGACAGGCAGGCAGATACCTATCTCCCTATTCCACATCCTCGTTCTGGAGGCAAGCAGGAACAAGAAGAACAAACAGTTCTTGGAGGCAAGCGTTTGGGGACCGGAAAGGATGGAGAGGGAGGAGAGAGTGCTCTTAAGATGGGGGCAGCAAGGAGGGGCCACCTGTGGACCACCTCTGTGCCCCTGGACGCCAGCTGGTGAGTGTCCCCAGCTCCCCGCAAGGCTGCCCAGTGGCCCCGGCTATGCTGCGTTAGGGGAGCAAGCTGAACCGATGCGGATTAACCTGCAGAAAAGAAGCCAACAGGCTAGAAATATTCCTGCTCTGTGTGAAAACCCCTGAATCCAGTGAGAAGATTTAAGGGATAATGGAGGCATTTCTCTATTTCATATGGTAGTAATCCAGGTCCCTCCGGATCAAGCATGGAACCTGATTAGTGCTGGGCCAAAGCAGCCCAGAGCACCCGTTTCCATCACGAGCTGACTGCAGGCTACACTCTAATGGGATTGTTTGTTTAAAAAAAAAAAATACCATCCCTGCTGGAAAAGAATGTCATTCTCATGGAGCCCAAAAGCTCTGTTGCTACTGTGAGGGGACAGGGCTGGAAAAAATATTCAAGGCCCACCCTTGGGGGTGATTGCCTTTGAATTTTGGCTGCAGAGCTTTCTGGTTAATAAGCTTTTTAGGGTTGAGGGAGTAGAAAGGAAGTGAGTGGATGTAGGGAGATATCCGCTGGCTAGAGCAGAGTGATGCAAAGAGACAGCACTCCTCTCCGTCTGGCATTCGGACTCACGCCTGCCGGACCCTGAGCAAGACCCCTCCCTTCCCTGGGCCTCAGTTTTCCACCTGCAGGACAGAGAAGTTGCAATCGTACTGTCTATGTTTCCTGCTGTCTATAATGTTCCTCGTTTAGACAGCAATTGCCTGGGAGATTTGGTTCATAGGGAGTTTGGTCAGCAAAGTTTCCAGGCTCTGTCGGTCCTCATCCATCAGACAGAGGGATGCATACAGCGAGCTCGCCTCAGCCCACATCTGCTGCTGTGATCACAAGCAAACTGTGTGGTGCGAGAAGGTTAGCCACTGCTGGCAGGTCCCGGCCGAAACGTGCGCTGTGCTCCTACAGTCGGTGTTTGGGTCTCTTAGGTCAAACTCAGAATGCACTTTCCAGGGAATATTCAACTTGGAGGTAACTTTCTTGGCCAACCTACCAAAAAAAAAAAATAAAGAAATAAAGAAAAGAAAGGAAAGAAACACACTCAAACCCCTCTTTAGCCTTTAGTGGAACTAACATAATAACATAATATTAGTTTTATGTGACTAAGCTGATAATAAAACCATTTCTGTGGAGTAGCCTGGAGCCAGGCTCTTTCATAACTAGCCTGGAATAGTACTGTTTTGATGGGGCGTCTATGGACTAGTCCGTTTCTTTGGATGGGTTTGGAATAGTGTTGATTTTGACAGGCTGGCTTGGGAATGAAACCATCTTATAGGCAGGCCCAGGAAAGCATCTATAAAATAGCATTTTCTACTTCCCTTGGGGTAAGAGGACATAGGGGTGGGGGAGTGTGTGTGTGTGTGTGTGTGTGTGTAGGGCCTATATATTTTCTCCTACAGACATGTCAACTGTGGTGACAAGGTTTGAGTGCTTCTCATTGCCCAAAGAGAAGGGAGCTCCCTGTTGGAGGGAGGACTGGCCTGCTGTGGTAGCCACAAAAGCCAACATTTCTATTTTTTTTTTAAAAAGATTTTATTTATTTATTTATGAAAGAGAGAGAGAGGCAGAGGGAGAAGCAGGCTGCATGGGGGAGCCCGACGTGGGACTCGATCCTGGGTCTCCAGGATCACGCCCTGGGCTGAAGGCGGCACTAAACCGCTGAGCCACCCGGGCTGCCCAAAAGCCAACATTTCTATTTCAAGATTTGTCTGTACCTACAGGCAGAGTAGAATCAAAGATGGTAATTGTTTCAAAAAATAAAAGAGCTTTTTTTTTCTATTAAATACCCATTATCTTTCCAAAAGATTTTAATTGTTATTAGATGAATGAAAATTTCAGATTTGTAATAAAAGACTAAGAAAGGAACTCTGGACTTTTTATGTGTTGGAAAGCTGTGAGAAGAGGAACTTGAGAGAAAGTCCCATGTGTAGGGCTTTTGAGAAAGTGACCAAACTCGAAGGATAGAAGGTGGTAGAGCGTAAAACATACTCATTTGAGGATGTGCTGTGGGCCAGCCACAATTTACACTTATTATTTCATTTTCTCCTCAGAGCCACCCTGTGATGTAGGTGTTTTATAGTTGGGGAAATTGAGGTTTAGCTCACTCGTGGTGGAGCTGCAATTCCAACCTGGCTGCCTGATTCCTTGACTCTTTCTAGTATTTTAGAATTAGAAATGGGCTTTGTCCTAAGGAATGAACCCAGAAGGTAATCAGTAGAGGGAAAATTAAACAGTCAATGCCCTTGTTGGAAGAGCACCAACTGGTCCCTGTGATGTGTGGTGCTTCCTGGAGAAACCCAGAGGTCCGGGGATGCAGGTGAATGTGAGCATCATTAAAATGTAGTTCACAGTGGAGAGTTCATTTAGTTGAATTTCTTGTTTCCATGAGAGAGTGATGATGATGATAATATTGGTGCTATGTGTGTTTGGCATTTGATTTAAATTTTTATAGCAACGTGCCAGATGGGAAGACAGGCAGCATTCATAAAAGCCTCGTTGCTGCCCTGGGTGATAGGCCAAAGCAATGAGTTAGATGATTCATTTTGTCTGTATTGGTGGGATTTCTCCTCCTGTGACCTCGCTGGGGAAAATGCATTTGCACTCGTCTACAATCCCTTGTTTCTCCCACCAAGTGCCTCTATGGTGCTCGTCCCTGAGATGCGTGGCTGGTGGTGACACACTTGGGAGGGCCGGTTACCAGTTCGGGGGTGAATGGGCTTGCCCGCAGTCCCTCCTAGCTTTTGTTTCTTTATGTCTGAGAACAAGGTAAGAGGTGTGCAGGTGCCGGAGCCAGCTGCTGCTCAGAGCAGATGAGCCTTTTCTTGGAAATCGTCCCAGCTGATGAATTGTTCGTGTGGTACAGAGAGATTCACCGGAAAATTGTCCATTCACTATGCCCACTCTTTGACTCTTGAATGCATTGGCGTTTGCTTAGCCTAAGCTCCACGTGGCTCTGAATGAGCCATGGGTGGAGCCCCGCGTAATCGGCCAGTTAGAGCAGGGAGGGCAAAGGCTGGTTATCTGGAGACATTGCACTGGGCAGAGATGCCACTTCGCTGCTTCCCCTCCAGTTATAAAACATTGTACAGAGCTTAGAAAATGCAGAAAATTACAGAGAGGAGAAGACATTCACTTCTAGTCCGCTACTCAAAAGGATTTTTTTCAATGTATTTCCTTTGTACATCTGAGAAAGTCTCTCTGTCCTTCACCCCTCTTATCCCCCATCTATTTGTTTTTCTTTCTTTCTCTTTCTTTCCTTCCTATAGCCCAAATTGGGGTCATATTGTATGTACAACTTGGTAGCTTAATATTTTCACTTAGCCATACAGCATCCATATTGTCCCATGATATTGCATTGTCTTCAGCATTCATAATTTTAATATGCCAGGTTGGAGGCTTAATTGTTAAGAATTTTTTAAATCAGAAAGGCGTAATATTCTATGAATATACCACAGTTTAAACCATTCCCTTTTGTCAGACATTTAGGCTGTTTTCAAAATAATAGTGTTTCAGTAAGCATCTTTGAACACAAATCTCAGTTGGCATTTCTGATCATGTTCTTAGGGAAGATTTTTAGAAGTGGGTAAAAACTATGAACTTCAAAGAAAGAAAAAAAGCCACTTGTGATACTCGTGGCTGACTTGCTTTCCAGGAAATTCGTACCAATTTACATTTCCTTTAGGGTCAACGAACTTGTTTCATTGTACCCAAGAGGGACACAGATTTTTTCCTGAAGAAACAGCGTTGAATTTAGAGTAAGTTGAAGGGAGAGACCTGATGTCCAGTTGCCCAAGACACATGGGAAATATTTTGTTTCTCATGAGCATCTGCAAATCTCTCAGATCTTTGAGTGGATCAGAATGACTTCTTGCCTCCAGACTCGGCACCTGCCCCTGGATGGGCAAGTGCTGGGTGAGCCTGAACTCCTTGCCCTTAGCTCTGGGCAGAGCAGCAGCAGATCTCCCCTGGTCCTCGCCCAAAAGAGCTTTTGGTCTAATGATGGAGCTCAGGCTCGCCCCAAACTGAAGAGGGCCTGCCGATGAGGATGGCATAAAGAAAGGTGCCACATGGCCATGCATGCTTGGTGGAGGCATGGGAACTCCAAGCAGGAAGAGGCCAGCGGGGGGCAAGAGTCAACAGGGAGGCCTTCCAAGAGGAGGTGGGCCATGGAGCAAAGGCACCTTGGGGTGGGCTGCAGGAACTGTGAGGGCAGAGGTGCATGGAAGGGAGTTAGCAGGTGCTGAGCTCCTCCTACAGATGGGCTGTGGGCTTGGTGGTGGAGCAGCCTCCAGAACCTCCACTCCACTACTCACTCTCTGTGTGATCTTGGACAAGTTAGTTAACTCCTCTGAGCCTCCTCATGTTTCTTATCTATAAAAATAGGGGGGGGAAAGGGGGCGCCTGGGTGGCTCAGTGGTTGAGCATCTGCCTTTGGCTCAGGGCGTGATCCCGGGATCGAGTCCCGCACCAGGATCCCCACAGGGAGCCTGCTTCTCCCTCTGCCTGTGTCTCTGCCTCTCTCTGTGTGTCTTTCATGAATAAATAAATAAAATCTTTTCTAAAAAATAGGGGAAGAAAGTTGCCTAGGGTTGTACATTAGTTTCCCAGGACTGCTATAACAATTAGCTCGGCGACTCAAAACAATGGAAATTCATTCTGGAGACTAGAGGTCCCACATCAAGGAGTTGGTAGGGCCATGCTCCCTCTGAAGCCTCTCAGGGAGGATCTTTCCTTTCCTCTTCCAGTTTCTGGGATTCCAGGCCCTTCATGGCCTGTGACAGCATAACTTCGATCTGCCTCTGCCCCCTCTCTGGACGTCCCTGTGTCTTCACGTGTCCCTTTCCTCTCTGGATCTCTCTCTCCTCTTCTTAGAAAGGCACCATCCACTGAGGGCACATCCACCTCCAAAATACCCACATCTTAACTGATTATAGCTACAATGACCCTATTTCCAAATAAGGTCATATTCTGAGATACTGGGGTTTAGGACCTCATGGTATTTTAGCAATGACAGGTGTTTTCTGTGTTTGGGATTCTCTACCTATTATCCAAAATAAGTAGAGGAACACCTTTCATAATATATTTAATGGAAAAGTGCTCACTTCTAGAGGTTTAACACAGAAGTCATATATTCTCTCCTCAGCACGTCTTTTTTGGGGACACAATTTAACCCATTACAGGTTGGTTAGGAGGACTGAGTTGACATAAAACTCATAGTCCAGTGGCAGGCTGCAGTAAAGCGAAAAAATTGGAAGCCATCATTGGAAGCTGTGATTCCTGTTGCCATGTAGCTAGGCCTATCTCTGTTGTTATTGCATTTTGGGGTAGCTATTTGTCCCCCCTTTTTTGAAGAGGAAATTGAGGTGCAAAGAGGTGATGTGAAATACAGATCCTGTAATGGTTGGATGCAGAGATTGAGGAGGCAAAGAGCTGCAGTTTGAATGTTCACATACGATGTCAGTGACCTTGGAGCAGCATAACAGGGATGATCAAACTTGACTGTAGGCTGGTCATGAGTTCCCCTGAGGCTCAAATGAGAGAACTTCACGTAATGCTCCTAGCATAGTCCCTGGCATGTGGAAAGTACTCAAAAGCTGGTAGTCATTTTGTTCAAGTGGCAGAGCTGGGACCACACACCCCAGACAAGTGCAATGTCCAACTTTCACCCTTTCCAGGGAACCCACTGCATCCCCAAAATTGGTGACTGTTCCCCTGGCTCTGGTTCTGGTTTTGGTCCCAAGGATGCCTGTGTGTGAATGTGAGTCCAGAAAAAGCTGAGGCAGGCCCCTCCATATCCGGGATGAGGCAAAAGAGGTGGGGAGGCCTTCTCTTCAGAATATGGTCTAGGGCCTTTTCTATCAACTTCATGAGGGTGGGGTGAAAGATAGCACAGGGCTTAAAAGATTGGCCTCTGGCTTCCAGAGGACTGAGTGTTCGCTGCTATCTCTTCCAGACTGGGCAGGAAAGACCCACCATTCCTAGGGCCCAGTTCCACTGACCCTGCTAATAAAGCCATCTGGTCAACCTCATGTGGCCAGTGGTGTTGGTTCCTGTGTTCTCTCATCTCCAGCACCTCTCATCTCACCTTACCGGGTGGACTGCCACCTGCTTGCAGGATCCTGGCCGGCCTTTTTTTGGCACACTTGGCAGGCACTAGAAAGAATAGGTGAAAAAAGGAAGAAAACCGTGGAGATCCAAAAGCTATTTTCCTGATCCGGCCACATTTGTTTCTGGCTGTCCTGCATTCAACCTGTTCTATACCTTCTTATGAGACCACTTTTAGTTATATTTTTTTTCTTGCCATATTGAATTTTTCCGACTAGGCAACTCTGGCCAGCTGTGCTAAAGCCCTCTGAGAGGCTCTTACTTTGGTTCTCTGTCTTTTTAGAAGGAGGCACGAATGCAAAATAAGGCAGGCCCTGTGCCTTGTCTGTCACCTCAGTATCTTTATTAACGCTAAGAGAGGAGGGTTGCCAGATGACCTCGAGGTAGCTTGACACTGAGCTTGCCTCTGGCTAGAGGGTCAGCCCAGGCCATACCAGGTAGCCCTTACAGGGGTTTATGGGGGTTTGTTTCTGCAGACATTTCCTGTCCCCCTTGAGTGGAGGTAGGGGTGACAGACCCAGAGGGGCCAATGAATCAGTGTTGGCCGAGCCATGGGGCTTCCAAGAGCTGTTGGTTGCTGTGATGACCTCCTGGAGGTTTCTGGACTGTTCCCTAGACAGCCTCCAGGAAAGTCAGAATGACTCCAGTGATGTTTCTGTGCTATAAACTCCCTGCAGTCTTGGAAGCGTCAATGAGGGTTCCTGTAGGAAGGGGGCGGCACACTGGGAAGAAGTGATTGGAGGGGGCTTAACTGAGGGGCTGTTTACAAAGGCCTGGGTAGGGATAAGGGAACCAACAGGAACCAAAAAAGCAGGAGCTATTCTAGCCTCTAGGAGGGAATTGAGGGGAGAGATCTCTAGCCCTGGGCAGGGGCTGCCCCAGAGCATCCCTAGCCTTGGGCAGGAGTAGGAGACAGCTCGGCAAGGAGGGAGCTGGGGAATAACTCCTTGGTCTCTTCTCTCCCTCTTCTCATGTTAGTCGGTGCTCTCACTGACCTAGAGGGCGAGGGAGACTGGGTAAGGCAGTCTGCAGTCTCCTGAACCACCAAACTAGGCAGGTGCAGACTGGATCAGGTGGGGGTGGCGGGGCAAAGGAGAAAATCAGCCACCACCCCTCACCCCAAAGTCTCTGGTTTTAATGAATGTCATTTGCCCTTGCTTTGAAACTTGCCTCGTATCTCTCTTTCCCCTTGGCCTTTCTCTGGATGACTTTCCTAGCACCCATGGCTGCCTCCTCGTGATATCAGTGTCCTTTTGAACACTGCTCTATGGGAGCGATAGGGCTCCGTGCAAAGCACTCACACCAAGGAGTCAGTTGGTTCCTCTGTGCAAGTCACTTAACCTTTCCAAGTCGCCGTTTGTCTGTAGATTGGAGATAGTGCTACCTTCCGCTGCAGGTGGTTGGGATGAGGAAATGTTTATAATGCCCTCAGCCAGTGCCTGGCATGTGGTCAGTGCCCGTCAAGTAGCAGCATTAATAGTTGGCAACAGCAACAACTATTTCTTGAGCACTTACTCTGTACTGGGCATATGCTATGGATTTGAGGACCATCTGTGGATTGAGTTCTCTCTGGTGGACGAGGGCCTCTTTCCATCACGACTTTATCCATGCAGGACGTGAGGGGTAGAGATTAAGCAGCTGTCCGTAGTCATGCTGAGAGGAAATGAGAAAGCTGACCTCAGGACTTTATTCTTATAACCCTTACCCTGAGGGCGCCTGGGTGGTGCAGTGGTTGAGTGTCTGCCTTCAGCTCAGGTCATGATCCCAGGGTCCTGGGATTGAGTCTTGCATCAGGCTCACCTGCTTCTCCCTCTGCCTACTTCTCTGCCTCTCTCGATGTTTCTCATGAATTTAAAAACAAAAACAAAAAAAAAAACCCTTACCCTCTGCTGCTTCTCAATAGTGAATACATAACCATCCTCATCCTCACTAGGTATTCACCTTTGATTTTTCAATTAGCAAACAGTTAGCATGAGGAGGGCATTGCTAAGCTCAGTGAGTGAACCTGGTAGTATTATAGCCTTTGCTGTGCCTGGTGGGGGCTGCCCTGGTACCCATCTATCTGGCTTCCAGAGTTACTAGAAGCTTTTCCACTGCCACCTTCATTCTGCTTCTCTTCCCATAGGTGCTGTCCTCAGATCCTCCCTCCTACAGGTACCTTCACTGAATACCAGTTAGACCTGCCAGATTCCCGTATCTGTTGAAATAAAAAATGAAGTTCAAGGGGTAAAGAGTGCTTTGCTTTTAAACTTAATCTTGAATTCCTCCCCCTTTCCTAGATCTTGGCTCTGCTCCCGGCGTGGTTCTCATCCGTGTGTGGTGGGCAAGTCTCTTTTCATCTCTGGTTCTCGATTTGTCTGTCTATAGAATGGGGGCATTGGCTAGCCCCTTCAGCTCCAACATTCTATGGCAAGCTGAGAGTGTGGAGGAGAAATGGGAGGCAGTGAGGCCAGATGGCATAGTGGATAAGCACACGGATTCCAAAGCCAGGCTTTTGAGTCAGATCTCAGCTCCAACTGTACTTGCTCTGTGCTCTCAGTGCTTAGTTTCCTTATCTGTAAAGTGGGGGGTAATTGGAACATTTACCTTATAGTGTCATCCTGAAAATTCAGTAGCTGATATATGCAAAGTGCTTAATATAATACCTAACATAGATGCAGCATGTAAGTGTGAGCTATTGATGTTAGTAGTCGTAATACCACTGTTATTATTGAGTCCAGGGCCACATAGGACTGACCTGGAGCCTCACTCGGTCAGCCCCAGCAAACTCATCAATCACTCTGGAACCCGATATCCCTATCCATGGTCAGACCTAGGTCTCACAGAGTGTCAGGAAGAGTAAATAGGATGTTATTTGTGAGTGTCTGGCTCATAATAGGACTTCAGTCAGTACTGCCACCTCCCTCCCATGACGCTTTCTCCAAGGCCCTTGCTTCTCAGTCAGCTGAGGCTGTGGTGTTCATAAACTCAGTGGTTCCTGCAGGGCAGTTGAAGCTCTGCCTGAAGTTTCAATGGTGAAACTATCCTTGAGGCAGCCGAGCCTGGGGCCCCCTGATGTGGGGCCCCCCAGCAGCTCGGCTGTGTGGCTCACACAAGCACCACAGATAACCGGAGGCTTTCCAGGTCTGGGTGCAGGGCCCACCCTTTGTGCTGCAGGGCAGTAGCCTCCATTTTCCAGATGAGAAGACCGAGGACTCATGGAAATCTTCCCAGGGCTCCCGAGGGAGCATCCTAGCTAGGATTGGAGCCAAGCTTTCAGAGTTTGGTGTTCTGGCTCAGACCCATATTTGCATCTTTGGTCCTGATTCTCCGGGCTATGTTTTTTGAGATCAGAGCCAGCTGAATCTGCAAGCTAATGTGGCTTGGTGGGTCTATTTCCTGCCAAGTTAGGCTTGCTTTGTTTATGCATCTGACCGAATCTTTAACCATTGCTAGAATTCTTGCAGATAGGTCAGAAATGGGCCCAGGTTGGAGGGTACAGAGAGCTCAGTTGAAAGTCATTTCTGTGAAGTGGACATGCTCATACTCTGCAGAGAGGTGTATAAATTGGCACAGGCATGGGTGAAGGGGGTGCGGCCAAATAGTACTATAGCTATTAAACTTATTTTAAACTTGTTTAAAAGTGCCTACCCAATGACTTTGTACCTTAATATATACTTTAAGCTGTTTTTCAGAGAAACTTCAAATAAAATGGATCTAAATAGCACTCATGTTCACTTTTCTTTCCTACAAAAGTCTGAAATGATCCCTTTATGGGTGGACCTGCTGGGTCCTGTTGGCCAAAACCTGGTCGCTTGCACTTAGCTGTGCTCAGACCTGAGAAATGGAATTGCTGTTCTAGAAGTGGACACGGTGGAGGCTCTATGGCCCGGGTCCCCTTGCCAGGGCTGACATAGCCTTCCCCAGCTGCTGCGAGTGTCGGGGACTGATGGTACCCAGTGGTGTCTCTCTGGTCATTGCCCAGAGTTGCAGGGAACCATCTTGCCCAAGATTTTACCCCTTCGAAAAAGGGAGGCTATTTTGCCAATAATTTGATTATGCAGGCTTAAAAGGTTCTGGCCTCCTTGATAACTCTGGAGGGTCCTTCCTTCCAGCTCCAGAGGACCTGTCGGGGTCCACAGGGGCCCAGTTGAAAGGGCACCGCAGGCCCAGTCTCACCCTCCTCACTTCCTACAGATGGCCCTCCCTAGAGCACATCCCAGGGCAGTAACCTACACCAGAGACAGTTTCAGGGAACCCAAATTAAGAAATCTGTGTTTTAAACCATATGAGAGGTGGAAGGATGTCAGCAGCAAGTAGTCCTTGTCACCTGCTACAATCCCACTTCTCACATCAGCTCTGAAAAAAAACACTTGCAAATGAGCCCCAGGAAGCAACACAGTGTGGTTGGTGAGAGCAAAATCAGTGAACAGCTAACGAATCCCGGCATAGCTGTACTATGGAGCGTGTTAAGGAGACTGAGAAAGTTCTAGATTTGCTGCATTCTATATTCCCCAAGAGTTTATTGAGTATAAGAAGTAAATTGTGGAAATATATACACACAATATGATTATCATTTTATTAAAAAAATGACACACACTACACAAATGCGTAGCCATGGAATTATAAATGTTCAGAAAAACAGTGGAAGATTACCGTAGAAGCTTCTCGGAGTGGTTGACTTTGGGAAGGAGAGGAGAGAGTCGCGTGTGTGAGTGTAGGGGCGGGGTGAGGAGATGGAGTAGGGTGACGTAAGGAGCTTTAAGCTTTATCTGTCGTGTTTTGTAAAAAGAATACATTAGCATACATACATGGCTTATTTATTTCATTAGAATATTTTAAAGATTCTGTTTATTTGAGAGAAAGATAGCGAGTGAGAGAGCACAAGTGAAGGGGGGTGGGCAGCGGGAGAGGGCCAAGCTGACTGCCTGCTGAGCTGGGAGCCCGATGCAGGGCTCGATCCCAGGACCCCGGGGTCACGATCTGAGCCAAAGCCATCTGAGCCACCCAGGTGCCCGGTTTTGTTAGAAATTCATATTTAGGGGCACCTGGGTGGCTCAGCAGTTGAGCGTCTGCCTTTAGCCCAGGGCGTGATCCTGGAGACCCGGGATCGAGTCCCACGTCGGGCTCCCTGCATGGAGCCTGCTTTTCCCTCTGCCTGTGTCTCTGCCTCTCTCTCTGTGTCTCTCATGAATAAATAAATAAAATCTTTAAAAAATTAAAAAAGAAAGAAATTCATATATAAAAAAATAAAAAGAAATCCATCCTCAGTCATGAGGATCACAGTCCAAGTCATCTCCTGAGGACGGATGAGAAAAAGCCAGCTTTGCTTTCCAAAGAAAATCCTTTATTTTCATTTCAAGAGGCCTTGAGATGGTGGCTAAATCACTGTACCTCTGTAGCCTCAGTTTCCCCATCTGTGAAACGGCAGCCACAAGCCTCCTCTCCTAAGTTGCAAGGTCGAGGAAGGTGGTATTTAGGAAGCCGTTAGTGCACACCGTGAAGAAGGAGCCAACAGACTTCAAGCAGGGAGCGCCCTGCGTCTGGAGAGAGCAGCCTGGCCGTTCTTGACAGAGGGTCAGGCTGGCCAAATGCACAACGGGCTGGCCCAGCCCGAGTGGCCAGTGGCCAGCGGCGTAGACGACGTTCCGCTGGGCCCTGGGGCAGCAGCCACGGGCACCGGGAGGGCTGCCTTCCCTGCTCGCAGCCGCCACAGACTGTTCCAGAACGCTCCAGGTGTTCTGGGACTGGGCCTCGGTTTCTGGGGTATGAGCAGCGGCTTGTGTAGCTGCCGAGGATGTATTTTGTATTATGTCAAAGGGTTCGGGTGGTTTTTCTGTGCTCTTCTTTCTCAGAACGAAGAGGACAAAGCCTCCCTCTCAGCGAAGCCCAGCAGACCAGAAAGGCTTTGAAATCATGAAATGCAAATTCTGGCTGCTTTTGAACCGTGTTGAAGGCGGAGCTGCTGAATTAAATTAACATGGCCCATAAATACAGAGGTTACAAAATGGGAAACCAAGTGCTCAGAGCCTTTTGTCCCCAGGAAAAATAATCACAGGACAATGATCTATTTTGTTTGGATTACAGGCCGGGCCGATATTACATTAGCTCAAACCTGGCAATATTTATGTTGAAAACTGCTGCTTGCCGAGTACTGTTGTCCCCGTTTATCTCCGTGGGGAATCCCTCCAAGCAAAGCAAGCTGGCAAGGGAAACCCTTGCCTCCTGCTGACCCGCCTGGCTCTGCCCACGCTGCCTGAGCGCTGTCTGCACGGCGACAGGGACGGAGACGGGAGGAGAAGGCTCCAGCTCAGACAAACTGGGGACCGATGGGCAAAAAAAAAAAAAAAAAATCAGCCTGCAAAGGAAATCATACCGTGTAAGTCTGTCTATCCTGGTTCTCTTGAGAAATCAGGACAGCACCAACAGTTGACCCACGCTCTCGCGTGGCCGTATCACAGGAGCCCAAGCGTGGCTGTACCTGAGGCCAGGGCATTCGTGTTAGCCGCAGTCTCTACCACTCCCCTTTACTCCCCAGCCCTCAGGTGAATGCCAGCTGCCATTCCGAGCATATCACTCTTGTGCTGTGATTTATCATTGTTGCCTCAAATATTTATTTAGGCAAGCCCATGGCATGCTAAAATGTGAGGTGGTGTGAGTTAGACCGTCCGGAGGCCTTTGTCTCATAGCCCGCTTTACCCCACGGGTGCTTGCGTTGCCCGAGGGGTACTGAGCTACTGCGGAAGCCGCTAGGCCTGGACATCGGGCTAAGTTCTTCACCAGCTGATCGCAGGCAAGCAGCCTCTCTGCTCCCCCACTTTGGGTTCCAGTGTCCCCGTATGTAAAAAGAAAGAGCATCCCAAACTGGATGGAACTGCCTTCCAAGTAGCATTAGCTCTGTGGGACATAAATAGGGTTCCGTGACCCAGTGTACTGGGAAGTGCTGTTAGACAAAGTAAGTTCGGTGAGTCCCCAGACACGGGCCTTTCCAGAGCTCTGAACGCCGTGATGTGCATCAGTTTCCCAAATGAACTGACCTCGGAAGCACCCTTGGGTGCTTGGAGCACCCTGGGTCACGAGAGTTCTGTGGCTTGGAGCCTAGCCATGGGAAGGAGGATGGCCAAGGGCCTGCCGGGCAGGGAGGCTCGGTGCCCGGGTTTGGCTCGCCCGGGCCTCGGCCAACATCAGGGCACCCTGCCCGGGACCAGCAGGCCGCGTAGCTTCCATCGTCCTGCTCCCGGTTTCCCAGTGGCCATCAGGGAGTCTGGAAGGTAGAAATCCTCACCCTCCCATCAAGCCGCGTTCCTCAGGGGCCTTCGCTCCCGCTCTGCGCCACAGTAGGATAAAAGTGGACAGTCTTGGGTGAAGCTGGGCGACCCTCTTGGATAAGGCTATTTAGACGTTTCCCAAGGTGAATCGGGCGCTCACACGGCCCTTCACTGATGTTGGCAGATGAACACTGGTGAGGGCATTGGTAAGAAAAAATTGCAAAGCGTGTAAAACTCGTCTTGTTTGCGGCCCTTTCTGTCGGACTCTGCTGTTCTCTGTCTCCTACCGTGTTGGCTGCTTGCGATACACCAGAAGTCCTGGAGGGCAGGGAGCTGCATTGATTTTATTTGCATTATTTATGATAGCCTGTGCATTCAAACAGCTAATCAAGAAGGATGTGTTGAGTGGGGTGGCTGGCCCCTCAGGTGTAGGCTCCCACCTTCGAGTCACAAATAGCAAAATGCCCACCGCCTGGCAGGGTGGAAGCTGCAGACCCTGCAATCAGAGTCCCATCCCATCACTTCTCTCTGAGCCTCAGTTTTCGCATCTGTCAAATGGGGGATCCGACTGGCACCGTCACAGCCTTCGCGAGGATTCCCAGCACAGAGCCTGGCACGTAGCAGGCTAGAGGAGATTGCGGTTGTCGTGATGCCTGAAGGTTTGCTAGAGGCTTCTTTCATGAACATCATCTTACTGCATTCTCCCTGAGGTAGGTGAGGCCAGGATCGGGACCATCTGTGTTTTACAAATGAGGAAATGGAAGCTCAGAGAGGTCTAAGTCCTTGCCAGAGGTTTCTCAGCCAAGAGGATAGTGGGAAACCAAGATTTAAAGTTCAGACCTTCTATTCTACATTCTGGGTGGCCTCTAGCACAGCACCCGCTGCCGTGTGACAGTGCTTTGCCAGATGCAAACACCATTTAGCACACAGGCTGGTGTACTGTTGTCGTGCCAGACTCCGCATGTATTGCTATGAGCAAGGATCTTTCCTAGAAAGGCGTCCTAGAGCCCTGACCTCGAATAGCCTTTGTAGGGATAATAACCTGTGTCCATTACAAAGAGTTTTATCAGGTAGAAAGTGGTCAAGATCAACTAGAGAGGGTGTGTGCGTGTCAGGGGCGGGGAGAGGGTAGGCACAGGAGCGAGAGCCCCCTCTGGGAGGTGGGGTTCACATGGGGGCGCAGCAGGGGGGAAGGACAGAGGAAACCATGAGAACAAAGCTCTGCATCAGCAAAGCAGAGGGGAGTCTGGGTCATTCAGGGTGACTGGACAGCCACATCCGGAGCCAGGTGCCTGCAAGAACCGCTGATGGAGAGCTTTCAGTGCGAGGGGATGGGAGAGGAATGGGTGGGGGTTTGCAGGAGTCAATGTCAAGGCGATGGAAGAGCAGACAGGTTGGGAGTTCACTGAGGAGGAGAACAGCCAGGGCCTCGCAGACCAAAGTAGAAGAGAAAAAGAGGGGCTTATTAACTAATTAATAATCAAATATTTCAGTCAATCAGTCAACAAAAATTTATTAAGCACCTACTGTGTGTCAGGCTTGGTATTTACTGCTGCCAGGACTGAGATAATGGTACAAGATGACAGGGCCCAATGCACGCCCCCACCGCCCAAGAGGAGAGCCGTGGTCTTGCCTGTGCCCTGGCCCCTCTGCTCTACGCACGCACATGTGCACGATCACACTCACGCGTGCACATTGCACACGCATCTCCATCTCCTGTTCCTGCTGGCTTCCAGAAACATTACCGGGCATCCCTCCTCTGCCCCAAGGCAAGGCCCCTTACTTGTCAGGTCTGAAATTCTGATGCACATACAATGTCTACTAAGGAAACAAGGCTTATCCCATAATGGGATAATTAAAAAGGAGGCTTTGCCAGGCACCCGAGGAACTGTTTTCCATCACCTGAGACAGGTGTACATTTGTAGCATAGTTCCCAGCTTCCGGAGGTGGCCCGTGACGTTGGCAGTCTGGACTGGGCCTCCAGAGGTGGGTGGGCTTTTTCACCAGGTTGTCCCAGCCAACTGGGTGGGGCTGAGTCTAGAGGGCAGCTGTGAGGCAAGCCGTAGTTCATTTGGTGGCCGGGTCACTGTGTCGGGTATAATTAACTGAGCTGAAAGGAGGCTAAAGAAACTTCTCTGACAGGGAGGTCAGAAAGGATGAACTCTGATGGGAAATTAATGATGAGAGTCTGGAAACTCCACGAGAGGGCTTTGCCTCCACGGTTCTGGTGGCATACCGGTAGCTAGTCCTCCCCGCTCCTCACCTTCTAACAGAATGCGAGCACCCAGGGGGCCTCTTTGGAGATTGTTTCTTCTGGGTGTTTCAAAGAACACTCCACTGCTGGGCAATAATATTAATAATAACAACTAAAGCTGTCACCAACGACATGAATAAATCAGTGAGCGCTTACGTGCCAGTGGCTATGCCAAGTGCTTTATAGTCTTTCAATAAACTGTCACGTTGACTCCCCATCTGTACGCCCGGAGCTGTCACAGACCTAAGTCATTCACCAGAGATTCAGAATCACTAACTGGCAGAAACTGGGGTTTGGACCTAAACTCTCACCTGCTGTGTTATTTGACCTTCTAGTAGGTCTTGCCTAGAAAAGAAGGCTGGGGCTGGGGTAGTTCATGTTCTAGGGCAAAGATTAGCAGACCGACCCACCAGCTGTATTTTAAATAAAGTTTTATTGGAACGTGGGCACACCTTTCTGTTTACGTATTGTCTATGGCTGCTTCCCACTGTAACAGCAGAGTTGAAGAGTTATTACAGTCGGGATGGCCTGCCGAGCCTAAAACATTTACTGTCTGACCCTGTTCACAAAAAGTTTGTCTACCCTGACACGAGGAACCCAGGGCGATGCAAAATTAAATAGGTTTCTTTGTTGCACGACCCATCAGACGTTGCGAAGGTCTGAGAGAAGGCCATATACTACACAGGATGTAGCAAGTCCTGACCTATTTGACTAGAGGACCCCCTTTCCACGAGGCATCCTTGAGCTTTGGGAAACGCTGCTGGAGACTGATCTGTCATTTGGTCAAGGAAAAGAGGGGCTCGGAGAGAAGAAGTGGCCCAAAGGCACGCAACTTGTGGGTGTCTGCGCCAGGACCTGATTTCCATCCCAAGAGTTTCCCAAGGCTGTGCTGTACCATTCGCCCTTTGGCAGCTTCGGTCAGAGTGATTGGTGCAGTTCCAGGGGCTCCTTCTCCTGAGGGGGTCGTCCGCGGTGGTGGCCGGAGCAGCCTCTTCCTCATTCAGTTGTTCGATTACAATGATGTTCTACAACCCTGTCTTTATGTGGCCTGTTTGTTCTTCAAGCCCAAGAAGAGAAGGAAAAATCATCCTACTAATAATGAATGTCAGGTTTAATCAGTATCATCTGACATTATGAGAATTGAATTTCTACCTTTCACTGCATACATTAAATATGGGGCTTTATCTCCTCATGCAGAATTGATTTGCTATAATTCTCTCCTTTGGTTCTTGTCATGTAAATCGTGGCATTTCTCCCCTATTGACTGCATGAAGCATAATCTGCAGAAGCAGATTAGAGGTGCGAATCCAGCCTCCCCGACCAGCTGCCGCTGAGCTCTTTGTCTGTCTGTCTTTCTTTTCCCACTCACGCTTTCCCTCTCTAGAATCCTCTTTGGAGCTGCTCACTGGTCAGCCATGCCCTCCGCAGATGGAGCCTACCCAAAAGGGACAGTGGTGTGGGGGTGAACAGATAGGCGGCCTGGAAGTCAAGTCTTGAGACCTCAGCCATGGGGGTCTCCAGCTCCTGCAGTGCAGACTGGTGACCAGTGGATGGTTTGTAGAGATGGACCATAGGGCCGTTTGCAATCGTTGGTCCACTACTGAATCGGACCTCCCGTATCCTCAAGAGAGCTACACTCTCAAATATTCCCCAAGGGGTCCTGGAAAATCTCTAGCTCCTGGCATCTGTACTGGATAGATAAGGGCAGCAGTGGCTTCTGACCGGTAGAAGAGCCAGGAGTGAGATGGGGACCTGGCCCCTGGGCTGGACCTATGAACTCTGGCTTGAAAACCAGTTCAAGGCTCCATGGAAAAGAGGAAGTTCTTGCAAGAGCTGTTTCTGACAGCTTGGTGAGACCTCAAGTGTGGATCTGTACCACCGCTCTGTAGAGTCCTGAAGCCTCATTTTTGTCTTGTAGCTATTTCTTGCTAAATACCTGAAGGGTGGTTAAGAGCTGTGGTTAAGAGTGGTTAAGAGATGGAGTTCTGAAGGCAGAAGGACCTGGGTTCAAGTTCTATCTTTTCCAATTAATAATTGGGTGACCTCGGGCAAGTTACTTAACCCCTTGAAACCTCTGCTTTACCATCTATGAAATGGGGTCATAGTAACAGCCTTGTCCATGAACTTATTTGGAAAGTTAAATGAAATAATACATGTGAAGCATCTAGAACAGTGCCTGGCACAAAGTAAATGGTCAATACATTGAGGCTGCTCTTAATGATAAATTTTTTATTCTATGCCAGGTATGCCTTAAGACGCAACCTGTGGTAGATTATATTAATATGGCATGTCTACTGAAGCGCTGGAAGGCTATTGAATATCAATAGTGGGTCTCAGGGGCATCCCACAAAGGTGGGGAGGGGCACTGACTGAACACCGGTCACTTTAAGAGTCAGTGGTCAATGATAGGTGGCTTTCATAGTATCACTGATAGCATGTCCCTCTGTTGCTTTCAAAGAAAGAATCCTGGGCAAAATAATCAAAAGATCTGGCCCAGGGGGAAAATTCTTAATGCTTTCCATGGAGACAGATCATTGAAAAAGAAAAATATGTCACCTTTGTAATTTGAAATTTATTTTTCATTTATTGAAAACCTGCTCTGTATGAGCACTTTGCCCAGAACTTCACTGTAATCGAAGGATATGTCACAATAGCCCCAGAAGGCAAGTGCCATTATCATCCCCATTTTACGGATGATGAAACTAAAGGCCATCTACATGGTCACTGGAAAGAGGATGACATTGGCTCCACAATCAACTCCAAGATGAATTTCCTCTACACGCTCTCTGCTGCTCCGTGGTTAGCCTCTCGATTCTGTATGAAGCCTCCAGTCATGAGAATGTGCTGCTGAGTTAGTAACCTGTTAACGGAGCCGTCCCCATCTAAACTCAATGGTCTGGACCAGGATGGAAGGCCCTCAGGACCCCTGGGTTATTGCTGCCTGTGGGATAAGGAGGCAGTTTTCCGTGAGTCAGGCCATGGGCGAAGCAGTACTCACAGGCGTGTGTAAACTCACTCTGAATGGAGCTGGTGTGTTGATGTCGGTGACCAGGAAGGGTCATCGACCCTTAGATGACGTGAGCCACTCTGACCACTCAGCACAGCCCTCTCCTTTGTAAGCCAGGGCTGTTGGCATAGGCCGGGCAAGGCCCTGAGAGGCTCGGGGGTCAGCCTGGGCTGGCCAGGCGGGTGGGGACCTGGAATCCCGGCCAGGACCAGCTGAGCAGCACCCAGCATACCTTACTGCTGTTCATCACAGGGCTACTGAGTATCGTCTTTCAGGCACGTGGGATAAACGTCAGCCTCTCCCTAAGTGTTCCGGGGAGTCACGTGTGCACACGTGCGTGAGTGTGAGTATGTGTGCATGAGTGCCTGTGTGTTTGGGTTTTCCTGGGGAGGGGCTGGTGCAGGGGTAGCAGCTAATGTTCCCGCCATGCCTCTCTTTGCTACCGTGCGCCCCTGCTAGGCCCTGCACCCATGCCCTCGCATAAACACCCGCTTCCATTTACTGAGCCCAGCTGACTGTGTGCCGGGCATTGTGCAAGCCTTTGAGGCCGCCTCTCATCCAACCAGCCCCTGAGCCACCTGTTGGAGGTGAGTCGATACTGTGATCCGAATTGGTTTTCAGAAGAAAAGGTGGAAGCAACTTGCCCAAGAAGTAGGAGGGCCAGAATTCACACCGAAGTCTCCTGATTCTGAAGCCCAGGCTTCGTACTCAGCAGCTCTTATCCACGGGGTCCCACCTGTCTGGGTGCAGTAGGCCACTGTGAGGTGGGCTTCAAGCACCTTGTTGCTAAATAAAGTACTGCCTCTTTTGCCTCTGAGTCTAGTTATGCTGTTCTCTCTCCCCTCCCTGCCCTGCATGACCTTGGATTTGTGACTGCTCTTCATGTACACACACACACACACACACACACACACACACACACTCCCTTGAAGAATGAATATATTAGGTAAAGGCTGGCTCTTTCCCTTGCACGCTGTGTAGACCCCTTGCTTCGAGACATTAGGGGTACTTTGCGGTTGGTTACCTCCTCAGGATCCTCAGATACTGCTCCAACCACTTCTGTACCCCTCTGATGACGGGGAGGTCCCTGCTGCTTCCACTGTTGCAAAGCCCTGGCTGCTAGAAAGCATCTCTCCCTAGGGAACCATCACAGTCCCCTGGAAAACCTTGGCCCAGATGAGCAGTTCAGCCCACTGGCGTTTTTCTGTGAAGAGGAAGGGACACTCTAGCTCTTGACCCTGAGAAGCCTTTGCTTGGAGCCTGAAGTGTCTATTCTTTCAGAACCTGAAGTGTCTATTCTTTCAGACCTTGGGCTGTGATTGTTCCCTGTTCCCAAAGGTGGGCCCCCTTGGGGGAAGTTCCAGCTTCTGGTCTTTTTTCTTTTCTGGAAGGAGGCGGCAATAGGCTTTGTCCATCCTGACCCCAACTCCTCCCTCATGGGCCTGCCAGCGCCGGAGCCATCGACCCTGCAGCCCACACCCTCGCCAGCTCCACAGCTGCCGGCTGCTGGGGTCAGGCAGGCAAAGGGCTGATGGATGAGCCAGCAGGTGCGAGGAAGACCGCTCACTGTTGAGTCTCCGGCAGCTGCCCGGGGGCCCGGCTTTCATCTGTCTGCTCTCCTGCCCACGTTCCTGCCCCACCCAGCACCCATCCAGACAGGGCTGGGAGGGGACCTGCATATGGGGTGATGAGACGGCTCTGCGCCCAAGGCCAGGAGAAATCCCTGCTTCTTAGGATGCCTTCAGTCCTTCCTGTGTACTGGAGGCCTGGTCTGCAAACCCAGTTGTCTGATATCCCACTTCAGCTCTGCCTTAGAATTTCTCACAGGCACCTCCCATGGGCCCCTCTGGAAATCAGCATGGTGCGTTGGACGAGGCACAGGCCTGGGATTCCAGAGTCCCAGGATCCTCGCTTTGCTACACACTTGCTATGTGACCTTAGGCAAGTCACTTCCCTGGCTTGGGTACTGATCTTCCCATCCACCAAGGGCATGTGTGGGCTTCTGGAGGAGTCTTGAGGCCAGGTGGGTATCCAAGGCTTTTTCTGGTCCTGGCTTTTTATTGCCAGAACTCACCGACTCGAGATTTCCCCTGGGGATCAAGATGGTGGGAATTGAGGGAGTAGAGGAAAATAAGCCCACTTCATCTGTCTCTGCCCTCCCTTCTGCCTGGGATCAGACTACTGGAATGCTACCGCCATACTGGGCTTGATTTGGGAGACGTCGAAAGGCCCATCCACCTCCAGTATCTCCTCCACCCCAGTTAATTCAACAACTACGGTCACTCTTTGGGGGACATGTGGTATCCAGAATCACCTGCCAACATTTAAATATGGTACTTGGGAAGTGAGTTGAATAAACTCACTCCCACTCATTAACTACCAACAGATTGAATTTGTTTCCTGTGAAGCAGACTCTTTTTTTTTTTTTTTTTTGTGCAGCAGACTCTTGAAGGACTACATGGGTGGAATTAATTTTATTCTTATCCTGTTATGGAAGAGAGAGAGAGAAGGAAAGAAGGAGAAGAAGGAAAGGAAAGGAAAGGAAAGGAAAGGAAAGGAAAGGAAAGGAAAGGAAAGGAAAGGAAGAAGAAAGAAAGAAAGAGAAAGAAAGAAAGAAAGAAAGAAAGAAAGAAAGAAAGAAAGAAAGAAAGAAAAGAAAGAAAGAAAGAAAGAAAAAGAAAGAAAGAAAGAAAAAGAAAGAAAGAAAGAAAGAAAAAGAAAGAAAGAGAAAGAAAAGAAAGAAAGAAAGAAAGAAAGAAAGAAAGAAAGAAAGAAAGAAAGAAAGAAAGAAGAGGGAGGGAAAAAGGAAGGAAGGGAGGGAGGGAGGAAAGGAGGAAAGGAGGAAAGGAGGAAGGAATGGTGTGGGCAGGTCAGGGGATGGTTTGAGTGTTAAGGCGCAGAGTGTGCAGGGGCGATGCTGTGGCGTGGAGATGCTCCGGTTCCTAATTGTGCCAACAGTAGGCCCTGTGGAACTGCGCTGTGCACGGCAGGCCTGAGCCAGGCTGCAGGGCCGGGGAAAGGAGCTCCCCCTGGGACCCCATGTCTCCGAAGCTGCCGCTAATGGGCTTCCCCACCATTCTCTCAATCCTTAGGCCTGAGGTCGTACAAGTTCTTCTGTCTCAGTCGCCTTCCCTGCCTCTCATCCTGCGAGACTCAGCTCAGGCTCTTCTCTCTGAAGCCTCCTGCCAGTGAGTGAGTGAAGGAATGAATGTGCATAGTTCCTCAGATCTAGAATGATCCTCAATCTAACAAAGCACTTTCTAGGATCCTGCAGCCTCAGAGAGCTCCTGGAGGCCCCACAGGGTGCCTAGGGAAAATTGCATAGTTGCAAGCTGCAAGTTCTCTCCTGGACCTGAGAGGGTGATCAGGATTAGGGTGGACGCACCCTACTCAGAGTGGTCCTGGGCTCAAAGACCCAAGGATAGGGCTTAGGCACATTCCCTGGGTAAATTGCTTCCCCTTCTGGGTGCCTTTATCTAGAAAATGCCTAGAGGACGTTGGGACCCCTTCCAGCTGTGCTGCTCCTGGAGCCTGCATCCCAAAGCAGGGGAGAGGCTGACATAGTGGTTTTAAAATGCAAAGATTTGACACCTGCCAGGTGCCGTTTGATTGGACACCAGAAGCGATGCCGTTGATTCAATGCAGAGAGGCATCCCCGTTTAAGATCTTCCTCCTAAGGAAAAGAAACAGCTTCACAAAATGGGGATCGCCGGTGGTGCTCTGCTCTGGGTAGCTTCCAACATGTTCCCGGTGACCCCTGCCTTCTGGGATTCACTGCCTGTTGTGGTTCCCCTCCCTTGTGACTTGCTTCTAGAAAGTAGAAGATGACAATGATGTAGAGATACCACATTCATATCAGGTTACAAAAACCTGTGACCTCTGTCTTGCTGGATTCCCTTATTTGGTTTCGCAGCGTTCTTGCTTTGGTGGAGCAAACCACCATATTGGAAAGGCCCAAGTGGCAAGAACTGGGGGCAGCCTCTGGCCAACTGCCAGTGAGAAGCTAAGGCTCTTAGTTCAATCGTGTTCCAGGAACTAATCATGCCAACAGCCGTGTGAGGGAACTTCTAAGTACATCCTTCCCCAGTTGACCTCTGACATGGCAGCCACTCAGCTGGCCCCTGGCTTGAAGCCTGTAGGAGACACCACAGTAGAGGACCCTGTTAATTTGTGCATGGATTACTGACCCGTGGAAATTGTTTCAAGCCACTTAAGTTTGGGGATAATTTGTTACAGGATAGATAACTAATACATGCTCCCAGAGTTTTAGGGAGCCATGGGTGGAAGCCCTAAAACCGAGAGAGCCTAAAAATTAGGAAGTTCCTTCTCCAACTTCAGAGAAGTCAAGAGAACATCATATGGTGTCACTAAGTGATCTCAGACATGGCACTGCCCCTTTCCTGCCTCAGTTTCTCCATGTGTAAAAGACGGGGGTGGGTTAGCACGATGACCTTGGTGAAACACAACTTCAACATTTCAGGGAACTTCGCCTTCCTCCACCTTAATAACTTTGCTTCCCATTTCCATTGATGGAAAAGATGACCAAAAAATGACAAGACGCTGCTCTAAATCCCGCAGTGCTGCTGACCAGCATTATTAGTCACAACAGCACTTCCAAATATTTGAGGATCTGTCATCCCTTTTACTGATTCAACCTGTAGGCGTTGCTGGGCAGGGAATGACGAAGGCTGGAGGGTGTTCTTGTTGAGAACAACGAAGTCAGGCCATTTGGGACTCAATGGCACAAGTATACAGGTGGCAAAGTGAAAGTGAGGGTGAGGACGGTGCTGTCGGCCTGGGGTTCACATTCCCAGGTCTGCTCCTTCTCGGCCATGTGCCACTTCATCCTCTCTGAAGTGGGGATCATTAACACTCACCATCCAGTGTTGCGATAAGAATTAAATTAGGTAATACACAGAACGAAGTTAGCAGCTGGATAGTGCTAGTAATGACTCAAACAACGAGCATTTATCTTTGCATCATTATTGACGTACTAATGTACAAATAGCAGCAATTTATTGAGTGTTTACTACGTGCAAGGCCTGGGGCCAAACTCTTGGTGTAGTTATCTCAGATGCCAACCTATAGGACTTCCAGTCTGGAGGGCGGCCCTGCTGGTCCTCCTCTATTTGGGGGTAAAGCAGACAGTTTTCTGGAAGGCTGTGGGTCACTTGGACAGGCCACCCTCTACGGGACATGCTCTCAGGAGTCTGTCGCACAAGTGTTTCCTGGGCCCAGGATCCTGCATCTCTTCTGCCCTCCAAGGATCTGTTTCTCCCTGGGTCCTGTCCAGAGGTGTCCCCAGCCCCAGCAGAGGGGGTGAACTGTCTCAGCTGAGGAGGGTGGTGGGTGGTCTCTCTAGGGCTGGGAAGATCCAAGGCTCCCATCCCTTCCCCAGAGATCCATACCCGAGGTGAAACGCCACCTGCAAATCACCTGAACTCCAAGGACCCGACAGTCTTAAGCCCCAGGAGGGGCGGGTGGGGAAGGAAGGTATTCTGTAGTCTGAAAATCGTGGTGCTTTCTTCCTCTGCTGTCACGTCTAATCATATGTTTCTTTGAAAAGAAAGCAATACTCTGCATTACTGGAAAAGTCAGAGATTCTGGTTTCCAGCACCATGGTGTTTAATTCTAGCTTCAGCAGCCGCAGGCTGTCTGGGGAACCTTTACGTCTCTGCATCTCCAGTCTCCATCCGTGAACGGGAGTCCAGTCCCAGGCTGGCAGGAGGACACGCTGAGAGGCAAAGCAGCAGCCTGGATGTCAGGAGTTAAAATGAGATGCACAGAGTAGGTGCTCCGTGAATGATGGAGAAGCACTGAGCCTGATTCTCAGCTGTGTCCTGGGAAATCAGAAATGATGTGAGAACTGTCTCTTGGGGAGTGTTGGGACGTATCTAGGTTCTGGGTAAGTGCTAACTATCACGGTTATGATGTTTCTTAGGAAGATAGCTTTCTTCCCCCAATTCATGCCTGACTTCTAGGTCCACGATTTTCCCACTGTCTCCTGAGAAGGACACCGCCATGCGATCTGCAGGAACGCTGGAAAAGACATTCTTTTTCCTCCCACAGTCCCAGAACTCTTAATATTTATCTGGGCTCATATTCCCACCCTGGGAAACACTATACTTCTCAGCTTCCTCTGCAGCAAAACATGGACATGTTACTAGGTTTACTAAGTTATATACCAGTAGATGTTTAAAGATATGGGCCACACTCTTCTTGGCATGTCATCCAGCTGCCTGGAATTTGGATGTGATGGCTGCAGCTCTCACAGCCATTTTGGACGATGAGGATAAAATTCATACCCAGGGTGGGGGGTGCGGGTGGGCAGATGGTGGGGTGGAAGGAGCCTGACTCCCTCATGTGCCAGCATACAATGTCTATCTTCAGACTTCTTTATGTAAGAATAAACCCCTGCTTCACTTAAACCACTTCTATGTTTACTTCTCTGTTATATGTAGCAAAAAACCTCATCCCAAGATAGATACAGATAGAAAAGCTCTGTTTTCCAAAAGGGTTAAAGTCCTTGTCTTCCAGGAATTTATCCAAAAGGCATAATGAGACAATGCTTAAAGCCATGTGGAAAAAGATACTCAGTATAATTATTTTTTTTATTATTACAAAAGGAATGGATGCAACCTATATTTCCACCGGTAGAGGAGAGGTTAGCGGGAACACGGTACATAATAGAGCAGGGGCTGAGAGTTAAGGGGTTAGAGACCTGGGTCTGATCCTCACCCCGGCCCCTTACAGGCTCTGTGACTGGAGCCACTTCTACTTCACCTCTGTGAGTTGTTTGCTGATTTATGATGCAGGCTGATAATAAGAGGGTGGGTCTACAATGTTGTCAGAAGGATAAAATAAAATAATGTAGAGCATTAGCATAGCGCCTAACTTGGTGTAATCACTGGGTAAAAGCCAGCAGTCCTTCTCTCCTCTCCCTCCCCTCTATTCTCCTCCTCCATTTCCCTTCTCCCCCCAGTGGGGTACGATCCTGGTAGTTACACCACCACCACTTCTACTAACACAGTAAAGATGATCAAAAGATATTTTACTGGAAATTAGAAAGCACATTGCACACATACTTGTACAGCATGATTCTAGAAGTGTGTATGTATCTGTAGAAAAGTCTGGAAGGAAACACCCACAGTGCTCATCTCTAAGATGTGGATTTTAGTGATTTTCCCTTGTTCTTTCAGGCTCTCTGTAATGTCTACATTATGACAATGGAGATGAAATATTGGCACGATTTATCATTAAACATAACTTATTATTTCCCTATTATTAAAAAAGCCAGGAAGGACACCTGGGTGGCTCAAGTGATCAAGCATCTGCCTTAGGCTCAGGGCGAGATCCTGAGGTCCTGGGATCAAGTCCCACATCAGGCTCCCTGCATGGAGCCTGCTTCTCCCTCTGCCTGTGTCTTTGCCTCTCTCTGTGTGTCGCTCATGAATAAATAAATAAATAAAATCTTTAAAGAATAATAATAATAAATTAAAAAGCCAGGCATCCCTGGCCATCCCAAGCCTTAGAGGAGCTGGTTCTGTAGGGGGCTGGTGCGTAGGAAGCCCCCAGGTGGCTGACTGGTCCTCTCGGGCCAGATGGAGCCTTCATGGTAGGGCAGGTGGCAGGAGGGCTTGGAGGGACAGGTCTCTAGGTACAGCTGCCAGGGAAAACTGCTACTTTCCCTATCATCCTTTCTGAGCATTCCCTTCCAGCCTCTTCTCTGACCTGGAGGAAGGGCTCCTGCACCTACTGAATGCCAGCCAGAGAGTGGAGTTCAATTCTCTGTTCTCTATGAGGAAGAAAAGTTATTTGCCAAAAAAAGAAAAAAAAAGAAAAGAAAAAGAAAAAGGCAGGAAAGAAAGCAGGACGTTAGCCCACTAACTACATATGCTTAAGTTAATGTGCTGGGTATTTTGCAAATCCTCTTAGTAGGGAATTGTTTTATCTCCCCTCTGGCTGGGTCTGCAGCTGCGGTGCTGGCAGATGCTGGCCTGGCCCCTGCAGACCCAGCCGAAAGCCACCGAGGAATGGCCTTTGGGCCATGGGCCCCTGGCAGATGAGCAGCTGACCCAGGTGCCATGGTGTTTAAGTCCCTAGTTTGACTGCCTTGGAGAACAGAAGACAGCACAGCTGAGTGAGATAGAAGCAGGGCAGCGGAGGGGCCCAGCTGGGCCGCTGTGGGCAGGAGCACCCACCGACTGGGGGCCTCCTGTTGTTAAAGTTGTTATTCACTTTAATTGCCCAGGGACTCAGGCTAGGCCCTCTAGGATCTGGGATCTTCTGGCTCATAGGTGGCAGCAGTTTGGCTTATAGGTTCCTCTTTTTCCCAAACCATTTTTCCTTGAGTTACCATGTCCTGGTACTTACCATACACTTAATAAATCCGTGCTCTTTACCAGGCAATGTCAATATGTCATTTACTCCTCATATCTTCCTACATTGGATGCAACCTACGTTGGCTTGTTTGCAAATGTAGGTTGTTTGCAAGTTGTCCCCATTTGCCAGATGAGGAAAGTAAGGCTCAGAGAGTTAATACTGCACAGATCATTAGTAGCCGAACCAGGGTTTGAGCAAAGCTTGTGCTCAAAATGTGGAGGGCTCAGCCTGGGTCACACGTCGGAGTCACCCGAGGAGCTTGTTAATTATAGAGAGTGCAGGGCCCCATCCCCGGTTTCCTGAATCACTGTCTTGCACATGATGTAATGTGCAGCCTGGCTGAAGGTCACCAGGGAGCCCCAGAACCCTGAGTGGCTCTGCCCTGCATGGCTCAGTCCACTCGATCCTACAGGGGCTGGGGCCCTGAGCATAAGAGACCATGGTGACTGTGGAGTATGTAGCTGAGCTGGTGCTCAGGGCCCTGCCATCCCCTTCCAAGTCCTTCTCTCCCCACTCCTGGTTAGCCTCCTGCAGGCCCCGGCTGACCGCTGGGCTAACTGGTGCTGGGGCTGCTAATCAGGACCACTGCACCCCATTTTCCCCCTGCTTCTGCTGAGTCTCATCTTTGTCCCTTAGAGGAGAGTTGTGGGAATGGATCTGGGCTGCCTGGCAGGGAAATTCATGCTGACTTTCTGGGGCCCTGGTCTCCCGGGGACCTGGGGGTAACCCTGTGGCTGGGGAGTTGGGAGGGGAACACTCGTCAGTCCCAGGTCACAATGTGAACCCAGCTGTCTGCTCAGCCCGTGACAGCTGAATTCTCTTGTTCTCTGTTTGTTCTTTTCTTATCTCACTTTGCCTGTCTCCTTCATTTAGCAAGGGAGCACCAGGCCGTCCCTTAAAGCAGCCAGAAATGAAGCAGAGTCCCGATGCACAGACTCAAATGGGCATGACGGACTATAAACAGACCACTATGTGGTCTGCTGTGTTTTCTGCTATGAGAAATGGAAGCAAATATAAGAACACGGGGGTGGGGGTGGGGGTTGCAATTAAGACTGGCAAAGGGGAAGCTGCCTGGAGGAGGTGCCACTGGCTAGTGACGTGCAGCTTGTTAGGTATACCGAATAACATCTATATTGCAGAACATATAGGAGTACTTAAACATAAACAAGCTGCCTTTTATTCATTCTGCAAACATTTGCAAAGGGAGTCATTAATCATGGAGTGGGAGTGAATGAATTTTGCTAACCAGGAGGTGAACCCACGTGAACCCACATGTTCCAGGAACTATTTTAGGCATAGCTGTGTCTCTGTCCTCAAAGCTTAAATGCAGGGATATGATACATTTAAATAATGTGTGTGTGTGTGTGTGTGTGTGTGTGTGTGTGTGTGTGTGATGGTAATCAGACTTATAGAAAAAAAGGTAAACCTAGGAAGGAGAATAGGCAGTGCTGGGGGAGGGGCAGTGGTAGACATTGCTGTCAAGGCTTCTCTGATAAGGTGATATTTAAGCAGGGGTGAGGGAGGGCCACTGAGACAGAGAGGAGAAGAGGAGAGAGAGGAGAGAGAATGAAGGGGGCTGGTCTACTATTGGATTTAGAGATTACGTTGTCCCCACTTCTCATCTAACACAGTGGGTACAGCTCAGACCCAAAGGGGGGTGCTTTAGGAATAGAAAAAATGAAGAGGGAGCTTCTCCCCAGATCAGGGATAGAGAAAGACTGGGGGCTATGGCATTGGGTGAAAATCAGAGTCACGATGTGATTTTTTTTTCCAAATAAAATATTGATATGTTAATCAGAAAATTTCTGATTAAAAAAAAGCGCTTTTCAAAGGGTTAAAAACCCATGTTTAAACATGTGCTTAGTAGTCTGTTCCTGTGCAATAAATTACTCAAAAATTTAGTGACTTAAAACTATAAACATTTGTTATCTCACAGTTTCTGAGGGCCAGGAATCTGGGAGCTGCCTGGCTGGGTGGTTGTAATGGAGCAACTCTCGGGAAGTTGCAGCAGAGATGTTGGACAGGGCTGTGTTGATCTGAAGGCTCGACCGGGGCCAGAGGCTCCCCCTCTAAGATGATTCAGCCACATGCCTGACATGTTGGTGGTGATGGTTGGAGAAGGTCCGTGTCAGGTGGACCTCTCCAAAGGGCTGCTTGAATGTCCTGACAACATGGCGATTGACTTTGTCCAAAGCAAGTGACTCAAGAAGGAACAAGACAGAAACCCTAACGTATTTTGTGATCTAGCCTCAGAAGCCATGGAACGTCAGATCTATAGCATAGTATTTATTACACAGCTCAGTCCTGTTCAGTGTGGGAGAAAGCTACAGAAGGGTGTGACTACCAGGAGACAAGGCTCCCTGGGGGCTGTCTTGGAGACTGGCTCCCAAAATGGGCAACTAAGAAAAATATGTTTTTAAAATGACATGAAATTAGTATTATTCTAGGAAATTTCTGATAAGTCATCCAAAAAAAAAAAAAAACCCTAAAATCTCATTCTGCTTAACTATTATTGCTTCAGAACAAGTGGGCTCCTAATGACAAAAGAGGGGGGACAGGCTTTGAGTTCATCCAAATTTAGGGTTAATTCAGAATTTCACTTGTTGTGCATGGACATATTACTTAATCTTCCTGTGCCTTGGATCCCTCACTTTATCCAAAGGGAGAGTAATAATAGCCACTTTCCTGGTTGCTCTTAGGACTAACAGGGAGCAATACCCATCCCCGTGTGTAGAAGGTAAAGGGTGGAATCCTGGTGGGTAGCAGATATGGGCCATTTGACTCTGAGAAAGCTTCTTTTTGCCTCTCCACTTCTGTAAAATGGCAAGAATCATAGTCTCTGCTTCATGGGATTGTTAGGAGGATTGAATGAGCATTTTTATGAAGTGCCTAGCACCGTGTCTGACACGTCCTAAGTGCTATATGAGTATTTGTGAAAGAAAATAGTCTTTGTGTATAGTAGGTGTTTAATAATGGGTAACTCTCTCCCCTCCATCTAGACTTTTGCCCTGTGAAGGTACCAGAACATACTAGGGAAAAAAAAAGGTTCATTCTCCTGGTTGAGTGGGCATCTTTATTATATGAGATGGGAGCCTCCTTGCAGTGGTCTAACATGTTTGCTATTCCTTGGCTTTTCACAGCCTCACATTTTCCAGGCTCTCTTCCTAGTTTAAAATTTCATCCTTATTTTTCCACAGTTAGACAAACAGCTGCAAGCCCAGGCCCCAGGGTCCACATGGCTCTGAGCATCCAGGAGTCATTAATCATGGGGTGGGAGTGAATGAATTTTGCTAACCAGGAGGTGAGCCCATCACATGAACTTGTGACCTGAAAGCCACAGAGAGAAAATGCAGTTCCCTTTCAGAATGTCTTGCTCCTAACCATCAACTAGCAGAAGATTCCCCCACAAGGCCCTTTCTGCTCAAATATCGAGCTGGGGGTTGTCAGGGTGGGAGCAGCTGACTCTGAGAGAAGTCGCTCATGTCCGTGGCTTGTTTAGTCTCAGCCAGATACTATCAGGGCTCGTTTTAGTGTTCATAGTCATCCTGAGGTCATTTTATCATTGTCTTAATTTTACAGATAAGGAAACTGAGGCAGCAAGAAGTTCAGTAGCTTGCATAAGAACACACACTTGGGAAGAGAGAGAGCTGGGATTCAAACACAGGCAGCCTGACTCCAGAGCCCAGACTCCAGGCTCTCTATATGCTACCCTGGTGGCTCCAGTCTCTCCGGGCTGTCCCCATGCACCATATGGCTCCTCTGGAGAAGAGGACATCAGACCCAGGCAGTTCCCTGGTTCTTATTAGATGCTGGCCTGCTGGTGGCTGTGGTCAAATTGTTGTGCCTCCCCCTGCCTCAGTTTCCTCAACTACAAAACCAGATCCCTCAATGTCCTCCCAACTCCCGGTGAGCAGGGCACAGGATGTAGGAATTTGGCAGACTTAGGTTTGAACCCTGGCTTCTTTGGCCAGGTCCCTGAGTCACCTTTCTGAGCCTCAGTGTCCTTTTCTATATACAGAGGATTATTAAGCTATCTACGGGGAGCAGGGTGGAGGGGGGTGGGGGGGCGTATGTGCAGTTAGAACTGAATGAGAAAAAAATATATATCATGTTGATACACACAAGGTACTCAGTAAATGTTTTCTTCTTGTTCCCACCCAACCCCATAAATATTGTGGAGCTCTGCTTAAAAAAAAATCAAAACCCATTGATTTATTCCGTAAACATTTACTGCTACCCGTTGATGCCCAGATTTATCCTGTTACATTCATTCATCCATCCATCTGCCTGGCCATCCTCCTCCTGTCCACCCATTTGCCCATCTGCACATTCATTCACTCAAATACTGATGTAGCTCTTACCGTCTGCTGTCTTCCAAAGATGGGAAGACGAAGGTCCTTGTTCTCAAGCAGTTCCTAATCTGGGCTCGGCATGTGCTGTTGAGTGTCGCATCACGATCAGATGTACAAAGCCTTGCTCAGTCAGGTTTAATTCACTAGGTTGACAGCTCTGTTATTAAAGTAGCTTTTCCCCAAGGTTTTTCCTCACTTAGTAGCAAGGTACTATGGTTAAACCATTAGTTTAACCTCTCATCATGTTCAAATCTGTGTTGTTGAAATAAATCCACAGTCGACGTTTGTCTATAGCTCATTCATTTTGTTTGAACCATGCGGTCCAGCCAACGTGCTCAGACCACCTCTGGGCTGTTATATATATATTTCCTAGAGGGCAGAGCCAACACCCCAGGCAGGCACAGCTGCCTTTGCCACCTGGGTAGTGTGATTTCTCTAGCAGTGCTCACCTCATCTAATTGGTCTAAATGGTGAGCAATTAATGACGTGGAACCTCTTTGAAGGCACTATAAATAAAAGGCGGGGAACCTAAGATTGAAGTGAACCAGAGGTTGCGGTAATGATGATGAATTGTTTCTCCTAGAAGGTTTTTATTGGTGTGTGTGTGTGTGTGTGTGTGTGTGTGTGTGTTAAAGGAGGTAGTTAGCATCTCTCAACCATGATGACCCCACATCAGGGTAAAGATGAGAGAAGGTAGGGATTCTCTTTGCAGTTGGTGATGTCTGGTAGATGCTGGGAGGGAAAAGGGTCCTGAGTCATTTCTTTTTTTTTTTTCTAAGGAGATATAAACAGTACTTGGCATTTAAATATCTGTTGAGGGCAGCCTGGTTGGCTCAGCGGTGTAGTGCCTGCCTTTGGCCCAGGGCCTCATCCTGGAGACCCGGGATCGAGTCCCACGTCGGGCTCCCTGCATGGAGCCTGCTTCTCCCTCTGCCTGTCTCTGCCTCTCTCTCTCTGTGTCTCTCATGAGTAAATAAATAAAATCTTTAAAGAAAAATGAATACCTTTTGAGCCAAAGAAAGAATGCTTTTCAGAGTAGAGTAGCATGAATCTGGGTTTCAGAATGAAGTAGATGAAGCTCAGTATCTTGAACTTGGGTATATACACAGCTTTACCTTGCTCAGCTTTGACTTCCCTGCCTATGCCTCATAGGAATGAGCATAGTGAGCACCTTTCAGAGCTACTGTGTAGAGTCAGTGAGATAACATAATGTTCACAGCTGTGTCCCCAGTGATTGGCCTGGCCTTTTTTTTTTTTTTAAGGTTTTTTTATATATTCGTGAGAGACAGAGAGAGAGAGGCAGAGACACAGACAGAGGGAGAAGCAGGCTCCTCACAGGGAGCCCGATGTGGGACTCGATCCCAGATCCCAGGATCACATTCTGAGCTGAAGGCAGCTGCTCAACCACTGAGCCACCCAGGCGTCCCTTGGCCTGACCTTTTGCTCCTGAAGCACTCATCTTAGCCCATGGGAATGTAAGTGCCCTCCACAGAATAGGTTTTGTTTACCTCTGTGTCTTTTAGATGAGTTTCTGGCTTATAGTAGGTGCTTAATCTCAAATAAGATGAGCCAGCTCTTGGGCAGCCCCGGTGGCTCATCTGTTTAGTGCCACCTTCAGCCCAGGGTATGATCTTGGAGACCCAGGATCGAGTCCCACGTCAGGCTCCCTGCATGGAGCCTGCTTCTCCCTCTGCCTGTGTCTCTGCCTCTCTCTCTCTTTCTCTCTGTGTGTGTCTCTCATGAATAAATAAAATATTTTTTTAAAAAAAGATGAACCAGTTCTCTTTGCCTTTCTTCTCTGTGGTAGGTTAACTGTATCAATGGCTCCAATTCTTCACATGCGTGTGCATGCATACACACACTCACACACACACATACACACACACCACTATATCCATGCCCTTTGCTATGTGTCTGCGTTTTCTTTCAATAAAGAACCACTTACTTGGCTCTAAGACTGGACATGTGACATGCTTTGGCCAATGAGAAGTTACAGTGAGAATGTGACAGATGCAGAGGCTTGAGGAGACATTGGCACCTCTCTTCTCTTGCTCCAATTCTGTTGCCACAAGAAGATGCTCATGGTAGCCTGGTGGAGGGTGAGAGGCATGAAGAGAAGAACTGGGTCATCCAACAGCCATCTGACCACCAGTCACGGGCATGAGCTAAGCCACTGCCCAGCCAAGCCCAGCCTAAATCACAGACCCACAGGCTCATAAAGGAAATAAATGCTTCCCATTTTCAGCAGCAGACTTCTCAGGTATTTTATTACATAGCATTATTGTGGCAATAGATAGCGGGATACAAGCCTCCCTAATTAATATCTGAGATGGATCTTCAAAAGTGGCCAGGAAAAATAATGAAACACTTCTTGTCATTTTTAAAAATCACGCCTGGTAAAATATTTGGTCAGGAGAAAGCTGGCATTAATTGCTTAAATGATTTTTAATTAGGAAGTCCCAGACATCCCTGTAGGGCTGTCTATTGCATAGAGGGTAGTCAGCTGGAATAATAATATTAATGATATTAAAAATCTTACCTCCACAATGCACTTGAAGCCATATAAAACTTTCCCTATTTCTGTTAGGCGAGGTGACCCAGGGCAGAGTCATACAGCCAATGAGTAGGATTACAAGAGTTCTCTATTCGCTTTCTATGGCTGCTGTAACAAATTGTCACAAACAGAGGTTTAAAAGAACACAAATTTATTATTTTACTATTCTTTAGGCTAGAAGTCTGAAAAGGTCTTGAAATCAAGATTTCTGGAAGGCTATGTGTTTGTTTGTTTGTTTTCTGGAGGATCCAAGAGTAAATCTGTTCCCTTGATTTTTCTGGCCCACGTTCCTTGGTTCCTGGTTCCCTTCCTCCGTCATCAAAGCCAGCAATGTTGCACTTCTCTGACCATTCATCTGTGGTCATATTTCTCTGACGACAGTCAAGAAAGTTCCTCCACTTTTAAGGATTCATGTGACTACATTGGGCTCACCTGGTAATCCAGAATTCTCTCCCCGTGTCAAGGTCTTCCATTTTGCAAAGTCTTGCCTGCAGGTGAAGTAAGAGACTCACAGATGCCAGAAGCTAGGAGGTGGACACCTTTGCAGGACCTCTGTTTTGCCTGCCATACAAAGGGTCATTTCCAGTCTCTCATCTCCTCAGGCTTTGGCAGGTTATCAACCTCTCCCCCTTTCTTCTTCTTCTTCTTCTTCTTTTTCTTTTCTTTCTTTCTTTCTTTTTTTTTTCCTGGACAACCATAGTCCCTCATCTCTACTGGTTATAAAATCTCAGTGTTTGGCCAAGCAGACAAAAATGCTAAACACTTTCCCCAAAACAGATCTTGAGGCAGAGTTGCATTCAAGTACTTTGAGTCCAAGGTATTTTATATTCCTATAAAATCACTTATTGTTAGCTGCAGACATGTTTCTGATTAAAATGATCCAAAGGGTGTGTTCCTTCAGCATTTATTGCTTACTCATCTCTCTTGGTGTAAAGAGACCAGATCCTGTAGGAGAAACGGATTTATTTTATGGCGGGGTAGCAGCAGCAGAAATTACTTCATGCAAATGAAGCTTGGCAGTGTGACTTCATGAATAAGAAATGAACCGGTGCCTCCTCTCCCCACAGGCAATATTGCGCACTGGGAAATTAATTGTGGCATTCATTGGGTGGCCCCGGCTTCTCTGTCAGGGTTTCAGGCAGACACAAAGATGCTTCCCTTCACCCAACTGGATATAAAACATCCATGTCCTTAATAGCTTTGCTCCATATTGTAAGTGAACAATGGGTGGGTCTCAAGTCTAAAAGCTTCTGAAAACCTTTTAGGATTGAGAGCTTGGGGTGGAAGTCAATATGGCATTGAGCCACATATCATGGCCATGAGTTCAGATCACCTCTGACTTGACCTAAGATGGCCTGGCTCTTTTGAATGACAGTGTTTTCAGTGGTTAGTTAGGAACATGGGTCTCAGGAGCCGAGTATCTGTGTTCAAATCCCTCCTCTGTTCTTCTCTGGCCACATGACCTTCGGCAAGTCACTTAGTCATTCTGTGCCTCAGTTTCCCCATCTACAGATTAGAGATTATAATAACACCTCATAGGGTTGTTGTGACGATTAAATGAGTAAATGGGAATACAGCATATAGAACCAAGCCAAAGAGCTCTACTGACACAGGCTATGAAAGTGCCAGAGAAAGTTACTTTAGCTAAGATTATAATGAATGGTGAGTGCTCTTTGCTGATGATGGTTTTGGTATTCACAGTGTCATCAAGATAAAGTAGAAAAATAAGACTACAAATGAGAAGTCTTGGATTTCAGTCTTGCCCAAATGTCTAGATAATTCATTTACCTACCTCTGCCTCTGTTTCCTCATCTGTCAGATGGGATAATGATTGTTCCAGTTATATTAATATATACATAAAACACAAATCACCCCCAAATTTAGTACCTTAAAATGACAACCATTTTATTATAAGTTACAACTTTTTGGGTCAGGAATCCGGACAGGGCTCTGGTGAGTGATCCTTTGCTTGCACGTGGCATCATGTGGACTAAGGTCACTTGTGGAATTTAACCAGTGATGAGCTCATCTGGGGAGTACAGGTGGTTTCACTCCCATGTATGGTGCCTGGCTGGAGAGCTGCCCCGGCAGCTGGGCTGGGTGGACCTCTCAGCTGGAGCACTTATATGTCATTGCATCAACGTGGTAGCTTTAGGGTTTGAAGTTCGATGCTCCAGAGACAGTGTTCCAAATGACAGAGGATGGGAGCTGTCACCTTCCTAAATTCTGGCTTTGGGAACCAGTGCAGTGTCACTTCTGCATCATTCTGTTGGTCAGAGTGAAAATAGAAGCCCACCCAGATTCAAGGGATTAGGACATAGACTTCACCTCTGGATGAGAGGTTTGTCAAAAAGTTTGCAACCTTTAATCCGATTCTGGCCTTAGGATCATGGTGTGTGGATACAAAGTACTGTGTAACATGGTGCTTGTTGAAGTGAGCTATCTGTTGTCTTTTTCAAAGATCTCATCTAGGCTCATGATGGTAACATAGATATAGGAGCTTCCGGGCTTGGATCCCACTGTGTTATAGAAATCTGGAGCTTCCAACCTGTCAACAATTGTAAGCCTGACGGAGGAGGCAAGCTAAATGTTTTGTTCACGCCAGAGCTATGTAAAAAAGGAATGTCTACCTTTGTGAGGGAGTGAGGGTCCCATCACTAAAGATATTCAGGTCTAAGCTAAACGATCACTCCTTAAAGATGTTCAAAGTGGGCCAATATGAAAGGTGAAGCTATGTGACCTGTGGGGCATACTTTGGAAATGTTTATGAATCTTTGATTTCTGGGGAACGCCTCTAGGTCTTGTTTTCTCAGTCCAGAGTGCTAGGAATGAGGACAGTTTGGAATGACTCACAGGGCTTTGTAACTATACCCAATGGGGCTGGGGACTGAAGCAAAACCTGCCTCCACAGATAGTCCCCACCACCAACAAGGAAGACAGGAAAAGGGAATCAGCATTTTGAGCAGATATTGGGGAATGGGAGCTGTGTTAAGTATGATTAAGCTCTCACACCTGCCTTGGTAGGAAGATGGTATTGTTCTCCTGATTTCTTAGAGGAGGAAACTGAGGCACAGAGAGATTAAATTACTTGCAATGGAGTTCAAGATTCATACCCAGGCTTATAGGGTTCCAAAACTCAGCCTCTTCCCACTTCTGTGTTCCATTCCCCTCAGTGGGAGTATACTGTGCTAACTGGGCTTCCTTTGGTGACACATGACAGAAACTCAGGATGGCATCAGGCAACAAGGGGCATTAGGTGGAAGGTACTAGAGAAGCACGTAGAGCAAGTAAACCCCAAGGGAAATAAAAGGGCAGTGGAGCTAAAGAAACACAGGAAGGAAGCCATGCCTGGGACAGCCAGTAGGGCTCTTTGTGTAGCTCCTGCCTTGGTATCTCCCTGTATGTTGGTGAAATTCTTTCATGCTGAGGACCGACCTTATCTAGGTGGCAGAAAGCATGGCCACTAACCATTCCCAAGACTTTTTACGTCCAGCTGTAGACAATGGAGGTGTGAGTTTTGGAGAGTGGGTGTAAAGAAAGACAGAATCACTTAGTCCCAAGCTTAAAAAAAAATCCCAAGGAAGGGAGGTATTTGTTGGTTTGGCTTGGATCAGGTGTCCCCAGGGGACCGATTAACCATGGCTTGGGGGTGGGCAGGAGGGTCCCTGTACGAGTAGGATGGAGTGGGCAGGGGGACAAGAAGGAAGATGAGCACCGGATCTCTTAGCGGGGGGGCCATTCCCACGGCTCAGGGCAGGACCACAGAGCCACAGATCACATCTCACTTCCAAGTTCAACCCCGTAGGCTGAGTGAGAAGGCAATCTGCCTACAAGTGTGTTTTAGACCAGCTTTCCAGAATACAGAGCCTGAGGCAAGGATTCAGCCTTAGATGCTTCCTTTGGAGGGGGGAGTGGTCACACACCCAGGTGGCAAAGGTCAGACAAAAGGGAAATGAGGTGAGAGGACGTGAAAGGATGCTCAGTGGCATGTTAGCTTGATGGCTACTGCCTCACAGAGAGCCACGGAGAAACACCACAGGTCACCACACGAGATCTCACGGCTCCCACAAGGGACCTCGTGGACTGGTGGCCAGGAGAGGCCGTCGTGAAGCCGTCCTTGGATGGGGGAGGGAGGAGAGTGCGTGTGGCCGGGCCGGGCCGCGCTCCTAGGACTGATGAGGGGTGGGCCGCCCACGGCCCAACGGCCCGGGCCCACGCCAGGCGCCGAAGCAGCCGAGGCAGGGGGAGCAGCCCCCAAGGAGACCTTTGGGTGCGTTCATAAGACCTATGTCCCAGGTGCTGTGTGACTTTGGGAAGTCCCTGCACTTCTCGGAGCCTCCGTGTCCTCAACTGCAAAATGGGTTTGATAGCACCCACCCATCTTCCAGATCAGAAGTCGTATCAGTTCCCCTTGGGTGCCTGGCACCCAGCCAGCCCGAAATAGAGAGCAACCATTATTTGTAGGGTCAGGAATTGCTCAGTTCTGGTCACATTCACATGGCTGCATTCCCATGAATTTTGATAACCCTTGAGCTAGAATATCGGGCGGGTCGGCAGGTCTGAGAGAGAGAGGCAAAAAGAGGGAGAAAATGCCAGCCGGAAAGGAAATTCATAAAGTATCTGCCTATTGCTCATTCCTCACATGGGACCTGCCACATGATTCGTGGGGATCACTGCAAAATGGACAACGCGGGGCCCCTTGTTTAAAGAAGTGTTAAGATTTTGAAGATGGCACGAGCAGAGCATTAAAGCAATTGTGGGGCCCTTCTGAGTGCAGAGCCCTATCCCACTACGTAGGTCACACGTCCGCGACACCAGCCCTGTCCCCGCATTTCCACACTGTCAGGGTGAAGCATGTGCTGCTGGGCCAGAGCTTGGCAGTGAGCTCTTTTCCCTAGCAACCTCGCTCCCCGCCTGGGTCAGCTTGATGGGGTCTTGGAAACATCCCAGGAGGGGGAGAGATTTTGGAGCTGATTGAAAATGCCTCCACCTGAGTCCCTGATGCTGTCGTCAGCAAGTCAATGTATAACATAGAGCATTAAAGGGCGAATATAGAACATAGACACATATAGACATTTTTATTCTGTTGATGCCATTCTATGTACTTACAGGAGTGTTGCCATGGTGATTGGCAGGGCCAGCTGTTGTTTCATTTCCCCCAAAGAATTGTATGGTAATGATGGTCCCCTGGAGAGTCCTCCTGGGGCAAGGAATGATATTAAAAATCTGCAAATCAACGAACAGGTAGTGCATAGAACCTCATTCTCATTAGTTGTAATTAACAGGATCGTACAGCGTGTTGAGGAGAAGTGACCAATTTGGGATAGCAACGTAGAGAGTGGGCTGCTTTGGGAGCCTGGCTCTGAATCCTCACTTGTCACTTAATAGGCGAGTGGCTCAGCTATTCTTCAGCTATTCTCAGCTTCCTCTGAGCCTCAGTTCCCCATTTAGAAAATCAGGATCGTTATACCAAAAACTATGGGAGCATTCAAAATAAAGTATATGAAATACTTCGTTCAGTTTCTGGAATATTGTGGACACGTATTATATAGTTGCTATGGTGGTGATATTAATGAAATGATTAATAATAATAATAATAAAGTTTCCATTTCCTGAGTATTTCCACCAATGTATCCCAATGAATATCTGCATTATTTCATTTAATCTTTATTTCATTTAATTTTTTAAAAAGATTTTATTTATTTACTCATGAGAGACAGAGAGAGAGGCAGAGACACAGGCAGAGAGAGAGAAGCAGGCTTTTCAAGGGGAACCTGATGTGGGACTCGATCCCAGGACTCCAGGGTCACGCCCTGAGCCAGAGGCAGATGCTTAAACACTGAGCCACCCAGGAGTCCCTCTATTTCATTTAATTTTTATAGCAACCCTATAAGTAAGTAAATTGTTATCTTCATTTTATAGATGAGGATACAGAGAGGTTAAGAGACTTGCCTGAAGTCACACAGCTGGTAAATGACAATGTCAGGATTCAAACCCCTGCAGTCTAACTACAGAGCCCAATCTCTTAAGTGCTAAACACAGTGCCCCTGGGACGGGGACTAGTAAAGACATGAAACCCCCCAAAATGCTGAAAGATAAACAGTCTTCTAGATTTCAAGTTGCTTCTGGAAGATTGGTTCTTAAGGAAATAGGGAACCAGGGAATACATCTCTTTCTATGGCAAAGGCAATGGTGATGCAAGAGTGGGGGAGGAGGGTGCTTGAATAGGCGTCTACTGGTGGGGGCTGCTCTGTGCACCAGCCTTGCTCGGTCCCAGGGGTTCAAACATCTCTTCCTAGGACCGTCGCACCTGTTCCTCTGGAGTTGCAGCAACTCCTACCCTGGTCCTAATTACGGGTTAGGATCAGAGTTAGGATCCGTGGGCTGACTCACTGTCTTCCCCCTCTAATGGTCCTTCCCCGCCTGCCCCCCACCCCACCCCAGGGCTCTGGGGCTGCTGATCTTCGTCTTCCTCCAAACAAATAAATATTCAAGCACAAAACCAGCCTCTCGGACTTCTCTGTAACCCTGCTTCCCCAAATATGGCAGGTACTCTCCCCAACACCTTTACACACGTTGCTCTTGCTTCTTGAGCTGCTCCCCCCAGCCTTCCCTCCTAGCCCCACTCATTGTTCCACAAATTCCTAACCATCCTTCATATCTGAGGGAAACGTTACTTCCTCAGGGAAGCCTTCCCTGACTACCCCCACCCCAGGCTCTGTTAAGTCCTCTTGTCACACTACTACAGCCACCTGTCTGCCTTTTGTAGCATTTATCCTAAGTTTAATTAATTATGAGTATAATGATTTGATTAAGATCTGTCTTTCTCAATAAATCTTTTATTACTATTGTATCCCTGAATGCTTATAACAATGGCTGGCTCTGAATTTGCTGAATAAATAGATGAATGGATAATAATGTCCAAAGCCCCACTAGCTGCACTGGGGGGGGGGGGGTGCGGCGGCAGGGAAGCTTGTGCCTTGTGAAGTGGGAACGTCGTCGTCGCTCTCCCAGCTTCCTCAGTATCTGGTAGGTTGACTATGGTCCTTCTAAGTGTTCAAGAGGAAACAAATAAAACAAAATCCATCACGTAGCAGGTCAGTTGTGGGAAGGAAGGGAAAGGTAAAATTACTAAGCATCGATTGCATTTCTAATTTAGGCCTTGTAACCCGGGCGATATAGGGAAATGATCTGCGTTTGGCAAATGAGGAAACAGAAGAGAGAACACAGCATGAATTAGGGCACGTCAGTCCTTACTCTGGAGCCCAGTGTCCCATCCCGTAGCACAAAGGGGGGATAGGTGGCTGAGGCAGCCCTAAAGATCCCTTCCAACTCGGTCCTCCTCCGACTGAGGTTTAGTCCCCTGATGTGGATCTGTGTACGTGCGTGAGGGTGTAAGGACACAGAATCATCTGGGACAGGAACACTGTCTGGCATGAGTGCCGGGGCTGCAAGCTCCCAGAGGAGCACCCAGCCTTGGATAATGATGTCCCAAGGTTCGGGTGGGAGTGTCCATGTCCTGTGCAGCCTGGGAAGGCTGGAGTGTCTTGTCCAGCTTTTATACCACGCCATGGGAAGGATGCTAAAGGGATGAGAGGCAAATGCATTTAAGATTTGGCTGAATCAGGCTTGTATTCCCAGGCCTGATAGTTGGAATATTTAGCCAACCCAAGATCATCAGATGCTTTTCCTAGCTTTTTCCTGCTGAGCTGTGATAAATGATAATGCAATCAGCAGAGGCAAGATGGGAAGAGACTCAGTTGTCCCACCTTTTTTTTTTTTTTTTTTTTTTGCTGGTTCTCTGGATTTCATCAGTGTTTACCTCTGTGAGCCACTGATTTGCTGCCCCTAGAACTCCAAGGAAGAAATGGAATTTTATTCTGGAGGCTGGACTATTAAACCCTTGATATTTGCTGGAATTGCTTTAATCTGGCCCAGAACATTCAGCCAGAAATGTAATGAGCTAGATCTTACAGACCTTACATCCCAGGGAATGGGTCAGAGGGCCTTTTCTCCTTTCTGGGGGTGTTTTTTCCTCTGGGCATTAGCATTTTCCAGGAGGAGCTATCTAGTGAGTTTAGTTCCTTGACTTCAGTCGTGCAAACAGACTGTTACACTGGAAAAACAGAGGCTATTTTACAAGTTGGGAAAATACTGGAAGGACACTTTAGAGAAAGGGGTACAGGGAGAAAGTGTGAGAGGATACCCAGGAGTTGTTGTTGGCCTGTGAGGGAACGAGGAAAACCTTTTTAGGAAGTAATAGTAAGTAACTAATCCCCCATAGCGCAGTATGCCAGGCACTGCTCCAAGCACACTGTGTGGATGAGCCCGCCGACCCTCACAGTTACACTATAAGTTTGATACTGTATGTGTCCATTTTAAACATGAGGAAACTGAGGCAAAAAGAGGTAGGAGCCAGCGCTCTTCACCAGATAGCTAGATTTACCCTCTGATAATGGCAGTGGTGAGTACGACCATGATGGTACTGACAGTGGTGGCCACAATTTACTGTTGACCATGAGCCCTGCTCTGGGCTAAGTCCTATCTCAGGGAATCCTAGCACACACCCCAGGAGGATGAACCTATTTTTTGTTAAAGATTTTATTTATTTATTCATGAGAGACAGAGAGAGAGAGAGAGACAGAGACAGAGACAGAGAGAGAGAGGCAGAGACACAGGCAGAGGGAGAAGCAGGCTCCATGGAGGGAGCCCGATGCGGGACTCCATCCCGTGTCTCCAGGATCACGCCTTGGGCCGAAGGCGGAGCTAGACCTCTGAGCCACCTGGGCTGCCCCAGATGAACCTATTTTTATTCCAGATTGTACAGGTGAGGGGACAGGTGAGAGGAGATTAATTGGGCTGCCACAGGTGATAGAACAGACCCAGCCCTAAGGGCCAGTACTATCCTGCTCTTGGTCACCGCACAGCAACTTCTGTGTGACCCCCTGCCCAGCGAGGACTAATCCTTTTGTTTTCTCACCAAAGAGCACTGAGAAGTGGGCTTCTTCTTTTCCTCTCTCGAGTTTTCCTTGGCAGCTGTGTCCTAGGCACACAGAGCAAAGAACACAGAAGAATAAAGGTGGGCGCTGGCGGAGAGGACTTAGAATTATCGGGGTAGGAAGACCAGCTCTTTACTTTGTTTATAAACTCAAAAGGAGCTGGGATTGTGCTGCATTTATTTGGACGTGATGTGCTTTATCATGTACGATGTGTGTGTTCACACACCACGTCTTGGTGTGTCCTCACGGCGAGGCTGTGGGGCATTTATTTATTGATCTTAGTTTGCTGCCGAGAGGCAGGTCCAGGAGGCTTTATCAGGGTCTCACAGTCAGGAAATGGCAATGTCCCTGCACCCATATTTCCTGGCTCCAGGTCTGTGGGTCTTGTCAGGCCCTGGCTCCAGGATGCTTGAACCAAGTCCCGGGGGGCGGGGGGGGGCCTTAAAAAGTGAGGGAAGTCAGATTCCACTTCCATGAAACACCCAGAGCAGGCAAGTGTAGAAACAGAAAGTAGGTTCATGGTGGCCCAGAGTTGGGGAAGAATGGGCGGGGACAGGAGTAACTGCTAGGGGATGTGGGTTTTTTTTATTTTCTTTTGTTTTTTCCTTACAGGGGGTGAAAATGTTCTAAAATTGGTCATGGCGATGGTTACACAACTCTGAATGTACTAAAAACCACTGAGTTGTACACCTTCATTGGATGAATTGCATGAGCGTGATGCTATCAGTAGAGCTGCTGTTATCTAAACAAACACGAGGAAGGCATTTGGGGGTGTGGAGCAGGAGGGCAGGTAGGTGAGCAGTGCCAGGCTGAGAGTGGGATTGGCCTGCAGCCTTTCGGGTCCATGAAGCCTCCAGAAGCAGACACTGTGGACTTCTCGTCGAACAATTGCTGTTTCTCTGCCAGTCTCCATCACCCTTCTGCTCAGGCCCGGGAGGTGATGCTGGAGGGGATCGCTGCCCTCATCACCCAGGCCTAGTGCCCTGGGACCACCCCATGGGGCCTGTGCCCTTGCCTGGGGCCCCGGAGAGCCCGATAGCCTGTCCCTGGCCTCAGGCCTTGCCATCTGGCCCAGCCTTTCCCTTCTGACCCAGGGCACTTTGCACATCCAACCCAGACTGAAAAACAAAGTCCTATCCAAAAACTGCATTTGCCAAGTAGGAGTGGATGTAGCCAGTAACAACACATTCTGGTGTCTGATGGCCAGAATTCTGCACGCCGTCCTCTGGGGGCCCTGCCTAATGCCTTTTGTACCCCAGCCCAGGCTTTGACATTGCTCGGCCTGGACAGATTCCAAGGGAAATAGACAAACTCTATTTTCTGGATTCCCATCAGGAAATCACCCCATTCCCTGGGGAGCGCTCCACCCAGGAGGTTCTGCTGGGACCCTTAGGTGCATCTTCCTCTGAGGATGGGGGGGAGGTGGGGGTGTCCGGCCAACGCTGAGAGCTGGAGGCCGCGGAGAAGGGGCTGGGTGGTCCTTTGCAGACTCCTCTGACTTTGTCTCTGGGGAAAATAGGCTCTTTCTTTCGTTGTAACTGAAACCCATAGCTGGCAGCTTCCTCTCCTGGGCAGCCGGAGCACAGGCTCTGGGACTTAATTAGAGATGCAGGTAGGAGGGAAGGCTGAGAGGGGAGGGAGCTATGCGAAGTGGTCGGAGGGGCCAACTGCCAAGTGGTCCAGTGTCTGGGGAGCCAGGAGCGGAGGGCAGAGGGAAAGAGCGAGTCCCCTCCGCGGATGCTGGGCTCGCATCCCAGGGTAGCTGCAGCCTGCACAGCTCACATCGGACCGCAGGCCTCGCAGTAGAGGCTCGGCTCCTCAGGACGGGGCAGAACGGCTCATTTGAATTGCTAGCTAACTCAGGCAGAAACTATTTCTCCGTGTTCAAGCTTTGCTGGAAAAGAGTTTAGGGGTTCTCCTCGTCTCCTGCTTGTCGGCCTTGCGTGGCTTTCCAGCAGCGTGTCTCCGTGTCCGGCCCTACACATCCCTTCGCAGGCGTGTCCACCGCATGTAGATCAGATCCACAAGGGAAGCTGATGTTTGCAATAAGGGGACCCATGGACCAGTTCCCACTGGTTTGGGCCTTGCTACAAAGAAGGGGGGGGTGCGACCTGCTGTGAGTAAGAAGTGGAAAGTTAGTGGTCACGAGTGACTTGAGAGCGATGCGAGAACTTGGCTTGGACACTCCTCCGGAGGAGAGCACGGAAAGGGCACCAAAGGACTCCTCTCCGCCACGGCGAGTCAGGCTGCGTGACAGCCCCTGCGTGACAAGGGGGATGACGGGGCACCTCTACAGGAAGGGGGAGACTTGGTTGTGTTGCAGCAGCATCCATGCAATTATCACCAGCTCAGCTGACGATGCTTCACATCTTTCTCTCCCTTACAAGGAGTGTGTCATCCACAGCTTTTGTATTTGAAGGGGCGTTATTCTCAACCCCAAAAAGTTGGGACCCAGCAGCATCAAAGAGCAAATGGAAGGAAGACCCTAATCATCTCAAGTCAGCTGTTTGTATGGAAAACTATGTGGTGAGGGCCAGGGTCCCCTAGGGAGGGTGAGAGGTGGCTGCCACATGCTCCCGTCATTGAGCAGCAGCAAGGGGGTGTCTCTGTGAAGGGGGGCGGCCAGACATTCCTGGGCCAGGCTGCAGACCGGGGCTCCGGCGGACGGGCCAGGGCACCGCGATGCACGTTGTACACATGCCCTGCCCTCAGGCTCCCATTATTTTATTTCTTCGGTGGCCACTTATTATGGGTTGAATTACATCCCCCCAAAGATAGGTTGAAGTCCTAACTCTCACGACCTCAGAATGCAACCTGCTTGGGATGTAGGGTCATTGCAAGATGGAATTCATTCGCATGAGGTCATATTGGAATAGGATGGGCCCTTGGGGCACTTGGGTGGCTCAGCGGTGAGCATCTGTCTGCCTTTGGTCCTAGGATCGAGTTCCGCATCGGGCTCCTTCGTGGGGAGCCTGCGTCTCCCTCTGCCTGTGTCTCTGCCTCTCTGTGTCTCTCAAGAATAAATAAATAAAATCTTAAAAAAAAAAAAAAAAAGAATGGGCCCTTGATCCAGTATGACTTGTGCCCTTATAAGAAGAGGAGAGACACACGGGGAGCAGACTGCCATGTGACGTTGGAGGCAGACGTCGGAGTGGTGCGGCTGCCAGCCAAGGAATGTCAGGGCTGCTGGCCACCGCCAGAAGCCGGGAGCAGGCAAGGGAGGATTCCACCCAGAGTCCCAGAGGGAGCACCGCCTGCCGACGCCTTGCTTTGGGATTTCTGGCCTCCAGAGCTGTTAAGACAATAAACGTTGCTGGAAGCCACCCAGGTAGTATACCTTGTTACAGTGGCCCCGAACACTAATACGCAGGCTCCCACCACGCCCCCACCCTTGCAGCCTGACCTGTATTTTTTCTTTAAAAATTCTAATACCTGCACTGAGGTCAGCATCCGGGCCCCCAGGCCTGCGGGCCATTCTTTCTCAAGATGGTTTTGTGGTGCTCTGCGCTCTGCGCCGGTCCCCGCTGTGCTGGTTTCGTGGGTGCCTGGAGCAGGGAAATGTTAATTTGCTCAACTTCAAGCTCCAAGGTGGGACTGTTGTCCTCAGAACTAGGACAATTCAGGTCCCCCAGGGTTTAACTTACCTTCTTTCATCAGCTAGACGATGCCTTAACATTGCTGTTTTTTTTTTAAGATTTTATTTATTTATTCATAAGAGACCCAGAGAGAGAGGCAGAGACACAAGGCAGAGGGAGAAGCAGGCTGTTAACCTTACTTTTTTAAAAGACATTTTAGGTGAAATTCTTTGTCCCCCCCCACCCAGTTCTCTCCATCAGGCCACATGAGTCCCTCAGGTGTGGCTCCCTCCCACGTAGCCTAGAAGCTGCTGATGGGACCAGAGTCCACTTTTTCCTCATCTCAGAGAGAGCAGCTGATGTTTGATTTGAAGGTGTACTCGACATCTAACCCTAGGAGACGCTCCCTAAATCAACTATGCATTCACCGCCTGGGACAGAATCACTGAAGAGAGGATTCTGGGTAGCAGGTAGGGCTGCCTGGGGCGAACTCTGCCTCCCAGGCCGGTTGGCTGGTTGGCCATCCTCAGCAGAGCTCCATGCTCTCTGGAAGCCTTCCTTGTAGCAGCTGCTGCTTTTATGAGGAGAAGCTCTGGACTCAGGAGCCGGATCAGAGCGGGCGGTGTGGCCTGGGCAGGCCCCGGCTGGCCCCGGCTGTGTGACAGGCTGAGGCCAGGCCCGGAAAACAAGAGTTGAGGGGCCTCCGAGCATACCCACCTTCTGTTTTAAAATGGGACAAGCTGAGTGGGGAGCTTGGGAACTTAGGTTCTCCACTGCCACTAAACTCCTGACTTCGTGGAGTAAGAAAATAGCAGTGAAGTGCGTGGACTTTGGGGCTTGACCACCAGCTCTGAGCATGACCAGCCCTGTGCTTCTGGGCAAATTGCACAGTGGCAGTGGGGCAAGTTACACCAAACCTGGGACCGCTAGTGTGAAGAATAAATGTGAGCATATTTAGAAGGCACGTTGCACAGTGTCTGGCACCCAGCAGAATGAATTTGGGTTGGTGAGAAAGGGACAGAAGGAATAATTGCTCATTCCTTTCCTTTGGCCCCACAGGCCACTTTCTCGGTTGTTGGATGGTCATCTCAGACTTGCATCTTGCAGAAATGCACGGCCACCCGAGCACTAGCCCGGAGGGGCCCTGGCTGTGAGCATGTCTTTGGTGGGGGCTCTTCTGTAGGATCTCTTCCTTCATTCCACACTTCCTGGTTCTGATCCTGGGCACTCGCATGTCCTTGGGCAAATCACCAAATCTCTTCCAGTCTCAGTGTCTAGAAGAGGGAAATAAAACGGTGCCCACGAATGGCTCATCAGTGCCTGGTGTTCAGTTTGGTATCATGCACTCCAAACTCACGTCTATCTTGCCTGCCAGTGACTATTTTTAAACCTACAAGGAGGGGGTGGTTGAGCACCAAAGGCCTGGGAGTCATTCCAAATTCCAGGTCAAGCCACAGAGCTGGATGAGGCTCTTGACCAGGCTTATCCAGAAGTAGCACGGGACCCAAAGACATACCTAACAGGTGAAGTGGCTAAAGGAGTAGTTCTCAATCGGGGTTCCATGGCCCCCACCCTGGTATGCCCAGCACCTTTCACAGGTGAGGAAACCAATTAGGGTCCAGGGGAGAAAGTAATTTGGTTATAAGTGGGTGATAGAATTAGGATTTGAACTCTGACCATGTAGCTCTAGAAACGCCAGCAGTGATTGTACACCCTGCTGCCTCCCACCACCTAAAAGATCGTGGCCACTCCATAAATATTTGCTCAATGAAGGAGGGAACGCAAGGATGCCCCTTTCCAGTTCTGGCCTTCAGGGCTTTCCCTGCCTCTACCTGCACTTGCTAGTGATCCAGCCCAGCACGTTGACGCCCCGTATTATTCCTCCTGTCTAACCAGACGTGGCCAGGGCCTGGGAGTTCATTGAGCTCAGACCTGGAGGAGATGCCTTTCAGCTAATAACTCTTTGGAGGAAATGAGGCAAACTGTGTGAACGTCAGAAGACTGATGATTCCACAAACACCGGCCAGCCTCTTGGGGAGCCGCTGCGCCTTCTCTGGGGATGCTGAGGCTGGAAGCTGGATGCACTTTTGAAAATTCAGCTGCAACACAAACCTGCTAATTAGGGTTGTGTTTATTTTGTGCTACATAAAGGAGATTTGATGAACTGAGCTGGACAGGAGCAGTTTGAGGAAATAGCTCTTTCTCTCTGGCTGAGACTTCCTTTAACTCTCTTTGGGCCTGAGGGCCCTGAGGTCCTTTCTTTCCTGGACCTGAGAAGGCAGAGGGTTTCTGGCGGGGCACCTGGAGCTGGGCCCTCCTGCCGCTCAGGCAGCCCTTGGCTTTAGGGACCACTGGGGTGACGGATGCCTCTAACCTCTCTATGTGCCACGCGCCTGTAAATGAACACACATGGCAATTTTACCGGACGATGGCCCAGAAGCCAACGCCATGCATGCTGTTTTCAGGCAAGCATGGCCATCTATAGATGTTAAGTTAAAATGTTGCTATAAGTTAAAAATGTTGCTGAAACCTAGAAAAGCATTAAAGGACTTGCTGGGGCAGAAAGGAACAAGCCACGGGACG